>NC_053389.1:448432001-449632001 GCF_905171765.1 Bufo bufo | reverse complement strand
CAAAGAGCCTGCCGTCGCCATCTTGATTGAAGATCCTTATGTGCAAAGACGTATGACGTCACGACTCTGGCCAATGTGATGACGTCATCATGCGCCGCGCAAGATTTAACACTGGATCTTCAATCAAGATGGCGGCGGCGGGCTCTTCATGATAAAATGGATGAGGTAAGTATGATTTTATTTGTTTTTTATTATAGACATTAATATTAATGTCAGATGCCGCGATCAGTGATGAACGTGGAGCGGTGCAATTGTCATTCCCTGTTATTTCAGCCACTACTTACAAAGAAATGCTCTTTGTGACGAAGTAATTAGTCACAAAGCAAACTTTTAGTAAAATTCTGTGAAGTAGCCGAATCAAATTTTTAAGAACTTCTAAAGATGAGAACATATTTTTCTATGCAAATTGACCATACTATGAAAGGCAGCAAGAGAGAGACTAATGTGCCTAATACACTCCTGGGAAAAAGACATGCAATTCAGCTACCCTTAAAAAAGGAAAAAATCTCACACTAGCAGTTGTAACAAGCTATGCAAAATCAATGCTTAACCTTTTAAACAGACCTTCTAGCATAAGCAGAAGGATAAAAGCTAAGCCAGAATTTCATCTATAGGTTAGAGGCCTTGGTCAGGATCCATAGAATAATATTTTTCCTTATGGAGAGTGCCTAGAATGCATAGTATGTGTGTGGAGTATTGTAGGCTAGGCAACACTCCTCTGAGTTTCTGGGGAAAAGATATGCAAATTAGCTTTCCTTCCAAAAGGAATAGACAGCTAAGCCTCTCATGCAGACAGATGCCAGACAGTGGCGTGCCTAGGGGGTGGGGGGTGTGGGGGGGTCCTCCCCGGGTGTCAGGCTGTCAGCTATACAGGGGGGTGCTGCTGTGCCTGCCTGCCTCCAGGCAGGGAACTGTGAGCTTCTGACTGAGAGTCTAGCGGCGCTAGTGCATCCTGCCATTGCCATTCATTGAATCATTTAATGAATGGCTCAGGCGAGGTGAGCAGCAGCGCCCAGCCCAATGTCTCTGCAAGGAAGGAGAGCTGTGATTCTCTTAGGAGTAAGGACCTTTGATGAAATCATTACCATGTGACCAGTAACATATCGATATTACTGGTCACATGGCTATGAGGTAATCAAAGGTCCTTTCTCTCTACCAGGAGTGTTGCTGCAGAAGTTTGCCATAATTGTGGAGCTTTTTTTTTGTGTGAAGATTACATCAGGAAAAGGTGACAGGGGCTGTTATGCTATTATACTGTAAGCTACTGTATAGTGTGGGGTGCTGTATAGCGTGGGGTGCTATATTGCTCTACTGTATACTGTGGGGTGATGTATACTGTGGGTTGCTGTATACTGTATACTGTGGGGTGCTGTATACTGTGGGGGTGCTGTATACTGTATACTGTGGGGTGCTGTATATTGTGGGGTGCTATACTGCTCTATGGTATACTGTGGGGTGCTATACTGTCGGGTGCTGAATACTGTATACTGTGGGGTGCTGTATATTGTGGGGTGCTATACTGCTCTACTGTATACTGTGGGGTGCTATACTGTATGCTATAGGATGCTATACTGCATACTGTGGGGTGTTATATAATGTATTGCATATTGTGGGGTACTATATACTTTGGGGCGCTGTATACTGTGGGGTGCTATACTATATATTGCTTACTGTGGGGTACTGTATACTATAGGATTCTATACTGCATACTGTGGGGTGCTGTATACTATAGTGTGCTATACTGCATACTGTGGAGTGCTGTATACTATAGGGTGCTATACTGCATACTGTGGGGTGCTGTATACTGGACGATGTTATATACTGTATACTGTGGGGTATTACACTCTATACTGCGGAGTGTTGTATGCTATACACTATGAGGGGCTGGGGTGTTATATGATAGATGTCAATTCAACAAATCTGACCAAGATAAATGAAGGGTATTAGGTTCTCTTAAATGAAAACGCCCCCCCCCCCCACTACGGCTGATAGCCCCCAATTTACATTTATCCTATAATCTGTAATAATAATTCCACTCTATTTCATCACCACTCGTCCCTCTATTGCTTCCTTTTCATTGATTAATTGCATTGATTATATGATTTAGGGTCAGCACTGACGATAGCCGTCCTCTAAAATCGCTTCATACGCTGCCCCCATAATGTTTGCCAGATCCCTGGCATCCTCAGGGGTAATGGGCAACGACACTATAAACGTGGCATCATTTTCTTTAATATTTACCAGGAAAAAAAAATGTGGGGCACAGCGCGAAATAGGGGACGGTCGGGACAAATGGACAGAGGAGGCCCAAGATAGGTAAACAGCCTCCGGCCGATGATATACATAATCCGCCCCTGCGAGTGCGCTCTCACGCTTATCTCACTTGTATGCTCTCCGCCGGCCGCCGCTCACCTTCAAGGCGGGAAAACCTCCCATCTTCCTTGTAGCCGCTTGCTCCAGTGCTCCAGAGCAAGAAAACGGCTGTGCTGTGCAGCTTGTGCCTTCTAGTGAAGTGACCACCTCACGAGTGTTGCGTGTGTCACAGTGTGTGTCTGCAGATACACTGCCGCCGAACTGAGCCTGCAAAAAGCGCTGTGGTGTGTGGCAGTTAGGAGTGGTGCAGAAAGTCACAGTGGCAATGTGGCAGAACAGTGTGCAGGCAAGATACTGCAGACTAGACAGACTAGAGAGGTATTTTTTCAGTTAAGGGCCTTGCTGCGTTATATTTTCAATGGGGGGGAGGGGTGTTGAGGAGTCACAAGGCTGCTGCCAGCCAGTGCCAGGGCAGAAAGTTACAAGGGGCCCAAATATGGATGGGAAAGAACCAGGCTTATTAACCTGTAGGATACCAGTGCCGTACCTATACGGCGCTGCAGGACGTGACTTGAGTCCCAGCGCTGTACAGGTATGGCGGGCTGATCGGGTAGGTGCAGGAGCTATGCCTGTCCGATCAGCGGCACGTGTCCGGCTGTCACTGACAGCTGAGCCCTTGCTATCAGGGCAGGGTGCACCGGCATCACTGAAAACTCCAGCCCGCTCTATAAAAATATAACATGATCGGCCCATCAGGTGAACCTGTAAAAAAATATATATATAAAAGCTGTGCAAAAACAGCATTTTTTTTCTTCACCTTCTCTCACAAAATGTGTAATACCAAGCTTACATTGTATTTTCATGGGGACAGATTCCCTTAAAATTTTCATTTACGAGCAATTTTCTGTTTACGAGCGATAAAAAATGTTCTTTCAAACAAAATAAATATTTCAGTATATTTAAATGTGAAAATAAAGTTTCTTATTGTTTCGGCGGGGGGGAAGGGGGTGCCAGAGAAAGTACCCGCCCCGAGTGCCACTGATGCCAGATATGCAAATTTGTTTTGTTTTTTTTCCCAGAAAGCCAGAGGAACGTTGACTGGTCTATAATATTCCACACACATACTACACATACTAGGCACTCTGCAAAAGGAAGAATATTGCTCCAACCAAAGCCTCTCAGGCAGACAAGCACATTTTTTTTGCTTAGCTCTGTCAAAAGGTAGTTATCCAGAAATAGCTGAATTCCTGTTTTGAGAGACTCAGTTTCCTTTTTGAAAGGAGACTGGCTTACAGTATGCATTTTTTGGGGACACAGGCACGGCAATAGATAAAACATCTTATTGTGAAAAAGCACTGACTGAACAGTTTGAGGCTACAACCAAAAACTTTGCATATAAAAAATAATGGGAATAATAGCAACATCAATGGATGATTGCTCATTATGCCAAAATATACAGAAGCAAACTACCTATAAAACAACTGTATCCCTAATGTGCACAATAGTGTTGGGCGAGCATGCTCTGCCAAACACTAATTTTACTCAAGCATCGCGATGCTCGGCACATAGCAGTGTTCAGCCGAACACCGCGTGTGCTCGAGTGCGATGCTCGAGTCTCTTCCCAGCACATTTATTGGCTGCTAAGCAGCCAATAAACGTGCAGGTAAGTACTGCCATTCACTGTAATGCCGTAGCTATGTTGGCTACTGGTATTACAGTGATTGGCTGTCCGGAACACATCATCGGGTGATATATAGCACCCGATGACACGTGTTCGGCTCAGTCTTAGTCAGGGAGAGCTGTGTTGAAGAAGGGACAGATAGTGTAGGGAGTGAAATAGTAATATTTTATTGAAAAAACTTGTTAGAGACCCAAAAGTCCTTTTAAGGACTATTGTTGTATCTGGCAGCAATATAATTATTAGCGCAACCTGAGCTAAATTGCGTGGAGTTGTTAGAGAGACACAAAAGTCCTTTTAAGGACAATTGTTGTATCTGGCAGCAATATATATTTTTAGCCTAACCTAATAGCTTGCAATTGTTTGGCCGCTGCAGACAGCGACATTATCTGCGCTACATCTCCTGTGTAATGTGTGCGCAGCCTCAAAATATTTGGGACATCCAGTGTACTTTTTCCGTAGACAGTGTCCGCTGCGGACAGTTACATTACCTGCACTACATCTCCTGTATAACGTTTGCGCATCTGAAATATCAGTGACATTGTGTAATTTTTTTCGCCGCTGGTGACAGCAACATTATCTGCGCTACATCTCCTGTGTAAAGTGTGCACAGCCTAAAAATATCTGTCACATCCAGTGTACTTTTTCGGTAGACTGTGTCCGCTGCGGATAGTTACATTACCTGTGCTATATCTCCTGTATAACGTTTGCCCATCCTAAATATCAGTGACATTAATTCAGGGTAATTTTTTATTAGCCACTTGTGACAGTGACATTAATTGCGCTATACCTCCTGTATAACATTTGCGCATTCTAAATATCAGTTACATTAATTCAGTGTAAATTTCCATTAGCTGCTGGTGACAACGACATTACTTGAGCTATACCTCCTTTATAACGTTTGTGCTTCCTAAAATTATCTGTGACATTCAGTGTACTTTTTTCATAGATGCTGCGGACAGTGACATTATCTGTGCTACATCTCCTGTTTAACGTGTGCGCATCCTAAAAATATCTGTGACATTCTGTGTACTTTATTTGCGCATACACTTACAAAACCTGCGCTATTGTACGTGTGACAAACTTGCAAGCATATATACCATTTAATATGCGCAAGGCGAGCAGTAAGGAACTGGGAAGTGGCCGTGCTGCTGATGGTGCAAGCAGAGGCCGTGGCCCTGGGAGCGGTGAAACTGTGCCTGCTGCCAGAGCACAAGAAACAAGCTCATCCACGTTACCTAGCTTCATGTTCCAGTTTGCAGGGCGGCGCAGGACACCACTTTTGAAGTCAGACCAGTGCAACCAGGTGGTCGGTCGGATTGCAGCAGATAATGCTTCCCGTCGGTTAAGCACCAACCTGTCTTCTACCAAGTCTAGTGTCAGTAGCCAAGAGTCTGGTCAACAGAATCCTCACCCTGATCCTCCTTCCTCCCACCATGGAGAGTCTTGGCAAACAAGTGATCCCACACTCGGATATTCTGAGGAGCTCTTTTCATCGCCATACCTTGATTTGTGCCCCTCGACAAGCCCGCTTGAAGAGGGACATGATATTGTGCTCTGATTCCCAAACTCTTGAGCATCCACAGTCACAAGATGAGACACAGTTGTCAATAACTGAGGTTGTTGTTAGGTCAACAAGTCGGGAGGATAACCAGAGTGAGGAAGTGGAAGGTGGTGGATGATGAAGTCACTGACCCAATCTGGGAAGGTGGAAAGCCGAGCGAGGACAGCAATACAGAGGGGGAGGTATCCGCAGCACCGCAACAGGCTGGAAGAGGCAGTGGGGTGGCAAAAGGGAGAAGACGGGCCACGCCAAACACGCCCGCAACTTTTCTCTGGAGCACCCCCTTGCGGCAATCTCCCTTGCCAAAGGGTAGGTGTTCCACAGTCTGGCACATTTTTGAGGAAAGTGCGGAGGATAAAAGAATTGCAATTTGCAACCTGTGCCGAACCAAAATGAGCAGGGGCATGGAAACTAGCAACCTCATCACCACCAGCATGGCATCAAAGCACCCAAATAGGTGGGCCGAATGCCTGGGTCCACAATCAGTGTCTGTGGGTCACACCACTGCCTCCTCTTCCCCTGTGTTACGTGCTGGCCAATCCCCTGTCCAAGACGCAGGCCTGGATGCCTCCCGCCATGCACCTGGACCTTCGCAAGCACCATCAGCTAGCACATCCACTTCTGTGTCCCAGCGCAGCATACAGATGTCTATACCCCAGACCTTTGAATGAAAGCGCAAATATCCAGCCACCCACCCAGAGGCTATAGTACTAAATGCGCACCTTTCCAAATTGCTGTCCCTGTAAATGTTACCATTTAGGCTTGTGGACTCTGAGGCTTTCCGCAGCCTGATGGCGGTGGCCGTCCCGCGTTACTCTGTCCCCAGCCGCCAATATTTTTCACGGTGTTCAGTCCCAGCCTTACACCAGCATGAGTCCCTTAACATCACCCCTGCCCTGACAAACGCAGTTATTGGGAAGGTCCACTTTACGACTGACACATGAACAAGTGCTTTTGGCCAGGGACACTACATTTCCCTGACGGTACACTGGGTGAATGTTGTGGAGGCCAGGAGCAAGTCGTACCCTGGGATGGCACAGGTGCTAACGATGCCAAGGATTGCGGGCCCTACTTCCATCAGGGTTTCCGCCACCACCTACGTTAGTGGCTGCAACCCCCCTTTTCCTCCTCCACCTCCTCCTCCACTTCCACCTCTGAATTATCATCTTGCAGTACCAGTCAGACATCAGTCAGAAGCTGGAAGCAGTGTAGCACTGCAGTGGGGAAGTGGCAACAGGCCACTTTAACTGATCTGCTTAGGTGAAAAACAGCAAACCACCGCAGAGCTGGGACAGGGGATAAGGGACCAGATTGAGCTGTGGCTCTCGCCACTCAACCTACAACCAGGCATGGCTGTGTCTGATAATGGCTGTAACTTGGTGGCAGCTTTAGAGCTCGGGAAGCTCACACACATACCATGCCTAGCCCACGTGTTCAACCTAGTGGCTCAGCGGTTTCTCAAAACCTACCCCAATTTGCCTGAGCTACTGGTTAAGGTGCGCCGCATGTGTGCCCATTTCCGCAAGTCATTGACAGCTTCTGCCAGTCTGGCAACGCTGCAGCAGCGCTTGCAATTGCCATCTCACCGACTGTTGTGCGACGTGAGCACGCGCTGGAACTCCACGTTCCACATGTTGGCCAGGCTTTGAGAGCAGCAGAGTGCAGTAGTGGAATACCATTTGCAACATGGTCGTCACCTTCCCAGTCAGCTTCCGCTCTTCACAAGCGATGAGTGGGCATTGATGTCTGACCTCTGTGAGGTTTTACGCAACTTTGAGGAATCAACACAGATGGTGAGCGGTGATAACGCTATTATCAGCGTAACCATCCCACTTCTGTTTCTACTCAAACGCTTGCTGCTCACAATTAAGGCAGACTCTTTGCATGTGGAAGAGGTGGAAATGGCGGAAGACAGTACACAGGGTGCTAGCTAGACCACCCTCAGTTCGTCTTCTCAGCGCAAATTAGATGATGAGGAGGAGGAGGAGTAGGAGACGGTTGCCTCCGCTACAGAGGGTAGTACCCATGGAAGTTTTATTCCATGTGTTCAGCGTGGATGGGTAGAAGAGGAGGAAGAGAATGAGGAGATTGCTGTCCTCATCAGGAGGATGACTCTCAAAGTCTTGTCTGTTGGTACTCTGGCACACATCGCTGACTTTATGTTAGGCTGCCTTTCCCGTGCCCCTTGCATTGAACCCATTTTGGCCAACACCGATTACTGGTTGTTCACCCTTCTCAACCCCTGCTACAAAAACTACTTCTCATCTCTCATTCTTGTGGTGGAAAGGATGAGCAAAATGGTGCAATACCGGAAGGTCCTTGTGGAAAAATTGCTCCTAAAAATTCAAACTGACAACGCTGGCTGCAGAGTACGTGGTTTCTTGGCCAAATGAGGAGGGGAGACAATGGAAACACACAGCAGTTCCAACACAGGCAGGGCAACACTCTCCAAAGCCTGGGACAGTTTTATGACACCCTGCCAGCACCCTCAACCTGATGCGCTGCCTAGTGTCACAAGGAGGGAAAAATTTTGAAAGATGATGAAGGAGTACGTAGCAGACCGTGTTAGTGTCCTCAGTGATCCCTCTGTGCCTTACAACTATTGGGTGTCTAAGCTGGACACATGGCACGAACTGGCGCTCTATGCCTTGGAGATGCTGGCCTGCCCCGCCGCCAGTGTTTTGTCAGAGCGTGTATTTAGTGCTGCTGGGGGCATAATAACTGATAAGCTCATCCGCCTGTCAACTGAAAATGCTGACCGGTTGACGCTTATAAAAATGAACAAGGCCTGGATTGCCCGTGACTTCTCTACTCCACCAGATGAAAGCGGCTGAACATAAAGACACTCTGAATGTGGCTTTTATGGTGTATTGAATACACTGTATTGCCATGCACCCCTTCCCTTACTAAAAAGGGTATATGGTTCAATATCCATTTTCTCATCCACCTCCTCCATCATATCAACATGCTAATTAGGCTTCCCTCGCTCCTAATGTTTTAGAGGGTCATCAGCAGGCCCTCGCCCATAATTATTTTGAGGGTCACCAGCAGGCCCTCACCCATAATGTCTTAGAGGGTCACCAGCAGGCCCTTGTTCTTAATGTTTTAGAGGGTCACCAGCAGGCCCTTGCTCCTAATGTTTTTTTAGTAAATTTCCACTGGACTGGAGAAGTCGAGTAGAGGGGTGGACCATAGGCGCAAATTCGCAACCAGAGATTTTCAATACAGTATGTAAAACCTACTGTATTGAAAATCTCTGGTTGCGAATTTGCGGCTATGGTCCACCCCTCTACTCGACTTCTCCGGTCCAGTGGAAATTTACTATATTAGTTGATCCAGACGGATGCCTGGCCCCCGCCAAAGGAAATAACGGACGAATTAGGCAGCACCAACCAATTTGCCTTCATTGTGGTTGCGCCCAATTTAGGTGCAACCAAAACAGGTGAGCATAACCATACTTCTTGTACTTGGAGGCTATCAGTGCTTAACATACTTACCCTATGAGCGCCTTTTTCTTCCTGTGGCCACCATTTGCTCCTAATTTTTTTGAGGGTCACCAGCAGGCCATTGCCTATAATGTTTTAGAGTTTCACCAGCAGGCCCTTGTTCTCAATGTTTTCGAGGGTCACCAGCAGGCCCTTGCCCTTAATGTTTTAGAGGGACAGCTCAGCAGCAGACCCTCAGCCCTAATGTTTTAGAGGGTCAGCTCAGCAGCAGGACCTCGCCCCTAATGTTTTAGATGGTCATATCAGCAGGCCCTTGCTCCAATAGTTTTTGAGGGTCACCAGCAGGCCATCAATCTGAATTTTTCAAGGGTGTGTATGATGCCCTCATTTATGTGTAATAAAGGGTGTATTGTAGTGCCGTTTCCTTGTCATTTTTGGCAGCCCTTTCACTAAGTGCATAGGCTTTATGAGTGTAGGAGTCCCACTACCTGAACAATTGTTCCACAATGTGAATGAGGCCCTTCTTTATGTGATATACAGGTTGTATCGGAGTGCCTCTTCCTTGTAATTTTTGGCAGCACTTGCACTTTATATACAAGTAAATATACAGGAAAGAATGTTTCCTAACAATTTTTCCTCTAAAATCAATTTTATCTTCGTTTTGGTGCGTATTATTGTCAGTCTGTAAAAGTGGCGTACTACTCAGGACAACATCGTTCCCAGAAGCGACTTGGGAGTCTAAGATGCATCCAGACATCCTCCCCATACTTTTCCAGAACCATTTCAGTAGTGTTTCCATCCATTTCTGACCTTTTCATGTGAACCAGACACCCTCCCCTCTTCAGAGCAGGGGGTGCCTGGTTTAATGCTCAGGTTCTCCCATTGACTTCCATTGTGCTCGGGTGCTCGGTAGAGTTGAGCGGACACCTGGATGTTCCCGAACCCCATTGGAGTCAATGGGGACCCAAACTTTTGAGCACTAAAATGGCTGTAAAAATGTCATGGAAAGGGCTAGAGGGCTACAAATGTCGTCAAAAAGGGGTTAAGATCATGGCAAGTGCTCTGCAAACAAATGTGGATAGGGAAATGATAAAATACGTAAAAATAAAAAATAATAATTTTGATCTAGGAGGACCAGGTCCATATGGAGTAGGAGGTTGAGGAGGTGGTGGATGTGGCGATGTAGGTGGAAGTGGCGGTGGAGGAGGAGGAGGTAGCCTACACTGCTTTTTGGTTTAAAATTTATTTATATTTTTTTAAATTAGGGTACACCCCAAAACATTGGGAAATATAACCCTCCAGTCGTGCTAAACACACGTTCAGACAATACACTTGCTGCAGGGCAGGCCAGCACCTCCAAGGCATAAAGGGCAAGCTCAGGCCATGTGCCTAATTTGGAGACCCAGGAGTTGCAGGGGCTGACCCCTGTCAGTTAGTTCGTGTAGGCATGTGCATACTTACTGCCCCACCATGTCACACGTCCCCGTGATGTTCACGATCCAATTTGATATCTGCTCTATCAACTTTCAATGTTCTTTTATGCGCCTACCATGGTGATCACGGGAGGCGGGGAATCAGGGTTCCAGGCCAGAGAGGGAGCGTGAGAAAAAGAGAAAAAGAGACCAAATGTTGGCCAAAAGAGTATAGCGGAAATGTGGGACAAATTATTGAAGTGCAAATGTCGTACAACTTGTTTAAGTTTAAGCATTGCATCAAAGGAGGTGATCAATTAAAGAAGCATTTCAGAAATTGTATTCCCTGTCACCTATGCAGAGCAGGGGTTTATTCACGCCTAAAATTGTATAATGTCAACCCAATAATGTAACAGAAAAATTACAGAAATTTATTAACCTGTCTACTTGGTAGAGCAGGGGTCTATGACAGAAAACAATTGTTTATTGTCACCCGAAAATGTAAAATAAAAATAATTGAAATGTATTAAGCTGTCAACTAGGTAGAGGAGGGTTATATTACCCCCAAAAATTGGTAAATTTGACCCTAAAATGTAACTGACAAATGTTTTTTTTTTTTTTTACCGGTCTAATAGGTATAGCATTGGTACATCACACCAAAAATTTGCTGAATTTAACCAGAAAATGTAACTGACAAATTTTTTGGGGTATTTTTTTTATAGGTCTACTATGTATAGCAGTGGTACATCACACCCAAAAAATGGTTAATTTCCCCCGAAAATGTAAATGACAATTTTTAATTTTTTTTTAACCAGAATACTAGGTATAGCAGTGGTACTATACACCCAAAAATTGGTGAATTTCACCCAAAAATCTAAATTATTATTTTTTTTTTTTAACCGGCCTACTAGGTATAGCAGTGGTACTATACACCCAAAAATTGGTTAATTTCACCCATAAATGTAAATGACAATTATTTTTTTTTAAACCTGTCTACTTGGTATAGCAGTGGTACTATACACCCAAAAATTGCTGAATTTCAGCAGAAAATGTAACTAAGTAGTGAAATGATTTAAAATAAAATACGTACAAATAAAATAAAATATTTATGAGGTGGAGTTCCATATGGAGTAGGAGTTTGAGGAGGCGGTGGACGTAGCGGTGTAGGTGGAAGCGGCAGTGGAGGAGGACGAGGTAGCCAACACAGGTTTTTGGTTTTAATTAAATTTTTTAAAATTAGGGTACACTCTAAAAGAGTGTGAAATATTCAAAATAGAAGAATGAGCAATTGCGCTGCAGTATAACAATGGCTGGTTAGTGCCGGTATACATGTTTATTCTGCACAAGGTACGGACAAGTCCTGAGGGATCCATGCCTGGTTCAATGAACGTGAGCTTGTCCACATTGGCTGTGGACAGGCAGCTGCGCTTGTTTGTGATGACGCCGCCTGCAGTGCTAAACACACATTCAGATAATACACTTGCTGCAGGGCCAGAAGTTGAAGGTGACAGACCCGTCATTCAGTACGTGTAGGCGTGTGCACACATACTGCTCCACCATGTTGGTGAAATGCTGCCTTTTGCTAAGACGTTCCATACGTTTTAAAACTGCCTGCTGTCATTTACCCCTGGCTGTGCTGAAGTTGGTGGTGAAGGTGTTACGCTGACCGGATGAGGAGCTGGTAGAGGATGAGGAAGTAACAGGAGGCAAACTGAAGCGCCCTGCAATCCTCGGTGGTGGAAGGACATGCGCCAAACTGCTATCCGCCTCAGGCCCAGCTGCCACTGCATTTACCCAGTGTGCTGCTATGGAGATATAACGTCCCAGACCGTGCTTACTGGTCCACGTATCTGTAGTCAGGTGCACCTTGCCACAGATGGCGTTGCGCAGTGCACACCTGATTTTGTCCCCTACTTGGTTGTGCAGGGAAGGGATGGCTCGCCTGGAAAAGTAGTGGTGGCTGGGCACGACGTACTGTGGGACAGCAACCGCCATAAGGCCTTTAAAACTATCTGTCTCCACCAGACGGAATGACAGCATTTCAAAGGCCAGTAATTTAGAAATGCTGGCATTCAGGGCTAGGGATCGTGGGTGGGTAGGGGGGTACTTCCTCTTCCTCTCGAGCGTTTGGGAGATGGAGAGCTGAACGCTTCCGTGGGACATTGTGTAGATGCTTAGTGACCCAGGTGTTGGTGTTGCTGGCAGATCCTCTGTTTGCGGGGTGCCAGGTGGCACTGTCACTCCAGAGGTCGATGAAGAGGCCGAGACTGCAGCAGAAGAGGAAGCAGGAGGAGCCAGAGACCTTTCTTGGTTTTTGAGGTGTCTACTCCACTGCAGCTCGTGCTTTGCACTTAAATGCCTGGTCATACAGGTTGTGCTCACGTTGAGAATGTTTATGCCTCGCTTCAGGCTCTGATTGCACAGCGTGCAAACCACTCGTGTCTTGTCGTCATCACATTGTCTGAAGAACTGCCACGCCAGGGAACTCCTTGGAGCTGGCTTTGGTATACTCGGTCCCTTGCTGCGGTGGGCAGTAGCAGGCGTACTGTCTAGAGGACGGCCGCTCCGCTTTTGCACCCTGCTCCCTCTTCTGCTGTACTGGTGGCTTTGTGCGACCACCGCCTCTTCCTCCGAACTACATAGGTCACTCGCATGACCTTGATTCCATGTGGGGTCAAGGGCCTCACCGTCCTCCACATCATCTTCCACCCAGTCTTCACCCCGCCTTCCTTTTCAGTCTGCACACTTTCGAAAGCCCCAGCAGTTGGCACCTGTGTATCGTCATCATTCGAGACGTGCTGCAATGGTCCTCCCATGTACTAATCTTGAAAGATAAGTGGTTGGGCATCGGTGCACTCAATCTCTTCCACTTCTGGGGCAGGGCTGGGTGGATGGCCCTGGGAAACCCTGCGAACAGAGTCATCAAAAAGCAGAAGAGACTGCTGCATGACTTGGGGCTCAGACTGCTTGACTGATTTGCAAGGGGGTGAGGTGAAAGACTGATGGACATCGGCTGCAGGTGCCAACTGTGGTCTTTCAGCAGTAGACTGGGTGGGAGACAATGTGAATGAACTGGATCCACTGTCAGCAACCCAATCTACTATCGCCTGTACTTGTTCAGGCCTCACCATTCACAGAGCCGCATTAGGCCCGACCAAATACCGCTGCAGGTTCTGTCGCCTACTCGCACCTGAGGAAGGGTTTTCACTTGTGCGTGTGGCTAGCACAGATCGACCACGTCCTCTCCCTGCAACAGGAGCTCCACTAGCAGCACCACGATCTGGGTCACGTCCCTTGTTTGACGCTCTCCTCATATATCTCGAATTTCAGATCTTGCCCTAAATGGGTGTTTAATTAATAGTTGAGTAGAACGACAGTATGTACAAGGTGTATCTCACACGCCCTGAACCACACTAGGCCTTAATTAAATTTGTTTGCCCAAAATGGTTGTATTTTAAATACCTGAATCAAACCCCTGTATTTAAAGGGTGTATCTCACACGGCCTGACCCACTGTAGGCCTCAATTAAAGATTTCTTTGCCCAAAATGGCTGTATTTCAAATGCCTGAATCAAACCCCTGTATTTAAAGGGTGTATCTCACATGGCCTGACCCACTGTAGGCCTCAATTAAAGATTTCTTTGCCCACCAGGGAGATTACCAATATTTTATTGTCTGCCGAAGGTACATAAGAACCCAATTAATCCCCCTGGTCGCCCTATCATATCAGGAATAGGTTCCCTGACAGCAAATCTGTCGCAATACATCGATACTCTACTCCAGCCATTTGTCAAAAAGACCAGGTCTTACATTAAGGACACCACACAAATTATTAGTGTTTTAGAAGGATTGGACGTCCAACCAGAATGGATTATAAACACAATGGACGTTCAATCCCTATATACTGTAATCGACCACAAACAGGGAGTTGAAGCCCTGAGAAACCAACTAAATGTAGACAACACTTTGAAACCAGAACAGATAAGCTTTATACTAGAAGGGGTTGACCATATTTTGCATCATAACTATTTCCTGTTTGAAGAAGATTTTTATTTACAGCTAAAGGGCACCGCCATGGGGACCAGGTTCGCCCCCAGCTATGCCAATTTATTTTTGGCACAATGGGAACAAGAAAACATGGGTCCTAGGCTGGGGAAGGACCTGGTCCTATGGCGGCGCTATATTGATGATGTCATTTTTATTTGGCGGAAAGATGAGGATAGTCTGCAAAAATTTATGGAAGAGTTAAACAACAACATATAAAACCTACGTTTCACATCTGGAACAAATACAGTAGATTTCTTGGATATCCAGATCACCAAGAGAGCAAACAAATATGTTTGCAACACCTACCATAAACCCACAGCCAAAAAACGGATTTACTCTTTTTTCAAGCTGTCTACCCAATTGGCTTACCAATATACCTTTCGGGCAGTTTCGACGCATCAGGAGAAACTGCACGGAAGATGCCAAATTTGAAGAAGAGGCCTCTATAATGAAGATGCAGTTTAAAGAAAAACTATACCCAGACGAACTACTGGGAGAAGCTCTCGAAAAAGTAAGAAAACTGGATAGAAAATCTTTCTTTGATGAGACAAAAACACAAAAACAAAATAAAAACTCTGAATTTAGAATGATCCTTCCATATAACGTACGATCTAAACAAATAACAGGAATTATTAAATGTCATTGGCACCACTTCCTCCATGATAAAATTATCGGTCCATTATTACCAACGAATCCCGTAATTACATATACTAAAGCGCCGAACCTAGGTATTCAGTTAGCACCAACTGTCAAAAAAAGCATAAAAAAAATAAGTCAAAGCTGGTTGACACCCGATGGTTTTTTCAGATGTGGATGCTGTATGGGTTGTAAAAAAACAAAATTCCCCAAAAAACTCCTCCAGCGTTGTCTATCTGATCCAATGCCCATGTCCAAAACAATACATTGGTAGGACAAAACGACAACTTAAAGTTAGAATATCTGAACATCTCAACAATATAGCAAAAGGTTGTGAAAACAACGGTTTATCTAAACACTTTAAAGAAGTACATAATAAAGATTGCAGTGGTTTGTCCTTCCTGGCATTGGATCAGATAGAACATGACTGGAGGGGGGGCAACCACATCGAGAAGATGTCGAGGGCGGAATCGAAACGAATATATGACTTCGGCAGTCTCATACCAAGGGGATTAAATGCTGATTTGGAAATATTTGGCTTTCTATGAAACTATGGGACATTCGCTCCTTCTCTGACGGAGGATCGCATGTCTGGCTGTTTATCAGCATGTACCCTTTCTATCTAGCAAGATGGTATTCACGTGGAGACCAAATGTTCCAAAAAAACTAAATTTCAAAAAACAATGTTTCACAAGAGATTAATGTATATCATATGAATGTAAACTGCCATATCCTGTATACAAGTAACAAATCTATGCGGTTTAAGGCATAAAACAAGACTACCCCTTATGGAGGTGACACATTAATAAAAATACATAACAACTGCCAGAATTACAATGTGGCATTGTAAAAATGAGGAAACACAATTATATGCATAAATATGTATGAGTCAACGGAAATATGAAAACCTATATTGTGTAAAAAAAAAAAGGTATTATTGAATGAGCTTACTATTATACTATAAGAATACAATTTTTTATGTTTTTAATGCTTATGTGAACAATAGAATCCTTATAATCGCATAGAGAGTGACACAAATGGAGATCAACGGTACACACACCGAATAGATTGTAAAAGTGTTATATAAATTTAAACAAAGTGTGTGCAATAAAATCCTTTATGGAGCTTGTACAATAGAAGAAATTGCAGTCTATCCCAAAAAAACGCATCATTAAGATAAAAAACGCATCAAAATCACAATACAATCGCAAGTGAAAAAATCGAGCACAAAAAGCATATGGATGAAAACCATAACTAAGAAATCCGACATACAAATGCTATATCCAAAACAAACAAAATAAGCATCTAAAGATTCAAAATAATGACATTGTATATAATCCATATCGGATTTTGGAACCCACCAATCAAGGGAATAAAAACCCATAAGGCACATAGGAGTGTCATTACCACTGACGAAGGGGAGAGCCGTCCCCGAAACGCTTCTGGCTTAAAGATCTAACACAAGATCGCAATATGACCCTTTTGTAAAGAGTACGGATCCCATCATGCGAAGCAACAATGCACTGTAAGACTGATATAAGATTACTGCTTCGAAATTATTGACTGTTGAAGCGAAGATTTAGATCGATAAAGATCGAGAATCCCAATCCTGCATGCTGGTTACGTCACTTCCGGAGCGACGAACCAACCTCCGAATACACGTGGGACGCTGACTGAAAAAACAGCCGGGACGCCGGTATCCAGCGGGTCCCGAACAATCCGATCGACCAGCCGGGACATAGGGAAGGTAAGCCCACAACAGTGGGTGATTACTATCTACACCAAAACTGATAACCATCAAATAATATTGTACAAAAGGAAACTACTACACTTAAAGCAATATCAACAACTCCCATCTTGACTATAATATTGACTTTATCGCATCGGTAATAACTACTTCCCTGCACCCTTTTTTCTACAAAGGACACAATTAAGGAAAATCTTTCTGCCATAGGAACTATACCTAAAAATGGTCATAGGTTTCCAATGATGACCATTCTACCAACATAAAGGTTACAATATAGTATAAGATGCGAAAATTAATGTTTTATATCACTGTATTATGAGATAACCACTATGCGATTTTTATTAGAATAGGTATCGAATGTTTATTTTTATATTGTACAAGGTTTAAATAATCACATTGTACAAGGTTTGAATTATCAAACATTTTATACCACATTTATCTTTTATTCTATTTTATTTATATGTATAATACATTTTTTTGTGATTTATACTGATCCATAGAGTTCCATATGTCGAGTGTGCCAGTCTTCAAGTACTGGATATAATTTTTTGCATTTTTGAAGGGTGAATCAATATAGACTTGAGCACCTCTCCGTGGTTGTGAGGAGGTGAGCTATTTCCCATACAACACTTTTTTCACAATAGAAAACAGATCCGTCTCCCATTGACTTTCAATGGAGTTTATGACAGATCCGTCTTGGCTATGTTACAGATAATATAAGCGGATCCGTTCATGACGGATGCATGCGGTTGTATTATTTTAACGGATCAATTTTTGCAGATCCATGACGGATCCGCCCAAAACTTGAGTGTGAAAGTAGCCTAATATTAGTTGAAAACTTCTGAAGTGGCCTCTAAAATTCCAATATGGGGCTTAAAAGAGCCAGACTGTATGCAATTTGATTGGCTACAAGGTATTCCAAGTTCTATGACAACTTTTAGTAATGGAAACTTGGAGCCTATTAATTTATATGTGCAATGAGAGATCTCTGTTTCTCCACATTCCTCTAAGTTGGGACTTGTGCACCATTCATTCTATTGCACTCAATGAGAATGTACGATTGGGTCATCTAATATATGCTAATTTATAAACAAGCATACAATATAGTGCATGAAAGGTCAACTTCTTAGCTTATGTAGACACTCATCTGCTTCCTGCTTTTCAGAAGGTCAGCTGGGCAAACTCTGAGCTAGACATTTGAATGATGATAACTATAATATTTTAACTAAAAGCACTAATTTCTTTAATGCATTGAAATTATAAACAAGCCAATTACTGCAATTATGTTAAAATATTTTAGTGGATAATATAACATCAATGAAAGTGGGAAAATAATAATGAAAAATGTAAATTAATTAAGATGTAAACTATGTTGATAATGTTAGGCGCCATTAAAGCGAATAGAAAAATTCGTCCAATATAGCAAGTGTGATGAAATGGATAGATTAATATGCCTTTTGTAGTGATTATTAAGTGGAAATTATTTTAAGTGGGGTGATAATTAGATTTTTATTCACATTGAACTTCAAGAGCGTTAGGACAAGAAAGGCAAAATAGTTGCAAAGAAATAAGAATTATGAGTCAATAAAGATGAGGGGTAAGGAAATGATCAAGACATCACAGAATTTGTATGTTCACCCTGCGTTTTCTTAGGTTTCCTCTGGTTACTCCTATTTCCTAGTGATGAGTGGCAGGGGCAATATTCGAATTCGCGATATTTCGCGAATATTTGGGCGAATATTCGCCATATATTCGACAATTCGCGAATTAATGATCTCCAGGCATTATTTTCTTGTTTGCGAAAATTCGCATAAAATTCGCCTAAAATATGCGCATAAAAAGTTTGCATGAACTGGTATTTAAAAAAAATTCTAATATTCGAAATTACGAATATATTTAGCGATATTCGAAATATTCGCGAATTCTCGAAGTGCCGATATTCGCGATTAAAATTTGCAATTCGAATATTCGTGATCAACACTACTATTTCCTCCCAGACTATAAAAATGTGCTGATAGATTTATTGTCCTCCAATGAAATGCCTTTGTGTGACAGATACTATACAACTTTGCAGAATATGCTAGTGCTATATAATCAATGATGACTAAATAAAAAGATAACTGCAGTATAGCTGTAGGGTAAAAAATATACAAAAACCTCTTAATTGTTTGTACACTAATGTCAGAAGCTTGACTAATAAAACTGGGGTACTAGATTTAGTGATGTGGGAATAACAGACATGGCTGGATGATAGCTATGACTTGGCAGATAATGTACAAGGTTACAGTCTGTTTAGGAAGGATCGTTAAAACCGGAGAGGGGGGTCTGCCTTTATGTAAAGTCCTGTCTAAAGCCCACAGTCCGAGAAGACATAAGTGAGGGACATGAACATGTGGAGTCACTGTGGGTAGAAATACATGGAGGCAAAAATAATAATAAATTACTAATAGGAGTTTATTATAAACCACCTAATATACCAGAGCCCACAGAAAATCTATTACTAAACGAGATAGACGAGGTGGAAAATCATAATGAGGTGGTTATTATTGGAGACTTCAACTACCCAGATACAGACTGGGAAACTGAATGCACATCTCATAAAGGAAACAGGTTCTTGGCAATAACCAAAGACAATTACCTTTTCCCAACTGGTTCAGAACTCGACTAGAAGGACGGCCATACTGGACTTAGTATTAACCAATAGACCTGACAGAACAACAGATGTGCAGGTTGAGGGACACCTGGGAAATAGTGACCATAAAGTAATAACCTTCCAATTATCCTTCAAACAAGCATTTCTACAGGGAGGAACACAAATAACAAACTTCAAAAAAGCTACATTTAGCCAACTAAGAGAGGCCATAGGCGTAACTAACTGGTAAAAAATCCTCAAAAATAAAAATACTGTAAAAAAAATTATATTTTTTAAAAAATCCTAAAATCTAATTGTGAGAGGTATATACCTTATAGGAATAAAGGGTTAAGGAACAAGAAGAAACCAAAGTGGATAAATAGAACTGTAAAGAAAGCAATTAATGACAAAAAGAAAGCATTTAAATCACTAAAACAGGAGGGTAGCGAGGAAGCACTGAAAAATTATAAGGAAAAAAATAGAATATGTAAAAAACTAATAAAAGCCGCCAAACTAAAGAACGAGAGATTAATTGCGAAAGAGAGCAAAACTAAGCCTAAAATGTTCTTCAATTATATAAATGGTAAAAAGTATAAATCTGAAGGTGTCGGCCCTCTACAGAGCAATAAGGGGGAAGTTGCAGAGAGCGACGAGGAGAAAGCAAAGTTATTAAATATTTTTTTCTCCACTGTATCTACTGAGGAAAATAAACTGTCAGATGAAATGCAGAATGTAAAAGTAAATTTCCCATTTAAAGTGCCCTGTCTGACACAGGAAGAAGTACAACAGCGACTTAAAAAGATTAAAATAGACAAATCGCCAGGACCAGATGGCATACACCCCCGTATCCTAAGAGAATTAAGTAATGTCATAGCCAGACCCTTATTTATGATATTTACAGACTCTATACTGACAGGGAGGGAGTGTTCCACAGGATTAGCGCATAGCAAATGTGGTGCCAATATTCAAAAAGTGTGCAAAAACAGAGCCCGAAAACTATAGGCCGGTAAACTGTTTGAAGGTTTTCCAATGATGGTCGCTTGAATGGCGTTTACATGGCAGTAGTGGTCTGCGGTTTCTCAGCCCTCTGCCATATGTGAACAGACGCACTCAAGCTTCCTCTTGCTTACACCAAGGTAGCTAGTGTCCCTTGATTCGTGATCTAAGGACCGACAATCAGACATCTGGTTCATATCCATGACAGGTGGTTCTTGATTCATGTCGGATCCTAAGGGTAGATGTTTATCAATGGATTAGTCAAATATTAAATCTAGTCCAGGGCCATCCATACTGGGTGAGTGAGCTGAGCACCTTGTCCGTGCCACGGTGCACAATTTGGGTTGTGCATAGATTACCATAGCCGAGGCATGGTTATATAATCAACCATAGTACACCTAAAGTGTATCGTCTCCACACCTGAATGGTATCACGGATCGTGGTCCTTCTTGTGTCACCTTGATCCGCCACATCCGCCTCAATCGATCCGTGACTCTGGTCACTTTGATTTTTTATATAGTTAGTAGGTTTCCTTTCTTCTATAATTTTGTATATTTAATAAAGTATTAGTTTTATCTAATCCTCATAACGTTCCTAACTACAGTGATATTATTTTCTAAGATATGCTATCTTGGAGGATCTCAATAAAAACAAGCAAATAACATCATATCAGCATGGCTTGATGAGGGATCGGTCATGTCAAACTAATTTAAGCAGTTTCTATGAGGAGGTAAGTTGGACTTGACAGTGGTGAATCAATGGATGTCTTATATCTGGACTTCTCCAAAACATTTGACACTGTACCACATAAAAGGCTAGTATATAAAATGAGAATGCTCAGACTGGGAGAAGATGTCTGTATGTGGGTAAGTAACTGGCTCAATTATAGAAAACAGAGGGTAGTTATTAATGGTACACACTCAGATTGGGTCACTGTCACTAGCAGAGTACCTCAGGGGTCAGTATTGGGCCCTATTCTTTTCAATATATTTATTAATGATCTTGTAGAAGGCTTGCACAGTAAAATATCAATTTTTGCAGATGAGACTAAACTGTGTAAAGTAATTAACACTAAAGAGGACAATATACTGCTATAGATGGATCTGGATAGATTAGAGGCTTGGCCAGAGAAGTGGCAGATAAGGTTTAACACTGACAAATGTAAGGTTATGCACATGGGAAGGAATAATGCAGGTCACCCATACATACTAAATGGTAAAACACTCGGTAACACTGACATGGAAAAGGACCTAGGAATTTTAATAAACAGCAAACTAAGCAGTAAAAACCAGTGTCAGGCAGCTGCTGCCAAGGCCAATAAGATAATGGGTTGCATCAAAAGGGGCATAAATGCCCGTGATGAGAACATAGTCCTACCACTTTACAAATCACTAGTCAGACCACACATGGAGTACTGTGTACAGTTCTGGGCTCCTGTGAACAAGGCAGACATAGCAGAGTTGGAGAGGGTACAGAGGAGGGCAACTAAAGTAATAACTGGAATGGGGCAACTACAGTACCCTGAAAGATTATCAACATTAGGGTTATTCCCTTTAGAAAAAACTATTTACTGTGTAACACCACAATCCATGGGCGCTACCTAGTTATGAATCTGCAGCAGTGTTCCAAAAACAGCTCCGTACCTTCGCTGTAACAACAGTTCAGTGGAGGTGCGCGGTGCTCCTACATTCTTTTAGAAGCTGTTTCCTGTTTTGTTGTTACAGCGAAGGTACGGAGCTGTTTTTGGAACACTGCTGCAGATTCGTAACTAGGTAGCGCCCATGGATTGTGGTCTTACACAGTAAATAGTATTGTTTGTTTCCGTACCCCATTTAAGGCAGCACTTGTTACAGCATAAAGATAGTATTTATAAACAAATAAAGATAGTAAAATTAATAGTGGGTAGGTTGATAAACAGTGTATATGCTGATACTGGCAATTAACAACATTGACTACAGTAAGTACGACAATAGGATAAATAGATTATTTACCTTTTAAAACAGAGAAACACACCCTTTTTCCAACACACAAAAATCTAAAATCTAAATTAAATTAAATAAAAACATAAAATAAAAATACACAATAATAACTAATATACTGTGAATACTAATAGATATATATATATATATACAGTGGGGGAAATAATTATTTGACCCCTCACTGATTTTGTAAGTTTGTCCAATGACAAAGAAATGAAAAGTCTCAGAACAGTATCATTTCAATGGTAGGTTTATTGTAACAGTGGCAGATAGCACATCAAAAGGAAAATCGAAAAAATAACTTTAAATAAAAGATAGCAACTGATTTGCATTTCATTGAGTGAAATAAGTATTTGAACCCCTACCAACCATTAAGAGTTCTGGCTCCCACAGAGTGGTTAGACACTTCTACTCAATTAGTCACCCTCATTAAGGACACCTGTCTTAACTAGTCATCTGTATAAAAGACACCTGTCCACAGAATCAATCAATCAAGCAGACTCCAAACTCTCCAACATGGGAAAGACCAAAGAGCTGTCCAAGGATGTCAGAGACAAAATTGTAGACCTGCACAAGGCTGGAATGGGCTACAAAACCATTAGCAAGAAGCTGGGAGAGAAGGTGACAACTGTTGGTGCGATTGTTCGAAAATGGAAGGAGCACAAAATGACCATCAATCGACCTCGCTCTGGGGCTCCACGCAAGATCTCACCTCGTGGGGTGTCAATGGTTCTGAGAAAGGTGAAAAAGCATCCTAGAACTACACGGGAGGAGTTAGTTAATGACCTCAAATTAGCAGGGACCACAGTCACCAAGAAAACCATTGGAAACACATTACACCGCAATGGATTAAAATCCTGCAGGTCCCCCTGCTCAGGAAGGCACATGTGCAGGCCCGTCTGAAGTTTGCCAATGAACACCTGAATGATTCAGAGAGTGACTGGGAGAAGGTGCTGTGGTCTGATGAGACCAAAATAGAGCTCTTTGGCATTAACTCAACTCGCTGTGTTTGGAGGAAGAAAAATGCTGCCTATGACCCCCAAAACACCGTCCCCACCGTCAAGCATGGGGGTGGAAACATTTTGCTTTGGGGGTGTTTTTCTGCTAAGGGCACAGGACAACTTATTCGCATAAACGGGAAAATGGACGGAGCCATGTATCGTGAAATCCTGAGCGACAACCTCCTTCCCTCTGCCAGGAAACTGAAAATGGGTCGTGGATGGGTGTTCCAGCACGACAATGACCCAAAACATACAGCAAAGGCAACAAAGGAGTGGCTCAAGAAGAAGCACATTAAGGTCATGGAGTGGCCTAGTCAGTCTCCGGACCTTAATCCAATCGAAAACCTATGGAGGGAGCTCAAGCTCAGAGTTGCACAGAGACAGCCTCGAAACCTTAGGGATTTAGAGATGATCTGCAAAGAGGAGTGGACCAACATTCCTCCTAAAATGTGCGCAAACTTGGTCATCAATTACAAGAAACGTTTGACCTCTGTGCTTGCAAACAAGGGTTTTTCCACCAAGTATTAAGTCTTTTTTTGTTAGAGGGTTCAAATACTTATTTCACTCAATGAAATGCAAATCAGTTGCTATCTTTTATTTAAAGTTATTTTTTCGATTTTCCTTTTGATGTGCTATCTGCCACTGTTACAATAAACCTACCATTGAAATGATACTGTTCTGAGACTTTTCATTTCTTTGTCATTGGACAAACTTACAAAATCAGTGAGGGGTCAAATAATTATTTCCCCCACTGTATATATATATATATATATACACTGCTCAAAAAAATAAAGGGAACACAAAAATAACACATCCTAGATCTGAATTAATTAAATATTCTTCTGAAATACTTTGTTCTTTACATAGTTGAATGTGCTGACAACAAAATCACACAAAAGAAAAAAATGGAAATCAAATTTTTTAACCCATGGAGGTCTGGATTTGGAGTCCCCCTCAAAATTAAAGTGGAAAAACACACTACAGGCTGATCCAACTTTGATGTAATGTCCTTAAAACAAGTCAAAATGAGGCTCAGTAGTGTGTGTGGCCTCCACGTGCCTGTATGACCTCCCTACAATGCCTGTGCATGCTCCTGATGAGGTGGCGGACGGTCTCCTGAGGGATCTCCTCCCAGACCTGGACTAAAGCATCTGCCAACTCCTGGACAGTCTGTGGTGCAACATGACGTTGGTGGATAGAGCGAGGCGTGATGTCCCAGATGTGCTCAATTGGATTCAGGTCTGGGGAACGGGCGTGCCAGTCCATAGCATCAATGCCTTCGTCTTGCAGGAACTGCTGACACACTCCAGCCACATGAGGTCTAGCATTGTCTTGCAATAGGAGGAACCCAGGGCCAACCGCACCAGCATATGGTCTCACAAGGGGTCTGAGGATCTCATCTCGGTACCTAATGGCAGTCAGGCTACCTCTGGCGAGCACATGGAGGGCTGTGCGGCCCTCCTAAGAAATGCCACCCCACACCATTACTGACCTAATGCCAAACCGGTCATGCTGGAGGATGTTGCAGGCAGCAGAACGTTCTCCACGGCGTCTCCAGACTCTGTCACGTCTGTCACATGTGCTCAGTGTGAACCTGCTTTCATTTGTGAAGAGCACAGGGCGCCAGTGGCGAATTTGCCAATCTTGGTGTTTTCTGGCAAATGCCAAACGTCCTGCACGGTGTTGGGCTGTAAGCACAACCCCCACCTGTGGATGTCGGGCCCTCATATCACCCTCATGTAGTCTGCTTCTGACCGTTTGAGCAGACACATGCACATTTGTGGCCTGCTGGAGGTCATTTTGCAGGGCTCTGGCAGTGCTCCTCCTGTTCCTCCTTGCACAAAGGTGGAGGTAGCGGTCCTGCTGCTGGGTTGTTGCCCTCCTACGGCCTCCTACACGTCTCCTGATGTACTGGCCTGTCTCCTGGTAGTGCCTTCATGCTCTGGACACTACGCTGACAGACACAGCAAACCTTCTTGCCACAGCTCGCATTGATGTGCCATCCTGGATAAGCTGCACTACCTGAGCCACTTGTGTGGGTTGTAGACTCCCTCTCATGCTACCACTAGAGTGAAAGCACCGCCAGCATTCAAAAGTGACCAAAACATCAGCCAGGAAGCATAGGAACTGAGAAGTGGTCAGGTCACCACCTGCATAACCACTCCTTTATTGGGGGTGTCTTGCTAATTGCCTATAATTTCCACCTGTTGTCTATCCCATTTGCACAACAGCATGTGAAATTGATTGTCACTCAGTGTTGCTTCCTAAGTGGACAGTTTGATTTCACAGAAGTGTGATTGACTTGGAGTTACATTGTGTTGTTTAAGTGTTCCCTTTATTTTTTTGAACAGTGTATATATAAAAATAAAAACCCTTGATTAATTAAGTTATAAAAAAATGTCAACCCTCTGGTGGGATATAAAAGAACCGATACAAAGAGTCCAAGCAATGTTTGGAATAGAGGTGAAATAGATTGTGAAATCTACAAATAGAAACACCAAGAAACATGGAGGTTGGTCACATAACCAGAGGGGATCCGATCCCCACGGAGAATAGATATAGTGCCCTGCAGGAAAACCAAAGGGAAAAGGCAAACGGGGGTGAAGAATATCAGATAGAATTAGAGGGAGAAAAGAAGGATGAATATGGGGAGGAAAAAGAAGAAAATAGACAGTATTTAAGCCATCTAAACACACAAAAATAAAGCTTAGTAGAAAGAGGGGCAAGACCAAAATAACTTAGAGAGAATAATAGAAGCAAAAATAAAGATAAAAGGAGAACCACTATAAAGAAAACAGTAAAGCAGGATTTTTTTCAGGCATACAAAAAAGGCACCCCAAAAGAGGATGCAGAAGTGGGAAACTCGCCCAAAAGAAAAAACTACGGGAAAAATCACAAAAAGTAAAAAGTGCAACTGGTAGTAAACAGGAGATGGAGAGTGAGGGTAAGCGAGGCAATGTACAAAAAAATCTATAATTTAAGTAACCATATATTGTCAGATAATGAACAAAAAATTTAGAAAAAAGGCTTAAAATTTGCCCCAACCACGTATTTCAACAAATTTGAGGCATTTATTGGGGTGAGAAAGTTTACAAGGCGGTTAGCCCTTATAAAATACCATCTAAGAAAGGAAAATAATAATTAAAATAACAGAAAGTATAGATAAAATGTAGAAGAAGGTGAAAGGAAAGATGAAAGTGAGACTTTTAAACATACGGATCTCAAAGCAAAATCTCGGTTTGATCCTGTAAATGAATATTCGGTACCTCTAAACATGTTTGCTAACTTGGTAACAAGGGACATTAGAAAAATGAATATAAAAATGAATAAATATAAAAGAAGGAAATACATGAGCAATGTGACCAAGGCGGAAAGGGAAGCTATGATGAATATGCAGAAGAACAACAAGATAATTGTCCGCCCAGCAGACAAAGGGGGAGGGATAATAATACTGGATAAAAAAAGACTATGAGGAAGAAGCACTAAAAATATTAAATGACACTAAAACATATAAATTATTGAAGAATGATCCAACAGAGAGATATAAAAGGGAACTACAACATCTAGTCCAGAAGGCATGTAGAGAGGGGACTCTAAGAAAACAGGAAGGTTCGTTTATTAACATCAAAACACCCAAAAATGGCTATATTTTATCAGAACCCAAAAATACATAAGGATATAATTAAACCACCCAAAAGACTTATGGTGTCCGGAGTAGAATGTCTAACTAGTGCTCTGTCCAGGTATGTTGACCAGTATCTGCAACCATGTGCTCAAAACTTATATGCATACCTGAAGGATACAAAGCACGTATTGCAGATTCTGGAAGGCATTGCGTGGATTGAAGGGGATATTATAGGGACCCTCAATGTGAAGTCCCTATATACAGTTATTGAAAATGAAAAAGACTGCGCAGCAGCCAAATATATTTCCTACACCAGCAGGGAAATCTATCAAAAACCCAGATAGATTTTATAGGGGAATGTATTTTATTTATTTTACAATTTTTGGGGGGGGGATTTGAAGATAAATTTTAAAATCACAGAATTGCAGTGGCCAATATGGGGGAACTGCTCAAACCCCAAACACTGTAGCGTGTTTCTCATTGGGCGAGCAGTCCCACCGCATGTGAACCACAGAAATATCGTGGCAGATATGGGGGAGCTGCTCAAACCCCAAACACTGTAGCGTGTTTCTCATTGGGGGAGCAGTCCCACCGCATGTGGACCGCTGCAGTCCACATGCGGTGCGACTGCTCCCCCAATGAGAAACACGCTACAGTGTTTGGGGTTTGAGCAGCTCCCCCATATCTGCCTCGATATTTCTGTGGTTCACATGCGGTGGGACTGCTCGCCCAATGAGAAACACGCTACAGTGTTTGGGGTTTGAGCAGTTCCCCCATATTGGCCACTGCAATTCTGTGATTTTGTTTTATATGTATTGAATGTGCCTTCATCTGGCAATTGAACATTCCTATGCACCTGGAAACCTCCATCACACGGTCTGATATGGGTGTGGCTTACAGTCTTGCTTTGTTCACATCGCACTGGCTGTCCTGCTAGGCGGTTGTGTGGAAGCTTGGCTGTGAGCTGGATTACATCACCTTCAGACCGTGTTCACACCACGGTTGTCGTGGTGGTGGGACCCCGTGCCGTGCTGGGTGGCGGTGGCGT
The DNA here is from genome assembly GCF_905171765.1 of Bufo bufo. Lineage (NCBI taxonomy): Eukaryota > Metazoa > Chordata > Amphibia > Anura > Bufonidae > Bufo > Bufo bufo. The sequence continues at coordinate 449,603,878 of NC_053389.1, read as the reverse complement.
TGTGCATGGTGGGCTCCGATATTTTCCTGGCGGGAATATGTTGGCAAAAGTCTCAGCTTTTAATATCTGCTTGTATGACCAGCTAGTATAGTCAGTGGCATATCCTTTTGGTGCATTTTCTTCAGTGATTTATAGAAGATAAATTTTACCTCCAGACGTGGGGGACCGCGATGGGGACGAGGTTCGCACCGGGGTTCGCTAATCTCTACATTGGAAGGTGGGAAGAAGAGTGAATCCACCCCAACGGTGAGCTCCGGGCGGGCCTCGTCCTCAGGCGGCATTTTATCGACGATGTGGTGTTTATCTGGAGGGGTGGTGAACAAACTTTAAATATGTTTTTAGAGGATATTAATAAAAATGAGTTTTATTTGGAGTTCACCCCGTTTTATAGCTTCAAAGAAGTCAATTTCCTGGACCTCACAATATATGTGGAAAAAAATAATATTCATACAAAAACCTATGAAAAACCCACGGATTCCAATAGCTATATATCAAGAACCAGTTGCCACCTCCCCCGGTGGTTGGATAACATTCCCAGGAGCCAATTTATGCGTTAAAGGAGAAACTGCACTGATATCATAGAGTATGACAGGGAGGCAGATAAACTACAGAATAAACTTGAGGATAAAGGCTATGAAATGAATAAACTAACAGTGCAGAAGGGGGAAGTTAGGGTGATAGAAAGAGAACAGCTATTGGGAGATAGTAATAAGGATAGAAAGGGAGCAGAAGGATATAAATGTGGGAATAAAGAAATACCACCTATTATAATCCCATTTAATTCCCAAACACATATGTTTAGGAAAATAGTGGGTAGACACTGGGATATATAGAGGGAAGATAAATGGATTGGGGAATTGATACCAGCAGCACCAGCATTTGTGTATAGGAAAGCAGCTAATTTTGGAAATATAATTGCACCTACAAAAAAATGTGCAGCAATAATAAATAAGAAACACGTAAAGAATTCACTGACAGGTTTTTATCCTTGCAAAAAATGTGCTGGATGCAGGCAGACACAAAATAAAAAGCGGATACATATAGAAAATAAAAGTGGCACATATAAATACCAAATAAAAGATCACATATCCTGCAATACAAAAGGGGTCATCTATGCTATTGAATGCCCATGTCAAAAGACCTATATAGGTCGTACTAAGAGACCACTGAAGAAGAGAATTAGTGAACATTTATATAACATAAAAAAGAAAGTAGATGACCACCCGCTATCCAGACATTATAGAGAACAGCATAGAGGTAGGTTTGAAGGCTCTTCATTTTGCGGGGTTGAAGTAGTTAAGGTAGACATACGTGGAGGAGATTATATTAAATATATGTCAAAAAAGGAAACAGTGGATTTTTAACATGGACAAAATTGAAACGAGGGGGTTAAACTAAGAGATTGAACTGTTTGGGTTTGATTAAACTGACTACAGCAGGGCAGGGGATAAACAGGTAGTGACCACAGCTGATAAAAGAGAGACGAAGAAGACACCATAGTGAATCCCTGACGAAGAGCACCGTAGTGCTAGAAACGCGTTGGATAATTCATTTTTGGTGTCTGAGAGGAACCGTAGCTCTGGTGACGTCACCCGCTACATTCAGTGAGCGAGAGCGAAATGCAAAAGTAAAAACTGCGCCACCGGCCGGGGCGAGTTTTGAAAAGATCCCGAACAGAACTTTGTCTACTATCAGTGGGGACCCCTGAAGCCCCTGAAAGAAGAATAATAATAATACTCTTTTAAACACTCCACAAGAGAACTCACTAACAGCCGCGAGGAGGACCTACTAGGAGAATAAGGTAAAGCCTTCTCTCAGATTGAATATCAAGTAGTATCTTCCTATCGTAGCGTATAGAAGTGCAGTGGAGGTGTGCGGTGCTCCTACATTCTTTTAGAAGTTGTTTCCAGTTTAGAAAAAAGATGACTGAGGGGAGATCTAATTACTATGTATAAATATATCAGGGGACAGTACAGAGATCTCTCCCATCATCTATTTATCCCCAGGACTGTGACTGTGACAAGGGTATACCCTCTGCGTTTGGAGGAAAGAAGGTTTGTACACAAACATAGAAAAGGATTCTTTACGGTAAGAGCAGTGAGACTATGGAACTCTCTGCCTGAGGACCGTAGAGCCCAGGCAGTATTCCAGTTACAATGATTACATTTATTCAGTTAAAGAATAGGATGTTGAACAATTTTCTAATATATATCCATTTAAAATTTTGCTTTCAGACCTTTATTATATTCATTCAGTAGGCTCTTCCTGAAGCAAAAAAAAAAGGTATGACCCATTTTAGTCCTCTAAAATGCATTTATAGGAGAGTTGGATAGGACTAAACATGGCTTCAGTCGTAGTATCATATGACCTAGCTTTCATTTAACTGCCCAGGGATTTAACAGGCAAATAGTAGTGTATTGAGGAGCAGAACATACACAGTATATACAGTATTACTACCTACAGCAACATCTCATCATGTCTGAAAATGTCTGTGTAGAAATGTGTGTGGTGTTTTTTTTTTAAAACTAAATGTTACTAACAGCATGACAAGCAGCCATTTTACATCAGGTACAGACAGGCACCCATGTGAATACCTGCAGTAATGTAGCTACGGTAATAACCGCAATAAAAATAATGATTCCACCACTAATCCAGTTTTCTAATCATATTAATCTGTTCTCTGTGCTGACTCAGGACATATATGTTATGTAACACTGCTAATTACTGATTGTCAGAGGTTATAAGATGTGAACAGTGTCACATGACTGATGCAATGTTTCAGTTAGGCCATGGATACTTTACACAAAGGACTGATACATGGGCTATACCATTTTACTGCATATAGGGGTCAACCACCTGATATAAGAAAAGTATGTGTGCAGAATTTTAAATACATGCATATTACAAAATTGCACGATTTCCTATTATATAAACAAATAATCTAAAAAAGATAATATGGGATACCCCTTAACCACCTCAGCTCACCTAGCTTAAACCCCCTTAATGACCAGACCACTTTTTACAATTCTGCACTACACTACTTTCACGGTTTATTGCTCGGTCATACAACTTACCACCCAAATGAATTTTACCTCCTTTTCTTCTCACTAATAGAGCTTTCATTTGGTGGTATTTCATTGCTGCTGACATTTTTACATTTTTTGATATTAATCGAAATTGACCGAAATTTTTGCAAAAAAATGAAATTTTTCACTTTCTGTTGTAAAACATTTCTATATACTTTTTTCTCTAAATTTATTGTTCTACATGTCTTTGATAAAAAAAAATGCAATAAGTGTATATTTATTGGTTTGGGTAAAAGTTATAGCGTTTACAAACTATGGTGCAAAAATGTGAATTTACGCACTTTGACTTTCTGAGCACCTGTCATGTTTCCTGAGGTTCTACAATGCCCAGACAGTAGAAACACCCCACAAATGACCCCATTTCAGAAAGAAGACACCCTAAGGTATTCGCTGATGGGCATAGTGAGTTCATGAAAGTTTTTATTTTTTGTCACAAGTTAGCGGAAAATGATTTTTATATATTTTTTTTCTTACAAAGTCTCATATTCCACTAACTTGTGACAAAAAATTTAATTTTACATGAACTCGCCATGCCCCTCACGGAATACCTTGGGGTGTCTTCTTTCTAAAATGGGGTCACTTGTGGGGTATTTATACTGCCCTGGCATTTTAGGGGCCCTAAAGTGTGAGAAGTAGTTTGGAATCCAAATGCGTAAAAATGCCCTGTGAAATCCTAAAAGTACTCATTGGAATTTGGGCCCCTTTGCGCACCTAGGCTGCAAAAAAGTGTCACACATGTGGTATCGCCATACTCAGAAGAAGTAGGGCAATGTGTTTTGAGGTGTATTTTTACATATACCCATGCTGGGTGAGATAAATATCTCTGTAAAAGACAACTTTTCCCATTTTTTTATACAAAGTTCTCATTTTACAGAGCTATTTCTCACACACAGTATGGGTATATGTAAAAATACACCCCAAAACACATTGCCCTACTTCTCCTGAGTACGGCGATACCACATGTGTGACACTTTTTTGCAGCCTACGTGCGCAAAGGGGCCCAAATTCCAATGAGAATCTTTACGATTTCACAGGGCATTTTTTACGCATTTGGATTCCAAACTACTTCTCACGCTTTAGGTCCCCTAAAATGCCATGCCCCTCACGAAATACCTTGGGGTGTCTTCTTTCCAAAATGGGGTCACTTGTGGGGTATTTATACTGCCCTGGAATTTTAGGAGACCTAAAGCGTGAGAAGTAGTTTGGAATCAAAATGCGTAAAAAATGCCCTGTGAAATTGTAAAGATTCTCATTGGAATTTGGGCCCCTTTGCGCACCTAGGCTGCAAAAAAGTGTCACACATGTGGTATCGCCGTACTCAGAAGAAGTAGGGCAATGTGTTTTGGGGTGTATTTTTACATATACCCATACTGTGTGAGATAAATAGCTCTGTAAAAGACAACTTTTCCCATTTTTTTTATACAAAGTTGTCATTTTACTGAGATATTTCTCTCACCCAGCATGGGTATATGTAAAAATACACCCCAAAACACATTGCCCTACTTCTCCTGAGTATGGCGACACCACATGTGTGACACTTTTTTGCAGCCTAGGTGCGCAAAAGGGCCCAAATTCCAATGAGTATCTTTTAGGAGGGCATTTTTAGGCATTTGGATTCCAGACTTCTTCTCACGCTTTAGGGCCCCTAAAATGCCAGGGCAGTATAAATACCTCACATGTGACCCCATTTTGGAAAGAAGACACCCCAAGGTATTCCGTGAGGGGCATGGCGAGTCCATAGAATTTTATTTTTTGGCACAAGTTAGCGGAAAATTATTTATTATTATTTTTTTTTTTCTCTTTCAAAGTCTCATATTCCATTAACTTGTGACAAAAAATAACATTTTACATGAACTCGCCATACCCCTCACGAAATACCTTGGGGTGTCTTCTTTCAAAAATGGGGTCACATGTGGGTTATTTATACTACCCTGGCATTTTAGGGGCCCTAAAGCATGAGAAGAAGTCTGGAATATAAATGTCTAAAAATTTTTACGCATTTGGATTCCGTGAGGGGTATGGTGAGTTCAGGTGAGATTTTATTTTTTGTCACAAGTTAGTGGAATATGAGACTTTGCAAGAAAAAACAAAAACAAAAAAAAAAAATATCAATTTCCGCTAACTTGTGCCCAAAAAAAAAAATCTTCTATGAACTCGCCATGCCCCTCAAAAGTGATCTTTATAGCGCCGCAGCGATTTTACGGTGTTTTTGCAGTGATCAGAAAAAATTATATTTCTGTCACTGCGGTGGGGCGGACTGAACGCAAGTGTGCGCACAAGATCAGGCCTGATCGAGCGAACACTGCGTTTTTTGTAGAGCCTATAGAACATGTCCTATTCTTGTCCGCAATTGCGGACAAGAAAAGGCATTTTCTATATAGTTCTGGCAATGTGCGGATCCGCAAAATGCGGAAAGCACATTGCCGGTGTTCGTGTTTTGCGGATCCGCGGTGTCCGTGTTTTGCAGATCCGTGGATCCGCAAAACACATACGGACGTCTGAATGGAGCCTTACAGGGGGGTGATCAATGACAGGGGGGTGATCAGGAAGTCTATATGGGGTGATCAGGGGTTAATAAGGGGTTAATAAGTGACAGGGGGGTGTAGTGTAGTGTAGTGTGGTGATTGGTGCTACTTTACAGAGCTGCCTGTGTCCTCTGGTGGTCGATCCAAGCAAAAGGGACCACCAGAGGAGCAGGTAGCAGGTATATCAGACGCTGTTAACAAAACAGCGTCTGATATACCTTTCAGGGGTTAAAAAAATCGCATCTACAGCCTGCCAGCGAATGATTGCTGCTGCCAGGCTGTAGATCAGCTCGTTTACCTTCCGATCCTGTGAACGCGCGCTCCTGTGTGCGCGCGTTCACAGGAAATATCGCGTCTCGCGCGATGACGCGCCAATGCGTCTAGGAGGAACAAACCGACCGCCCGCAGAACGCATCCCTGCGTTAGGTGGTCGGGAGGAGGTTAATTACAGCCTGGCTCCACCCCTCCCTCTGGTAAAAAGGGAAGTTCAGCCTGGTGTAAACTGTGAATCTGTGTGGAGCCTAGAGCAGCTAGAAGGCTACTGTGGAGAATGCAGAGCACCAGAAAGAGAAGGTAATGCCTATACTTTTTGCTATAGACTTGCTATGGTAAAGAAACAGACTGACTAACTGTTGGAAGATTGCACACTGCTGAGGGTACTGTGAATATATAGAGAAAGTGCACCATTAGAGAGAGTGAGACTCAGAGCTGACTAGTTTACTGCCTAACCTTCCCCACACACAGCCTTTGGTGAAATTGTCAAAGACACCTTTAACCCGTTCAGGACACAGCCTTATTTCACCTTAAGGACCAGGCCATTTTTTGAAAATCTGACCAGTGTCACTTTTTCTTTTATAAATCTTTATTATTTTTTAACATACAAAATCCATTTTTACAAACATTTAATTTAATATCATTTAGTAAGACATACATATCCCACCCTACCCCCTTATTCGTTGGCCTCTTTCCTCAAGGAAAAAAACAAAACAAAACACACTGTAGTTATCCTCTATCTCTTGCCTCCACCCCCCAGCTCCAACTCATGATATAATTTGTAGGATTCTAATTAAAGGTTCCAAAGCTGGTATTTCCCTAGTCTCAGAACAGGTCCCTATGCCAACCATTTCTGCCATATTCTCGAAAATCTATATTTCTTCTTGTTGTTTACCAGAGCTTCCTCACAAACCAGTGAAGTTCTAGCCAAATTCTCCCATTCCATGATCGTGGGTACAGCACTACCTCCCCAATGTCGGATAATACACTTCCTAGCCTGGAAAAGTAATTTGGAAGCTATTTCTCGATGTTGAGAGATATCCATTTCCCCCCATCACTCCCAGTATACATATCTCAAATTGGCTAGGGACTTTGATCCGATGATATTGCTCTATTCTATCTCTGACCTTTCTCCAGAACTTTTGGATCTTTAGACATGTCCAAAGTATGTGAACATCATCCCCCCCTATCTCCCCACACTTTAAACATCTAAAGACTTTGGGTTTATAACACTTCATTAAAAACTTGGGGGAGTAATAGACGCGATATAATATGTTGAATTGTGATTCTATGGGAAAAATTCTTTGAAATCCTATTTTTCCCCTGTATAGCCATATCCCAGAACTCTTCTCGCTGGGGGTTTATAGCATCCTGCCATTTATGCATTAAGCTATCTTCTTAGTCAATGTACCCCGCCCCAGCAGCTTCCTCAATACTTGTTTTATTTGTAATTGTATATATGTAGGTGGGTGGCTCACACCTAATAGCTACGGTGGGTGCTACTAGCTCAAAATTGGGCGCCCGATCCCAAAGATAATAAAAGCTTGAGATAAAAAAGAGAGCGAGCACTCACGACATCTGTGTCATATGTAAATAGTTTTACTAGAACCAGATAAGGTTATAACAATTATACATTCACTATTAAAATACATTCACAATAAAATGCAATAAACATAAAATTACTATAATATGGTACCAATTTGATTAACACAACTGTAGTCGGGGTAGCAAATTCCGTGGCCGCACTCCGTGACACTTAAAGCAATAGTGTCAGTATCTGTGAGTGGGATGGATGAAAAACGTCCTAAGAGTTCCTCATATGGGGCACTTTTTAGCGGCTTGTCTCCAGTATGAGCGAACACCGTATATGTTAGTTCCTGCAGGAGGGTCCACTCCTATCAGGACAGTAGAGGCAAAGTCCCAGACTTGTAATTTTTCAGTTCCTACCTGGTTCCTTATTGACGTGTCTCGCTGTGTGGCGTCTCCTCGAGGCGAGCGGTGCCGGCCGTCTGAGCGTCTTCCGCCGCAAGTTTCAGGCGGGTGACGTCACAGTATCGCGAGATCCAACAGGTAGGATTCTGAACAGCAATGTACGCTGAGGCTGTGTCTGTACTTGGCTTTGCTGGAAATTCATTCATGCATGGCCATGCAATCCATAGGGGGGGGGAATCCGGTGTATTAGGTGGGCGCTTTTCCTTCTCCTTTACCAGACGCGTTTCGGGGCGTCTACACCCCTTCCTCAGTGGTCAAAGCGCCATCAATCATTCTCCACCTTTTATAGTCTATATGGTGATCCACAAAAACAGGAATCCGGATCATCTGGAGACAAAAACTGCCAATGCGGTTTTGAGTGCGGTATTCGTGCGGTTTTTCAACAACCATTGCGTTTTTTATTGCACAAGCAACTAACACACTGTAATAAACTACCCGACATAATATTTAGATGAAAAATGATAATATTCAGATACAATTTAAAATATTTAATATTCTAATGCTATTAATATGCATATTAAAATTGGGATGGTTAAAAACAATAAATATACATATACGCTAACCCTTTCTCTACACACTAATAAACATCGGCTGATATATCTGGGGACATTGATACATAAATATATGAAGATATAAAATTTAAATATATAAGGATATAGAATATATGAAATACATAGGGGAGGGCTTGTAAGAGAATTTCTGCCAATGAGATAAATGTAGAAAGTGAGGTTCAGAAGTCATGGATGCCGGTCTCCACCCGGACGGGGGGCCCCAGAGCCAGGAAGGCTAAACATGGGATCTCCCATCAGAGAGGGGAACAGCATCCTATAAGAAACCAAAAATCTCCAGGTCCGAATTCAGGCCTGCTGGTAATAGGCAGCCAAATTCATAAATATGTTTTGATTCGGCTCTGGACATCCTCCTGATATAATCACCCCCTCTCCAATGTCTATCGATTTTTTCCAGGGCCACAAAAAACAATTTCGATGGATCCCTGTTATGCACTTCATCATAGTGTTTGGAGAGGGAGTGTTTCAGATAGCCCTTTTTAATATTTGATATGTGTTCACTTATTCTAACTTTCAATAATCTTTTTGTTCTGCCAATATATTGGCGCTTGCATGGACACTGTATCAAATAGATAACTCCAGATGAGTTACAAGTGAGGCAATTGTTAATTTCCCAAACAAAAGAATTGTGTGCTGAGTGCACTGTGGTAGTTTTTCTTTCTTGTGGGCTCATCCTGCACCCCATACATCTCCCGCACTTAAAAAAACCTTTTAGGTTCATATAGGATCCTAAATTGGTAATTGTGGGTCCTTTTTCTTTTTCTTTCACTGACGGGGCTATTTTAAGTTTTAAATTTGGGGCTTTTGTGTATATTATTTTTGGTATATTCGGCAGTAATGGGCCTATCACTCTATCACTCGCCACATGGTGCCAGTGTTTAAATATGATATTTTTTATCTTTTTGTAATCACTGCTAAAGGGTAAAATTATTTTGATTTCACTCTTAGGATCCTCAATTATTTCAGTTGTTATTTTTTCTTTAAAGAAGGACTTCCTATCCAATTTTCTCACCTTATTTAGGGAATCGTCCAGAACCATTACTGGATATTTCTTATCCATGAATTGCGATTTCATTCTGACTGCCTCTTCCTCGAATTTTTCAGGTTCAGTACAATTTCTCTTAATTCTCCGGAATTGGCCTAATGGAACATTTAGTAGCCACCTGGGTAGGTGGCAACTATCAAAAAGAATTAAACCATTCTTCGCAGTTGGCTTCTGGTATGTACTGCAAGAATAGTGGTCACCTGCCTTTTTTATTAAGAGATCCAGAAATTCAGTTTCTTCCCCAATATTGGACGTGAAAACTAAATTTCGATCATTGTTATTGATCTCTTCCAAGAACCTCATTAATTCCGTCTTTCCCTTCCTCCAAATAAATATCACATCATCGATGTAACGCCGCCATAGGACCAGATCCGCCCCAAGTTTGGGCAAGATGGTAGTAAATTCCCATTCTGCCAAAAATAAATTGGCGTAACTTGGGGCAAATCTGGTCCCCATGGCGGTGCCACATCTCTGCAAATAATATTCCCCCTCAAAATAAAAATAATTGTGTTGCAGAATATACTGGATACCTTCCAGTATCAATTTTATTTGGGGGTCCTCAAATGTGCCATTCCTTATTAATTGTTGTTCGACTGCCTCCAATCCCTGTTGATGGTCTATAATTGTATACAGGGATTGGACGTCTAGAGTTCCCATAATCCAGTCCTGTTCAATTGTTAATTCCTCCAAAATCTGTATAATCTGTGTGGTATCTTTCAAATAGGTTTTGGTATTTTTCACCACAGGTTGGAGCTGAAGATCTATGTATCTAGACAGGTTGGAAGTGACGGATCCTATTCCGGACACTATAGGGCGTCCTGGAGGGTTCGTCAGACTCTTATGTACTTTGGGCAAGCAGTAAAAGGTCGGTAACCTTTTCTCCGTGTCCAAAATAAACTCCAATTCTTGTTTAAGGAGTATTCCCTGTTCCAGTCCTCTCTTGCATAGATCCTCCAGGCCCTGAACAAAATCATGTATTGGGTCACTCTTGAGTTTTGTATATGTAGCCTGATCTGCTAGCAGTCGTAGGCACTCCTTGTTGTACTGATCAGTGTCTAAGATTACCGTGGCTCCGCCTTTATCAGCCGGGCGCACGGTAACCCTATTATCCTTCTGGAGTGACTTAATGGCCTGTATCTCCCGTTTTGTCAGATTATTTTTAACAGGTTGTCTGACCTTCATTTTCCTTATATCATCCTCAACACATTTTTGAAAGGTAGCTATCTCTTTACCTATCTCATTTCGTGGGAACATTTTAGATTTCTTTTTCAAGGAGGTATGTTTAAAGGGGTCAACTCCTTTGCCACCGGTTGAATCTCTAGTTATAGGATTTTTTATATGGTATTTTTTAAGACAAAGGTTCCTGATAAATTTTTGGATCCCTATAAAGGTTGAGAATTTATCTGTGGTATTGGACGGGGCAAATTTCAACCCCTTATTTAATAAAGTAACTTGTGCAATAGTGAGAGTTTTTGAACTTAAATTAATTATGGATCCCATCTCTGGGCTTGTGGGTGTTTCTGGTGTCGTGACTCCCTTCCTCTTACTTCTCCTGGTCTTCCTTTTTCTGAGTGCCAGTGTTGTTGGTGATTTGTGTTGTTGTTGTAGTGATGGTGTTGACTCCGTGTTTGGTGGTTTGAATAATGGTCCTTCACTGTCGGTTGTTGATATCTGGTGTTCTTGTGCCTCAAATTGTATAGTGACCTGTGTCGTGGTGGTGTTTGGTCTCTGTATCTTGTGCGTGTTCTGTGATGTGCCGGGGTAAGATCTAAAAAATGTTGCCCTGCCAATTCTTCATATCTGTTACTGACAGGTACATTGTACCTATCTGTTCTCTCTTCTCTGCCTAATTCCATATCTAGCAATCCCTAATGTGAATTATCCTCTTCTTCCACAATTTCTGTGTGTCTTTCATGTTCCCTGTTTTTATAAGTTTCTATATATTTCTTACTTTTTTTATTAATTATATCTCCCTCTAATTTATCTAAACTCCTACATAGTCTGTCCTGCCATGTGTTAAACTCTGCATTTTTGGGGAATTTCTCTATGTGTTCCCTTAATTTATTAATCTTTACGTTTAGATCTCCCAGGATCTCTAATCTTCTTTTAATGATCAATTTCATCATGGCGACTGATTGATTGATCAATAAATCATTCCACTCTCTATTAAATTCATCACTGATGAGATCCTGGGCTGGATTCTTATTTATTAATAATCCTTTTGGTATTTTAGTCTCTTCTACATAATAATTCAGGGAACGTATCTCCCAATGTTGCCGTAGTTGTTTTTGTAACAGACTTTCTAAACTTCTAAAACTCTCAGTCATTGAGTTATTTTCAGGAGTTTCAACATAATTTGGATCATAAAATTTATAATTCTCAGCTTTCAGCCTTTTATTATCCATATGATGCCAGATGTCCATAGTGTATTTCGGAGAGCTCACCCACTGAACCTCACTTTCTACATTTATCTCATTGGCAGAAATTCTCTTACAAGCCCTCCCCTATGTATTTCATATATTCTATATCCTTATATATTTAAATTTTATATCTTCATATATTTATGTATCAATGTCCCCAGATATATCAGCCGATGTTTATTAGTGTGTAGAGAAAGGGTTAGCGTATATGTATATTTATTGTTTTTAACCATCCCAATTTTAATATGCATATTAATAGCATTAGATTATTAAATATTTTAAATTGTATCTGAATATTATCATTTTTCATCTAAATATTATGTCGGGTAGTTTATTACAGTGTGTTAGTTGCTTGTGCAATAAAAAACGCAATGGTTGTTGAAAAACCGCACGAATACCGCACTCAAAACCGCATTGGCAGTTTTTGTCTCCAGATGATCCGGATTCCTGTTTTTGTGGATCACCATATAGACTATAAAAGGTGGAGAATGATTGATGGCGCTTTGACCACTGAGGAAGGGGTGTATACGCCCCGAAACGCGTCTGGTAAAGGAGAAGGAAAAGCGCCCACCTAATACACCGGATTCCCCCCCCCTATGGATTGCATGGCCATGCATGAATGAATTTCCAGCAAAGCCAAGTACAGACACAGCCTCAGCGTACATTGCTGTTCAGAATCCTACCTGTTGGATCTCGCGATACTGTGACGTCACCCGCCTGAAACTTGCGGCGGAAGACGCTCAGACGGCCGGCACCGCTCGCCTCGAGGAGACGCCACACAGCGAGACACATCAATAAGGAACCAGGTAGGAACTGAAAAATTACAAGTCTGGGACTTTGCCTCTACTGTCCTGATAGGAGTGGACCCTCCTGCAGGAACTAACATATACGGTGTTCGCTCATACTGGAGACAAGCCGCTAAAAAGTGCCCCATATGAGGAACTCTTAGGACGTTTTTCATCCATCCCACTCACAGATACTGACACTATTGCTTTAAGTGTCACGGAGTGCGGCCACGGAATTTGCTACCCCGACTACAGTTGTGTTAATCAAATTGGTACCATATTATAGTAATTTTATGTTTATTGCATTTTATTGTGAATGTATTTTAATAGTGAATGTATAATTGTTATAACCTTATCTGGTTCTAGTAAAACTATTTACATATGACACAGATGTCGTGAGTGCTCGCTCTCTCTTTTTTATCTCAAGCTTTTATTATCTTTGGGATCGGGCGCCCAATTTTGAGCTAGTAGCACCCACCATAGCTATTAGGTGTGAGCCACCCGCCTACATATAAACAATTACACTTTTCTAGCCCGTATTAGTGGGTGAGCTCCCCGAAATACACTATGGACATCTGGCATCATATGGATAATAAAAGGCTGAAAGCTGAGAATTATAAATTTTATGATCCAAATTATGTTGAAACTCCTGAAAATAACTCAATGACTGAGAGTTTTAGAAGTTTAGAAAGTCTGTTACAAAAACAACTACGGCAACATTGGGAGATACGTTCCCTGAATTATTATGTAGAAGAGACTAAAATACCAAAAGGATTATTAATAAATAAGAATCCAGCCCAGGATCTCATCAGTGATGAATTTAATAGAGAGTGGAATGATTTATTGATCAATCAATCAGTCGCCATGATGAAATTGATCATTAAAAGAAGATTAGAGATCCTGGGAGATCTAAACGTAAAGATTAATAAATTAAGGGAACACATAGAGAAATTCCCCAAAAATGCAGAGTTTAACGCATGGCAGGACAGACTATGTAGGAGTTTAGATAAATTAGAGGGAGATATAATTAATAAAAAAAGTAAGAAATATATAGAAACTTATAAAAACAGGGAACATGAAAGACACACAGAAATTGTGGAAGAAGAGGATAATTCACATCAGGGATTGCTAGATATGGAATTAGGCAGAGAAGAGAGAACAGATAGGTACAATGTACCTGTCAGTAACAGATATGAAGAATTGGCAGGGCAACATTTTTTAGATCTTACCCCGGCACATCACAGAACACGCACAAGATACAGAGACCAAACACCACCACGACACAGGTCACCATACAATTTGAGGCACAAGAACACCAGATATCAACAACCGACAGTGAAGGACCATTATTCAAACCACCAAACACGGAGTCAACACCATCACTACAACAACAACACAAATCACCAACAACACTGGCACTCAGAAAAAGGAAGACCAGGAGTAGTAAGAGGAAGGGAGTCACGACACCAGAAACACCCACAAGCCCAGAGATGGGATCCATAATTAATTTAAGTTCAGAAACTCTCACTATTGCACAAGTTAATTTATTAAATAAGGGGTTGAAATTTGCCCCGTCCAATACCACAGATAAATTCTCAACCTTTATAGGGATCCAAAAATTTATCAGGAACCTTTGTCTTAAAAAATACCATATAAAAAATCCTATAACTAGAGATTCAACCGGTGGCAAAGGAGTTGACCCCTTTAAACATACCTCCTTGAAAAAGAGATCTAAAATGTTCCCACGAAATGAGATAGGTAAAGAGATAGCTACCTTTCAAAAATGTGTTGAGGATGATATAAGGAAAATGAAGGTCAGACAACCTGTTAAAAATAATCTGACAAAACGGGAGATACAGGCCATTAAGTCACTCCAGAAGGATAATAGGGTTACCGTGCGCCCGGCTGATAAAGGCGGAGCCACGGTAATCTTAGACACTGATCAGTACAACAAGGAGTGCCTACGACTGCTAGCAGATCAGGCTACATATACAAAACTCAAGAGTGACCCAATACATGATTTTGTTCAGGGCCTGGAGGATCTATGCAAGAGAGGACTGGAACAGGGAATACTCCTTAAACAAGAATTGGAGTTTATTTTGGACACGGAGAAAAGGTTACCGACCTTTTACTGCTTGCCCAAAGTACATAAGAGTCTGACGAACCCTCCAGGACGCCCTATAGTGTCCGGAATAGGATCCGTCACTTCCAACCTGTCTAGATACATAGATCTTCAGCTCCAACCTGTGGTGAAAAATACCAAAACCTATTTGAAAGATACCACACAGATTATACAGATTTTGGAGGAATTAACAATTGAACAGGACTGGATTATGGGAACTCTAGACGTCCAATCCCTGTATACAATTATAGACCATCAACAGGGATTGGAGGCAGTCGAACAACAATTAATAAGGAATGGCACATTTGAGGACCCCCAAATAAAATTGATACTGGAAGGTATCCAGTATATTCTGCAACACAATTATTTTTATTTTGAGGGGGAATATTATTTGCAGAGATGTGGCACCGCCATGGGGACCAGATTTGCCCCAAGTTACGCCAATTTATTTTTGGCAGAATGGGAATTTACTACCATCTTGCCCAAACTTGGGGCGGATCTGGTCCTATGGCGGTGTTACATCGATGATGTGATATTTATTTGGAGGAAGGGAAAGACGGAATTAATGAGGTTCTTGGAAGAGATCAATAACAATGATCGAAATTTAGTTTTCACGTCCAATATTGGGGAAGAAACTGAATTTCTGGATCTCTTAATAAAAAAGGCAGGTGACCACTATTCTTGCAGTACATACCAGAAGCCAACTGCGAAGAATGGTTTAATTCTTTTTGATAGTTGCCACCTACCCAGGTGGCTACTAAATGTTCCATTAGGCCAATTCCGGAGAATTAAGAGAAATTGTACTGAACCTGAAAAATTCGAGGAAGAGGCAGTCAGAATGAAATCGCAATTCATGGATAAGAAATATCCAGTAATGGTTCTGGACGATTCCCTAAATAAGGTGAGAAAATTTAAAGAAAAAATAACAACTGAAATAATTGAGGATCCTAAGAGTGAAATCAAAATAATTTTACCCTTTAGCAGTGATTACAAAAAGATAAAAAATATCATATTTAAACACTGGCACCATGTGGCGAGTGATAGAGTGATAGGCCCATTACTGCCGAATATACCAAAAATAATATACACAAAAGCCCCAAATTTAAAACTTAAAATAGCCCCGTCAGTGAAAGAAAAAGAAAAAGGACCCACAATTACCAATTTAGGATCCTATATGAACCTAAAAGGTTTTTTTAAGTGCGGGAGATGTATGGGGTGCAGGATGAGCCCACAAGAAAGAAAAACTACCACAGTGCACTCAGCACACAATTCTTTTGTTTGGGAAATTAACAATTGCCTCACTTGTAACTCATCTGGAGTTATCGATTTGATACAGTGTCCATGCAAGCGCCAATATATTGGCAGAACAAAAAGATTATTGAAAGTTAGAATAAGTGAACACATATCAAATATTAAAAAGGGCTATCTAACACACCCTCTCCAAACACTATGATGAAGTGCATAACAGGGATCCATCGAAATTGTTTTTTGTGGCCCTGGAAAAAATCGATAGACATTGGAGAGGGGGTGATTATATCAGGAGGATGTCCAGAGCCGAATCAAAACATATTTATGAATTTGGCTGCCTATTACCAGCAGGCCTGAATTCGGACCTGGAGATTTTTGGTTTCTTATAGGATGCTGTTCCCCTCTCTGATGGGAGATCCCATGTTTAGCCTTCCTGGCTCTGGGGCCCCCCGTCCGGGAGGAGACCGGCATCCATGACTTCTGAACCTCACTTTCTACATTTATCTCATTGGCAGAAATTCTCTTACAAGCCCTCCCCTATGTATTTCATATATTCTATATCCTTATATATTTAAATTTTATATCTTCATATATTTATGTATCAATGTCCCCAGATATATCAGCCGATGTTTATTAGTGTGTAGAGAAAGGGTTAGCGTATATGTATATTTATTGTTTTTAACCATCCCAATTTTAATATGCATATTAATAGCATTAGAATATTAAATATTTTAAATTGTATCTGAATATTATCATTTTTCATCTAAATATTATGTCGGGTAGTTTATTACAGTGTGTTAGTTGCTTGTGCAATAAAAAACGCAATGGTTGTTGAAAAACCGCACGAATACCGCACTCAAAACCGCATTGGCAGTTTTTGTCTCCAGATGATCCGGATTCCTGTTTTTGTGGATCACCATATAGACTATAAAAGGTGGAGAATGATTGATGGCGCTTTGACCACTGAGGAAGGGGTGTAGACGCCCCGAAACGCGTCTGGTAAAGGAGAAGGAAAAGCGCCCACCTAATACACCAGATTCCCCCCCCCTATGGATTGCATGGCCATGCATGAATGAATTTCCAGCAAAGCCAAGTACAGACACAGCCTCAGCGTACATTGCTGTTCAGAATCCTACCTGTTGGATCTCGCGATACTGTGACGTCACCCGCCTGAAACTTGCGGCGGAAGACGCTCAGACGGCCGGCACCGCTCGCCTCGAGGAGACGCCACACAGCGAGACACATCAATAAGGAACCAGGTAGGAACTGAAAAATTACAAGTCTGGGACTTTGCCTCTACTGTCCTGATAGGAGTGGACCCTCCTGCAGGAACTAACATATACGGTGTTCGCTCATACTGGAGACAAGCCGCTAAAAAGTGCCCCATATGAGGAACTCTTAGGACGTTTTTCATCCATCCCACTCACAGATACTGACACTATTGCTTTAAGTGTCACGGAGTGCGGCCACGGAATTTGCTACCCCGACTACAGTTGTGTTAATCAAATTGGTACCATATTATAGTAATTTTATGTTTATTGCATTTTATTGTGAATGTATTTTAATAGTGAATGTATAATTGTTATAACCGTATCTGGTTCGAGTAAAACTATTTACATATGACACAGATGTCATGAGTGCTCGCTCTCTCTTTTTTATCTCTTGTTTTATTTGTAGGTGGAAAAACTATGGTTCTGTATTACCCAGACCATACTCCTTTTTAAGATATTCATATAATATTATATCGCCATATCTCCATATCTGGCCCAGTTTATAGACTCCATGCTTCCACCAAAACTCTTGTTCAATTTATTTTAGTTCTATTAGGTGGGTATTATCCCACAGTATGGTGTCAGCATGTAGTTCAGCCTTGGTCCAGAAGGCCCTTGCTTCTTTCCAAACCCTTTCCATCAGCTCAAACAACGGTATCTTCCTACTTCCCTTATGTGCCAACACACCTGCTTCTATGAGCTGAAAGATAGTGCAGTTCTCCAACCTTGCGTTAATCCCTACTATCATGGACTTATATCTTTGCGTGTTACTCCACGTTATCATATTTTTTATGTGGCCGGAAATAAAATATAATTCCAAGTCTGGGACTGATAGTCCCCCCTCCCTCTCCTGGGTATACAATATTTGTGCTTTTATCCTTGGTTTTTTCCCTCGCCAAATCAAATCCATTAAAAGACTGGCAATTATTTTAAATATTTTTTGGGGGATTATTGCTGGTGCATTCCACAGGATATAATTCAGGGAGGGTAATAAACACATTTTCACTAAGAAGATCCGACCTGCCATCGAGACATATAATCTTTTCCATACGTCTATTTTCTTCCTAATTTCTTGTATTTTAGGGATCACATTCAGCTGGACATATTTCTTCGGATTGGGGGTTACTTGAATACCCAGATATTTAACGGGTTCATTGCTCTTCTTAATTTCCAGTGCACCTGGTATAAAATTGTTCAGAGGATCAATCGGGACGCAGGCCGATTTGGACCAATTTATCTTAAGACCGGCATATTTGCCGTACTGCTCAAATACCTGGAAAATATTCGTAAGTGATCTATGTGAACCTACAAACAGCATAATATCATCCACATACAGAGCAATTTTTTCCTCGTGCGCACCAAACCTGAACCCCACGATTTCTTCATCTTGCCTAATCATATCTGCCAAAGGCTCCATAGCTATGGCAAAAAGCAGGGGGGAGAGGGGACACCCCTGTCTAACCCCCCTACCAATACCAATATTCTCAGAATATTCCCCATTTAGTATAACTTTTGCTGAAATTTCAGTATATAACAAGTTTATCCATGATATAAAATTATCTCCAAAACCCATTTTCTTCAATGTTGTAAACAGAAGGGGCCATTCTACAGTATCGAATGCCTTTAAGGCGTCTATGTCTATTGTTGCAGCCGCTGTAGCAGCGGCCAGAAAAATTGATGTTTGTTTCCCAGGCAGAAAGTGCCCTAAAACATTGTGGCTTGAACCCTAGTTGGTGGCGGATAAGTCACGCAAGTCACCCGGCATTCAGAGATAAAATACAGCAGCGTGTGGACCATTTTTAGCCCAAGGCAGCTCATCTCATCAGGCCTTTTTTAGTCGAATGTGCCCACTGTCAGTCCCTTCGGGATCCATCCCTCATTCATCTTAATAAAGGTGAGGTAATCTAGACTTTTTTGAAGTAGGCGACTTCTCTTCTCAGTGACAATACCTCCTGCTGCACTGAAGGTGCTTTCTGACAGAACACTTGAAGCGGGGCAGGCCAGAAGTTCTATCGCAAATTGGGATAGCTCAGGCCACATGTCAAGCCTGCACACCCAGTAGTCAAGGGGTTAATTGCTCCTCAGAGTGTCGATATCTGCAGTTAAGGCGAGGTAGTCTGCTTCCTGTCGGTCGAGTCATTCTCTGAGGGTGGACCCTGAAGGGCTGTGGCGATGCGTAGGACTTAAAAAGCTCTGCATGTCCTCCATCAACAACACGTCTGTAAAGCGTCCTGTCCTTGCCGGCACATGTGTCAACTTGCCCAAATTCAATGCCGCCAACAAATTGCTTCCGTTGTCACACACCACTTTGCCGATCTCCAGTTGGTGCGGAGTCAGCCACTGATCCACCTGTGCCTTCAGGGCGGACAGGAGTGCTGGTCCGGTGTGACTCTCTGCTTTCAGGCAAGTCAACCCCAAGACGGCGTGACACTGCCGTATCTGGGATGTGGAATAGCCCCTGAAACTGGGGGGTGCCATTGATGTGGAGCAAGACGCAGCAGAAGAGGAGTCAGCCGAGGAGGTTATGGAGTGAGCTTACAAGTGAGCAAGCGGCCATTTTTTATGTGG
This sequence comes from Bufo bufo, assembly GCF_905171765.1. NCBI lineage: Eukaryota > Metazoa > Chordata > Amphibia > Anura > Bufonidae > Bufo > Bufo bufo. Next base: position 449,583,974 of record NC_053389.1, on the reverse strand, counting down.
TTTCCATACCCCTGACGTACAATCTCGTGTCTCGCAAGAACACAAGTAGCAACGCATACGCAGGCTGCTTTTCCGGATGTCAAGCAGGTTCTATCACGCCATCACAACCGAATGTGACGATTCCACATGATTTTAAGGTTTTAATCAAGTTGTTATTGTCACCCACTGAGCACCTCATATATTTTTTATTGTTATTCATGTGTGGATATTAACACTGTCACTGTTTCTTATCATGTTATGCACTTTATATGAGATCACTAGTAATGAACTTTGATATAATCATGACCAGACAGATGAATTATGCTCTCAATGTTTTATTTGTGATTTATTTTGCACTTTATTAATTAATCATGGATTCTGATTATGTAAATAGTTTGCACTATTTATGAAACTATGCACATGTTATTCAGCTGGACAAAGGCTCCATAGAGAGAGCTTAAAGGTTGCTGCTAGATGGGTCAATAAACCATCCACTTTGTTATCACTACCTTGGAGTGCTGCCTTTCTTCATTCTACATATGCATTTGGGACCTTGGTCGCAGGCCCCCACATGGATTTGCACCCGCCATTAATGTGTGCTGCTTTTTTCTTTTTCTTTTTCTGCAGAAGTGAAATGCATTTATATTTTTCTTTTTCTATTGAAATCTGCCACTAAACGCTTGCACCACAAAAAACTGCAACAGTGAAGTGTGTATATATTTTTCTTTTTGTACTGAAATAGGCCACTAAACTCTTTCACCACAAATAACTGTAACAGGAAAGTGCGTATATATTTTTCTTTTTGTACTGAAGTAGGCCACTAAACGCTTTTAACACATATAACTGCAGAAGCGAACTGAGAATATATTTTTATTTTTGTACTGAAATAGGCCACTAGACGCTTTCACCATAAATGACTGAAACAGCGAAGTGCGTATATATTTTTCTTTTCGTACTGAATTAGACTATTAAATGCTTTCAACACATATAACTGCAGAAGTGAAATGCATATATATTTTTCTTTTTCTACTGAAATAGACCACTAAACACTTTCACAACAAAAAACTGCAACAGTGAGTGCATATATATTTTTATTTTTCTACTGAAATAGGCCAGAAAACGCTTTCACCACAAATAACTGCAGAAGTGAACTAAGAATATATTTTTATTTTTCTACTGAAATAGGCCACTAAAAGCTTTCACTACAAATAACTGCAACATGGCAGTGCATATATATTTTTCTTTCTGTACTGAAATGGCCACAAAAATGATTTTGCCACAAATTCCGTAACTGCAACAGTGACGTGCGAATATTTTTTTCTTTCTGTACTGAAATAGGCCAATAAATGTTTTTGCCACAAATAACTGCAACAGTGAAATGCATATATATTTTTCTTCCTGTACTGAAATATGCCACTAAATGCTTTCACCACAAATAACTGCAACAGTGAAGTGCGTGTATATTTTTCTTTTTGTACTGAAGTAGGCCACTAAACGCTTTCAACACATATAACTGCAGAAGTAAATTGAGAATATATTTTTATTTTTGTACTGAAATAGGCCAATAAACGCTTTCACCGCAAATAATTGCAACACTGCAGTGCATATGTATTTTTCATTCTGTACTGAAATGGCCACTAAACGCTTTTGCAACAAATAACTGCAACAGTGAAGTGCATAGACACTCACCTAAAGAATTATTAGGAACACTGTTCTATTTCTCATTAATGCAATTATCTAGTCAACCAATCACATGGCAGTTGCTTCAATGCATTTAGGGGTGTGGTCCTGGTCAAGACAATCTCCTGAACTCCAAACTGAATGTCAGAATAGGAAAGAAAGGTGATTTAAGCAATTTTAAGCGTGGCATGGTTGTTGGTGCCAGACGGGCCGGTCTGAGTATTTCACAATCTGCTCAGTTACTGGGATTTTCACGCACAACCATTTCTAGGGTTTACAAAGAATGGTGTGAAAAGGGAAAAACATCCAGTATGCGGAAGTCCTGTGGGCAAAAATACCTTGTGGATGCTAGAGGTCAGAGGAGAATGGGCCGACTGATTCAAGCTGATAGAAGAGCAACGTTGACTGAAATAACCACTCGTTACAACCGAGGTATGCAGCAAAGCATTTGTGAAGCCACAACCTTGAGGCGGATGGGCTACAACAGCAGAAGACCCCACCGGGTACCACTCATCTCCACTACAAATAGGAAAAAGAGGCTACAATTTGCATGAGCTCACCAAAATTGGACTGTTGAAGACTGGAAAAATGTTGCCTGGTCTGATGAGTCTCGATTTCTTTTGAGACATTCAAATGGTAGAGTCCGAATTTGGCGTAAACAGAATGAGAACATGTATCCATACTCTGATGGCTACTTCCAGCAGGATAATGCACCATGTCACAAAGCTCGAATCATTTGAAATTGGTTTCTTGAACATGACAATGAGTTCACTGTACTAAAATGGCCCCCACAGTCACCAGATCTCAACCCAATAGAGCATCTTTGGGATGTGGTGGAACGGGAGCTTCGTGCCCTGGATGTGCATCCCTCAAATCTCCATCAACTGCAAGATGCTATCCTATCAATATGGGTCAACATTTCTAAAGAATGCTATCAGCACCTTGTTAAATCAATGCCACGTAGAATTAAGGCAGTTCTGAAGGCAAAAGGGGGTCCAACACCGTATTAGTATGGTGTTCCTAATAATTCTTTAGGTAAGTGTATATTTTTCTTTCTGTACTGAAATAGGCCACTAAATGCTTTCGTCACAAAGAACTTCAACAGTGAAGTGTGTATATATTTTTCTTTTTGTACTGAATTAGGCCACTAAATGCTTTCAACACATATAACTGCAGAAGTGAACTGAAAATATATTTTTATTTTTGTACTGAAATAGGCCACTAAACACTTTTACCACAAATAACTGCAACAGTGAAGTGTGTATATATTTTTCTTATTGTACTGAAAAAGACCACTAAATGCTTTCACCACAAATAATTGCAACAGTGAAGTGCGTATACATTTTTCTTTTTGTACTGAAATACCTCACTAAACGCTTTCACAACATATAACTGCAGAAGTGAACTGTGTAAATAATTTTCTTTTTGAAATGAAATACGCCACTAAACGCTTTCAACACATATAGCTGCAGAAGTGAACTACCTATGTATTTTTCTTTTTGTACTGAAATATGGCACTAAACGCTTTTACCACATATAGCTGTAGAAGTGAACTGCGTATATATTTTTCTTTTTTACTAAAATACACCACTAAACGCTTTCACCACATATAGCTGCAAAAGTGAACTGCATATATATTTTTATTTTTATACTGAAATACGCCACTAAACGCTTTCACCACATATAACTGCAGAAGTGAACTGCGTATATATATATATATATATATATATATATTATATATATATATATATATATTTTTTTTTTTTTCATATATAAGCCACTAAAGACTTTTCAACATAGCACTTGCACCACAAGAACACATTGCTGGAATGACAGAGCTGTATAACGGCTATCTGGATCCACAAATAATCTTTTTCTGCACTTGTAAATCGCTTTTTTTCACAATGAGGTTTTTCTGATGTCTCTCCCTGCACTAAGATGCTGTGAAATGATTCCTCCCTATCCTTTCCCTGCACTTATACCGTGAATTTTTTTCTTTTTTTTTTTTTTCTTCACAATGAGGTTTTTTCTATTGCTGTCCCTAGCGCCTTCTCACGTCTATCCCTGCACTCAGAACGCTTGAAAATGTGTACTTTGCTGTTGAATAACATGGTTATATGAGATGAGTGGACATTAGATAGAAATAAATGGCTTAAATATTTTGAATAATGAAACAAATAATGTGATTTATGTAAGTATATCTTATTAGTCCCTAAATTTACAGCAAGTCATATGCTGTGTGATATGCAGAATATATAGTATGCACATTCCAGGATTGCTACTACCATCAAACTTATTAGAATAGTCCCTTTAAAGTGGGACCCCCAGCGATGAGCTGTATTTTCTTAAGGGATTTGAAATGAGGGCTCAGTTTTCCCACAGCACCACTACAAGAGATCAGTTATCTGCCAATTATCTTCATGAGGGGAGCACTGCCCCAGTCTCCCTGCCACTCAGAGCAGTGATTGAGAGGCTGCAGTGTATACAAGTAGAAATGTCCCAAATAGTGCGCCGGCGAATAGTTCCCGGCGAACATAGCTTGTTCGTGTTCGCCTCGGCGGGCGAACATATGCGAGGTTCGGTCCGCCCCCTATACATCATCATTGAGTAAACTTTGACCCTGTACTTCACAGTCAGCAGACACATTCCAGCCAATCATCAGCAGACCCTCCCTCCCAGACCCTCCCGCCTCCTGGACAGCATCCATTTTAGATTCATTCGGAAGCTGCATTCTTAGTGAGAGGAGGGACAGTGTAGCTGCTGCTGATTTAATAGGGAAATCGATAGCTAGGCAAGTGTATTCAGTGTCCACTGCAGTTCTGAAAGACTCATCTGATCTCTGCTGTAAGGACAGCACCCCAAAAAGCCCTTTTTAGGGCTAGAACATCAGTCTGCTTTTTTTTTTTTTTTTCCTTGTGTAATCAAATATCAGTTGCCTGCCAGCGTGTGTGTCAGGCTCACAGCCCTGCAAGTGCATAGTGTCACCAGCGCAACTCATATCTGGTGTCACATTCGATTACATTTAAAGAAAAACAACAATTTTGACTGAATAAATAGCAGTCAGTTACACACGTGTTTGTGTGTTTAAGGCCCAGTGCAGTGCATAGTGTCACTTCAGCGCCATTCATATCTGGTGTCACATTCGATTCCATTTAAAGAATAAAAAACTATTTTGGCTGAATAAATAGCAGTCAGTTACACACGTGTTTGTGTGTTTAAGGCCCAGTGCAGTGCATAGTGTCACTTCAGCACCATTCATATCTGGTGTCACATTCGATTCCATTTAAAGAAAAAAAACTATTTTGACTGAATAAATAGCAGTCAGTTACACACGTGTTTGTGTGTTTAAGGCCCAGTGCAGTGCATAGTGTCACTTCAGCGCCATTCATATCTGGTGTCACATTCGATTCCATTTAAAGAAAAAAAACTATTTTGACTGAATAAATAGCAGTCAGTTACACACGTGTTTGTGTGTTTATGGCCCAGTGCAGTGCATAGTGTCACTTCAGCGCCATTCATATCTGGTGTCACATTCGATTCCATTTAAAGAAAAAAAACTATTTTGACTGAATAAATAGCAGTCAGTTACACACGTGTTTGTGTGTTTAAGGCCCAGTGCAGTGCATAGAGTCACTTCTACAAACTAAGAAGACAGGTTGGCATCAGCAGGAGCTGCTCAAACCCACATGCAGTTGTGCATATATATAGGGGAGCAAATCCTGCACTTGTGGCCCGTTGCTAATGGCAATCCCCAGCAAAATGCATACAATGGAGGATGCCCGCGGCGAACCACAAGTACCACAATAGACATCCTACACAAGGTAACAAGTGCGGATGTGATAATTAATATAACAATATAACAAAACAATAACAAACATAGGTGCACTCTGCAGTCTCACTAATTCTCAAACTGATTTTAAAATTGAGAGATTAGTCAACATGTCCTACGGTGTAGAACATGTCTTAAGCCCGGACACCACGACAAGGTTTCTCAAGTAGCCCGGGACCCTACACTCTCCTACCTGAGCCATATGGGCAATACCAGGAGCCAGTGGGCAAATTACAGGAGCATAGGGCCGACTCGCAAACAACTCACCAGTTACCTCCAGCATGTGGCCATGCTTGCAATGGGAGGAGGGAGGAGTCTGTGAGTCCCACTCAAGACTTGCTGATATAGCCCAGGCTTCACAGGTGCACCTAAATGTGACCTGTAGATGGAAAACAGGCACATTTAAATAGGAGTTTATACACCTCCAGGAATCTATATATACAAACTAAGAAGACAGGTTGGCATCAGCAGGAGCTGCTCAAACCCACATGCAGTTGTGCATATATATAGGGGAGCAAATCCTGCACTTGTGGCCCGTTGCTAATGGCAATCCCCAGCAAAATGCATACAATGGAGGATGCCCGCGGCGAACCACAAGTACCACAATAGACATCCTACACAAGGTAACAAGTGCGGATGTGATAATTAATATAACAATATAACAAAACAATAACAAACATAGGTGCACTCTGCAGTCTCACTAATTCTCAAACTGATTTTAAAATTGAGAGATTAGTCAACATGTCCTACGGTGTAGAACATGTCTTAAGCCCGGACACCACGACAAGGTTTCTCAAGTAGCCCACTGGCTCCTGGTATTGCCCATATGGCTCAGGTAGGAGAGTGTAGGGTCCCGGGCTACTTGAGAAACCTTGTCGTGGTGTCCGGGCTTAAGACATGTTCTACACCGTAGGACATGTTGACTAATCTCTCAATTTTAAAATCAGTTTGAGAATTAGTGAGACTGCAGAGTGCACCTATGTTTGTTATTGTTTTGTCATAGTGTCACTTCAGCACCATTCATATCTGGTGTCACATTCAATTCCATTTAAAGAAAAAAAACTATTTTGACTGAATAAATAGCAGTCAGTTACACACGTGTTTGTGTGTTTAAGGCCCAGTGCAGTGCATAGTGTCACTTCAGCACCATTCATATCTGGTGTCACATTCGATTCTATTTAAATAAAAATATATATTTTGGCTGAATAAATAGCAGTCAGTTACACACGTGTTTGTGTGTTTAAGGCCCAGTGCAGTGCATAGTGTCACTTCAGCGCCATTCATATCTGGTGTCACATTCGATTCTATTTAAATAAAAAAAAACTATTTTGGCTGAATAAATAGTAGTCAGTTACACACGTGTTTGTGTGTTTAAGGCCCAGTGCAGTGCATAGTGTCACTTCTGCGCCATTCATATCTGGTGTCACATTCGATTCCATTTAAAGAATAAAAAACTATTTTGGCTGAATAAATAGCAGTCAGTTACACACACGTGTTTGTGTGTTTAAGGCCGGGTGCAGTGCATAGTGTCATTTCAGCGCCATTCATATCTGGTGTCACATTCGATTCCATTTAAATAAAAAAAACTATTTTGACTGAATAAATAGCAGTCAGTTACATACGTGTTTGTGTGTTTAAGGCCCAGTGCAGTGCATAGTGTCACTTCAGCGCCATTCATATCTGGTGTCACATTCGATTCCATTTAAATAAAAAAAAACTATTTTGACTGAATAAATAAATAGCAGTCTGTTACACACGTCTTTGTGTGTTTAAGGCCCAGTGCAGTGCATAGTGTCACTTCAGCGCAACTCATATCTTGTGTCACAGTAGCTTGCACGCATAGTACAACTTAAGTAATCTAAAAAAAATGACAGGCAGAGGCAGGCCACTCCGCAGGGGCCGTCGTGGTCGTGGTGCTGTGATTCCCTTTGGCCCCAGACTAATGCCCAGTGTTCAGAGGCCATGTACCCTGAACTCGAAAAGTTCTGAGGACATAGTTGACTGGCTAACACAGGACACCCAATCTTCTACAGCTTCCGCTCGGAACCTTGATGCACCATCCTCCTCCAGCTCAGCTTTGGGCACCTCTCAAGTTACCACTCGCCCGCCTGCCGCCACCACCAACACTAGCACCACAGCCGCTTCACTTGATCTGTCAGAGGAGTTATTTACACATCAGTTGGAAGAAATAAGTGATGCGCAACCATTATTGCCAAAAGATATAGATAACAGGGATATGTCTCAGTCAGGCAGCATTACACACATGGACGTACGGTGTGATGATGATGATGTTGTACCCGCTGCTGCTTCCTTTGCTGAGTTGTCAGATACAAGTGAAGCGGTTGATGATGACGATGTGTCCGTGGATGTCACGTGGGTGCCCACTCGAAGAGAAGAAGAACAGGGGGAAAGTTCTGATGGGGAGACAGAGAGGACGAGGAGACGAGTTGGAAGCAGGGGGAGGTCGTCACAAGGAGCTAGTGGCACAGTCAGACAGCATGCATCGGCACCAGGGGTCAGCCAGACAGCACGCCAATCAACGCATGCTGTTGCCACCACCAGAATGCCGTCATTGCAGAGCTCAGCAGTGTGGAATTTTTTTTGTGTGTCTGCCTCTGACAACAGCGATGCCATTTGCAACCTGTGCCAAAAGAAACGGAGTCGTGGGAAGTCCAACACCCACCTAGGTACAACTGCTTTGCGAAGGCACATGATCGCACATCACAAACGCCTATGGGATCAACACATGAGTTCAAGCAGCACGCAAACTCAAAGCCGCCATCCTCCTTCTGGTCCAGCATCTTCAGCCACGTCAACCACTGCTATCCTCATTGCCCCCTTTCAACCATCCGCCACTCCGTCTCTCGCCTTGAGCAGTTCCTGCTCATCTGCCCACAGTCAGGTGTCTGTCAAGGACATGTTTGAGCGCAAGAAGCCAATGTCACAAAGTCACCCCCTTGCCCAGCGTCTGACAGCTGGCTTGTCTGAACTCTTAGCCCGCCAGCTTTTACCATACAAGCTGGTGGAGTCTGAGGCGTTCCAAAAATTTGTAGCTTTTGGGACACCGCAGTGGAAGGTACCCGGCCGAAATTTCTTTGCACAAAAGGCAATCCCCAACCTGTACTCGATTGTGCAAAAGGAAGTAATGGCATGTCTGGCACACAGTGTTGGGGCAAGGGTCCATCTGACCACTGATACCTGGTCTGCAAAGCACGCTCAGGGCAGGTATATCACCTACACTGCACATTGGGTAAACATGGAATGCGTGGCTCTGCAGAGGAGGTGGTGACACCGCCACGACTTGCAGGCAGGCCTACTGCCACCTCTTCTACTCCTCCTACTCCATCCTCTACCATAACCTCCTCGGCTGAGTCCTCTTCTGCTGCTGCGTCTTGCTCCACATCAACGGCACCCCCCCCAGCTCCCCTGGGGTTATTCCACATCCCGGATACAACAGTGTCACGCCGTCTTGGGGTTGACTCCTGTCCGCCCTGAACGCACAGGTGGATCAGTGGCTGACTCCGCACCAACTGGAGATCGGCAAAGTGGTGTGTGACAACGGAAGCAATTTGTTGGCGGCATTGAATTTGGGCAAGTTGACACATGTGCTGTGCATGGCACATGTGTGTAATCTGATCATACAACGCTTTGTGCATAAGTACCCAGGCTTACAGGACGTCCTGAAGCAGGCCAGGAAGGTGTGTGGCCATTTCAGGCTTTCCTACACGGCCATGGCGCACTCAGATATCCAGCGGCGAAACAACATGCCAGTGAGGCGCTTGATTTGCGACAGCCCGACACGTTGGAATTCAACACTCCTAATGTTCGACCGCCTGCTCCAACAAGAAAAAGCCGTCAATGAGTATTTGTATGACCGGGGTACTAGGACAGCCTCTGCGGAGCTGGGAATTTTTTTTGCCACGTTACTGGATGCTCATGCGCAATGCCTGTAGGCTAATGCGTCCTTTTGAGAATGTGACAAACCTAGTCAGTAGCACCGAAGCCACCATCAGCGACATCATCCCATTTGTTTTCTTCCTGGAGCGTGCCCTGCGAAGAGTGCTGGATCAGGCTGTAGATGAGCGTGAAGAGGAAGAGGAAGAGTTGTGGTCACCATCACCACCAGAAACAGCCTTATCAGCATCGCTTGCTTGACCTGCAGAAACGCTGGAAGAGGATTGTGAGGAAGAGGAGTCAGAGGAGGAATGTGGCTTTGAGGAGGAGGAGGAAGACCAACCATAACAGGCATCCCAGGGTGCTCGTTGTCACCTATCTGGTACCCGCGGTGTTGTACGTGGCTGGGGGGAAGAACATACCTTCAGTGAGATCACTGAGGACGAGGAACAGGACATGAGTAGCTCGGCATCCAACCTTGTGCAAATGGGGTCTTTCATGCTGTCGTGCCTGTTGAGGGACCCTCGTATAAAAAGGCTGAAGGAGAACGACCTGTACTGGGTGTCCACGCTACTAGACCCCCGGTATAAGCAGATAGTGCCTGAAATGTTACCGAATTACCGCAAGTCGGAAAGGATGCAGCAGTTCCAAAATAAATTATTATGCTTTGCACAGCGTATAAGGGTGATGTCACAGCACGACTGGATACTAACAGGGGAAGAGGTGAAAGTAATCCTCCTCCTGCCACGACCACGCCGGCAAGGACAGGATTCTTTACAGACTTGTTGTTGATGGAGGACATGCAGAGCTTTTTAAGTCCTACGCATCTCCACAGCCCTTCGGGGTCCACCCTCAGAGAACGACTCAACCGACAGGTAGAAGACTACCTCGCCTTAACTGCAGATATCGACACTCTGAGGAGCGATGAACCCCTTGACTACTGGGTGTGCAGGCTTGACCTGTGGCCTGAGCTATCCCAATTTGCGATAGAACTTCTGGCCTGCCCCGCTTCAAGTGTCTTGTCAGAAAGGACCTTCAGTGCAGCAGGAGGTATTGTCACTGAGAAGAGAAGTCGCCTAGGTCAAAAAAGTCTAGATTACCTCACCTTTATTAAGATGAATGAGGGATGGATCCCGAAGGGACTGACAGTGGGCGATACATTCGACTAAAAAAGGCCTGATGAGATGAGCTGCCTTGGGCTAAAAATGGTCCACACGCTGCTGTATTTTATCTCTGAATGCCGAAAGACTTGCGTGACTTATCCGCCACCAACTAGGGTTCAAGCCGCAATGTTTTAGGGCACTTTCTGCCTGGGAAACAAACATCAAATTTTCTGCAACAATACCTAATTTTTCAGGCATGTGTACATGCCTAATTTTTATGGCCTCTGGTGCTGCACTGTGGCTTCAAAAACAAAACAAAAAAAAGGCACATACATGTGTCAATTCCCCTTCGTGATCGTTATCTTGTCGTGGTGAAGGGGCTTTTGTATCACAATGAAGCAACCACCTCTATAAATGTGTTGGCAATGGCATTGTTGGCACACCCCAGATGATAAGGTTGTTGCTTCATTGTGAACAGACCAAAAGCGATCGGCTGGATAATTTTGCATAGAAAAAACATTAATTTTCTTTGTGATTATCTAAGGTGATCATTAAAGCCTACTAGGCCAACAATGGGCCCACACTGTAGAATCATTGTTTTCTGGGTCACTTAACTGTCACTGAACTACCTCAGCACGACCATAGGCTTTGAAAAAACCCCATCGCCTACAATCTCCCAAACGTGCGCACGAGCACAGTCATCACTACACCAAGATTGACGCATAGAGGTATAAAAGTTATATGAAGTAGAAAAATGCTCCAGCACCAAAGGACGTTTATACAAAATCCCGGTCTTTATTGAATTCTTCACCAGAATACAAAAGACCGGGATTTTGTATAAACGTCCTTTGGTGCTGGAGCATTTTTCTAACTTCATCTACCTATCGCTGGACTGGCTTGAGTCCGCCCCGTGCACCGTCAACAGGATCGGAAGGTGAGCTGGCTGTAACTCCTTTTTGTATAAAAGTTATGTCATGAGTGTGTCAACTATTGACAACTCTTTGCGGTTGACTAAAATATATTCCATACACATCCCCTGATAGGGGACGTAACAGGGATTAAACTGATAAGAATAGAACAACATAACACACCACAACTATCTGGCAGCACATTAGATTGCACGCGCAGTGTCCCAAATTTGAAGTAGGAGGACCGACCAAGCATCTTTTTCCATCTCCCCATTCCTAAAATCGATGCCATATACACGTCCCCTGATAGGGGACGTAACAGGCATTACACTGATAAGAATAGAACAACATAACACACCACAACTATCTGGCGGCACATTAGATTGCATGCGCAGTGCCCCAAATTTGAAGTAGGAGGACCGACCAAACATTTTTTTCCATCTCCCCGTTCCTAAAATTGATGCCATACACACTTCCCCTGATAGGGGACGTAACAGGGATTAAACTGATAAGAATAGAACAACATAACACACCACAACTATCTGGCGGCACATTAGATTGCACGCGCAGTGCCCCAAATTTGAAGTAGGAGGACCGACCAAGCATCTTTTTCCATCTCCCCGTTCCTAAAATCATTGCCATATACACGTCCCCTGATAGGGGACGTAACAGGGATTAAACTGATAAGATCCGAACAACATAACACACCACAACTATCTGACGACATATTAGATTGCACGCGTAGTGCCCCAAATTTGAAGTAGGAGGACCGACCAAGCATCTTTTTCAATTATCCCCATTCCTAAAATCGATGCCATATACACGTCCCCTGATAGGGGCCGTAACAGGGATTAAACTGATAAGAATAGAACAACATAACACACCACAACTATCTGGCGGCACATTAGATTGCACGCGCAGTGCCCCAAATTTGAAGTAGGAGGACCGACCAAGCATCTTTTTCCATCTCCCCGTTCCTAAAATCGATGCCATATACACGTCCCCTGATAGGGGACGTAACAGGGATTAAACTGATAGGAATAGTACTACTTAACACACCTTATAATAATGCAGAGAGAGGCAACACAGAGAGAGGAGTCTGAAGAAGAGGAGTCAGAGGAGGACAGTGGCTTTGAGGAGGTGGAAGACCAACCACAGCAGGCATCCCAGGGGGCTTGTTGTCACCTTTCGGGGACCCTTGGTGTTGTACGTGGCTGGGTGGAGGAAGAGACCTTCAATGACATCAGTGAGGACAAGGAACGGGACATGGCTAGCTTGGTATCCAACCTTGTGCAAATGGGGAGTTTGCGGTTGTGCAAATGGACTGTTTGCGGTTGTTTGTGGTGCATTAAACAGGGAGTTTGGTCTGTCACTGTGAACCGGGCGTAACCGTTACACTACCTGATCGATATAACATCATACCTGATGTTTTAAAGCACGTTATTCCAAACAATTTAGGAATGTTAGGTGATTTATGCCCTTTATGGATTAAAACCCGACTCTGCGTCAACTACGTAATTTTCCATGGGAGTTTTGCCATGGATCCCCCTCCGGCATGCCACAGTCCAGGTGTTAGTCCCCTTGAAACAACTTTTCCGCCACTATTGTGACCAGAAAGAGTCCCTGTGGGTTTTAAAATTCGCCTGCCCATTGAAGTCAATGGCGGTTCCCCCGGTCGCGAACATTTGCGAAAATTTGCGTTCGCGGTTCGCGAACTGAAAATTTTATGTTCGCGACATCTCTATATACAAGCATACACAGCATTCATATTATCCAAGTGACAGAATGTTTGTGCCCTTTTGCCTAATAGGAGGACAGGCCTATAGCTGTGATATGTGTGACACAGTGAGAGGTTTCGTCTGGGAAAACAGGTATTTTCCTACCAGCATGTTATTTACAGCCAGGTGAGGTCAAATACTGGACCAGATTTTAAATGCTTAAATAGGCAGTTGGGCTCAGAAGCCATGTCTCTTTGTTGGGATATAGGAGCCTTGTGTCTGGATTGAGGCTTGCTACCTGTTTGGCGTGAAAACAAATTGGTGCTGCAATCAGCAAGGACTCTTTGAGGCAGAAATGCTGCATGGTGTGAATTACCACCAACACCGCAAGGTGACTTTTTGCTTGAATATGTATGACTGCTTGTTTTGTCACTTGCCTAAAGTGTGAATAAAACACTGAACTGTTTGATCCAAAGAATTTGTTGTTGCATCTATACTGTGTCCGCTAATCCTGTCTACCAGAGCGAATCTCCACATATGCTACACTTACATATAAGAGAAATACAGGTGAAACTCGAAAAATGAGAATATCGTGCAAAAGTCCATTTATTTCAGTAATGCAAATTAAAAGGAATTGCATTAATGCAGCTTAAAATTAGAATTTTGTGAAAAGCTTCAATATTCTAGGCTCAAAGTGTCACACTCTAGTCAGCTAATAAATCCATATCCCCTGAGCAAAGGGTACCTCAAAATTGTGACTTTGGGGTTTCAAATCATAAGCTATAAGTCATAATCATCCAAATTATAACAAATAAAGGCTTGAAATATCTCACTTTGCAGGTAATGAGTCTATCTTATATGTTAGTTTCACCTTTTTAGTTGCATTACTGAAATAAATGAACTTTGCACAATATTCTAATTTTTTCAGTTTCACCTGTATATTGAGCAAACAGATGCCGAATTTGGTCTAAAGTTTACGAAAACTTTGATTTGCAACAAATCTGATTTTTCTCGCGTTTCACCTACTAAAAGTGAAAATAAGAAGTCTGGTAATGTAAGATCACCCACAATGCCGTGCAGCAAGCCAATCAGCAGATCCCATCCCCTGTGGTGTCACAGCCCTATAAAACCCTCATCCTGCGCAGTCCCCGCCATTGTCCTGTGAGCTGAGCATAGGGAGAGAAGTGGCAAGCGCTCATGAGCTAGGGACAGTAGTGCTGAAAACAATTAATAGAAGAATATTGGAGAGGGAGAGTACAGGGAGAGTGGAGGGAGGCTGCAGGGAGAGTGCAGGGAGACTGCTTGGGTTAGAGAAGTGGGTATGCCAGCATATTGTGCCCCCACCTAACCAGCCAAACCCATCCCAGCAACAGCCCCTGTTTAAAGGTGGATTAAAGGTGCCATTACCAATGTGGTCTTCATTGGCAGCTCATTGACAGTTCGGTTCTTCACTGCAGCATGGCCGTAACCCGCCTGTAGCACAGCAATACTCTGTGTGGCCATACCCTAAGGCAGAGTGGCCTGGGTATACCTGATTTACAGCAATGTGTGACAAATTAAGTCGTAACAAATCAAATTTCTTGGCTAACTTTGCCGAATCAAGTTTTTCAAATCTGTAATTGCCTTCACCTCAGAATTCACTAATAGAGTATTTGAAAATGGTGCTCTAAACCAAACTTGTAAGCTTTGCCCTTTCTAATCTCTGAAGTAAGTTCTCACCGCATAGATGTATAGTTGTGCATTATATATATATATATATATATATATATATATACACTCACACACACACACAGGGTTGTCCTGTGTCGGTCTGTAACAGAAATACTGCCACCATTTGGTTGGATGACCACATGACACACTAAGGCATTTACCCCTCTGACTCTTTCCTTAAAGAGGTTATCTCATGACTATTGTTAAAAAGTAAAATCATCGTGTAGACATCGTGTAGACAATAATGACTATTGTTAAAAATTAAAGACATCATGTAGATTATGACAATCTCTTTCTAACAAAGCTAGAACCAGCCCTGTACCTCACATGGATCGAGAGATCTCCCCATTCACTGCTCTGCTAGATTTATATAAAGTGAGCAGCTCATAGGGAGGGTCTTTTCTGCTGCAGCTAAGGAGGCGTGTCTCAGATCTCCCTATCACAGCTCAGGAGGCAGCAGAAGGATGAAACTGAGCATGTGCGTCCATCATAGTGAGCCGGACAAAGAAATGAGAACAAACAAACAGCAGGTGGCACTATACAGAAATATTATATTAAATAACTCTGTGGCTATATAAAATGTATAATTACATGTACTTACAAAAGTATTCAGATCCAGGTGATGGTTTGTAAACTGTAGAATATTTGTCATGGGACAACCCCTTTAATGATCTGGCAGAGCACTCATACAGCGCTCTGCTAGATAAATGAGAGAGCTGTTCCTCTGCGGACTTATTTCTCTCCCTGCCAGACACCAATTTATATGATCAGTGTAGGAAGAAGGATGAACAATCTTGAAGAGGAACACAGCCATCTCCATCCTGAAAGGTCATAAGGCACAGTAAAAGGAAATGAAAACGCTCATCATTGAAAGCTAAAGGACCGTTGATGGATGATGTCATGAATGGGAGGGGCCAGAAACAGGAAGAGAATTAATAAATATAATAGTGCGTGTGTGTGTGTGCGTGAGATGTATATGTAGCAGAGCTGTGTTTGCTTGGTGTGTAAAGCAGTGCTGCATGTATATGTCAGCTGTGTGGCAAAATTGTGTTTGTCATGGGTTGTATGCAGCTATGCTGTTTATGTGTACATCAGCTCTGTAGTACTGCTATGTTGGTAACTTGTGTATAAGAGTACTGTGTGTATAAGTCAGTTGTGTAGCAGGGCTGTGTTTGTCATGGGGTGTATGCAGATGTGCTGTGTGTGTATGTCAACCATAACGCAAAGCTGTGTCATGGGGTGTATGTAGCTATGCTTTGTATGTTTATCAGCTGTATAGCAACGCTGTATTTGTTATGTGTTTGTATAGCAGAGTTGTTTGTAATTATATCAGCTGTCCAGCAGAGCTATGTTTGTCATGAGGGTTATGCAGCAGTGCTGTGTATGTAAATAAAAGGGGATCTATGCTTAGTGGCTCTTGTGCCAAGCAGTTCTGCTGCCAAAGCAGAGGTGGGGGGAGTGGATTCCACCAGTGTCTCTGAAAATAGGCCAGTCGGGCAACACTCAAAGGGACCACCATATTGCTTTGTCCAGGGTATTATGAGTATTAGAAATAGCTGATGCCATTGCATTAGAACTATCAATCCTAATTTAATTAAGTAATTTTGGTGAGCATAGAATATATATATATATATATATATATATATATAGTAATAATATACATTAATAATACATTAATGTAATGTCATTGACTGACTGGGGTGTATACATAACCATTGCAGTGAGATTGCTGATCTTAGAGATTTATATTGGCTGAATAGCTAGTGTCAGAAAATATTACCAGGGCAGGTTTTGCATATCCTATTTTTCTTTTATGATAACCAGCCTATTGCCACAGGTGTGCATTGTCTGAACAGATGGAAAAAAGTGTCTTAGTCAGGTGCTCATTAGTGATGATGGTTCCTTGGCCATAATGGTGTTGTCCCAGTGTGCACTTCTACATCTGTTACATACTCATAAACTAATACGTACTGCGAAGGAAATTCAAAGGTAAGAAAAAAATGATAGTCAGGAAGGACAGAGAGCAATCTAGGATATAAAATGGAAATAAAATCTATACATTTATTTATAAATCGAGCTAAAAAATGGGAAAGTTCAAATGTTGATAGCACACAAAACCCTGAAAATACACCTATACTGACTTAAGTGTAAATCGAGGATGCTGAGTGGCATCTTAATATTAAAAAGAAAAGGATTCCAAGTGAGTGTGTGAATAATTCTAGCTAAGAAAATCAGTGTCTCAGATTAATTTGCCTAACTGCATTTATCAGCGAAGCACAGCCTATGAATAGCAAATAGCAAAAACTCAAATAACCTGGAGCATAGAATAATGCTCTTTACTAGTGTTGAGCGAATCCGAACTGTAAAGTTTGGGTCCGTACCGAACTTTAGGATTTTTGGTGCCCGGACCCGAACCTGAACTTTGCCGGAAATTTTATAAAGCTTGTTGAAAGGCTGCAGGGAAGCCAATCAACAAGCTTTTAAGCTGTGTGCCCTACTAATGGCATGGCAGTGATTGGCTGGTGCATCATGTGACCCAGCCTCTATATAAGCTGGATCACGTGTAGCACCGCCCATCAGCTCTCAGTAGTGAAAGTGCAGAAAGCATGCAGTTGAAGTGTTAGTGCGATTTTTTGTGGATGCAATACACCATCTTTGCACCCCTGACACAGAAAGCTAATCATAAATCTGGCTGTTAATTCCGTGGGTGACCTACAGCGATTTTTTTTGTGGGTGCAAATATAATAGTTAATCCGTCTTTTAGTTAGGTGCACGTCATATAGCCATTTATTGCGTGAAGTACACCTGCACTGCATATGTGACAGGGAAATTGATATAGTTAATCCATCTGTTGGTTAGGTGCACGTGATACACCCATTTATTGCGTGAAGTACACCTGCACTGCATACGTGACAGGGAAAATAATATAGTTAATCCGTCTGTTAGTTAGGTACACTTCATAAACCCATTTATTGCGTGAAGTATACCTGCAATGCATACATGACAGGGAAATTGATATAGTTAATCCGTCTGTTAGTTAGGTGCACGTCATATACCCATTTATTGCGTGAAGTACACCTGCACTGCGTTTGTGACAGGGAAAAGAATATAGTTAATCTGTCTGTTAGTTCAGTGGGTGACCTCCAAGAATGAGGAGAGCATCAAATAAGGGACGTGGCCCTGGTCGTGGTGCTGCTGGGTTGGTGGAGCTCCTGTTGCAGGGTGAGGATGTGGTGGATCTGTTCCAGCTACACGCCCAAATGAAACAACTTCCTCAGGTGCACAACGTAGGCGACAGAACGTTCAGCATTTTTTTGTAGGCCCGAATACCGGTGTACGAATGGTGAGGCCAGAACAAGTGGAGGCGGTAGTAGATTGGGTGGCTGACAGTGCTCCAGTTCCTTCACATTGTCTCCCACCCGGTCCCCTGCTGAAATCACAGAATTGGCACCTGCAGCCCATGGGCATCTGTCTTTCACCTCACCCCCTTGCAAATCAGCCAAGCAATCTGAGCCCCAAGTCATGCAGCAGTCTCTTATGCTTTTTGATGACTCTGCTGGCAGGGTTTCCCAGGGCCATCCACATAGCCCTGCTCCAGAAGTGGAAGACATTGAATGCACTGATGCCCAAGCACTTATGTTTAAGGATGTGGACATTGGAGGACCACCGCAGCACATCTCTGATGATGATGAAACACAGGTGCCAACTGCTGCGACTTTCTGCAGTGTGCAGACTGGCAAGGAGGGCAGGGGTGAAGAGTGGGTGGAAGATGATGTGGAGGATGATGAGGTCCTAGACCCCACATGGAATCAAGGTCATGTGAGTGACGTGTGCAGTTCGGAGGAAGAGATGGTGGTCACACAGCACCAGCCTCACAGCAAAAGAGGAAGCAGTGTTGCAAAAGCAGAGTGGCCGTCCCCTAGACGGTACGCCTGCTACTGCCCACCGCAACCAAGGACTGAGAACACCAAAGCGATCTCCAAGGAGTTCCCTAGCATGGCAGTTCTTCCGACAATTTTCTGATGACAAAACGCGAGGCACGCTGTGCAATCAGAGCCTGAAGCAAGGCATAAATATTTTAAACCTGAGCACCACCTGCATGACCAGGCATCTAAATGCAAAGCACGAGCTAAAGTAGAGTAAACACCTCAAAAATCACGAAAGATCTCAGGCTCCTCCTGGTCCCTCTTCTGCTGCAGTCTTGGCCTCTTCCTCCCACTCTGGAGTGACAAGGGCACCTGCCACCCCGCAAACAGAGGATGTGGCAGCAACGCCAACACGTCCGTCACCGTCACCAAGCACCTCCACAAGGTCCCATGGAAGCGTTTAGCTGTTCATCTCTCAAACATTGGAGAAAAAGAGAAAGTACTCCCCTACCCACCCGTGATCACTGGCCCTGAATTCCAGCATTTCAAAATTCCTGGATTTTGAAATGCTGTAATTTCATCTGGTGGAGACGGAGACTTTTAAAAAACTTATGGCGGTGGCTGTCCCACAGTACATGGCTACCAGCCACCACTAGTTTTCCAGGCGAGTAATCCCCTCCATGCACAACCAAGTGGTGGACAAAATTAGGTGTGCGGGGGTGGAGCCTGACCGCACATGGAGGAAGACGTGTGAGAGACGAGCTCCTCCACAGCAGTCCCTACAAGCATCATAAAAACTGATCTCATGAAGACAGACATGGTTAAATATGGCAAGGACCATAGAACAGACATAGCAGACGTACATTCTGCTCAAAAGAATTCTTCAGACATGCTCAAATTCCTACAACAGAAAGCTCTGAACTCGCAGCCGCGTCCTACCAAGATGGCGCCTGAAGACCCAGCGGTGGCCGATAGCGAGAAGGACTCAGACCAGCGTAGCAGCAGCATGGGTGAATATGGTGACTCAGACCTAGCGGCCACATCTAAAGCTTTCTTCAAGCAAACTATTGCCCAAGCCTGGTTCTCAATGAACTATCTGAGATCAAATCTGAGATTAAACATGAGGGCGCGAGAGTAGAAAGCTTGGAAAACACGTGTGCAGCCATCATCACTCACTCCACAGCTCTTGAAACGTTTGACAGAGCAACTGGGGTATATAAATAAAGCACTCACCCTAATAGATGATCAGGAGAACAGAAATAGGAGACGTAATGTACGCATCAAAGGTCTCCCAGAATCCTGGTCAGCAGACTCATAGTACATAAGGCCGAAAAAAGACATTTGTTCATCCAGTTCGACCTGTCATCCTGCAAGTTGATCTAGAGGAAGGCAAAAAAAAAACTGTGAGGTAGAAGCCAATTTTCCCCACTTTAGGGGAATAAAAAATCCCTTGCCGACTCCAATCAGGCAATCAGAATAACTCCCTGGATCAACGACCCCTCTATAGTAGCTATAGCCTGTAATATTATTACACTCCAGAAATACATCCAGGCCCCTCTTGAATTCCTTTATTATACTCACCATCACCACCTCCTCCATAGTTCCATAGTCTCACTGCTCTTACCGTAAAGAATCCTCTTCTATGTTTGTGTACAAACCTTCTTTCCTCCAGACGCAGAGGATGTCCCCTCGTCACAGTCACAGTCCTGGGGATAAATAGATGATGGGATAGATCTCTGTACTGACCCCTGATATATTTATACATAGTAATTAGATCTCCCCTCAGTCGTTTTTTTTCTAAAGTGAATAACCCTAATTTTGATAATCTTTCAGGGTACTGTAGTTGCCCCATTCCAGTTATTACTTTAGTTGCCCTCCTCTGGACCCTCTCCAGCTCTGCTATGTCTGCCTTGTTCACAGGAGCCCAGAACTGTACACAGTACTCCATGTGTGGTCTGACTAGCGATTTGTAAAGTGGTAGGACTATGCTCTTATCACAGGCATCTATGCCCCTTTTGATGCAACCCATTATCTTATTGGCCTTGGCAGCAGCTGCCTGACATTGGTTTTTGCAGCTTAGTTTGCTGTTTATTAAAATTCCTAGATCCTTTTCCATGTCAGTGTTTTACCATTTAGTATGTATGGGTGACTTGCATTATTCCTTCCCATGTGCATAACTTTACATTTGTCAGTGTTAAACCTCATCTGCCACTTATCTGCCCAAGCCTCCAATCTATCCAGATCCCTCTGTAGTAGTATACTGTCCTCTTCAGTGGTAATTACTTTACACAGTTTAGTGTCATCTGCGAAAATTTATATTTTACTATGCAAGCCTTCTACAAGATCATTAATAAATATATTGGAGAATAGGGCCCAATACTGACCCCTGAGGTACCCAACTAGTGACAGTGACCCAATCTGAGTGTGTACCGTTAATAACCACCCTCTGTTTTCTATCACTCAGCCAGTTACTTACCCACATACAGACATTTTCTCCCAGTCCGAGCATTCTCATTTTATATACTAACCTTTTATGTGGTACAGTGTCAAATGCTTTGGAGAAGTCCAGATATACGACATCTATTGATTCGCCGCTGTCAAGTCTAGAACTTACCTCCTCATAGAAACTGATTAAATTAGTTTGGCATGACCAATCCCTCATGAAGCCATACTGATATGGCGTTATTTGCTTATTTCCGTTGAGATACTATAAGATAGCATCTCTTAGAAAACCTTGAAACAGTTGACCCACAACAGATGTTAAACTTACCAGCCTATAGTTTCCAGGCTCTGTTTTTGGACCCTTTTTAAATATTGCC
Organism: Bufo bufo; assembly: GCF_905171765.1. Classification (NCBI taxonomy): domain Eukaryota; kingdom Metazoa; phylum Chordata; class Amphibia; order Anura; family Bufonidae; genus Bufo; species Bufo bufo. The sequence goes on along the minus strand of NC_053389.1, from coordinate 449,562,468 downwards.
ACCAGATTTGCTATGCGCCAATCCTGTGGGACATTACCTGTCAGCATAGAGTCTGCAAATATCAGAAATAAGGGTCTGGTTATGACATTACTTAATTCCCTTAGGATACGGGGGTGTATGCCATCCACCCCTGGCGATTTGTCTATTTTAATCTTTTTAAGTCGTTGTTGTACTTCTTCCTGGGTCAGATAGGACACTTTTAATGGGGAATTTATTTTTACATTCAGCATTTCATCTGACAGTTCATTTTCCTCAGTGAATACATTGGAATAAAAAAATATTTAACAGCTTTGCTTTCTCCTCGTCGCTCTCTGCGACTCCCCCCTCATTACTCTTTAAAGGGCCGACACCTTCAGATTTATACTTTTTAACATTTATATAATTGAAGAACATTTTAGGGTTAATTTTACTCTCTTTGGCAATTAATCTCTCGGTCTCTAGTTTGGCCGCTTTTATTAGTTTTTTACATAACTCCCTAAGGAAAGTCGCCATTGAAATCTTCAGTGACCTGATAGGTGAAACAGAGGCCCAAAAGGTTATCATAGAGAGGATCCACAGATCCCTTAAACCTAGACCGTCTCCAACCGAGCTACCTATAGATGTGATATGAGGGCTCCTCTCATATGTCGACACAGTTAACATCTTAAAGGCAGTGAGAGACAAAGCACCGGTATCATACGCTGGCGGGGAATTAGCCTTCTACCAAGATGTGGCACCCTCCATATTAGCCAAATGGAGAATCCTCAAGTCCCTTGTGGAGCAACTCCGTCAGAAGAATATCATCTATTCCTGGCTTTACCCTTTTGGCCTTTCCATCTTGCATAATGGCCGAAGAATCCGCATACATACTCCTGAGGACTTAGCCAAATCACGGTCGCTGCTGGACTTGGAGCCAATTAGGATCCCATCTTGGCTGCCGGTAGTTGCAGATGTCTCCATGCCCCCACTGTTGGCCCACATCCCTTGGCAGCAAATACTAAAGAGCAAGCGACAGCGCCCAGATACGAGCGCACCTCATAACACTAACGATCCGGCCTGAAAGAGAACATTACCCATGCATGAGGTATTACATCTCACCTAAACCAAGTTGAGGTCCAGTAATGTTATGTTTTCGGTCCCTTCAGTTTATTATCAGAATTCATGCTTATAGAACTCTTAATATACCTGTTGCTCTTTAGGAAATCTCTTAGCCATAATGTTATGCATCTGTTTGTTAACGCAATAGTAACCCAGGAAATGGGTCTGATCAGCCTTGATCTTTGGGCTTATATCTATACACCAGACTAGTTGCATTGTTCGAGGGCCAAACGTCCACCTTATACCCCCCTCCCCTTCACCCCACGATGCTTCACCCCCCCTCACCCCAGTCTCTCCCAAATTTCCCTACCCCCCTTGTAGAAGACCTAGGAGTGAATATTTCACGAGCATTGACAACCCAATAGATAGGCTGTTGCCGGCGGAGGGAGGTCAGCTGAGTCGCATGGGTCCTCGGATTTTGCTTGGAGATGTAGGGTCCCCGCTTTGCTACCCCCACAACGCTACCATAAAGATCTCCCTGAATATTCCTTCACCCCCCCAAGGGTGTCACATGCTCGGGAATAGGCGTTTTTCCACCTGGATCACCTAAGCATAGTTCAACGCACATTGGGGAAAACTATGCAAATATCAAGCTTGGAGAAACCCAGTCTTCCTGCTTGCTGCCTCTGACCCCCCACCCCCTTCCTGTTGGGCCCTCGGATGATGTGATGTTTGGTCCGATTATCCAATGAAACAAATAAGATTTGACTTAATGCCTGTTTACTGTTTGACAATGCTTGTATACTGTTAGTCGGAACAGTTCCTGCCTTTGCTCTTTTACACCCCCCCCCCCCCATCACTCCCAAAGCCACCCCGTGCCAGCTCACATAGCAGTGTAACTGGCCGGCTTATTGTGTTTCTCAAAACACAAACCCACTCCCCCCCCAACTGATATATACACCCACCTGACACAGACTCCCTTAGCACCCTCTCTCCCTTCTATTTAACGTCTCTTCTCCCTTTTCCTTCTCTCATCCTTTTTCTTTTCAGAGCCTTTCTTTCCTCCATTCTCTGGCATAAATGGATTGCAATATTACCACACTCAACGTGAAAGGTCTCAATTCTCCCAATAAAAGAAGTCACATCCTTTTACTACTCCGAAAAATGAAGTCACACATTCTCTTTTTACAAGAAATGCACTTTAAGGTGAAGTGTATCCCGAAGATGCCTAAATCACCATTCACACAATGGTTCCATATTTGTAGCACCTCATCGGCCTCCAGAGGGGTAGCAATTGCTATGCACAATTCAATCCTTTTAACAATATTAAAACAATATGCAGAGACTGCTCCTAGTAAAAAGGGAAATAGGATCACAAAGGTACACATTGGCCAACTTCTATGCCCCCAATTCAGGGCAAGTAGCCTGGCTAATTAAGGCCCTAAACACACTCCAACTTTTTGAAGAAGGCACGGTCATCCTAGGTACAGACCTAAATGTCACACTTGACCCAACTGTGGACTCCTCCACATCCAAATCTCACATACCCTCCAGAGAGCTTGGGAGACTCCTAAACAAACTACATGAGCTACAATTGGCTGATATATGGAGATCCTGCAACCCTTCCTTGAGAGACTATACTTTTCATTCCATCCCACATAACTCCTTTCAACGTCTAGACTACATCTTTATTTCCATCGCTGCCCTCTCTCTCATCTCCTCAACACAAATAGGCACAATCACTGTCTCAGATCATTCACTATGTTTGGCTGCAGACCACTTATTGCAGATTCCACGGGGCGAATGGATCTGGCGACTGAATGCCAATCAGACGCATATCAGGCAACACCTCAAATTGTTCTTTGAGAATAACGCATCCCCACAGACTTTACCCGCATTGTTGTGGGAGCCACACAAAGCCTATATTAGAGGTGTGCTAGTTGAAATGGGTTCCCGGGCCAAGAGGGAGAAGCAGAGGTAGATAGATGACTTGCTAGATCGCATAGCGACAGCAGAGCAAACCATCAAACTTTCTTTTTCGCAAGAAAAACAAAATGAATTAGTGACACTTTGTGACACTTAGACAGCAACTTAAACACATATTAGAACTGCGCCATGCCAAGCAACATCTCTACTTTAAACACAAACTATATGCCCACGGAGATAAAGGAGGGAAGCTAATGTCCTCCTTGATCAAGAAATCAAGAGAAAAAAAACTACATATATAAGATAAAAGAGAGTTAGGGACAAACCCACACCCAGATAGCTGACATAGCCAGAGCTTTTCATTCATACTACTCGGGGCTCTACAATCTCCAGACCAACCCAACCGCATCTCTCACAACAAATATCCAGAACTTCTTGGATTCTTTGAACCTTCCCACTATCTCTGAAACTGAGGCGGTTGGCCTCTTGGCCCCAGTCACAATAACTGAACTGAAAGCTATCCTAAACAGTTTTCTTTCTGGGAAAAGCCCTGGACCAGATGGCCTTCCGCTTCTCTACTACAGAAAGTTTGAAGATATATTGACCCAGCACTTATTCTCACTATGCAACTTTCTACTCCAGGGGGGCAGGTTGTATCCTCAAACGCAAGAGGCGCACATCACACTTCTACACAAAACTGGAAAAGACCTGCAGTAATGTGAAAAATTATCGCCCCATATCACTACTAAATCTAGATTTGAACGTATGGGCCAGAGTGATAGCCATTCGTATGAGTCCCCTTCTCACACAACTCATTGGTAGTGAGCAAGCAGGGTTTTTCAAAAGTAGAGAAGGTAGGGATTACTCATGCAAATTTCTACACGCCATACATATAGCGCACAAACGTAAATTACCACTGGCATTGTTGGGAATAGATGCGGAGAAAGCATTTGATCAAGTGAATTGATCTTTCATGGAAGCCACACTACGTAAGTTTAACTTTCCCCCTGAATTTATCACAGCTATACTAACACTTTATGCACAATCGTCAGCCCGGATAAAAATAAACAGTACACTATCCCCTCCATTCAAAATTACAAATGGGACGAGGCAGGGTTGCCCCCTATCTCCATCCCTCTTCATTTTGGTGGTCGAAACCCTCCTTCAGAATATCAGACAAAACCCTTCCATCAATGGTTTCACTATAGGTCACCTACAAATCAAATGTGTAGCCTTTGCGGATGACTTATTATTCTTGCTCTCAAACCCAACCTCAGATCTCCCACTCCTCACAAAAGTACTGGACGAATATGGCCTTTTGTCAAATTTTAAAGTAAATGTGTTAAAATCAGAGATTCTCAACATCACCATCTCCCCAAAAGTGATTTCTCTTGCAAAAACACTGTCCCGCTTTCCATGGGTCCCCACCTCTTTGAAATACCTAGGCATCCAACTACCGAGCAAGCTATCAGAACTATACAACCTACATTTCTCCCCACTTTTGTTAGAGACCAAAAAGCTCCTACATGATTATGATTTCCCCTTTATCTCATGGATGGGGCGTAAGAACTTACTTAAAACGTACATCATAGCAAAAATAATATATACGCTTTCAATAATACCAACTCACTTACCAGTAAGCTTCTTTAGCTCCATCAGGTCCCTCTTCTCCAAATTCTTATGGAAAAGGCGCAGACCCAGACTGCCATACACTCTGCTCATGAAAAAACGAGAGGACGGATGGGTCTACCAGATATGGCATCATACTATAAAGCCATACACCGCAATAGATGGCTGGAACTATTAAAACCCAGTAGGCAACTGGCTTTAGACACCATAGCACAATACTCCTTAGGCTCCTCACTAATAAAACCCCTCTGGTAGCTGGTGGAGGGAGATCTCAGACGCGCTGATTTTGACCCACTGCTGAAAAGCACATGTAAGGTCTGGCTATCTCTAAAAAAACACTTTAGCACCGTTTCCTTCCTCACTCCTCTCAAACCTGCTACCCAGAGCCATCACTAATATTGACTCGCTATATTCAGAGTTTTTGGAAAAGCTCAAAAACACCACTATCTCTTAGCTTTTTCCCTCAAACCAGATACCATCACAGAAGGAGTTGCAATATATATTGCAAACCCCATCTATTAACACTCTTCACTTAGCGCATTTCCAGAGAGTAGCAGAGAGATTAATTCAGACATTCTCCTTCAATAGACCACTTACTGCTTTCAAAACTATATTATCTAACCCAAAGAAAAATAGGGAAACTATACTCCTTACTTCTATCCTCTCCGACTCTTTCCAGACTCACTTTCATTACCTCCTGGGAGAGGGAACTAAATATAACCCTCAAAGACGAAGAAGTAAAGGCAATCCTGAAAATATCACATGGTTTCTCCAAGTGTGTAAGATTTCAGAAGAACCACTATAAGTTGCTGACCCGATGGTATAGAACCCCAGAGTTTCTATTTGCACATAACCTATCCCAATACAGGAACTGCTGGCGATGCGAGGCACAGGGTGGCTCCCTCTCCCACATTTGGTTTAACTACCCTTGGGTTGCCACTTTCTGAAACCAGGTCGAGCAGACCATGAAGAAAATATGTTCACCTTCCTTTACTCTCAAAATAGAACACATTACCATAGCAAGACCAAGTGAGTTCTATCTGCCGTCAACAAATAATCTGGTCACTGATTTGATAGCAACTGCTAAATCTCTTATACCTCTGCATTGGCTGAGTAAAGACCCACCTACACATCAAGAATGGATACAAAAGGTCAATCAAATTTGCCAATTTGAAGAGATATTGAGCATGAATAACAGAACCAGAGATAGATATCAAAAGGTCTGGTCCCCTTGGCTCCGGAATCAGGTGCAGAGTCCCCAGGATGCGCAAGACACACATGCCTTAACTCATCTATGACTCACGTTCTCACTAGCTACTTCTAAAAATTGGAAAAGATATTGCATTTCACCACACTACTACTCCCCCCCCCTTAAATACCTAGAGAACCTCTCTCTTGTTTACGTCACTAGGTTCATATGTTCATGACGCTATGTTAATATGACAATGATTTGCACTATACCACATGAATTGATACCAGACCTAACTACTGTATCTATACAATGACAAATGTGCTCTCTCTTTTTTGTTACGAAGACGGTTTTTGTACATAATCTATAAAATAAAACAAAATAAAAAATAATAAATAAATAAATGAGGTGTGCACTGCACAATGCCATCTGTGGCAAGTTTTTTTTTTTCACTTTTCTTGTCTGGTGATCCTCCAAAAATCAAGGAAGACACACGGAAAAAAAAATGGACATGGATCACGGAACAACGGAACCCCGTTTTGCAGACCGTGAAAAAAATACTGTCGTGTGCATGAGGCCTTAGGCTAAGTTCACACTTGAGTTATTTGGTCAGTTTTGGCCTTGTGACTGCCCAAACAAGTCAAGTGTACATTGATTATAAGAGCGATGCCTGTAATCTGCATGTCATATGGACTCACAGTATTATTTCACTACCAAAGCAGACTCCCTATGAGTGCTACTGCAAAGCACAGTGTTCTACACCTCTATAAAGGCTCTCTGCAGCCAGGAAATAGCCTTTTTTAATGTAATTCACCGTGAATATATTTGGATTAAACCAAATTTGTCATGAAAAATTTGGCAAACCGGCGAATCGAATTCTGGAAAAATTTGCTCATCTTTACCAATGATCCCAACAACAAAAAATCCACAATGATTCATCCCACAAAACATAAGCCTTCACACAGCTCAATAGAGAGAAAAAAAAATATATGGTTGTTAGAAAATGCCTGCACTGGTACCCCAGAGGCTGTTCAAAAGCAACATGGGACCAATAACCCAATCCATCAAAATCTGCGCTGCAAAAGCAAAAAGGTGGTCTTTCCCTTCTGATCCTTACCCAAACAGAAGTTTATGTCCACATTTATGGGATTTCTGTACCTAGTAGAACCCGCCTAACAATTTAAATGATGTAGTGTGTCTCAGATGGCACCAGTTTGGCCCAACATTTTGGGCACGGAAATGCCATATCTGTAGAATACATGCAATTTCCACTTTACACAGTCCGCTGTTATCACGACCGGCGTGCGATCACATACGTGACGCAAAGGGAGGGAAAAGAGAAGGCCCTGTCCAAGGGAGAGGGAAAGATGGTGACCCCTAACTCATCTTGAGGCTGGCATCTGACTGCCCTGACGTCCCTAGATGGGTTTTTCACCCATACGCCGAAACCCTGGTTTTCCTTAAGATGAGCCCTAAGTAGTGAATAGGGCGGTGGGAACACTAGTCCGCACCACTAACACTAAAGGGAAACACCAGGGAGAGGACAGACAATACTGACAAAACATATAATCCCAGGTGGGCGACAACAGCGGACAACAAAAGACCAACAGGAATCCGGAGGGTAATGCTCTGGTACGACAACCAGGAATAACAGCTATACAGCTCCAGTGGGTCAGTATAGAAGTCCAGGCAGGAAGGTCTATATCTGGCAACCAGAGAAATGGGAGGGAGAATATAAGGAGGTTGGGAGTGACGGACAAGAAACAGCTGAGGAGAAGAAGCTACGGATCCCTGAGTGAGACAAAAAGGATTGCAAGGCAAACACAGAAAGCTACCATTAAGTAACAGCGCGATCTTTAGACATAGAGCACGCAGCCACCCGCTGCGACTTCCTGACCCCGGGTATAACGGAGTCAGTCGTGGCTCTTGACACCCTCGTGACAGCTGTGCAATCATTTTTGCAGAATACCTGTGGTGTCAAAATGCCACCACATTAGGCAATAAAATGTACATGGTGCTCTTTTACTCCTGAGCCCAATGAAATTATATATCTGTTGAAAAATTTTAATTAGCATTTTGCACAATCTGCTGTGCATTAAGTTTTGAAAAACACAAATACGCAGCATAAAAAGCCCACTCCACCCTTTTATAAATACCTTGAGAGGTGTAGTTTCCAAAATGGGGTAGTTTCTCATGGGTTCCATTTATTATTGCACCCCACAGCCTCTACATTTGTCAACACAAGTGGTACAAATCAACACTTCGGGACTCAAAATGTGCATGGTACTTTTACTCCTGAGCCCTCTCCTACATTCAGGCAAAATAACAGGGCCACATGTTGGGTGTTTGTAAAACCAGGAAACACAGCATAATAACAAGAGGGTTTACTTTTCACACTGGCACAGAATAGGCATAGGATATTGGGCATTGAAATGGCATATGTGAGGAAAAATTGCAATTTTCACTTTGCATCTACTGTTCATAAATTTTTGCAAAACACATGCTGGGTCAAAATGCTTATTAAACCACATGAAAAATTCCTTGGGGAGTGTTGTTTCCAAAATCGGGTTACTTATTTGAGGTTTGCATTATATGGATACTTCAGGGTCTCTTCAAACGCGACATAGTATCCAAAAAACATTCCAGCAAAATCTGCCCCCCAAAAGCCAAGTTGTGGTCCTTTCACTCTGAGCCCTATAGTATGCCCATAAAGACGTTTATGACAACATATGGTGTATTCCCATATTCAGGAAAAACTCGGTACGATATTGTGTTGTGCTTCTTTTCATATTGCCTTCGTGAAGATGAAAAATTTGGGGCTAAAATATATTTTTTTTCATTTTCATAGCCAAACTTTTTAAAATCCTTTGAAAGGCCTGTGGGGTCAAACTGTTCAATACTCCCCTTGAAAAAGATCTTGAGGGTGTAGTTTTCAAAATAGGATCATTTTGGGGGATTTCTATTGTAGGGGTACCTCAATATCTCTTCAAATACTACATGGTCCTAAAACCCATTCCAGCAAAACCTGCCTTCCAAAACCCATATGACTCACCTTCCCTTCTGAGCCCTGTGGTGTGCCCATGCAGCAGTCTTTGATCGCATATGGGGTGTTTCTGTAAACCGCATAATTAGGATAATAAAGATTGAGGTTTGTTTTGCTGTTTACCCTTGCTGTGTTATGGAAAAATGGATTAAAATGGAAAATTTCAAAAGAAAATGTAATCTTAAAAATTTTGCCTCAATTTCTTGAGGAAAAGATTTAAAGGGTTAACAAAGTTTCTATAGTGAGTTTTAAATAAATTAAGGGGTTTATTTTCTAAAATGGGTCATTTATAGGTGGTGTCTATTATGTATGCCCCTCAAAGTGACTTCATAGCTGAATTGGTCCTTAAAAAAGCCGGTATTGGGGGGGCGGAGCTAGCCGTGAGCCGAGATGGACGCCTGATCTCAGAGCTCCACACAGACGCTGCTGCCTTTCCAGTATAACGGGTGCTATATTCATAAAAAATGGTGAAACCTAACAAGGACAGAAGCGATATGGCCTCAGGGACACAAAAATCATCTCATACTCAATCGGAGATGGACCGTTTTCTCAAAAAGAGAAGTTTCCCGCAGGCACACAAATCTAAGATGGCGCCGGAGGGGGCTAGAGCTGCCGCGCAGACAGAGGATTCGGATGGGGAGAGCTCATGTGCCATGTCGGAAGGAGCAGAGAGTGTGGATCTCCCGCTGTCTAGAGCCTTCTTCAAGAAGACTTTATATAAAGCGCTACAGCCCCAGCACAAAGATATTTCAGACATCAAAACTGAGGTAAAACAAATCGGGGGGCGCGTAATGGCATTAGAAGAAACGCAAGCGGCGATAGTTACTCACGGAGAAGCCGTCCGAAAGGTCCTACAAGGCCATAACTCCTACATTACTTCTGCTCTTCTCCATCTGGAGGACCAGGAGAATAGGAGCAGGCGGAAGAATGTCCGTATAAGAGGGGTGCCGGAGGATGTTCTTCCAGGGGAGATCAATAACGCAGTCACCGCCATCTTTGCTTCATTAGTGGGAGAAGACAAAGCTTCCCAGATAATAATTGAGAGAGCTCACAGAGCACTGAGGGCAAAACCTTCTGAAAATAGTCCCCCTAGGGATATAATATGCGGACTTTTAAATTATCTGGACACAGCCTCGATATTAAGAGCCGCAAGAGAATCAAAAGAGATTCTATACAATGGAATTTGCATACAAATCTACCAAGATTTAGCATCCAGCACCTTGGCAAAAAGGAGGGCACTAAAACCAGTCACTGAAGCGTTGAGATCGCATAAGCTCCCAATAAGATGGTTGTTCCCCTTCGGCCTAGCCACTTCAAAAGCAGGGCAGCAAATTGTTATAAGAACACCGCAAGATCTAGCGGATGCTTGGGACAAACTTGGTATCACACCGATAGAGGTCCAGCCTTGGATGCCTGTGCCAGAAGACCTAGGTATTCCTGATTTGCCTGAGATTCCAACATGGCAGGTAGTGAAAAAACCGAAGTCTCCAAAGAATAAGAAGCTTACCTGAGAAGCTGTGAAGCCTTCCATACCAACTTCTCTACATCCCATGGTCACCCAGTTCAGCTGATCACAAGGGGTCAATTGGGACCCTCTTGCAGTAACTGTCCTAAAAGTTTCATATGTTTTTCGATTTCAAAGTTATACATATGTGTTTATGATACTCATGTGTTCCAGTTGACAGAAGCACATGTAGGATAGTGGCTGGCCCCGAGCTCACCTACCATCAATTTGAGTGGTGGGGGCCCGGGAGCATACCTGCAACTATCATGTGTGACCTACCCTACATGTAAAAATCTAGAAGTGATCACAATGATCTTTTCTCCTTCTGTAGGTTCACCTGTACTTGTTTACATGTTATTCCACCCGTTACAAATAAGGTGTATTATGTGATATATGCATATGGCAGCTAGTCTAGATGCCAAAGGTTCTCTTTCCCTCCCTGCAGGGGTGGGGTGTTTCTGCGGGATGGCCTTGTCCGCCTCAATTTCTTTTTGGGGTTGGCGGGGTTGACTCAGTAGAAACGCCATCACCTCAAACACTGATTATTTTTAAAGTAATTGCATACACCTGGTTCTTTACCACAGTTTCTTTGTACAAATTGGTTCTCCCCAGTTATCCACACCCACAAGGCTCTTGGTATATAAACTATTCCATCGATCTTAATGCAGTATGGCTAGCTTAAAAGTAGTATCCCATAATGTGAAAGGGCTTAATGCCCCTCAAAAAAGAAGACAGATCCTCAACCTGCTATACAAACAAAAAGCAGACATAGTTTTATGGCAGGAAACTCATTTCCACCATAGTCACATTCTCTCTCTACCCAAGACCAAATATTCCCAATGGTTCCATGCTACACACTCATCAGCTTCCAGAGGTGTATCAATTGCCATAAGCCCTTCTATCCCATTTCACCTTGTCAAATCATATACAGATCCTGAAGGCCGCTTGCTTATAATTCAAGGTACCATCTTTAACTTTAAGATTACAATTGCAAATGTTTACGCCCCTAATTCTAGCCAAGTTCCATGGTTAATTAAAACACTTAAGAGAATTAAAGATTTCGCTGAGGGTTTATTGGTAGTGGGCGGCGATTTAAATTTTTCACTTGATACTCCCACTAAAAAACCCACCAGTGTAACTAGAAAACAGTTAGTGAAGCTGATGACAACTTTGGAAGAACTTCATTTGATTGATGTCTGGAGGACTTTACACCCTTCAGAGAAAGATTTCACTTTCTTCTCACATGTCCACAATTCATACAGCAGGATAGACTATCTATTTATATCAGACTCCTATATACCATGTGTGCTGGGTACTGAGATAGGCAATTTAGTGATTTCAGATCATGCTCCTATCAATTTATCTCTCTCCTTACAGTGCCTGCCTCACAAGGCCTGGTCATGGAGGTTAAATACCACACTTTTGGAATCACAAAATCACATTGAAGCAGTAGGGGGCAAATTGGAGAATTACTTCAAATTTAATGACACTCCTGAAATTTCTACCCCAATACTTTGGGAAGCCCACAAAGCCTATATAAGAGGAGAATTGATAGCCTTGGGTTCATACGTCAAGAAGAAATCAACAAAAGAATTAATGTCTTTACTCTCTCAGATACAAACACAAGAAAAATTACACAAACTAACGCACTCTGAAGTCCACAAAGAGGCCCTGATAATCTTAAGACGCAAGGTTAAAGATCTTCTTAATATTAAAGAAGCTAAATCCCTTTTGCGCTTAAAGAGTAAAATACACGAACATGGTGACAAGGGAAACAAAATGATGGCCCATTTAATTAAAAAAAGGAGGGAGAAAAATTTTATTTCATCAATTAAACATGACCCCTCCTTGAGAGTCACTTCTACCCCCCTTATAGCCAAATCCTTTCAGACGTTTTACTCTAACCTATATAACCTCCCTGTACCAAATTCTGATTTGGACCCCCCAGAGGTAACCAATGCGAATCTAATAGATGACTTTTTATCCTCAATTAAGGCCCCTTTGCTTTCAGAGGAAGAAAAACAGACACTCCTTACTCCTTTTTCCATAAATGAAGTAGATAAGGTGCTTGGCTCTATCCCCATAGGGAAGAGCCCTGGCCCCGACGGTTTCCCCATAATTTATTACAAGAAGTTCAAAAATCAATTACTTCCCCATTTCACTAACCTATGTAATTCACTGTTGGGAGGTGCGTCTTTAGCTCCGCAGGCCTTAAGGGCACATATAACCATCTTACATAAAGAGGGTGGAAAGACCCAGAGGAATGTGGGAGCTACCGGCCTATCTCGTTACTCAATTGTGATTTAAAATGGTGGTCCAAATTGCTAGCGCACAGGATATCCCCTTTACTCAATAAGATTATTGATCCTGAACAAGTTGGATTTGTCCCAGGAAGGGAAGGGAAGCATAATATTTGGAGGTTGATCCACCTAATCCACAATGCCCAAGTCACAAATAGTCCTATGCTGTTGTTAGGTACGGATGCGGAGAAGGCATTCGACAGGGTAAGCTGGGATTTCATGAGAGCTACTTTGCTGAAGTTTGGTTTTCCCCCAATATTTGTCTCAACCATTTTTACGCTATACTCATGCCCTACGGCACAGGTGTTGGTTAATGGTGCCCTGTCGGATGCCTTCCCCATCAAGAATGGGACCAGACAAGGCTGCCCCCTCTCACCCACCCTTTTCATCTTATGTCTAGAAATGTTTCTCCTTAAAATACGGCAATCTGACAAGATACAAGGCATATCCCTTGGTCATTATCAACATAGGTCTGCAGCATTTGCCGACGACCTTCTAATAGTAACTTCCAATCCTGAAGAAGCACTCCCAGCCATATTATCCTTATTTGACAAGTATAGTGCAGTATCCAATTTTAAGATTAATTTTTCCAAGTCAGAAGCCCTCCCTATTAACATTCCAAATAATGTTTTATCTAATCTTAAACGCTCATCTAGGTTTAAGTGGCCCACATCATCCATCAAATTTTTAGGAGTTAATGTTACACAAACATAGAAGAGGATTCTTTACGGTAAGAGCAGTGAGACTATGGAAATCTCTGCCTGAGGAGGTGGTGATGGTGAGTACAATAAAGGAATTCAAGAGGGGCCTGGACGTATTTCTGGAGCTTAATAATATTACAGGCTATAGCTACTAGAGAGGGGTCGTTGATCCAGGGAGTTATTCTGATTGCATGATTGGAGTCGGGAAGGAATTTTTTATTCCCCTAAAGTGGAGAAAATTGGCTTCTACCTCACAGGGTTTTTTGCCTTCCTCTGGATCAACTTGCAGGATAACAGGCCGAACTGGATGGACAGATGTCTTTTTTCGGCCTTATGTACTATGTTACTATGTTACTATGTAATGTTCCCGCCATGTTGAACCTTTTGTTTAAACTTAATTTTATTCCACTAGTTTCTAAAATTAGAACCTTTATCACCTCACTAAAAGTTCCTTATATGTCATGGTTTGGAAGGAAAAACCTCCTATCCACATTTGTCCTTCCTCAATTTCTATATTTATTCCAGGCTCTCCCGATACGAATACCTGCCTCATATTACTCTCAAATTAGAAGCATATTTACCTCATTTTTGTGGAACACTAAGAGACCAAGACTAGCATATTCTATTCTCTCACAGAAAAAACATAAAGGAGGTATATCCCTACCGGATATGGCATTATACAATAAAGCTATTCATTTAGCTAGATGGGCGCTCATAACTAATGATAAAATAAATGCTCCTTATCTGGATATTGAAAGGGCGATGCTAGGTATACACAGAAATGCAATCCTTTGGTCCCAAGAGGCTCCCCTCTCTCTTTGCCCAGAGATGAGTGTACTAACCAAAAGTATGCTTCTTTGCCATCGCAGTTCTCTGGTGGCCCCCCCTAAAGGGTGTAAATTATCTAAACTACCTCCGTTTGATGTGCTTCCTTACCTCACTGATAAGATGGGTGGCAGGGTTAGGAGCTGGTGGCATTCTTTAAGGGAAGTCAGAATAGGGGAAATGATGGAATCTAACCGTATACTACCTCTAGAAAACATTTTTGCTAAACTAGGCAGAAAACCACCTACCCCAATCCAAATATGGGATTTTAGAAATACCTACAAGAAGTATGAAAGAGATCCAGATTTTAGGTTTCCGGACCCAACGTGGAAAATTTTTCTATACTACCTACACCTCTGAAAAAGTCATTATCTATCACTTACAATAATCTATAAATATGTCTAGTAGAGCAAAACCATATTTCTTATGTCAATGGGAAAAAGATCTTGGGAGAAGCTTTACTGATACGGAGGCCTCTTATATCTTATCTCATGCTACAGGCTTTTCCTCTTGTACTCGTTTTCAAGAAAACTCTTATAAAACTGTCACAAGATGGTATAGGACCCCAGAATACCTTTTCTCTATAGGTCTAATCCCCAATAATCAATGTTGGAGATGCCATGCGGAAGGTGGGTCCATGATACACATCTGGTGGTCCTGTCCTCTACTATCACAATTTTGGAGGGAGATTGAGAAGGCCATAAACTCGATCTGTTTTACTTCCATAACACTATCTCCTGAATTAATAATGTTATGGATTCCTACCTCGAATTTTAGACCATCAAAGCATAATCTTCCCACACATATGATAGCCACAGCAAAATTGCTTATACCCACAAAATGGAGAGACACTAACCCGCCAGATTTAAAAATGTGGTATGACAAAATGCATCAATTGCAGAGAATGGAGGAGCTAATGGGATGGTCACAGGGTAATAGAACTAGATATTTAGAGGTTTGGTCTCCTTGGAAAACAGCACAAGATAAGAGAGATAATGAGACTCTGGATCAGATAGGGAATTATTAGAGGTAAAAACTGTTATAACGCTGCATTTGGGATGTTTACTGAGTTATATTATATATTATATACATGCTGCTCTTTTTGGTGATCCCTTTTGGGAACTGCATCCTAAAGGGTCTAATCTATGCTTTAAATCTAAGTGCCTTGTCACCCCTTGTTTTCCCTATCTCTTTTCCTCACTTTCCTCACCACCCCCCCCCCCCTCTTTGGGTCTTAACCCTCTGTTTGAATGCACTTTTAAGATATATTGAAGTCTTGATATGACTATGTCCATATACTGCTATTACTATTATACTAATAATGTATAATCTAAGTCTATCATATGGAGTGTCGTATTGTAATCATCTATTTGAATTATTTGAAATAATAAAAAGAGATTAAAAAAAAAAAAAAAAGCCGGTATTGGAAATTTTCTTGAAAATTTGAACAATTGCTTCTAATTTTAAGCCTTCTAAAGTTCTAAAAATTAAAAATGACATTTACAAAAGGATGCAAATGTAGATTTTTGAGGAATATAAATTAATAACTATTTTTGAAGTATTACTATCTATCTTAAAAGCAGAGAAATTCAAATTTTCCAAATTTTCTGTAAGTTTTGAAATAAATTTACCATTTATATAAAGTACAATGTGTCACTAGGAAACTATCTCAAGATGGGTTAGATAAGTAAAAGCATTACCATAATAACATAAAAGTTATTACCATATAAAGTGATGCATCTCAGATTTTCAAAATTGGTCTGGGTCCTTAAGGAGAAAAATGGAGGTGTTTACGAATGAAACTTGCATAAGACCTGTGTTTTTGACATAGTAGTTACAGTATAGCCATATATCAACTTTTGTAATATGTTATATAACTATCTACTGCCCGAGAGCCTCGCTCCTCACAACTGCATCTAACCAAATCTACAGGTCCCTAAATTTCCGAGTATACAGTAAAACCATGGTAGTCAATGAACAGGGAACCCTACAGTTGCTAGACAAGTAGAGATGCCCTTTAAGCTTTAAAAGATATTTCCTCAAAAATAATTATAGCACTGAGAAAAGCCACAAATAATTTCCCCATCCTTAATTATTATAACAAGAATGTAATAACATTTAATAACTTTAGTATTAACATAGAAAGATAATATGACTCTATTGAATTACTAATTAACCAAAAGAAATACAAACAGATTTTAAAAGTTCAAAGATATGCCCATGGGACTGAAATGTTGGACTAATTAATGGTCTTTTTTTTATCAGAAAATGTACAAATAAACTGAAAATAACTTTTGTAATGCTGAAACATACATTATTAAGTGCATAAGTAAGTGTTATAAAAATTATCTGTAAAGGGTCTCTCAGGCACCAGGGTAAACCATTTTATTTAAGGATTCCTTAAATATCAGCACTTACAGTAATTAACGTCATGAGTAGGGATGAGAGGTCCCGTGGATGTTCAGATTCGGCCGAAATTCGGGTCAAAGTTCAGTTTCGGGACCCGAACATGACCTGAACTCGAACCCGAACCTCATTGAAGTCAATGGGGACCTGACCTTTGGTGCACTAAAATGGCTGTAAAATAGTTGTACAGTAGTAAGGGCTAGAGGGCTGCAAAAGGAAGCAAAATGGGGTAAGAACAGGGCAATTGCCCTGTAAACAAATGTGGATAAGGAAATGACTTAAAATAACATTGAATAGAATAAAATAAAAAATAATAATCTTGAACTAGGAGGCGGAGGTCAAAGTGGAGTAGGAGGTTGAGAAGGCGGTGGACGTGGTGGTGTAGGTGGAGGCGACGGTGGAGGAGGTAGCCAACACTGTTTTTGTTGTTTATTTTTTTTTTTTCCTTTATTTAATTTTTTTATAAATTTGGGAAGACCCCAAAACATTGGGAAATAGAAAAGAGAATGCAAAGAGAAAGTGCACTGGAGTATAACAATGGCTAGGTGCGGCCGGTATACTTGTCTACTCAGCACAAGGTAATAAATGTGAGCTTGTCTATGTTGGCTGTGGACATGCGGCTACGCTTGTCTGTGATTACCCCCCTGCCATGCTAAACAAACATTCAGACAATACACTTGCTGCAGGGCAGGCTAGAAACTCCAAGGTGTAAAGGGCAAGCTCAGGTCATGTGCCCAATTTGGAGACCCAGAAGTTGAATGGGGCAGACCCATCAGTCAGCATGTGTAAGCGTACTGTTCCACCATGTTGCTGGTGGTGCTGGTTGTTGTGGCATACTGACAAAGCTTTTCTACATTTCAACCATGCTAACCCTCCCTTCTGAGGTGCTGGCGGTGCACCAGCTGCATTGGCGACTTCTTCCTCCGCCTCCTCTTCCTTCGCCTTGTGCTTCCACTAAACCCCCGCTGTCAAGTGTGAATGCCATCAGCAGCGCGTCTACTAGCGTGCGCTTGTACTCACGCATCTTCCGATAACGCTCGTGACGGAATTAAGGACAGCACATTGTCTTTGTAGCAGAAATACAGCAGGGTGGCCACCCAGTAATCAGCACTGGTAGAATGTGGGGAACTCGGCGGTTGTTGTGCAGGCACTGCAACATGTAGTTGCTCATGTGTGTGTCACTGTCCCTCAGGTGACATGTCAGGAAATCAAGGAGATTGGCTGAGCGTAGAGGAATCTAATAGCCTCCTTGATTTCTCTTGATTCAGTGTTGATAGGGTTAATGACTACTTCCCTTTTCTCAGCTGTTGCTCAGTGGTCATCACTTCTACCCTTTATAGTCTAGTCCCACCCCTCTGACTATGCGTTAGATAGCTTAATTTGGGTTTGGCTGAGCTGGTTTGAGTTTGTCTCTGGTGTTCCTGCTCGTTTGTCTCTACAGAAGTTAAGTGTCGCGTTTGTTTGTGTTTGTTATTTTCCCTGTTGTTTGTATCTGGGCCTGAGACAGAGACTTCTATTCGTCCATCTGGGGAGGAATGGGTTGTCTCTGGTCCTAACCTTTTTCCAGGGCCTTATAGGGATATAAAGGCCTAGGTATACTGCTTATGAATATTCCTACCTTCAGGGTCTATTCATATTGATAGTTAGGGCCCGGATTAGGGTTGGTTAGGAGGTGACCTTCCCTAGTTTTCAGGCCCAGTTACTGTTCCCCTTCCCTCCTGTGTTCAGTGTGGAGTTTTCCCCCCACACTGATCATGACATTATCTACCGCCATAAAAACTGCCATTTCGTTCAGGTCAGTGCAACTATGGATCCTATGTCTGTACTGTTCAAACAGCTGCAGGGACTGTCTTTGGAGCTAGCTGATCTCCGCGAGACAGTCTTACGGGTTCAGTGACCACAGGTGTCTGGTTCGGATGGTGGGTTCCAGGCCTGCCCTAACCCTAAGATTGCCCTCCTGGACAGATTTTCTGGGGGTAGTGGCAATTTCATTTTCTTCAGGGTACTTTAACCCCTTAAGGACACAGCCCTATTTCACCTTAAGGACCAGGCCATTTTTTTCAAATCTGACCAGTGTCACTTTAAGTGCTGATAACTTTAAAACGCTTTGACTTACCCAGGCCGTTCTGAGATTGTTTTTTCGTCACATATTTTACTTCATAACACTGCTAAAATTGGGTCAAAAAAGTTAATTTTTTTGCATAAAAAAATACCATATTTACCAAAAAAATTGAAAAATTTGCAAATTTCAAAGTTTCAGTTTCTCTACTTCTGTAATACATAGTAATACCCCCAAAAATTGTGATGCCTTTACATTCCCCATATGTCTACTTCATGTTTGTAGCATTTTAGGAATGATATTTTATTTTTTGGGGATGTTACAAGGCTTAGAAGTTTAGAAGCAAATTTTGAAATTTTTCAGAAATCTTCAAAATCCCACTTTTTATGGACCAGTTCAGGTTTGAAGTCACTTTGTGAGGCTTACATAATAGAAGCCACCCAAAAATGACCCCATTCTAGAAACTACACCCCTCAAGGTATTCAAAACTGTTTTTACAAACTTTGTTAATCCTTTAGGTCTTCCACAAGACTTCATGGCAAATGGACATAAATTTTAAGAATTTAGATTTTTTGGAAAATTTTCCAATATAATCAATTTTTTCCAGGAAAAAAACAAGGGTTAACTGCCAAACAAAACTCAAAATAGGTTGCCCTGATTCTGTAGTTTGCAGAAACACCTCATATGTGGTCGTAAACTACTGTTTGGCCAAACGGGAGGACATAGAAGGAGGGGAACACCATATGGGTTTTGCAAGGCAGATTTTGCAGGACTGGTTTTGTTTATACCATGTCCCATTTCAAGCCCCCCCTTGCACCCCTAGAATAGAAATTTCAAAAAAGTGACTCCATCTAAGAAAGTGCACCCCTCAAGGTATTCAAAACTGGGTTTACAAACTTTGTTAACCCTTTAGGTGTTCCACAAGAGTTAATGGCAGATGGAGAAACAATTTAGAAATTTCTATTTTTTGGAAACTTTTCCATTTTAACCCATTTTTTCCAGCAATAAAGTAAGGGTTAACAGCCAAACAAAACTCAATATGGGTTTCCCTGATTCTGTAGTTTGCAAAAACACCCCATATGTGGTCGTAAACTACTGTTTGGCCAAACGGGAGGACATAGAAAGAGGGGAACGCCATATGGGTTTTGGAAGGCAGATTTTGCAGGACTGGTTTTGTTTATACCATGTCCCATTTGAAGCCCCCTGTTGCACCCCTAGAATAGAAATTTCAAAAAAGTGACTCCATCTAAGAAAGTACACCCCTCAAGGTATTCAAAACTGGGTTTACAAACTTTGTTAACCCTTTAGGTGTTCCACAAGAGTTAATGGCAGATGGAGAAACAATTTAGAAATTTCAATTTTTTGGAAAATATTCCATTTTAACCCTTACTTTATTACTGAAAAAAATGGGTTAACAGCCCAACAAAACTCAAAATGGGTTGCCCTGATTCTTTAGTTTTCAGAAACACCCCAAATGTGGTCGTAAACTACTATTTGGCTAAACGGCAGGACATAGAAGAAGCGGAACGCCATATGGTTTTTGGAAGGCAGATTTTGCTGGACTGGTTTATTTACACCATGTACCCTTTCAAGCCCCCTGATGCACCCCTAGAGTAGAAACTCCATAAAAGTGACCCCATCTAGGAAACTACGGGATAAGGTGGTTGTTGTTTTGGGACTATTTTAGGGGTAAATATGATTTTTGGTTGCTCTATATTACACCTTTTTGAGGCATGGTAACAAAAAAATTTAATTCTAAAAGTGTTTCTACATTCGCTATTTAGTTTTGTGGAACACCTAAAGGGTTAACAAAGTTTGTAAAGTAACTTTTGAATACCTTGAGGGGTGTAGTTTCTTAGATGGGGTCACTTTTTTGGAGTTTCTAGTCTAGGCTACATCAGGGGGGGGGGGGGCTTCTAATGGGACATGGTGTAAAAAAAAACTGTCCATCAAAATCTGCCTTCCAGAAACCATATGGAGTTCCCTTTGTTCTACGCCCTGCCGTGTGGCTATATAGCCATTTACGACCACAAATGGGGTGTTTCTGCAAACTACAGAATCAGCGCCATAAATATTGAGTTTTGTTTGGCTGTTAACCCTTGCTTTATTACCGGAAAAAAAGGATTCAAATGGATATTTTGCCCAAAAATTGGTGTTTTGGCACCGTTTTTATTTTATATTTTTAACGCTGTTCATCCGAGGGGTTTGGTCAAATGTTATTTTTATAGGGCAGATTCTTACGAACGCGTCGATACCTAATATGTCTACATTTTAGAAGTTATAATTTTAGGAACCCCAAAAAATTATTTTAGTATCTCCATAGCCTGGGAGCAAAAATTTTTTTTTTTTTAGTTGGGCGACTATCTAATGTAGGGGCTCATTTTTTGCGGGATGAGATGGCGGTTTTATTGGCACTAATTGGGGGTGCATATGACATTTTGTTCGCTCGCTATTACACTTTTTCTGATGTTAGGTGACAAAAAAAGGCTTTTTTTTACACGTTTTTTTTTTTTTTAACGCTGTTTATCCGGGGGGGTTGGGTTAAATGTTATTTTTATAGAGACGATTTTTACGGACGCGACGATGCCCAATATGTATGGCTCTCAGACTTTGGACTTTGGAGACACTAAGCAGGCATCCTAAAACTGCGGCCCTCCAGATGTTGTAAAACTACAATTCTCACCATGCCCTGCTGATGGCTGTAGGTTGTCTGGGCATGCTGGAAGTTATAGTTTTACAACATCTGGAGGGCCGCAGTTTGAGGATGCCTGCACTAAAACTAATATTTTTTGGGAAAAAAAATTGTTTCTGTGTCTGAGAGACATAGTTTTTTATGTTCTCTAGGGGACTGTTGGAGATTATAAAAATGTAGTACTCCATGGAAGTGTGATACTCCCTGAAGCAATCGATAACGCAGAGGCCCGGATGATCGGGGCAAGTGTCACATTGAGTAGTGGTGTCCTTCCGTATCCCCCTCTTGTGACACACTCTGTATCTTTTTTGGGTTTGTCCCTTCTTTCCATTAAGGGGGACCACAGCTGGAAAATGTTGGCCAGGGACGATCCAGGCGCCTCCAATTCCCAAGGTACTCCAGCCTGCTCTTTCCCGGTCCGAAAAGATCAGGTCTTTGAGGACTGCCTCTTAGAATTGGAGGAATGTCCCTGTGCTGCCAGCGCTTCGGGATAGTACAAAAGAGTTGTACATGGCAACCTGTACCAAGTAGACCGCAACTTTTTTGTACCATGCCCGGGTTTTGCGCATGGCGTTATATGGCTTGAGGACTTGATCAGAGAGATCAACTCCTCCCATATACCGATTGTAGACGACGATACAATCGGGCTTGAGGACCGTTGCCGCGGTACCTCGCACAGAGACGGGGGTGGTGCTGTTACCGTGGATTGTGGACAGCATAAGGACATCCCTCTTGTCCTTATACCTGACCAGCAACAGGCTTCCACTGGTAAGGGCACGGGTCTCCCCCCTGGGGATAGGTACCTGGAGGGGGTGGGCAGGGAGGCCGCGTTGATTTTTCCACACGGTCCCACAAGCGAACGTGGATCTGGCGGCAAGGGACCTGAACAAGGGAATGCTGGTATAAAAGTTGTCCACGTACAAGTGGTAACCCTTATCCAGCAGTGGGTACATAAGGTCCCACACGAGTTTCCCGGTAACACCCAGAGTGGGGGGACATTCTGGGGGTTGAATCCGGGAATCTCGCCCCTCGTACACACGAAATTTGTAAGTGTACCCTGAGGTACTCTGACAAATTTTGTATAGCTTCACGCCATACCTCGCCCGCTTTGTGGGAATGTATTGGCGGAAACTGAGTCTCCCCTTGAACGCAACGAGAGACTCATCAACCGCGACCTCCCTTCCAGGTACGTAGACCTGCTGAAATGTGGCCCCAAAGTGATCGATGACCGGCCGTATCTTATACAGCCGGTCATAGGCAGGATCACCTCGGGGGGGACATGCTGCATTATCGGAATAATACAAACATTTTCGGATGGCCTCAAACCGGGAGCGTGTCATGGCCGTACTGTACAGTGGGGTCTGGTATAGGATGTCCCCACTCCAGTATTGCCTGACACTGGGTTTTTGCACTAGACCCATATGCAGCACGAGGCCCCAAAATGTCCTCATCTCGGCTGCACTGACCGACGTCCAGCCACCAGGTCTAGCCAAAAATGAGCCCGTGTTTTGAGCGACGAACTGTTGGGCGTACAGATTCGTCTGCTCCACCATCAGATTCACCAGTGGGTTACTGAAAAAAAACTAAAAAAGTCAATTTCAGTAAACCCCACTGTGGGAATCTGGATTCCTGGATTGCCAGCAAAATCCGGAATCTCTGGCTCAAAGTCCACTGGGGGACACCAGCTAAGTTCATCGGCAGGGGACTCCGGTGGGCTTATTTGGTGGGCCGGGAAACCAGTACGTACCCCAGGGCGGCTCGTACTAGGGTGAGCCACAGGATCCCTAGCATGTGGGGCCCCTGGCTCCGCCTGGCGGCGTCTCCGCCGCCTTGGGGGCTCATTGTCATCAGATGATGATGAGGAGGATGCGGATGACAAAAAGAACGTGGGGTCATCCTCATCCTCACTGGGGCTCTCGGAGTCGGAGGCAATCTGGGCGTATGCCTCCTCCACCGAGAACATCCGGCGGGCCCGTGGGTGTGTGTGTGTGCGTGTGTATGCGCGTGTATGTAAAACCTTTATTCTATGTGCGTGTGTGTGGGGGCACTGGTGTTCGCGTACTAAAAAGTCCAGGCAAAAAAAATGGGCAAGTGTTAGGAAAAAAAAAAAAAAAGTTCAAACTTTCTGATCAGCGGTACAACGCTGGTGGTGGTGGGGATGCAATGGGGGGCAAGTGGCAGGGGGGGTCTGTGATCTGAAAGCTGAAACAAAAAAGTTTAGAATAAATGTGCTTTTTTTTTTTTTTCCTAACTTTTCCCTTCTATCCCTGCCTAAAGGTGCCTCTCCCTCACTGACCCTAACCTACCTGGAGGGTGATGGGTGCAGGAGGGTGATGGATTACGATTAGGGGGACTCAGGAGCTGGTGCTGGACGGTGCTGCAGGGTGCTCATGCAGAACAGGAAGAGGAGGGGAGAGAGGAACGCAGGAAGTTTGAATCTTGCGCCTCTCTCCCCTGCACCAATCAGCACCCTGGACAACAGCGTTCAGCACCAGGGCCAGCACCGCCTCTTCAAATCTTCGGACTGCGATTGGTGGTGTATAATCACGCCACTGATCGCAGTCTTTTTCCGGTTCATCGGGTCACCGGAGACCCGAATGGACCGGAAACGCAGCAAACCGCAGGTCTGAATTGACCTGCGGTTTTCTGCGATCGCCGATACGGGGGTGTCAAATGACCCCCCCTGGCACTGTTACAGGATGCTGGCTGAATGATTTCAGCCGGCATCCCGTTCCGTTTAACCCCCGCGGCGCCGGCATCGCAATTTAAAGCCATGACGTACCGGTACGTCATGTGTCCTTAAGGACTCGGGAAACATGCCGTACCGGTACGTCATGTGTCCTTAAGGGGCTAAGCTGCGTCCATACTCTTCTGGTGATGAGTGTCAACATGTGGGTATGATCATTTCTTTGCTTAAGGATGATGCACAGTCTTGGGCTTTTTCTCTGCTGACCAGATCACCATCCCTCCAGTCAGAAAGATGAATTTTTTAGAGCCTTGGGCCTTATTTATGATGACCCGGATCAGATCTCTCAAGCTGAGACCGTTACGTGGTTTAGGGCAGGGAGAACGCTCCGCGGAAATCTATTGCTCTGAATTTAGGAGATGGGCTACGGATAAGGAGGGGAATGATCCTGCTCTCCGTAGCCAGTTCTGTCAGGGTCTATCTGAGAGGCTGCAGGATGTGTTGGCCATTTATGAAAAAGCTGAGTCACTGGAAGCTGCTATGTCCCCTGTTGTACATCTGGATAGACGCCAGAGGGGGAGATCCAAGGGTCCTCACCCTCAGGATGTACTGTCAAATAAAGTGGAGGCTTCATTTGACACTTATGGTAAAGAGACACCTGTGGTTACGCCTTGTGAGGAGCCTATGCAGTTGGAGGAGTTACTTCTGGGACTGCTGGTAAGAGCTCTGGTCATATGAAGGGAGTCTGTTTTTGTTGTGAAAAGAAGGGACATTTTGTGAATATTTGTCTGTACATTCAGCGTTAAGGTGTAAACAAAAAAAAAAGCTTAATCCCCAAATTACTATTGGTGGTGTGGGTGGGAAGCAAGAAAACTTACTTTTGTTATTTACTGGTAATACCCGATTTCTACTGTCTGCTGAGGTGGCGCTAGAGTCCAAAACTGTGGAAATCAAGGTATTTATTGATAGTGGGGCTGGGGTTAACCTGATTGATGGACAATTTGGTCGTATTCATGGGTTGACTACTAGTGCAATAGAGAAAAGCATTTCTTTCTTTGCAATTGATTCTGCACCTCTTACCCAAAAATGCCTCTCACAGGTGGTAAATGACATCCATTTAAGAGTGGGTGATTTCCATCAGGAAGCTATCTCGTGTTATGTCTTGGAGGGTCTTCCTGCTCTGATGGTTTTGGGCTTACCATGGTTAAGCAGACATAACTCTACCATCTACTGGCAAGCGAGACAGATTCTCGATTGGAGTGATTTTTGCATGGACTGTCTTAATGCATCTTTTTCTGTGGTCACCACTAAAACTGTTCCCTCGTTCATTTCCAAATTTTCTGATGTGTTTTCTGAGAGTGGTAACCAGGAGTTACCTCCGCATCGGGAGTATAATTGTCCCGTCAATCTTATTCCTGGAGCTAAACTGCTCAAATCTCGGTGTATATTCTTTCAGAGCCCGAAAGAAAGGCTATGCGAGAGTATATCACCAAGAGCTTGACGAAGGGTCATATCAGACCATCCAAATCCCCAGTGGCTGCTGGGTTTTTCTTTGTAAAAAAAAAAAAGATGGTACCCTTAGAACATTTGGACTTCTGTGAGCTCAACCGTATTTCTGTCCGCGATCCTTATCCCCTTCCTTTGATTCTGGATTTGTTTAGTCAGATTGTTGGTGCCAAGGTGTTCTCTAAATTGTATCTTAGGGGGGAATAAGTGGAAGGCCGCATTTAATACCCCTGAGGGTCATTTTGAAAGCCTGGTCATGCCCTTTGGGTTAAACAACGCTCCAGCGGTTTTTCAACACTTTATTAATGACATTTTTCATCATCTGGTGGGGAGATTTGTTGTTGTATATCTGGATGACATACTAATTTATTCTCCAAACATAGAGACTCATAAGGATCATGTGAGACAGGTGTTACAGATCCTAAGAGAGAATAAATTGTATGTAAAGATGGAAAAATGTGTTTTTCCTGTTCAGGAAGTGCAATTCCTGGCTTACTTGCTCTCATCCTCAGGTTTTCGTATGGATCTCGAGAAAGTTTGTGTGGTGTTGGACTGGGATTGAAAGCGCTTATGCAGTTTTTAAGATTCGCCAAATACTACCGTATATTCATCTTGAACTATTCAACTGTGGTTAAACCTTTAACAGACATGACTAGGAAGGGGGTCAATTTCTCTGTTTGGTCTGAGGCGGCATTACAAGCCTTTTCTGCTGTGAAGGAATGTTTTGCTTCAGACCCTATTCTGGTGCAACCGGACGTGTCTCAGCCATTCATTGTAGAGTGTAAAGCTCCAACGGGAGTGGACCTGCTGTGCCACTTACCGGTTTGGCTTTGGGACAAACTTGGGAGCGGAATCTAAGTGTTCCCCTGGTCTTCACCCTTTATCCCGCTCCAGAATGCGGAACCTGGTCTTAGCTGCAGGGGAGACGCCAGGTCACTACCGCAAGCATGGTCCCGGTTAAGTGGCAGCTGGCCTAGCAGGCCAGAATGCCTCAGTGCAAGCACTGGGAATACAGACAGGTGAAGCGAGCTGTGCTGGATGGAAGAAGCGCAGCAGCAAAGTCAGTTGAAGCAGAGCTGAGTTGGTGATTATGCAGAGCTGGAGCTGTTAGATATTTGAATAGCTCAGGTGCAGCAGGTGTAGCAAGCTGAACAGCAGACAGAGGCGTGGTCGACAATCTGAATCATACACTTTTGAGCAGCGAGGTACAGGAGGACCAGGCAGAGACGAGCTCAGGATACAGGCTAAGGTCGGAAGCAGGATAACAACACAGGAACAACAGGCTGGAACCTTCGTTGTAGAAAACTACAATATTGCTCAAGCATCACAGGAAGGGGGAAGCACCCTAATAAAGGTGGTGCCTGGTCGGGAATGGAGAGAAGGCGGAATCAGGGGCGTGCACGAGCCCTTAAAGAAACAGGACGCGTATGGCTCCTACAAGGTGCAACTGAAGCTGTCGCCGCCTGCAGCGGAGAGGAGGAGCCCTGTGTGCAGTTCGACTGAGGTACATAGCAGGATGCGCTGCATGCTGGCAGCTGCCAACTGCCATTGTTACATAGAGGTTGACACATCCAAGGTAGGGGTGGGAACAGTTTTGTTGCAAGGTCCTTCAACTAGTAAATAGCGCTCGTGTGCTTTTTTATAAAAAAAAACTCTTGACTGCTGAAATAAATTATGACGTGGGTAATAGGGAATTGCTGGCCATTAAGTTGACTTTTGAAGAATGGTGCCATTGGTTGGAAGGAGTAATTCATCCTATTATGGTAATTACTGATCACAAAAATCTGGCTTACATTGAGTCAGCAAAACGACTGAATCCAAGGCAGGCCAGATGATCACTGTTTTTCACCAGATTTAACTTCATTGTCACCTACCGGTCTTGGGTTAAGAACTTCACGGCGGGTGATTTGTCGCGCAGCTTTCCTGTGGAAGGGGGTGATTATAAAGATCCTAGTCCTATTTTGTCTCAAGGGGTAGTCATATCTGCCCTATATCCTGATCTTGAGGCTAAAGTGTTGGAGGCCCAAGAGGATGCACCGGACTCTTGTCCTCCAGGGAAATTGTTTGTTCCTTCAGACTTACGTCATAAGGTATTTGAGGAACATCACTATACTGTCTTGGCTGGACACCCTGGGAGTAGATCCACTGTTGATTTCATCACAGATTTTGTTGCCGGGGCTGCTTAAGTGTTTTTAGGACTATGTGTCAGCCTGTTGTACCTGTGCTCGTGCTAAGGTGACACATACTCGGCCTTCTGATTCTTTTCTTCCGTTACCCATCCCGTCCAGACCTTGGACACATTTGTCCATGGACTTTATCACGGATTTACCGAATTCTTTGGGAAAAATTGTGATCCTGGTGGTAGTTGATCGGTTTAGCAAAATGGCACATTTTATAGCATTGCATGCTCTACCTAATGCCAAAACTCTTGTACAGGTGTTTGTCAATAACATCGTAAAACTACATGGCATTCCCTCTGATGTGGTGTCTGATCAGGGGACTCAGTTTATTCCAGATTCTGGAAAGTGTTCTGTACTCGACTGGGGGTACAATTGTCCTTTTTTTGGCTTTTCATCCTCAGTCGAACGGACAGACGGAGCACACCAATCAGAATCTGGAGACTTACTTGAGATGTTTTGTTTTGGAGAACCAGGAAGAGTGGTCTTCATTCTTGTCATTAGCTGAGTTTGCCTTTAATAACCGCAGACAGGTTAAGTCGCTGTTTTTTAGGGCATATGGATTCCATCTGCAGTTTTGCACATTTTCTGGTTCTCAAACCTCCGGTATTCCTGAGGAGGAACGATTTTCCTCTTCATTGTCTTCGATTTGGCAGAAAATTCAAAATAACCTGAAAAAGATGGGCAACAGGTAAAAGCATGTGGCTGACAGGAGACATATGAATGGTCCGGACCTGAGAGTGGGTGATTCTGTGTGGCTGTCCACAAGAAACATTAAGCTTAAGGTACCTTCTTGGAAGTTGGGCCCAAGATTTATTGGTCCATATAAGATCACTATCATTGTTAACCCTGTAGCCTTCCGTCTTCAACTTTGAAAATTCATAACATATTTCAAAAGTTGTTGTTGAAGAAACGTATCGAACCTTGCCTCCCGCTCCTGTCATGGTGGACGGTAATTTAGAATTTCAAATCAGCAGGATTGTGGACTCCCAAGTTCTCCGTAGATCCCTCCAGTATCTCGTCCACTGGAAGGGTTACAGAACAGAGGAGAGGATGTGGGTTACAGCGGCTGATGTTAATGCTAATCGTCTGGTGAAGGCCTTTCACAGAGCCCATTCTGATGAGTAGTGATGGACGAACATCAGCCAGGAAGGTTTGTAAACGTGATCGTGCGAACGCGATCAAATGTTCACAAACCGCAAGTTCGCGGCGGGCACCATTCACTTTATGGGCAGGCGAACCTGAAAAACCTTCAGGTCATATTTGCAGCCACCAAATACATAGTAGAAGTGCACAAATAGTCCCACAACATGGACAGTGACATACTAGAGGGGGATCAATAACAAAAATTCCAACAAAAAATATGTATCTTAATCAGGGGACATTATGCGTCATAAAGGGAAATTATCTGAAATGTGCCGTGTCGAAGCCTAGAAAAATGTTATTTTAGGCCACGGGAGTACAGGCCTTAAAAATGAGGCATTCACCTGACATAAAAGAAATTCTGATTATGTGGCTCAAAGTACATTATGCTGTCAATGGATAAAATTTTACTGTAGGCCACTGGACTACAGGCCTCAAACATTAGGCATTCACCGGACAGAAAAGATCAAGTGATTATGTGGCTGGAGGTATATTACATGGTCAATGGATATCAATTTTACTGCAGGCCAGGACAAATACAGGTCAAATACATATGTTTAACAGAACTAAAAATATAAAAATGGATTAAAAACACGACTAACAAAATCTCCCCTCTTGAAAAAAAACCCTAATACTTGAAATTCGATAACATGTGGTCGTCACTGGTGTTGAATTACTCCGAGGCCCCAACAATTATTCATTCACTGTTCCGGAAAAGAACAAGCAAGTATGTGGCTGGAGGTAGATTACATGGTCATTGGATATCAATTTTACAGCAGGCAAGTGGACTACAGGCCACAAAAATTATGCATTCAGCGGACAGAAAAGAACAAGTATGTATGTGGCTGGAGGTAGATTACACGGTCATTGGATATCAATTTTACAGCAGGCCAGTGGACTATAGGCGCCAAAAATTATGCATTCACCGTACATGAAAAGAACAAGTAAATATGTGGCTGGAGGTAGATTACACGGTCATTGGATATCAATTTTTCTGCAGGCCAGTGTATTACAGGCTCCAAAAATTATGCATTCACCATACAGAAAAGATCAAGTGATTATGTGGCTGGAGGTCTATTAGACGGTCAATGGATATAAATTTTACTTAAGGCCAGTACAAATACAGGTCAAATACATATGTTCAAAAGAACTAAAAATATAAAATTGGATTAAAAATTTGGATAACGAAATCCCCCCTCTTGAAAAAACCCCTAATGATAATAGTTAAAACACATGGTCGTTGAATTCCTCCGAGGCCAAAAACATTAGGCATTCACCAGACAGAAAAGGCCTTTTATGCCGCTGTATTTACCTAAGATAGAGACCATTATTTGTTCTCGGTGGTGGCGTATATTTGTGGGCTGTCATGAGGAAATTCAATTAAACGTGGTCATCGACTCGTCAGATGTTTTGAATTCCATGCCTAATTCATTTTTAGAAATGTGAGGTAGTCCACACTGTCGTGAGCTAGGCGAGAGCGCTTATCGGTCACGATCCCCCCTGCTGCGCTGGACAAGGGACAAGTCAAGAGTTCCATGGCAAATTGTGCCAGCTCTGGCCACAGGTCAAGCCTGCACACCCAGTAGTTCAGGGGTTCCTCGCTTCTCAGAGCGTCCACATCGGCCGTTAACCCGATGTAGTCAGACACCTGTTGGTCTAGGCGCTCCCTGAGGCTGGATCCGGAGGGCGGGTGTCGATGGTTGGTTGCAAGAATGATCTCATATCCGAAGTGACCAACCCGTCTTCAAACCGCCCTCTTCTTTAATGCGCTGATGGATTGGTACCTGCAACTGTTTCTCTGTGAGTGGAAATTCCTCTGCCAGCGCCCGCAAAAGCAGAATGCAGCATTTGTCGAAGCAAGGCCTGGAAGTTCCTCATTCTGAAAGCCCTCTGTGATGTTGGTAACATGTCTGCCATTTTGTGTTTGTACTGGGGGTCTTAGTACATTGCCACCCAGTACTGGTCCTTGCCCTTTATGCTTTTTATACAGGGTCCTTCTTCAAACACTGGAGCATGAAGGCCCTCATTTGCACTAAACTGGAAGCGGTGGAGTCGCCTGGCTCCTGCTCATCGCCCAGGATAATGTCGTCCTCGGTCTCCTCCCCCCAGCAATGGAAAACACCAGGGATCCCAGAAAAGTTTAAAGCATGCTCTTCTTGCACCATCCTCCTCTGACTCCTCTTCAGACTCCTGTTGACTTGTCTCAGATGGAGTAGCCCCCCTGGGAATTTATCCAGCATTGTGACTTCCTCATCTTCCTGCTCCTGCTCCTCGACGGCTTGATCAAAGACACGATGCAATGCACGCTCCATAAAGAAGGCGTAAGGTACGATGTCACTCATGGCGCCCTGTGGGGAAAGCCACTTCGCCACGGTGTTTTGGAGGGGGCTGTTTTCCTGCCTCCTGCCCCAGGATTATGGCCCATGCTAACTTTGAAGGAGAAGACAGACCGGCCGCACAGCTTAAATCTGTGGAACTGTTTTGGGCAGGAAAGCCATGCTTGCGGCCGGCCAAATGTGACTTCCATGGAATTCGGGAACCCCTGCTCGGATCTGGGTGATTTTTGGACATGTGGTTCACCCAGATCAGAGCTATCCATGGATATATACATTATGGGGATATGTGGGGTTTTGGGGTGTTTTCTGTGTTTGGGGAAAAATGTGTGTTTTCTGTCTGTGAGTGATTAAGTTAGCCCATTACGTTTGGTAATTGTATTTTGTGGATTGCGTCTCAGACAATGCGGGAATAGGATTTTGTGTATAATTTTACAAGGGCCCCAGGGGGAGTGTCCCTTGCTAGGAGACCTGCATAAAAGGCTGAAAAATAACCCATTAAAGTGTTCTGCTTAACCCTCAAGCGAAGTGTCGTCTCGTTATTGTGGAAATTGGATTGTATGCTGATTGCCAGGAGTGTAAGCCGATTGTATTCTTTTCCTGTTCCGCGGTTTCCAGAGTTCGTGTAGTTTGCAGTTCGGCAGACTGGTGCTTGCAGTAGCTGCCTGTGCATTGGAAAGGGGAATATCGTATGAACGGAGGTGTGTGCTGAATGGTCAGCTGCGACTGACCAGTTTGGTGATCTCATCAAATAGCCGCAGAAGTCTGCATGCATCGCGCATGAGCAGTCACTGGCGTGGTAAAAAAGATCCAAGCTCCCCAGAACCTGTCCTGCAGCAGAATTCGTACAGGTAGTTGTTAACTGCACGTTTCTGCTGGAGCAGCCTATCAAGATATACAAGGTGGATTTCCAGCGCTTTGGGCAGTCACAAATCAGAAGTCTGACGGGCAGGTGGTGTTGCCGCAGAACATCAGCAAGGCGAGCCATTGCCGTGTGAGATCTTCTAAAATGGTCAGAGATTTTCCTGGCCTGCAGCAAGATGTCCTGGACCACAGGGTATTTGGCAACAAATCGCTGCACGACTAAGTTCAGGAAGTGTGCCATGCATGGCACGTGTGTCATTTTGCCCTGTTTCAGCACATTCAGCAGATTGGCATTGTTATCGCACACCACTTTACCTACTGTCAAATATGGCGGGGTTAGCCGCTGATCGGCTTGTGACCGCAAAGCTAGAAGGAGTGCAGGATCGGTGTGGCTCTTGGCTTCCATTCACAACAGCCGCAGCACAGCATGGCAACGTCTCACCTGGCACGGAGGATGGAGTTGGAGGAGGAGAAAAAGAGGCAGGCCTGCATGCAATCTGTGGCGATATCACCAAATCCACACGGGTGCCACGGGTTGTATGCTTGACAGACGTCAGAAGGTTCACCCAGTGGGCAGTAAAAGTTTTGTACCTTCTCTGCCCGTGTTTGCTAGATCACGTGTCTGTGGTCAGATGTATCTTGGCACCGACACTGTGTGCCATAGATACATTCACTTGCTGCTGAACGTGGCCATATAGCTCTGGGATGCCCTTATGGGGGACCTTCTATTGCGGTGTGTCAATGGCCACAAATTTTCTAAAAGCCTCTGAGTCCACCAGCTAATATGGCTATAGTTGGCTGGCTAGCAGTTCCGATAAGCCAGCAGTCAGTCGTCGGCCAAGAGGGTTATCCGGCGTCATGATTTTTTTAAGCTCGAACATTTGGGCCATGGAAGCCTGCCTTTTGCCAGATGAACGCGACAACGGCACAGTGAAAGGTGGAGTGAACGACAAATGGGAGGAGAGAGGAGAAGGAGAAGAGGTAGGACGTGGAGCACCAGGAGTGTGTCTTTGTGGGTTCTGACGGTGTTGCTCCCACTGGGCTCGGATATGGGAGACCAGGTGCCTTCGTAAGGCCGTCGTCCCTAGGTGAGTGTTGGGCTTACCGCGACTTATGCGTTGACAGCGCAGGCTGCAGATGGCAACACGATTGTCAGCAGCGGACACGTTAAAAAAAGCCCAAACTGCGGAGCCATGTGCCAGTGTCCTGGGAGCGCCAGATGTGCCCGTGCATGGTGTATGGCTCGTTCCAGATACATTAGCAGTCTGCTCTTTGCCTCCTGTGCACTGTAAGTTCTGCCTGCTTCTCCTCCTTCTCCTCCCAATCTGCTGCTCCGTCTCTCCTTCTGAACTCCCCTCCTCTTCCTCTCTTGTGGGCACCCACGTGACGTCCATCGACACGTCATCTTTGTCACCTTCACCACCACTGACATTAGAGATCTCGGAGTAGGCAGCAACAGCGGGGACCACCCTCCTTGGGCTGATCTGGGTACTCTCATCAGACTGCTGGGTGGCGACCGTTGATACCTTCTCTTCCTGTTCCGATGCCAAGAATTAATGCACATCGGTAAGTTCTTGGAATGGATGGGGAAATAAATCCTCTAACTCAAGCGGAGGGGATATGCTGGTGATGGTGGTGTCTTTGGGGGTGCACACAGCAGACAGTGAAGAGGGTGCAGATAGAGAGGATGAGGAGGGTGCAGAAGTGAAAGGCTGAGTGAGCCACTCAACCTACTCTGGTGCGTCCTTTGACGTAATCGCATGCACCTTCTGCAACTTGCCCCTACCTCTACCACCCCTGTGGAATGGCTTGCCTCTTCTTCTGCCTGTCATTTTCAAAATTACCCTGTGACAAAAGTCCCTATAGAAGAGCAGTATTTGTGGAAGAAGGTATATTACACCCCTGCCTCAATAAGTTTTTTGGGGGAAACTGCTATATCACACCATTAAAAATTATTTGTTCCAATAGAATTTGTCACTCTTTGTAGCAGCGGTAATTCAGCAAAACCGCAAACAAATGCTACCCTACCCAAATGCACTATATAGGAAGTATATTATAGGTATATCACACCCCTGCCTAAATCAGTTTTTTTGGGGGGCAACTGGTATATCACACCATTAGAAATTATTTGTTCCAATAGCATTTGTCACTCTGTGTAGCTGCGGTAATGCAGCAAAACCGCAAACAAATGCTGCCCTACCCAAATGCACTATATAGGAAGTATATTATAGGTATATCACACCCCTGCCTCAATCAGTTTTTTGGGGGGCAACTGGTATATCACACCATAAGAAATTATTTATTCCAATAGTGTTTGCCACTCTGTGTAGCTGCGGTAATGCAGCAAAACCGCAAAAAAATGCTGCACTACCCAAATGCACTATATAGAAAGTATAATATTGGTATATCACACCCCTGCCTCAATCACTTTTTTTTGGGGGGGGGGGGGCAACTGGTATATCACACCAGTTTAAATTATTTGTTCCAATAGCGTTTGTCACTCTGTGTAGCTGCGGTAACGCAGCAAAACCACAAACAAATACTGCAATACCCAAATGCACTATATAGAAAATATATCATTGGTATATCACATCCCTGCCTCAATCAGTTTTTTGGGGGGGCAACTAGTATATCACACCATTAGAAATAATTTGTTCCAATAGCGTTTGTCACTCTGTGTAGCTGCGGTAATGCAGCAAAACCGCAAACAAATGCTGCACTACCCAAATGCACTATATAGAAAGTATAATATTGGTATATCAAACCCCTGCCTCAATCACTTTTTTGCGGGGGCAACTGGTATATCACACCAGTTGAAATTATTTGTTCCAATAGCGTTTGTCACTCTGTGTAGCTGCGGTAACGCAGCAAAACCGCAAACAAATGCTGCACTACCCAAATGCACTATGTAGAAAGTATATTATTGGAATATAACACCCCTGCTTCAATCAGTTTTTTTGGGGGGGCAACTGGTATATCACACCAGTTTAAATTATTTGTTCCAATAACGTTTGTCACTCTGTGTAGCTGCGGTAATGCAGCAAAACCGCAAACAAATGCTGCACTACCCAAAATGCACTGCATAGAAAGCATAGTATTAGTATATAACATACCATATAATTTTTGGGGTGGCAACTGGTATATCACACCAGTTGAAATTATTTGTTCCAAAATCGTTTTCCCCTCTGTATAGCTGCAGTATCGCAGCAGAAACACACACAACTGCTGCGCAATACAAATGCACTATAATATACTTTCTATGTTATAAAGTATATTATAAGTATATCACACCCCTCAGTAAGTCTCACCTATCGATAGCACACCTATAAAAGGACTTTTGTGGCCCTATTAGCTAGCGTTTTGTGTCCCTGTCTCTGCTCCAGTATTTAAAAAAAAAATTCATGGCACTCGGAAATATAATGCAACTCAATAATACGTATTTATTCCATCCATGTGTAATTTTTATCAAATAAGGCCAACGTTTTGGTCCGTCCCAGACCTTGATCATGGCCAGGAAGGCAGGAGCATGCTGCGTATCGGATGGCGTTGCAACGCCATCCGACACACAGCATGCTCCTGCCTTCCTGGCCGTGATCAAGGTTCAGGACGGACTCAAACGTTGGCCTTATTTGCTATAAATTACACATGGATGGAACAAATGCCTATTATAAAGTTGCATTATATTTCCGAGTGCTGTGGATTTTTCTACCTAATACTGGGACTTTCTCCCCCATCACTGACCACAGGATATCCTGATACAGAGGAATGGCAGACAGTCATAACATTTTTGTCCCTGCTTCACACAGCAACCTCTGCCTACACTGGCAAAAGACTGTTCCTCCTCCTCCTCCTGCAGAACTGTGTCCTGGCTGGACAGTTGTGTACCTGGCCTCTGTTGGTGAAGGAACCCACCCTCCGAGATACTTGTAAATGACTGGCCTTATAACTGCGGAAATGATCCCGCTTCCTCCTGTGCCACAACCTCTTCTATCATCGTCCAAAGTGGGATGGTAACGCTTAGGACTGCATCATTGGCACTGGCCATGTTGGTGGAGTACTCGAAACAGCGCAACATGGCACACACGTCCCACCTGGAGGTCCACTCATTGGTGGTGAAGTGGTGCTGTTCTGCAGAGCGACTCACCTGTGCGTGCTACAGCTGAAACTCCACTATCGCCTGCTGCTGATCGCACAGTCTCTCCAGCATGTGCAAGGTGGATTTCCACCTTGTGGGTACGTCGCATATGAGGCGGTGAGCAGGAAAGCCAAAGTTACTGACAGGATGAGGAAGCAGTAGAGGCGGAAGTAGAGTTGGAGGAGGAGGCAACAGTAGGCAACGAGAAATTATCTGCAATCCTCGGTAGCGGTAGGACATGCGCCAAACTTCTATCTGACTCAGGCCCAGCCGCCACTGCATTTACCCAGTATGCAGCTAGGGAGATATAACGTCCCTGCCCGTGCTTACTGGTCCACGTATCGGTAGTTATGTGGACCTTGCCACAGATGGTGTTCACGCCTGATTTTGTCCGCCACTTGGTTGTGCAGGGCAGGGATGGTTCGACTGGAAAATCTGTGGCTGCTGGGAACCACGTACTGTGGTACAGCCACTGCCATAAGGTTTTTAAAAGTCTCTGTCTCCACCAGACGAAATGACAGTATTTCAAAGGCCAGGAATTTGGAAATCCTGGCATTCAGGGCCAGGGATTGCGGGTGGGTAGTTTCTATTTCTCTCTATTGTTTGGGGGATGGACAACTGAATGCTTCCATGGGACCGGTGGACATGCTGGGTGACGGTTGCGGAGGTGGTGGTGTTGCTGCCACATCCTCTGTTTGCGGTGCTACCGCCTCTGGATAGTCCATACTCCACGATGTAGCGCTTGCCAGAACGGCTAGGAATGGGGAGGGGGCCAATTATATCCACTGCCACCCTCTGGATGGGCTCTGTGATCACCGGCAGTGGCTGCAAAGGAGCTTTGCGGGTACCCCCAGCCTTCTTAACCCTCTGGCAAGTGGTACATGACCGGCAGTAATTGGTTATGTCCTTTCCCATCGTGGGCAAGTAAAAATGGTTCTGAACACGTTTGTGGGTCTTTCTGAAACCCAAATCGCCTGCTAGTGGAATGTTGCGGGCTGCTTTGAGTACCTGTGCCCGAAATTTCCTAGGGACTACCAGCTGTCTCGTGTTCTCACCTGCGTCCTCTTTTGTAGGCTTCACAGCTTTGCAGTACAGTTGGTCGTTCTCCTAATAGACTTTATATGGAGTGCCCTCGCTTGGAGGCTGGCCGGCTTGAGCCTGAAGCGTCTCCAGACTGGGGTCACTCCTCAAGGCCTTCACGAATGCAGTGACACAGGTCTCCTCCAGCTGACCGGTGACGTATGAAGTCAGCTGCGGAGAGTTACCTTCAACGCTGGGGTCAGATGCGGGTAGAGGGACAGTTGGTTCTGTCCCCGCAACCCCATCTGAGCCCAGGTTACTGGCGACACTGAAAGCGTCTGCCAGAGCAGTTACCAGGGGAGGGCTGGCAGCCTTAGTTCTGGGGGGCAAATCCAGTCAAGTGGCCCATTTTTAGCCCCGCCCGTTATTAAAAGCCCCTCCTACATATAATAGGCCACTCCAAACAAACACTGTACAGCTGAAATTCTATTGTTGAGGCCTGTCTCTACACATCATACAGAGAGGGGAGGCCTGTCCTGGCTGCACTGCCTGCTTCACATAATACAATAAACAACAGGCTACAGCCAGGAAGCTCCTCCGCTCTCCTCCCTCCCCAGATCCTGCTCAACGCCTGTAGTTCCCCCAACAACTGCCACCCGCCCTTGGCCTGCTGCCCCCTTTGACCGTCCTCACCCAGCTCTGAATCCTCCTTCTGCAAATGGCAGGGGGAGAAGCCGGAGCATCTCCTCTCCTACATAGCGCCACATACCTCTTACATCCAGTGATGTCACCTTTGTTGTAGACGTTCTCTTTCCTCATCTTCTCCATTCAGACCAGACCGCCATGATGATTTTTCAGCCATCTCCCGTCTCTACAGAGATTGACAAACAGACATTAGTTTCCCACATTTTCATCATCTTCTGAACACCCTTTCCTGCCACCCCCAATACTATACTGCAGAAACAGTCCCCCTGGAAATACTGCTACCATACAGATAGTGCCCCCTTCAACAATTATTGGCACACAGTGCTCTAAAAAATAACTGCGCCCAGACACTAATAGTATAAAGATAATGTCCCCCAAAATTAATTGTGCTAACCTGATACTATGCCAGGGTGCCGCCCAAAGTAACAGTGCTCCCCAAAATCCCACCAATAGAAATAATTATCTGCCAGAGCACACTTAGTAGTAATAGTGCCCCTATATCGCCCATACTAGTAATCACGTTCGTCATAGCCCCCCAGTAGTAGTAAAGCTCCCCATAATACCCCCTAGTAGTAATAAATCTCCCTATAATATGACAGTACATGAAATACCCCCGCTTAGTGCTCGCAGTTGAGCTAATGTCCCCATAATGTATGCAAGTATAAAATACCCCTATATAGTGCCCCAGTAAATGCCCTCATAGTGCTCCTCTCCCCCTTCCTCATAGTGTCCCCCATAATATGCCAGTAAAAAAATGCCCCTTCTTAGTTTTCTCAGCACATGTCCCTAAAGTGCTCCTCTCCCCCATAATGTGCCAGTAAAAAATGCCCCTTCTTAGTGCCACTATATGCACCAATAGTGCTCTACTCTCCCATAGTGCCCCAAATAATGCCCCATAGTGCCGCTCTCCCCTATAGTGCCTCCTATAATGTGCCAATAAAAAATGCCCCCTTAGTGCCATCAAATGCCATAGTGCCCCCCATAATGTGCCAATAAAAAAGGCCCATTTAGAGCCCCCACTTCCCCATAGTGCCCCCAAATAATGCCCCTATAGTGACACCAGATGCCCCATGGTGCCTCTCACCCCTATAGTTCCCCCATAATGTGCCAATAATAAAAAAAAAGCCCCTTTAGAGCCCCCAGATACCCCTATAGTGCTCCTCTCCCCCATGGTGCGCCCCCATAATGTGCCAGTAAGAAATGCTCCCATAGTGCCAGCTCCCTTCATAGTTCCAGCTCCCCCCCATAGTTTCAGCTCCCCCCATAGTTTCAGCTCCCCCCATAGTGCCAGCTCCCCCATAGTGTCAGCCCCCCATAGTGTCAGCACCCCCATAGTGCCAGCCCCCCATTGTGCCAGCCCCCGCATAGTGCCAGCCTCCACCATAGTGCCAGCTCCCCCCATAGTGCCAGCCCCCCATAGTCACATCTCCCCCCATAGTGCCAGCCCCCCATAGTGCCAGCCCCCCCATAGTGCCAGCTCCCCCATAGTGCCAGCTCCCCCCATAGTGCCAGCCCCCCATAGTGCCAGCTCCCTCCCATAGTGCCAGCTCTCCCTATAGTGCCAGCCCCCCATAGTGCCAGCTCCCTCCCATAGTGCCAGCCCCCATTGTGCCAGCCCTCTTCCCCCTATAGTGCCAGCTCCCCCATAGTGCCAGCTCCCCATAGTGCCAGCCCCCCCATAGTGCCAGCTCCCTCCCATAGTGCCACCCCCCCCCATAGTGCCAGCCCCCCCATAGTGTCAGCCTCCCCCATAGTGCCAGCCCCCCATAGTGCCAGCTCCCCACATAGTGCCAGGTCCCTTATAGTGCCAGCCCCCCATAGTCACAGCTCCCCCCATATTGCCAGCCCCCCATAGTGCCAGCCCTCTTC
The DNA here is from genome assembly GCF_905171765.1 of Bufo bufo. NCBI lineage: Eukaryota > Metazoa > Chordata > Amphibia > Anura > Bufonidae > Bufo > Bufo bufo. The sequence goes on along the minus strand of NC_053389.1, from coordinate 449,522,739 downwards.
CCCCTATAGTGCCAGCTCCCCCATAGTGCCAGCTCCCCCCATAGTGCCAGCCCCCCATATTGCCAGCTCCCTCCCATAGTGCCAGCTCCCCCCATAGTGCCAGCCCCCCATAGTGCCAGCTCCCTCCCATAGTGCCAGCCCCCATTGTGCCAGCCCTCTTCCCCTATAGTGCCAGCTCCCCCATAGTGCCAGCTCCCCATAGTGCCAGCCCCCCCCATAGTGCCAGCTCCCTCCCATAGTGCCAGCCCCCCCATAGTGTCAGCCTCCCCCATAGTGCCAGCCCCCCATAGTGCCAGCTCCCTCCCATAGTGCCACCCCCCATAGTGCCAGCCCCCCCATAGTGTCAGCCTCCCCCATAGTGCCAGCCCCCCATAGTGCCAGCTCCCCCCATAGTGCCAGGTCCCTTATAGTGCCAGCCCCCCATAGTCACAGCTCCCCCCATATTGCCAGCCCCCCATAGTGCCAGCCCTCTTCCCCCTATAGTGCCAGCTCCCCCATAGTGCCATCCCCCCTTAGTGCCGTCTCCCCCATAGTGCCAGCCCCCCATAGTGCCAGCTCCCTCCATAGTGCCACCCCCCATAGTGTCAGTTCCCTCCCATAGTGCCAGCCCCCATTGTGCCAGCCCTCTTCCCCCCATAGTGCCAGCCCCCCCATAGTGCCAGCTCCCTCCATAGTGCCAGCTCCCTCCATAGTGCCAGCTCCCCCCACAAAGAAAAAAAAAAACACTAATACTTACCTCCATCAGCAGAGATGCGATGCAGGCCTCTTCCGGCCTGTGTCCCTGCTGTGTGCTGCCCTGCTCAGGCAGCGCGATAATAATGACGTCATCGCGCTGCCTGAGCCGGCCTCTGATAGGCTGCAGGCATTAGTGCCTGCGGCCTATCAGAAGAACAGGGGAGGGAGACGTCTCTCCCTCCTCTGCCCCACAGCACAGCTGAATGAATAAGGAGATGAGCGCTTCCACAATGGAAGCGCTCATCTCCTACTGCCCGCCGCAATTATATCCAGGGCCGCGCCACCTGTGGTGATCGGCGGTGCGGCCCTGAGGAATTAAAAAATAATTATTATTATTTGTTAAAGACGGCCCAGCGGCCGTATTTTTAAGGCGGCCTGGGGGGCAATTGCCTCCCTGCCCCCCGGCCCAGCCCGCCCCTGGCAGTTACACAATCATCAAAATTACCTGACAAGGTATTTCTTGCACTATTGTCATCCGCCTGAAGGTCAGTTTCACCCGAGGGGGTCCCTTCTGACAGTTTGGAGGTCAGGCGGTTGGCCATAGCATGTGTAATGGCCAGGACAGGTAACGCATGATGTATATCACAATTGTGAACACTGATACAGCACCTGAAAATAGAAATAGGCAATGACAGTTGTTTGCACGTTTAAATCTAATACCTCCCACCTAGATGCGTTAGTTATGGTAGAAATAGCAGGTAAAGTGTCCATGTCTCCCTATTTCCCCAAAGGGTTGAACAGTACCTGGTTTTGGTCAAAGAGGCCTGCTTGGGTCTCCTGCGTGTCCACAGGGTACTCGTAACGGCAAACAAGGGTGCCAAAATCCGTGCCAAGCACGTTGGCGACAGGAATATCATCCAGGACCCCAACAACCCACTTTTGACATCCCATTCCCCAATCAATGGGGGCTTGGGCAACATAAGTGCGGGTGCCCCCAACTTCAGTGAGCGTGAGGTATTTTCCTGGAAGGATATCCTTTTCTGTAACAAGATGTAAATGGACCAAGGTGACATCTGCACCGGTGTCTCGGAATCTGATGACAATCTGGCCGTTCACAGTGACGGATTGGTGATTTGATCCCACGACCAGCAATACAGCAGATGAGGTGGGTGTGGAGGCGCCCCCTTAGGGCTTGGCGTCGTCACGGTGCTAGCTGCCTGGCTAGGTGGTTGGGCTGGCTTCCTTGCGTAACAGGTTTGCTTGGTGTGACCGGGCCTGCGACACAGCTCACACCAGTGCCTAGTTGTCTCACTGTTTACAGGGCCAGCGGGCCTGCCTTCTCTCCAGTTCTGAGACACGGCTCTGTCTTTGTCGGGTACTGGAGGTTTACGGCTGTCAGGTACCAGGGGTTTGCGGATGTCTGGCACCATAGTCCGGAGAGCGTCCACAAACACAGGTTTGCGAATGTCTGGCACCCGGGTTGCGACAAACATGTCTGCCAGCTCATAGGCTATTTTAGCAGACTGGGGCTTGCGCTCCAGCACAAACTGTCTCACGTCTGTAGGGCATACAGCGAGGAGCTGGTCATGGATCATCAAATCCTCAAGGTTAGCATAAGTATTTTTCTTAAGGGTTGGCAGAATGTGGTGCATAAGTGGCTAGCCACATCCGCGAAAGAGTCTGTGGACCCTTTCTGTATGGTACAGAACTTTCGCCGGTAAACCTCGGGGGTTAACTGGAACTTAGTGATTATGGCATCCTTGATAGTCTGATAATCGCAGTCTTGGTCTGTGGGTAGCTCCGCAAAAGCATCCAGCGCCTTACCAGTCAGCTGAGGTGTCAGGTGGAGTGCCCACTGATCCTCAGGGATGCAAAATTGGCGGAGTGCTCTCTCAAACGAGCGTAAATACAAGTCAATGTCCCCGTTTTCTCCATAAATAGAAACCTTGCTTTCGCGACCAAGGGTAGAGGTATTCCTCCTGCAGCAGGAGTGTTAGGAGAGGAAGACCGCTCTGCCTGTCTCACTTCGGCCAGTTCTAGTGCACACTGGTGTTGCAGCGCTTCTCTCTGAAGCTGGAACTGCTGATCCTCTCTTTGCTTCTGTCGCTGCATCTCTTCTCTTTTGAGTTGCATCTCCAGGTAAAAACGTAAATCCGCACCAGTCAGGCCCAGTAACAACTGCTGGCTCATAGGGCCTAAGGCAGTGAGGTTTAGTCCAAAGCTGCTCGTTCCTTGCTGAGTGTTAGCAGGAGCTGTCGACATAGTGTTATTCAGGGTGTCCATATCACCAAGAGCTGAAGTAGCAACATCAGCACTCACAGAGTGTCACGACCGCTATCCCAGCAGCAGTCGTGTCGCACCAGACGGAGGGGAAGGGGGACCCTTATCTACGGATGGGAAATAGAATGGCCACCCCTGACTAACCCTAAGCTGGCACCTGTCTGCCCTGATACCCTAGACGGGGTGTGAACCCGTGCGGCGAGCAGGATGCCTAAACCCTCAGTTGCCCTAACAAGACTGGACTGGGGAAAGGCCAATGGGAGCGCTAGTCACCATCACTCACGTCTAGGAAAACAACAGGGGAAGACAGCAACAAACAAACAACAGCAGAGATAGACTTATCCAGTCACGAGCAGAGAAGGCGATCCCAAACACGACAGTCCACGCCGGACAAGAGCTCCACAGCAACACCATCAAACGATCTCCTTCCAAGGTCAGAGTAGCACTGGACGTAAGGACTATATCTGGCAATGACTGCAAGTGAAACTGAAACTAATATAGTAGCTGGGAGTGGCAGACAGGACTCACCTGAGAAGAATGCCTACAAACTCCCAATCAGGACAAAAAGGTTCACAAGGCAAAACCCAGATGACATACCCTGAACCACGGAGCAAACTCACAAGCTATCGCGAGTAGCATGTCGCTGCGACCTTCTCCTCCCAGACCTGTCTGGATCAGTCACAGTCGTGACAGTACCCCCCTTTCTACGAGGGGCCCCTGGACCCTCAAGACCAGGCCTCTCCGGATGGGAGCTATGAAAAGCCCGAATGAGTCTGTCCGCTTTTATCTCTGATGCTGGAACCCACATTCTCTCTTCGGAACCATAACCTTTCCAGTGCACCAGGTACTGAAGAGAGCGGCGAACATATCGTGAATCAACAATCTTTTCTGAAACTCAAGACTGCCATCAACAACCACCGGTGGAGGCGGTAGTGGCAATGGTTCAGGAGGTTCTACATACAGTCAGGTCCATAAATATTGGGACATCGACACAATTCTAACATTTTTGGCTCTATACTCCACAAACAATGAATTTGAAATGAAACGAACAAGATGTGCTTTAACTGAAGACTGTCAGCTTTAATTTAAAGGCATTGACATCAAAATCAGGTGAACGGTGTAGGAATTACAACAGTTTGCATATGTGCCTCCCACTTGTTAAGGGACCAAAAGTAATGGGACAGAATAATAATCATAAATCAAACTTTCACTTTTTAATACTTGGTTGCAAATTCTTTGCAGTCAATTACAACCTGAAGTCTGGAACGCATAGACATCACCAGATGCTGGGTTTCATCCCTGGTGATGCTCTGCCAGGCCTCTACTGCACCTGTCTTCAGTTCCTGCTTGTTCTTAGGGCATTTTCCCTTCAGTTTTGTCTTCAGCAAGTGAAATGCATGCTTTATCGGATTCAGGTCAGGTGATTGACTTGGCCTCTGCATAATATTCCACTTCTTTCCCTTAAAAAACTCTTTGGTTGCTTTTGCAGTATGCTTTGGGTCATTGTCCATCTGCACTGTGAAGCGCCGTCCAATGAGTTCTGAAGCATTTGACTGAATATGAGCAGATAATATTGCCCGAAACACTTCAGAATTCATCCTGCTGCTTTTGTCAGCAGTCACATCATTAATAAATACAAGAGAACTAGTTCCATTGGCAGCCATACATGCCCACGCCATGACACTACCACCACCATGCTTCACTGATGAAGTGGTATGCTTAGGATCATGAGCAGTTCCTTTCCTTCTCCATACTCTTCTCTTCCCATCACTCTGGTACAAGTTGATCTTGGTCTCATCTGTCCATAGGATGTTGTTCCAGAACTGTGAAGGCTTTTTTAGATGTTGTTTGGCAAACTCTAATCTAGCCTTCCTGTTTTTGAGGCTCACCAATTGTTTACATCTTGTGGTGAACCCTCTGTATTCACTCTGGTGAAGTCTTCTCTTTGACACACATACACTTACCTCCTGGAAAGTGTTCTTGATCTGGCCAACTGTTGTGAAGGGTGTTTTCTTCACCAGGGAAAGAATTCTTTGGTCATCCACCACAGTTGTTTTCTGTGGTCTTCCGGGTCTTTTGGTGTTGCTGAGCTCACCAGTACGTTCCTTTTTTTTTAAGAATGTTCCAAACAGTTGTTTTGGCCACGCCTAATGTTTTTGCTATCTCTCTGATGGGTTTGTTTTGTTTTTTCAGCCTAATGATGGCTTACTTCACTGATAGTGACAGCTCTTTGGATCTCATCTTGAGAGTTGACAGCAACAGATTCCAAATGCAAATAGCACACTTGAAATGAACTCTGGACCTTTTATCTGCTCATTGTAATTGGGATAATGAGGGAATAACACACACCTGGTCATGGAACAGCTGAGAAGCCAATTGTCCCATTACTTTTGGTCCCTTAACAAGTGGGAGGCACATATGCAAACTGTTGTAATTCCTACACCGTTCACCTGATTTGGATGTCAATACCCTCAAATTAAAGCTGACAGTCTGCAGTTGAAGCACATCTTGTTCGTGTCAATTCAAATCCATTGTGGTGGTGTATAGAGCCAAAAATGTTAGAATTGTGTCAATGTCCCAATATTTATGGACCTGACTGTATCTCTTAAGCAGAGATCTGTGGAAGACATTATGGATCCTTAGAGTCTGAGGTAGCTCCAGATGAAAAGCCACCGGGTTAATGATCTTAATTACCCTATAAGGACCAATAAATCTCGGACCTAATTTCCACGAGGGAACCTTCAACTTGATATTTCTGGTAGACAACCACACCAAGTCATTCACCCCAAGGTCCGGACCTTCAGAGCGCTTCCTATCAGCCGCACGTTTGTATCTACCACCAATTCTCTTCAAACTTTCTTGCACACTCTGCCACACTGAAGAAAGTGAAGACGCAAATCGTTCCTCCTCGGGAATCCCAGACGGCCCCCCCCTCACTAAACGTACAAAACTGAGGATGGAAACCATACGCACCAAAAAATGGTGACTTATCGGTGGATTCTTGACGACGAATATTAATGGCAAACTCGGCTAACGGTAAATAAGATGACCATTCCTCCTGATTTTCGGAAACAAAGCATCTCAAATATGTCTCTAGGTTTTGATTGGTACGTTCAGTCTGACCGTTGGACTGTGGATGGAAAGATGAAGAAAACGACAGATGAACCCCTAAACGAGAACAAAAAGCTTTCCAAAATTTAGAAACAAATTGGGTACCACGATCCGAAACAATATCGGAAGGGACCCCGTGAAGCTTCACAATGTGGTCAATAAAAACCTGAGCCAGTGTGTTAGCATTAGGCAATGCGGCAAGAGCAATAAAGTGCACCATTTTACTGAATCTGTCAACAACTACAAGAATAACCGTCTTCCCCGCTGATACTGGTAGATCCGTAATGAACTCCATTGACAGGTGCGTCCAAGGCCTGTTGGGGATGGCCAGAGGTAAAAGACGCCCTGCCGGACGAGTATGATCTACCTTAGAACGAGCACAGGTAGCACATGCAGACACAAAATTCAACACCTCCTGGCGCGATTTAGGCCACCAGAACTGACGAGACACTAACTCAGAGGTTGCCCTACTACCTGGGTGTCCTGCCAGTGTGGAGTTATGGTGTTCCTTTAGTATCTCCAGTCGTAAATTTTCTGGCACAAACAGTTTACCCGAGGGGCAGGAGGCCGGGGCGTCCCCCTGAGCTTCCAACACCCTCCCCTCCAAACCTGAGTGTAATGCAGAGACCACCACCCCCTTTTGCAAAATGGGCTCTGGTACCTCAACATCACCCCCTCCAGGAAAACTTCGAGACAATGCATCCGCCTTAGTATTTTTTGACCCCGGGCAATAGGTTATTACAAAATGAAACCTAGTAAAAAATAACGACCACCGAGCCTGTCTAGGGGTGAGACGTTTAGCAGACTCCAGATATAATAAGTTTTTGTGATCAGTAATCACCGTGACGGGATGAACCGCCCCCTCCAAAAAATGACGCCACTACTCAAAAGCCAACTTAATAGCCAAAAGTTCCCTGTTTCCAATATCATAGTTCCTTTCTGCAGTAGACAATTTCTTCGAAAAGAAAGCACACGGACGCCATTCACCAGGGGACAGGCCCTGAGATAGTACCGCTCCCACCCCCACCTCTGATGCGTCAACCTCTACAATAAAAGGAAGCGAGACATCTGGCTGTACGAGAATAGGGGCCGAGGTGAATCTCTCCTTCAGAGATGCAAAGGCAGTTTTGGCTGCATGTGACCATTTGGAAAAATCGGATCCCTTTCGGGTCATGTCCGTCAGTGGTTTGACCACCAAGGAATAGTTCTTTATAAACTTTCTATAAAAATTGGCAAACCCCAGGAAGCGTTGCAATGCCTTCAGGTTCTCAGGCAGATCCCAGTCTATAATCGCCCGGACTTTCTCTGGATCCATGCAGAAACCTGAATCTGACAACACATACCCCAGAAATGGCAGTTCTTTTACGGCGAACACACATTTTTCTAACTTAGCAAACAATTTGTTGCCCCTTAATATCTGCAGCACTTGTCTCACATGGATCTTATGTGTATCCAGATCCGGGGAATAGACCAGGATGTCATCAAGATATATCACAACAAATCTCCCGATAAGGTGACTAATAATATCGTTGACAAAATGTTGGAATACCGCAGGCGCATTAGTAAGACCAAATGGCATGACCAGATTTTCATAATGCCCTTCCGGAGTATTAAAAGACGTCTTCCACTCATCCCCCTCTTTGATGCGAACCAGGTTATAGGCTCCTCTGAGATCCATTTTGGAGAACCATTTAGCCCCAGCAACCTGATTAAAGAGGTCGGGAATGAGAGGAAGAGGATAGGGATCTCGGATAGTTATCCGGTTTAATTCCCGGAAATCCAGGCAAGGACGTAGGCCCCCATCTTTCTTTTTAACGAAAAAGAACCCTGCAGCCACAGGTGAAGAAGAGGGTCTGATGTGTCCCTTAGCCAAACTCTCCGAAATATAATCTTTCATAGCCTTCCTCTCCGGGCCGGAAAGATTGTATAACCGGGTTTTAGGTAGTTTTGCCCCAGGTAATAAATTAATCGGGCAATCATATGGACGATGAGGTGGTAACCCCTGACAACCCTTCTCAGAGAACACATCCATAAAATCTGACAGAAAGGCAGGTAAAGATGTTACAGAGAGTGTAGAGCACCTACTACTCAAGCAGTTGTCCTTACAATGTTCACTCCACTCCACAATCTCCCCGGCCAGATATACTGTCACGACCGCTATCCCAGCAGCAGTCCTGTCGCACCAGACGGAGGGGAAGGGGGACCCTTATCTACGGATGGGAAATAGAATGGCCACCCCTGACTAACCCTAAGCTCGCACCTGTCTGCCCTGATACCCTAGACGGGGTGTGAACCCGTGCGGCGAGCAGTATGCCTAAACCCTCAGTCGCCCTAACAAGACTGGACTGGGGAAAGGCCGATGGGAGCGCTAGTCACCATCACTCACGTCTAGGAAAACAACAGGGGAAGACAGCAACAAACAAACAACAGCAGAGATAGACTTATCCAGTCACGAGCAGAGAAGGCGATCCCAAACACGACAGTCCACGCCGGACAAGAGCTCCACAGCAACACCATCAAACGATCTTCTTCCAAGGTCAGAGTAGCACTGGAAGTAAGGACTATATCTGGCAATGACTGCAAGTGAAACTGAAACTAATATAGTAGCTGGGAGTGGCAGACAGGACTCACCTGAGAAGGATGCCTACAAACTCCCAGTCAGGACAAAAAGGTACACAAGGCAAAACCCAGATGACATACCCTGAACCACGGAGCAAACTCACAAGCTATCGCGAGTAGCAAGTCGCTGCGACCTTCTCCTCCCAGACCTGTCTGGATCAGTCACAGTCGTGACACAGAGCTTGCGGTGCTGGGTGACATTGAACGAAGTGGCAGCGAAGCCTCCCGCATGGGATTGCAATCTTCCATTGGCTGGCCGTCTCTCTCCGTCAAAGCTTTGATCTGCTGTGATCGATTTTTGTTCAGAATGGCAATGCCTTGCGACTCACATAAGGCTTGTAAGTCGGCTACAGACTAACTTTGGTAATTTGGAACTGAATCAGACATTTAGAAGAGAAGGGTAAAAGAATAAAATATAGCAAAGAAAAGGTGGGAAAATGTATACCAATCTATTCGCTATCAATGGGTACCGTTTTTCGCCCGGAACTCAAGTTCCGCAAGGACAGGATACTAAGTAACCACTGTCCTATTGTTCTGATTGCACAAAAAATTGCACTTGTCAGTTCTTTGTGCTCTGATCTCCCAAAAGCTGACTTCTGCCTGCTTTTTGGTTCTGCTATCCCACTAGCTGCCAACCAATATGACAACCACCCACCAATCCCATTGTACTATGCCACAGTTGCCATATAGGTCTCGTCCACTAGAGAATTCTAGAGGCAAATCCACTGTGAGCACAGTAAACGTTTAAGATTGGTTGGTGTGCCCATACATGATACAATCGCGATTGTATGTACAATCGGCAAAATATAATTAACGATTTCGCGTGGGAAATCAACTTAATTTGCTGCCACCAGGCTAGACCCTGGCTAGCTATTCCTAAAGGGAAGAAACGGTTATTTGCAACCTAGCTAATAAATCAACAATTTATATAAATAAGACAATGCGGTAGTATGTCTCTTCTGAGAAAAGAGTTCTTAGCATAGACCAAATAATCAGGTAACAAGGGCAAAACTGGAACGATTAAATTGTTAGTTTTATTATAAAAACTATACACAGAAATATACATTAAAACTGACAGTTCAATATACCTGTCAGTCGAACAGATTGGTTGGATAAAAATAAGTAAGAGATGAAAGGGAATAGAATGTCTGTAAGTTCAGAATTACCATGGTAGAGTCCAGTAAAAGATAAAGTCTTTGCAAGGAAAAATCCAAGATGGTAAGGTGCCTGTGTCCCCCGGGGGCGGTCGTGATGTTATTCGACTTCAGATGGTAGATGAAGGACCCCGACCTGAGTGGGTCGCTGTGTTTTACCAACTCTGTAGCTGCGAGTGGCTATGACACGCACAAGTTCAGCCTTGTGTAATTGGAAAAGGGGGCAGTTCTTGCCCCAGATAGTGAAAATGTGGCACCAGCATTGTTTTGCCAGTTTCTCAAATTAAGAAATAGAATATCATATTGATAATCAGTAGAACTTTACGAATCATCTGATACCAAATATGTGCCTGAGAACCTTTATATCTCGAAGCGTGAATCTCCGATTTGCTTGCGGATTTCCTGGAAGGTGTGTTAGAATAACCACAACCTTTTTGGAAGAGATTGTTCATTCCGTATTTTCCTAACCCTTGAAATATGAGGAAAATATGGAAAAAATATGAAATCTATGGATTGGAGGTGAATTTCAGGTCATCTTCCTTCTTGTACCAACCAGCTGTGTGATAAGGATCTATCATTCTTCTCTGAAGTTTCTGACCAGGTTTAGGGTTTTAGGACCCCTGCTGTGCTGGGGCCGTTCAGACTAGAGAGAGGGCATGATGAAAAACAAATCCGGCACAATGGATGCTTTGCAGTAAAATCTTATGTTTATTTTAGCAACATAACTCCACGTACAGACAATGCAAGTCCTTAGTCGTAACCAGAGAGAGGGCACTTTTATGGGGTTTTGTCAAGACAATATCTGATTGATGGATATATAACCCGGCATGGGGTCAGGAAGAATCTTTGGCAAGGATTTGCTAATTTACCTCTGCTCTGTGAGCTGTAACTGAAAGTTTTAACTCTTTGTGTGAATGAGAGCGCTCTTCTGATTTTTGTCATTTTAAAACAGGATGCATTCGCGATTTATTCGTATTTTCGAGATTGCAAAGCGTCACAGAGCTCGCCTAGTGGACTCTTCCCTGAGGCATCAAAACCATGCGGAGGCTTGGACAAGGACGCACAGATAACAAACAGCGCTGTAAAAGGTAAGAAGCTTATTCTTACAATCATCTGAGTCACCTGTTGTCTAAAAATCACCCTTCGAGGTTGAGGGGAAGTAATAAGAGTCTACTCACAGTCGAGCCTGTTTTGTAGGTAAGAACCTCATGATTCCTATGATTGCTGGGTAATGAGACATGGACGTTAGAATTGACTGGGGAAGCTTTGGTCTTGTGCTGGGTATCTGCATTAATGTAGCTGTTGTTATTTGGATTATATATATAGAATTACTGAGAATGCAATGAAAAAGAACCAGGAACCTTGGAACTCTCTTAGACATTGTTGAGTAGGGGTAAAAACGTGTCCTGGGGGAATCTTGTATTGTCTAGTATACACTAACAGGGTGTAGTGAGGAAGTACTGACGGTATAAACAAGGGAAATACAGATGTCTGAATTTATATAGTTTTCTGATTAAGTAATTCTAGGCTAACAGCTATTGAAATGGGTAACTCAGGGAGTGTACCTGAAGGGTACAAGTCGGCCAAACAATTGGTGGAGAATATAGGAGGCAAATAAGGTTTGAAGAATTTAGATAAAGTGTTGGAAAAAGCAGGTATGAAGCACTAGTACTATGGCACCCTGAGTTAGGGAGGAAGCCCTGGGGAAGCTAGTCTGGGAAAGATTCAAAAGGACTCATGATGGGAGGATAAAGGATCATGAATGTGAAGAAGTAGTTGACACATAGTGTAGAGTGGTAGAACAGGTGTGTAAAGAAGGATGGAAATCTGTTGTCATGACCGGCGTGCCGATCACATACGTGACGCAAAGGGAGGGAAATGGCAAGGCCCTGTCCAAGGGAGAGGGAAAGGTGGTGACCCCTAACTCACCTTGAGGCTGGCACCTGACTGCCCTGACGTCCCTAGACGGGTTTCTCACCCGTACGCCGATCACGTGCCTAAACCCTGGCTTTCCCTGAGATGAGCCCTACGTAGTGAATAGGGCGGTGGGAACACTAGTCCGCACCACTAACACTAAAGTGAAACACCGAGGAGAGGACAGACAATACAGACAAAACATATAATCCCAGGTGGGCGACAACAGCGGACAACAAAAGCCCAACAGGGATCCGGAGGGTAATGCTCTGGAACAACAACCAGGAATCACAGCTACACAGCTCCAGTGGGTCAGTATAGAAGTCCAGGCAGGAAGCTCTATATCTGGCAACCAGAGAAGTGGGAGATGGGAATATAAGGAGGTTGGTATTGCTGGACAAGAAACAGCAGAGGAGGAGAAGCTACGGATCCCTGAGTGAGCCAAAAAGGATTGCAAGGCAAACCCAGAAAGCTACCATTAAGAAACAGCACTATCTTTAGACATAGAGCGCGCAGCCACCCGCTGCAACTTCCTGACCCCGGGTATAACGGAGTCAGACGTGGCTCTTGACACCCTCGTGACATCTGTAGTGTATAAAGTGCGACTGTACTATGACACAAAGACGGAACTAAAACAGACTGACTCCAGTGAACAAGGTGACTGTCCTTCAGACCCCCATCGTGCCAAACCCTCCCACGTCGTTGTCACAAATACCGCACAATTCTACATGTTTCACTGTTTTGATCTGGCTACTGTCTTCTCCAGTGTTTCCTTACACCCAGATTGCCAGTACTTGTTTGCATTTACATTTAAGGGCTATCAATATCCCTGGACAGTGTTTCCACAGGGTGCGCAGAATTCACCAACTCTGTACACCCAAGCCCTGCAGTCTGTATTAGTTAACTGGGAACCTCCTCAGACTGTGGTGCTGTTACAATATGTTGAGGATTCGCTTCTTTGCGCAGAGTCTCGCCCGGTGTGTGAGCAGGCTACTTTGTCCCTGCTGACATTTCTGGCAGACAATGGGTGCAAATCTTCTCATGACAAACTACAGTATTGTATGTACTGATAATTTATTTGTCTGATCAGAAAGAAGAAAAGAAAAAAAAAAGGGACACCCCGTGTTGAGGTTATTATAGACCTGGTGGGTCCCCAAGGTGGTCTATGTGCAAGTCCTGACTAGGTGAACCAGAAGGACTGTCCGAGGGAGGAGGACTTAGAATAGGTAAACCAGAAGGACTGTCTAAAGGAAAGAGGACCTAGGGTAAGTTTTGACTAGGTGTACCAGAAACATTATAATCCGAGGGAGGAGGACCTAGGGGAAGCCTGGCCGGAAAATTATGTAATTCAGGATTTGAGGTGTTAAAGTGCCTTGTGAGCCAGACCCAAATCCTGGGATTGGACTGAGACAGAACATGGGGACCATACCAAGTAACTCCGGGGACCAAAAGAGAAAATAACAAGACAATGAGACCTTATGTGAGGCAACTATATCTCTTTTAATTTTCCTGCATCAGAACGGGTGTAAAGTCTCAAAGCAGAAGCTGCTGTTTTGTAAAAACAAGGTTGTATTTCTATTAGGGCTCTTTCACACTTGCGTTCTTTTCTTCCGGCATAGAGTTCCGTCGTTGGGGCTCTATGCCGGAAGAATCCTGATCAGTTTTATCCTAATGCATTCTGAATGGAGAGAAATCCGTTCAGGATGCATCAGGATGTCTTCAGTTCCAGACCGGAACGTTTTTTGGCCGGAGAAAATACCGCAGCATGCTGCGCTTTTTGCTCCGGCCAAAAATCCTGACCACTTGCCGCAAGGCCGGATCCGGAATTAATGCCCATTGAAAGGCATTAATCCGGATCCGGCCTTAAGCTAAACGTCGTTTCGGCGCATTGCCGGATCCGACGTTTAGCTTTTTCTGAATGGTTACCATGGCTGCAAGGACGCTAAAGTCCTGGCAGCCATGGTAAAGTGTAGTGGGGAGCGGGGGAGCAGTATACTTACCGTCCGTGCGGCTCCCCGGGCGCTTCAGAGTGACGTCAGGGCGCCCCACGTGCATGGGTGACGTGATCGCATGGATCACGTCATCCATGCACATGGGGCGCTCTGACGTCATTCTGGAGCGCCCGGGGAGCCGCACGGACTGTACGTATACTGCTCCCCCGCTCCCCACTACTACTATGGCAACCAGGACTTTAATAGCGTCCTGGCTGCCATAGTAACACTGAACGCATTTTGAAGACGGATCCGTCTTCAAATGCTTTCAGTTCACTTGCGTTTTTCCGGATCCGGCGGGCACCTCCGGCAAATGGAGTGAACGACGGATCCGGACAACGCAAGTGTGAAAGAGCCATTACACTGCCTCTCCCATGGAGCTCGCCACCTAACCCCAGAAAGAAAGGAGGCTGTTGAAAGGATATATGTGACAGGAACGTACACAACACACAGGGGGGAGGATAGTGACCACTGCGCTCCACCCTCACCCCTGGCCCTGCCTACTTGCCTCACAAGTCCTAATGACAGGGGACAAATAGACGGCAGTCCCTAACTTAGGATATGTGCTGGGAAGACAGACAAGACAAATAACGAAACATGAACGGACCGGGTCAATACCTAGAGAGCTACGCAGTACTAAGGAATGAGCGAGGTCAAATACCAGGAGAGAAAGGAAGTACAACAGGAGTCCGCAAAGAATCGTCAGGTGGAAGCCGGGGTCAGGATACCAGGAGAGATGCGCAGTACAGGCAGAGCAGGCAGAGAATCATCAGGGAACACAGGATCAGGTAAGTATGCAGGAACAAAACAATCACCAGATACCTAAAATTAACAGGCAACCTATGGCCAGCAGGCTGCCTGTATTTTTAGTGGGGAGTGAGGGTCATGTGATGTGGCCAGCGTCACATGACCGACAGACAGACAAATCGAGCACCGAGTGATCAGCTCGGCGCTCAAGGCAGACCTAGGAGCAGGGAGCCTCCCAGCTAGCAAATCCGCCCTGGGAACGAAGCCAAACACAGATCCTCACTCCTGAAGCTAAGCAGCAGGTCTGCGGCTGATGGGAGACTAAGTGCGCCTTTGGCGCCCCGTGACAATATAAGTACACAAAGCCTACGGTTATTTTTGGGGCTGGTGTCATACTGTCACCCCTGGATTAGACATGTTAATGCAGCCTCTGTATGATTGTCTGTTATCTGACCCATTTCACCTGACAGAAGAGGCAGTGAATAATTTTCATACAGTGAAGCTGTGCATAACCTCCGCCCCAGCCCTTGGTATTCCAAAATATGACGAGGAATTTCAGTTGTTCTGTTCAAAAATGCAGGGTCACAGTACTGCTGTACTGACTCAGAAACATGGTGACCGCCAGCGCCCAGTACCGTACTTTTCAGACAGTTTAGACCCTGTTGCTCGTGGCAACCCCTCCTGCATCAGGGCAGTAGCGGCAGTGCAGGCAATGATTGAAAAAGCTTCAGAAATAGTGTTGAACTACCCGGTAGTTGTGCAAACACCTCATGACATACAGGGCATTCTCACACAGGTGCAACCAAAACATATTTCTATGGCTAGACAACTCAGACTCCAATGTGCCCTCCTCATGTCAGACAATATTTCTTTCAAAAGTTGTACTACTCTGAATCCTGCTACTTTCTTACCAATCACAGATTCAGAAATGGGGGAGGGTAGCACAGGCAGCCTTTTGTTTGATTTAGCTGAAAATGATCCTCATGATTGTATACAGTTGATGCAACAAGAAACTTCTGGATTTTCTCATGTGCATGAAAAACCTCTTGATAACCCTGATCTTGAGTATTTTGTAGATGGAAGCAGGTTTATGGGAGAGGATGGCCGGTTCCACACTGGATATGCAGTGGTCACACAGAATGAGGTAGCCGTTGTTAAACCTCTCCCTCCGCACATGTTTGCGCAGGAGGCCGAGCTGAAGGCACTCACTGAGGCATGTAAATTGGCCAAGGGGAAGAAGGTGAACATCTACACGGACTCCAGGTATGCTTTTGGTATTGCACATGACTATGGACCCATATGGCGGACTAGAAATTTTTAAACTTCTTCAAGTCAGCCTATTAAAAACAAAGACTCTGCGCTTGAACTGATGAACTCTTTACTGTTGCCAGAAGAAGTGGATATTGTAAAGGTAAAGGCTCACACAAGGTGTACCACGGCAGAGGCAAAAGGCAGTGACAGAGCTGACAAGGCAGCTAAACAAGCTCCGCTCCAGTCACTGAGTGCTGATGCCACCCCAGTAAGAGCCTTAAAAACTGTGGAAATATATCTAAAGACATTTTAATTAAGTTGTTTGAACAGGCCCCACTTGAAGAGAAAGAACTGTGGACTAAACAAGGGGCTAGGCTAGATGACCAAGGAGTATGGAAAAACAAAGACAGAACTTGTCTACCGCACCCTCTGTACTCAGCTATGGCTCAGGAGGCCCACGGGCCCACTCAACTATAAAAAGGTGCCATGGTAAGTGTGGTTAATGCAGGGTGGATTGCTCCAGTATTCTCTACGGTAGCAGCTCAATTCACACAAGGATGTATGGTCTGTGCATTGAATAACCCCGGTCAAGTGGTGAAGACTCCAAGCCAGCAGACCCCCAAGCCATTTTACCTGTTCCAGAGACTGCAGATAGATTTCAAAACAACTATCAAAGGTAGGAGTGTATGAGTTTGTTCTCGTGTGTGTTGATCTCTTTTCAGGTTGGCCGGAAACCTTCCCAATAGCCAAAGCCAGTGCCAAGAACACTGCAAAGAAACTGGTCAGTGAACTGATATGCAGGTATGGTGTTCCTGAGGTCATGGAGTCAAACAGAGGTTCTTATTTTACAGGAGACATTGTGAGGGAGGTCATGCAGGCATTAGGGATGACCCAAGCCTTTCACACGGCCTACCATCCCCAGCAGTGGCCGAGTTGAGGGCCTGAATGGCACATTGAAACTAAAAATACAAAAGGCCATGCGGGAGATCCAGAGGCCCCAGACAGAGTGCTTACCTCTGGCCATGTATTCAGTAAGGACCACCCCAAACAAGAAGACAGGGTTATCCCCATTTGAGATCCTGTTTGGAAGTGCCCCATGGCTAGGGTTGTACTTTCCCCAGCAGCTGCAGATGAATAATGACAGTCTGACCAGTTACAGATGTAGCAGGGGTAACACACACACTCTTAACTCAAATTTCTTAACTCATCGAGCTATCTTGAAACAAAAGCCATTGAAAAGCAATTGCTTAATGCATTTAGTTGCATTTAGTTTAGATAACATGTCTCATAAAGCATGTGTGTTAACCCTGCTACATCCGTACATGCGGGCCCTCACAAAAAGGTTGGAACACACTCATAAACAGGTGTTTTCTTCACTTCCAGATCCTGACTCATCTGCAACCAGGTGAGTGTGTGGTGATAAAGAGGCACGTGAGAAAAGACCTGGATCCCAGATTTGATGGTCCTTTCCAAGTTCTTCTGACTACACACACAGCGGTGAAAGTAGAGGGGAAACCCAACTGGATCCATGCCTCACACTGCAAGAAAGTGCCAGGTCCTGAAGATGGTGATCTTTGTACAGGTAGTCCTGGCTCTGAGCATTCAAGCTCTGCATGTGAACCCGAAAAATGACTGGGACAATGCCCTTATCAAGCATCATCAGGTCATGTTGAAGAACATGACAGATGTGGACAATTATAAAAACTGTTGGATCTGCACTCACAGCCCTGTGAGTTCCAAGACTATGCCCTACCTGGCCATACCCGTATCATGGTCAGAACTAGCGGATATGAGCTGTACTGACTTTGTTAAAAATCAGAGATCTACTGATGAAAGTCTAAATTTTAACTCTACAGCAGTCCCCATCCCAATTTCAGGGTGAGTAGAGGCCCCTTGGTGGCAGGCCCAACGGAAGACCCCACGTTGTAGAAATGAGTATTGCAAGCAAGTTCTTTGGTATTTTGTTTATCTATCCAATGGTAATGCAGATGTGAGATAAGTTGGTGGTAGACACAGATTATATAGATGATCAAGTATGGGATATGTTAGACCTCCTCAACCAGACCAATGATGTACAATCCCAGCTAGTTATAGTAGTTAATCAACATACTCTGGTTTTGGATTATCTCACTGCTAAGGAGGGACGAATGTGTCAAGTAATAGGACCAGCTTGTTGCCATAGATCCACGGGGTAATCTCCAGGTGAGAGCAGGTATAGAAAAAAATGAAGGAAATGCGTGATAAATGGTTGAAAGCCCATAGTGCAGAATGGAACAGTTAGTGGAGTGACACCTTCTCTTTTTTAAATCCGGCCAACTAGTTCAAAGGGCTGGGTGGCTAGCAAATGGGACTCATACAAACGATTGCACAAGTGGCACTAATATTACTAGTTATTTACATTGTAATCAAGCTTATGTTTATGTGTGTTAATAAAGTTTGTAAGAAGGGGAAACAATATTGAGATTATTGAGAGGATCTGTGGTACTGTTCCCCCGTGAAGGGAATGTGTTAAGGCAGAATAAGGTTAGCTTGTTCTGAAGTACCATTGGGCGATAATAGTTCACAGATTTCTCAAAATAAGGGAATTGTGGGTGATAGAACTCCATCTTGTTCCTCTGAACCAGAGTTCAATAAGAGGTTAGTGAAATGTCAGCTGAAGTGCAGGTGCGGGGAAGCAGTTGACCTCCGTCCCCCAACCTTCTCAGAAATGGTAACTTCTGCTGTTCTAGTTCCACATCCTTTTTTGATAAGAAACTGTCTCGCTTCTCTGTTTTCGCTCAAGTTATGTTACGCCCATGGCTGTTGGACGCCTGCCAGTAAAATTCTGATATAAGATTGTATTCTTTAAACAATAAACAGATTACTTGTTCCAGCCTTTGTGTCTGTGTCCGTTTTCTCTGTGTGCACATTAAACTCTACAGTTTGATTTGGACTCTGGCAATCATAGAGAAGGGCCAATTGCCCTAACACCTGTCACATATGCAGTGCATGTGTGTCTCACACCAAAAATGGGTTTATGTCACCGGCCGAAATTACAGTCAGATTAACTATATTAATTTCCCTGTCATGTATAAAGTGACACTTGTATCTCACACCAAAAATGGGTATATGTCACCCACCGAATTAACAGAGGGATTAACTATATTAATTTTCCTGCTACATGCAGTGCCTTGCAAAAGTATTCATACACTAACAGGCAATGCATTACAATACAGATGTATTGTAATGCATTGCAGAGGAAATCAGACACCCAAAAGGGAATGTCATAAATAAAGTAAAGTAAAAAAAAAGTTAAAAAAAATGGGTTTTTAATAAAATTAATAAAGTAATAAAATTAATAAAGTAAAAAGAAAAAAAACGCCCCTTTCCCCTTATTTTATAATAAAAAACATTAAAAAAACACGCATGTTAGGTATCTCCGCGTCTGTAATGATCGACTCTATAAATATATCACATGATCTACCCTGTCCGATGAACACCATCAAAAATAAAAAATAAAAACAGTGCAAAAAAAATGCAATTTTTGTCACCTTACATCATAAAAAGTGCAACACCAAGCGATCAAAAAGGTGTATGCCCCCCAAAATGGTATCAATAAAACTGTCACCTCATCCCGCAAAAAATGAGCCCCTACCTAAGACAATCGCCCAAAAAATAAAAAAAACTATAGCTCTCAGAACATGGAGACACTAAAACATAATTTTTTTTGTTTCAAAACTGCTATTATTGTGCTAAAGTGAAATAAATAAAAAATATATACATATTAGGTATCGCCCCGGCCGTAAAAACCAGCTCTATAAAAATATTACATAATCTAACCACTCAGGTGAACACCGTAAAAAAAAAACCTGTGTAATAAAAAGCCATTTTTGTCACATTACATCACAAAAATTGCAACAGCAAGTGATCAAAAAGGCGTATGCTCCCCAACATAGTACCAATCAGACCGTCACCTCATTACGCAAAAAATTAGACCCTACTAAGAGAATCAGTTAAAAAATAAAAAATCTATGGCTCTCAGACTATGGAGACACTAAAATATGATTATTTTTTGCTTCAAAACTGCTATTATTGTGCTAAAGAGAAAAAAATAAAAAAAGTATACATATTAGGTATTTCCACGTCCGTAACAAACAGCTCTATAAAAATATCACATGACCTAACCACTCAGGTGAACCGTAAAAAAAAAAAAACGGTGTAAAAAAAAGCACATTACATCACAAAAATTGCAACAGCAAGTGATCAAAAAGGCGTATGCCCTCCAAAATAGTACCACTCAGACCGTCACCTCATCCCGCACAAAATGAGACCCTACCTGAGAGAATCGGTCAAAAAATAAAAAAGCTATGGCTCTCAGACTATTAGACACTAAAATATCATTATTTCGGTTTCAAAAATGCAATTATTGTGTAAAACTTAAATAAAGAAGAAAAAGAAGATATATTAGGTATTGCCACGTTACGATCTGCTCTATAAAAAAGTCACATGACCTAATCCCTCAGGTAAACGCTGTAAAAAAAAAAAAAAAACGGTGCCAAAACATCCACTTTTTTGTTACCTTGCCTCACAAAAAACGTAATATAGAGCAATAAAAAATCATATGTACCCCAAAATAGTACCAATGTAAACTGGCACCTTATCCCGTAGTTTCCAAAATGTGGTCACTTTATTGAGTTTCTACTGTAGGGGTGCATCAGGGGGGCCTCAAATGGGACATGGCATCTAAAAACCAGTTCAGATAAATTTGCCTTCCAAAACCATATGGCATTCCTTTCCTTCTGCGCCCTGCCGTGTGCCCGTACAGCAGTTTACGATCACATGTGGGGTGTTTCTGTAAACCGCAGAATCAGGGTAATAAATATTAAGTTTCATTTGGCTGTTAACCCTTGCTTTGCCACTGGAAAAAATGGATTAAAATGTAAAATCTGCCCAAAAAGTGAAATTCTGAAATTTCATCTCCATTCTCCATCAATTCTTGTGGAACACCTAAAGAGTTAACAAAGTTAGTAAAATCAGTTTTGTATATCTTGAGGGGTGTAGTTTCTAAAATGGGGTCATTTCTGGATGGATTCTATTATGTAAGTCTCACAAAGTGACTTCAGACCTACTTATAAAATAAAATATCTTTTTAAAAATGATCCAAACATGAAGTAGACATATGGGGAATATAAAGTAATTACTATTTTTGAAGGTATTACTATCTATTATAAAAAGTAGAGAAATTTAAATTGCGACATTTTTCAATATTTTTGGTAAATTTGGTATTTTTTTATGAATAAAAATGTTTTTTTTTAAACTTATTTTTACCACTGTCATGAAGTACAATATTTGACGAGAAAACAATCTCAGAATGGCCTGTATAAGTAAAAGCGTTTTAAAGTTATCATAAAGTGACATGTCAGATTTGCAAAAAATGGCCTGGGCAGGAAGGTAAAAACAGGCCCGGGGTTGAAGGGGTTAAGTGCCCACAGCTTAAAAGCTTGTTGATTGGCTGCCCTGCAGCATTTCAAAAGGTTTATTAAATGCCCAAACACCGAACTCAAATCCAAACTTTTCCAGCAAAGTTTGGGTTGGGGTCCGGGTACCCGAACTCAAAAAGTTCAGTATGGACCCGAACTTTACTGTTCGGTTCGCTCCACATTAATCATGAGTCCTACTAAAGCACCATTGTTTTGTTCATATTTCAGGTGTGAACATCTAGTTGATTTATTTTGTTACATGCACACAGTGTTTTAGAATGCAAGTTCTTGGCTGTGCTTTAGCACAAAATTATTATGCTAGACTATGAAGGATACAGAACAGTATTTTGTAAAGTGAAAACCATTGATTATGTATGTTTGGGTGAATGTGTATTATTTTCACTAACAGAGGTGTAACTTAATGTGGTGGTCTGTTAGGATACAGTTTTTTATAAAAGGGGCCGAATGAGTTAATACTTAAAATTATTATTGTCCAGTTTTATCATTGATGTCCTCTTATGAAATAATGCAACTCTTTGGGCTCTTTCAGTCTCCTAGGCCTGGATGTGACCCATGAATAGACCCATATTTTTTACAGAAAAAATGTATGTAAATTTGGTACACAGGCTTTAAATGTAATCTCTTTAATACAAAAACAAACTTAATCAAAATGAGCAAATATGCAACAACCACAATAACAGAAAGTAAGACACCAAAAAAGAGAAATAGGGCTAGCACAAATAGTAGTAAATATAAGCTTTATTATAGTCTATACACGAGACAAAATGCGATAAAATACAGATAAAAGACAATATCGTGGTGGATGGAAAACACACTGGACGACAAGGGACACCACTGATCACTCAACATATAAAGGCTGGAAAAGTCACATAGTATATACATAACCCCAAATAGGTGTCTAGTACATAAAACCAGCCAAAGCTATGAGAACAGAGTACAAATCAGATACAGTACAAAGAAATATAAAGTGCATAGTGCAAATTTAACAGAGTACAAAGGTCTATTATACTAAACTGTCCACTAGAGAGCCATAGAATAAATACCTGAAAAGCCCCAACGCACGTATCGCGTAAGCTTCTTCAGGGGGAAGGAGTGTGAAGAAGCTTACGCGAAACGTGCGTTGGGGCTTTTCTGGTTCACCGCTCAGGTATTTATTCTATGGCTCTCTAGTGGACAGTTTAGTATAATAGACCTATGTACTCTGTTAAATTTGCACTATGCACTTTAAATTTCTTTGTACTGTATCTGATTTGTACTCTGTTCTCATAGCTTTGGCTGGTTATATGTACTAGACACCTATTTGGGGTTATGTATATACTACGTGACTTTTCCAGCCTTTATATATTGAGTGATCCGTGGTGTCCCTTGTCATCCAGTGTGTTTTCCATCCACCACGATATTGTCTTTTATCTGTATTTTATCGCATTTTGTCTCGTGTAGAGACTATAATAAAGCTTATATTTACTACTATTTGTGCTAGCCCTATTTCTCTTTTTTGGTGTCTTACTTTACGTGCAGGCTTGGCACGGGTACTCACTTTTGTGAGTCATTTATTGGTGTATATATAAACCACAATAACAGGCTAATTATCTTCTTTTTTTCTTCTATATACACAGCCAGGTCCATAAATATTGGGACATCGACACAATTCAAAATTTTTTGGCTTTATACACCACCACAATGGATTTGAAATGAAACAAACAAGATGTGCTTTAACTGCAGACTGTCAGATTTAATTTGAGGGTATTTACATCCAAATCAGGTGAACGGTGTAGGAATTACAACAGTTTACATATGTGCCTCCCACTTGTTAAGGGACCAAAAGTAATGGGACAGAATAATAATCATAAATCAAACTTTCACTTTTTAATACTTGGTTGCAAATCCTTTGCAGTCAATTACAGCCTGAAGTCTGGAACGCATAGACTTCACCAGATGCTGGGTTTCATCCCTGGTGATGCTCAGCCATCTTCAGTTCCTGCTTGTCTTCAGTTCCTGCTTGTTCTTGGGGCATTTTCCCTTTAGTTTTGTCTTCAGCAAGTGAAATGCATGCTTAATCGGAGTCAGGTCAGGTGATTGACTTGGCCATTGCATAACATTCCACTTCTTTCCCTTAAAAAACTCTTTGGTTGCTTTTGCAGTATGCTTTGGGTCATTGTCCATCTGCACTGTGAAGCGCCGTCCAATGAGTTCTGAAGCATTTGGCTGAATATGAGCAGATAATATTTCCCGAAACACTTCAGAATTCATCCTGCTGCTTTTGTCAGCAGTCACATTATCAATAAATACAAGAGAACCAGTTCCACTGGCAGCCATACATGCCCACGCCATGACACTACCACCACCATGCTTCACTGATGAGATGGTATGCTTAGGATCATGAGCAGTTCCTTTCCTTCTCCATACTCTTCTCTTCCCATTACTCTGGTATAGGTTGATCTTGGTCTCATCTGTCCATAGGATGTTGTTCCAGAACTGTGAAGGCTTTTTTAGATGTCGTTTGGCAAACTCTAATCTGGCCTTCCTGTTTTTGAGGCTCACCAATGGTTTACATCTTGTGGTGAACCCTCTGTATTCACTCTGGTGAAGTCTTCTCTTGATTGTTGACTTTGACACACATACACCTACCTCCTGGAGAATGTTCTTGAGCTGGCCAACTGTTGTGAAGGGTGTTTTCTTCACCAGGGAAAGTATTCTTCTTTAGAGTTGAGCGAACACCTGGATGTTCGGGTTCGAGAAGTTCGGCCGAACTTCCCGGAAATGTTCGGGTTCGGGATCCGAACCCGAACCGAACTTCGTCCCGAACCCGAACCCCATTGAAGTCAATAGAGACCCGAACTTTTGGGCACTAAAAAGGCTGTAAAACAGCCCAGGAAAGAGCTACAGGGCTGCAAAAGGCAGCAACATGTAGGTAAATCCCCTGCAAACAAATGTGGATAGGGAAATGAATTAAAATAAAAATAAAAAAAATAAAAATGACCCAATATCAATTGGACAGAGGTCCCATAGCAGAGAATCTGGCTTCACGTCAGCAGAGAATCAGTCTCTTCATGCCATAGCAAAGAATCTGGCTTCATGTCAGCAGAGAATCAGTCTCTTCATGCCATAGCAGAGAATCTGGCTTCATGTCACCCACCACTGGAACAGGCCACTGTCACACATTTAGGCCCAGGCACCCAGGCAGAGAAGAGAGGTCCCGTAACAGAGAATCTGGCCTTATGTCAGCGCAGAATCAGTCTTCATGTCATAGCAGAGAATCAGGCTTCACGTCACCCACCACTGGAACAGGCCACTGTCACACATTTAGGCCCAGGCACCCAGGGAGAGGAGAGAGGTCCCGTAACAGAGAATCTGGCCTTATGTCAGCGCAGAATCTGTCTTCATGTCATAGCAGAGAATCAGGCTTCACGTCACCCACCACTGGAACAGGCCACTGTCACACATTTAGGCCCAGGCACCCAGGCAGAGGAGAGAGGTCCCGTAACAGAGAATCTGGCCTTATGTCAGCGCAGAATCTGTCTTCATGTCATAGCAGAGAATCAGGCTTCACGTCACCCACCACTGGAACAGGCCACTGTCACACATTTAGGCCCAGGCACCCAGGCAGAGGAGAGAGGTCCCGTAACAGAGAATCTGGCCTTATGTCAGCGCAGAATCTGTCTTCATGTCATAGCAGAGAATCAGGCTTCACGTCACCCACCACTAGAACAGGCCACTGTCACACATTTAGGCCCAGGCACCCAGGCAGAGGAGAGAGGTCCCGTAACAGAGAATCTGGCCTTATGTCAGCGCAGAATCTGTCTTCATGTCATAGCAGAGAATCAGGCTTCACGTCACCCACCACTGGAACAGGCCACTGTCACACATTTAGGCCCAGGCACCCAGACAGAGGAGAGAGGTCCCGTAACAGAGAATCTGGCCTTATGTCAGCACAGAATCTGTCTTCATGTTATAGCAGAGAATCAGGGTTCACGTCACCCACCACTGGAACAGGCCACTGTCACATATTTAGGCCCAGGCACCCAGGCAGAGGAGAGAGGTCGCGTAACAGAGAATCTGGCTTCATGTCAGCACAGAATAAGTCTTCATGTCATAGCAGAGAATCAGGCTTCACGTCACCCACCACTGGAACAGGCCACTGTCACACATTTAGGCCCCGGCACCCAGACAGAGGAGAGGTTCATTCAACTTTGGGTTGCCCCGCAATATAATGGTAAAATGAAGTGCCCTGGAGTAGAATAATATATTGTTAAGGGGAGGTAGTTAATATCTAATCTGCACAAGGGATGGACAGGTCCTGTGGGATTCATGCCTGGTTCATTTTTATGAACGTCAGCTTGTCCACATTGGCTGTAGACAGGCGGCTGCGTTTGTCTGTAATGACGCCCCCTGCCGTGCTGAATACACGTTCAGACAAAACGCTGGCCGCCGGGCAGGCCAGCACCTCCAAGGCATAAAAGGCTAGCTCTGGCCACGTGGACAATTTGGAGACCCAGAAGTTGAATGGGGCCGAACCATCAGTCAGTACGTTGAGGGGTGTGCACAGGTACTGTTCCACCATGTTAGTGAAATGTTGCCTCCTGCTAACACGTTCCGTATCAGGTGGTGGTGCAGTTAGCTGTGGCGTGTTGACAAAACTTTTCCACATCTCTGCCATGCTAACCCTGCCCTCAGAGGAGCTGGCCGTGACACAGCTGTGTTGGCGACCTCTTGCTCCTCCTCTGCCTTCGCCTTGGGCTTCCACTGGTTCCCCTATGACATTTGGGAATGCTCTCAGTAGCGCGTCTACCAACGTGCGCTTGTACTCGCGCATCTTCCTATTACGCTCCAGTGTAGGAAGTAAGGTGGGCACATTGTCTTTGTACCGGGGATCCAGCAGGGTGGCAACCCAGTAGTCCGCACACGTTAAAATGTGGGCAACTCTGCTGTCGTTGCGCAGGCACTGCAGCATGTAGTCGCTTATGTGTGCCAGGCTTCCCAGAGGCAAAAACAAGCTGTCCTCTGTGGGAGGCGTATCGTCATCGTCCTGTGTTTCCCCCCAGCCACGCACCAGTGATGGGCCCGAGCTGCTTTGGGTGCCACCCCGCTGTGAACATGCTTCATCCTTATCCTCCTCCACCTCCTCCTTATCCTCGTCCTCCTCGTCCTCCAGTAGTGGGCCCTGTCTGGCCACATTTGTACCTGGCCTCTGGTGTTGCAAAAAACCTCCCTCTGAGTCACTTCGAAGAGACTGGCCTGAAAGTGCTAAAAATGACCCCTCTTCCTCCTCTTCCTCCTGGGCCACCTCCTCTTCCATCATCGCCCTAGGTGCTTTCTCAAGGAGACATAGAAGTGGTATTGTAACGCTGATAACAGCGTCATCGCCACTGGCCATGTTGGTGGAGTACTCGAAACAACGCAACAGGGCACACAGGTCTCGCATGGAGGCCCACTCATTGGTGGTGAAGTGTGTCTGATCCGCAGTGCGACTGACCCGTGCGTGCTGCAGCTGAAACTCCACTATGGCCTGCTGCTGCTCGCACAGTCTGTCCAGCATATACAAGGTGGAGTTCCACCTGGTGGGTACGTCGCATATGAGGCGGTGAGCGGGAAGGCCGAAGTTACGCTGTAGCACAGACAGGCGAGCAGCGGCAGGGTGTGAACGCTGGAAGCGCGAACAGACGGCCCGCACTTTATGCAGCAGCTCTGACATGTCGGGGTAGTTGCGAATGAACTTCTGCACCACCAAATTCAGCACATGCGCCAGGCAAGGGATGTGCGTCAAACCGGCTAGTCCCAGAGCTGCAACGAGATTTCGCCAATTATCGCACACCACCAGGCCGGGCTTGAGGCTCACCGGCAGCAACCACTCGTCGGTCTGTTGTTCTATACCCCCCCACAACTCCTGTGCGGTGTGGGGCCTGTCCCCCAAACATATGAGTTTCAGAATGGCCTGCTGACGTTTACCCCGTGCTGTGCTGAAGTTGGTGGTGAAGGTGTGTGGCTGACTGGATGAGCAGGTGGAAGAAGAGGAGGAAGCTGAGTAGGAGGAGGAGGAGACAGGAGGCAAAGAATGTTGCCCTGCGATCCTTGGCGGCGGAAGGACGTGCGCCAAACAGCTCTCCGCCTGGGGCCCAGCCGCCACTACATTTACCCAGTGTGCAGTTAGGGAGATTTACAGTCAGGTCCATAAATATTGGGACAATGACACAATTCTAACATTTTTGGCTCTATACACTACCACAATGGATTTGAAATTAAACGAACAAAATGTGCTTTAACTGCAGACTGTCAGCTTTAATTTGAGGGTATTTACTTACAAATCAGGTGAACGGTGTAGGAATTACAACAGTTTGCATATGTGCCTCCCAATTGTTAAGGGACCAAAAGTAATGGAACAGAATAATAATCATAAATCAAACTTTAACTTTTTAATACTTGGTTGCAAATACTTTGCGGTCAATTACAGCCTGAAGTCTGGAACGCATAGACATCACCAGACGCTGGGTTTCATCCCTGGTGATGCTCTGCCAGGCCTCTACTGCAACTGTCTTCAGTTCCTGTTTGTTCTTGGGGCATTTTCCCTTCAGTTTTGTCTTCAGCAAGTGAAATGCATGCTCAATCGGATTCAGGTCAGGTGATTGACTTGGCCATTGCATAACATTCCACTTCTTTCCCTTAAAAAACTTTTTGGTTGCTTTTGCAGTATGCTTTGGGTCATTGTCCATCTGCACTGTGAAGTGCCGTCCAATGAGTTCTGAAGCACTTCAGAATTCATCCTGCAGCTTTTGTCAGCAGTCACATCATCAATAAATACAAGAGAACCAGTTCCATTGGCAGACATACATGCCCATGCCATGACACTACCACCACCATGCTTCACTGATGTGGTGGTATGCCTAGAATCATGAGCAGTTCCTTTCCTTCTCCATACTCTTCTCTTCACATCACTCTGGTACAAGTTGATCCTAGTCTCATCTGTCCATAGGATGTTGTTCCAGAACTGTGAAGGCTTTTTTAGATGTCATTTGACAAACTCTAATCTGGCCTTCCTGTTTTTGAGGCTTACCAATGGTTTACATGTTGTGGTGAACCCTCTGTATTCACTCTGGTGAAGTCTTCTCTTGATTGTTGACTTTGACACACATACAACTACCTCCTGGAGAGTGTTCTTGATCTGGCCAACTGTTGTGAAGGGTGTTTTCTTCACCAGGGAAAGAATTCTTCGGTCATCCACCACAGATGTTTTCCGTGTTCTTCCAGGTCTTTTGGTGTTGCTGAGCTCACCGGTGCGTTCCTTCTTTTTAAGAATGTTCCAAACAGTTTTTTTGGCCACGCCTAATGTTTTTGCTATCTCTCTGATGGGTTTGTTTAGTTTTTTCAGCCTAATGATGGCTTGCTTCACTTATAGTGACGGCTCTTTGGATCTCATCTTGAGAGCTGACAGCAAGATTCCAAATGCAAATAGTACACTTGAAATGAACTCTGCACCTTTTATCTGCTCATTGTAATTGGGAAAATGAGGGAATAACACACACCTGACCATGGAACAGCTGAGAAGCCAATTGTCCCATTACTTTTGGTCCCTTAACAAGTGGGAGGCACATATGCAAACAGTTGTAATTCCTACACCGTTCACCTGATTTGGATGTAAATACCCTCAAATTAAAGCTGACAGTCTGCAGGTAAAGCACATCTTGATTGTTTAATTTCAAATATATTCTGGTGGGGTATAGATCCAAAAATGTTATAATTGTGTTAATGTCCCAATATTTATGGACCTGACTGTAGCGTCCCTGGCCGTGCTTACTGGTCCACGTATCTGTGGTTAGGTGGACCTTGCCACAGATGGCGTTGCGCAGTGCACACTTGATTTTATCGGACACTTGTTTGTGCAGGGAAGTGTCACGGCTGAGGATGGGGGAAATCCTCAGCCGTGTGGAGCCCGGTGATGTTATGGCTGCTTGGCCATGAAGACAGGATTATGGAGCAGGTCACCTCCTAAAGGCATCCCTAACCTGACCCTGACTCCTAGCTACATGAGCCAACCTTGATGGTAGGAGGGCTCATGCTCCGGAGCCTAGAAGTCCCTGCTAGCCCTCAAGATGGCCCTAAACTAGGAGCTGAGTAAGACAACCCACTCCTCCTAGACACGGAGGAGCAGGAGTCTCAACGGCCAAGCTGCTGGAAAAGGGGAGACATAAACAGCTCTATGGATATGGCAGGTGAACAAAGAGTTCCACCTACCTGCCAGAGCCTTGCTGACTGGATCCCTGTGTAAGCAGGGTGCAGATAACAAACGCATCCCCACACAGGGACCCAGATCCATAGCTGCACAAAATCACATGTAAAACATCAAACGGACATCACACATAACTAGAAATAAACTTAATGAGACATTATGGTTATGACCACAGGGGTGGCTCTTACTGGCAGGTAGTAAAAACAGGAGGCTGCTTTCAGCTAAGCATGGCTGAAGCAACCTGCAGACCTGCAAAAGCAGTGAGGCTATATAGGGCCAAGTAGCCACACCCACAGTCAGACACACCCAGTGCACACACACACACAC
Source organism: Bufo bufo (assembly GCF_905171765.1). Taxonomy (NCBI): domain Eukaryota; kingdom Metazoa; phylum Chordata; class Amphibia; order Anura; family Bufonidae; genus Bufo; species Bufo bufo. Next base: position 449,492,969 of record NC_053389.1, on the reverse strand, counting down.
ACACTAGGAAGGAGGTTAACCCTTCCAACACCAGGGAAGGGAAAACACCACTTAAAGGGGACGTGCACACAATAACATAAAACCAAGTGCACACATACACACCTCACACAAAACCGCATGCACAACATAGCAAGCTGCAATGGCACAGCTCAGACTGCTACGCTGCCACATACATACTGTTGCCAGCAGCAACCACAGGTGAGGCAAATACCACAGCCCTCACCTGTGATTGACAACCAAAGTAAACCGCTGACAACCGCATGCGGTTCAGGAGTCACGGTCATAGCCATGGCCGTGACAGGAAGGCACGGCTCTCTTGGAGAAGTAGTGGCGGCTGGGAACAACATACTGTGGGACAGAAAGTGATATGAGCTGTTTGAAGCTGTGTGTGTCCACCAGCCTAAATGACAGCATTTCATAGGCCAGTAGTTTAGAAATGCTGGCATTCAGGGCCAGGGATCGAGGGTGGCTAGGTGGGAATTTACGCTTTCTCTCAAATGTTTGTGAGATGTAGAGCTGAACGCTGCCGTGTGACATGGTTGAGATGCTTGGTGACGCAGGTGGTGGTGTTGGTGGTACATCCCATGTTTGCTGGGCGGCAGGTGCCAACGTTCCTCCAGAGGCAGAGGAAGAGGCCGAGGCGGCGGCAGCAGCAGCAGAAGAGGCCGAGGCGGCGGCAGCAGCAGCAGAAGAGGCCGAGGCGGCAGCAGCAGAAGAGGTAGCAGGGGGAGCCTGAGTGACTTCCTTGTTTTTAAGGTGTTTACTCCACTGCAGTTCATGCTTTGCATGCAGGTGCCTGGTCATGCAGGTTGTGCTAAGGTTCAGAACGTTAATGCCTCGCTTCAGGCTCTGATGGCACAGCGTGCAAACCACTCGGGTCTTGTCGTCAGCACATTGTTTGAAGAAGTGCCATGCCAGGGAACTCCTTGAAGCTGCCTTTGGGGTGCTCGGTCCCAGATGGCGGCGGTCAGTAGCAGGCGGAGTATCTTGGCGGCGGGTGTTCTGATTTTGCCCACTGCTCCCTCTTTTGCTACGCTGTTGGCTCGGTCTCACCACTGCCTCTTCCTCCGAACTGTGAAAGTCAGTGGCACGACCTTCATTCCATGTGGGGTCTAGGACCTCATCGTCCCCTGCATCGTCTTCCACCCAGTCTTGATCCCTGACCTCCTGTTCAGTCTGCACACTGCAGAAAGACGCAGCAGTTGGCACCTGTGTTTCGTCATCATCAGAGAAGTGCTGAGGTGCTATTCCCATGTCCTCATCATCAGGAAAAATAAGTGGTTGTGCGTTAGTGCATTCTATCTCTTCCACCCCTGGGGAAGGGCTAGGTGGATGCCCTTGGGAAACCCTGGCAGCAGAGTCTTCAAACAGCATAAGAGACTGCTGCATAACTTGAGGCTCAGACAGTTTCCCTGATATGCATGGGGGTGATGTGACAGACCGATGGGCTTGGTTTTCATGCGCCATCTGTGCGCTTTCTGCAGAAGACTGGGTGGGAGATAATGTGAACGTGCTGGATCCACTGTCGGCCACCCAATTGACTAATGCCTGTACCTGCTCAGGCCTTACCATCCTTAGAACGGCATTGGGCCCCACCAAATATCGCTGTAAATTCTGCTGGCTACTGGGACCTGAGGTAGTTGTTTCACTAGGACGTGTGGCTGTGGCAGAATGGCCACGTCCTCTCCCAGCACCAGAGGGTCCACTAACACCACCACGACCATGTCCACGTCCGCGTCCGCGTCCCTTATTAGATGTTTTCCTCATTGTTCCCGTTCACCACAATTTTGAGAATGGCAAATTTGGGAATAGTTTTTCAACCCAGAACAAAAAGTCTGCTTTTACGGTGACTAGAAATAACTTGACCAGCTAAAACAGTACAGATTTGGTTGAATAGAAATGTCAGGCCTGTTTTTTTTTTGCGCTGTGTGACAGATATAGGTTTAATCACAGAATCAGACTTCTATCTGCACGGTAGCGTGTGTCTTAGGTTTTTCTGAATGACACTATCAGCACCTTCAATGTAAGATATCCTTTTTGGGATAGATTTCAAGTAGGCCTCATATACCAGAAACTAGTTATTTTGAGAATGGCAAATTTGGGAATAGTTTTTCAACCCAGAACAAAAAGTCTGCTTTTACGGTCACTACAAATAACTTGACCAGCTAAAACAGTACAGATTTGGTTGAATAGAAATGTCAGGCCTGTTTTTTTTTTTGCGCTGTGTGACAGGTATAGGTTTAATCACAAAATCAGACTTCTATCTGCACGGTAGCGTGTGTCTTAGGTTTTTCTGAATGACACTATCAGCACCTTCAATGTAAGATATCCTTTTTGGGATAGATTTCAAGTAGGCCTCATGTACCAGAAACTAGTTATTTTGAGAATGGCAAATTTGGGAATAGTTTTTCAACCCAGAACAAAAAGTCTGCTTTTACGGTCACTACAAATAACTTGACCAGCTAAAACAGTACAGATTTGGTTGAATAGAAATGTCAGGTCTATTTTTTAGGCGCTGGGTGACAGGCTCAGCCTGCACCAGATGTAGTATATGGCCAAAAAATAACCAGACTGTTGATGGTTAAATGCACTTGGGTGACACAGGCTCAGCCTGCAGCTGATGTAGTATATGGCCAAAAAATAACCAGACTGTTGATGGTTAAATGCACTTCGGTGACACAGGCTCAGCCTGCAGCTGATGTAGGATATAGCACAAAATAACCTCACTATTGATGGTTAAATACACTTGGTGATAGCTTGTGCTGGCGCACCACAAGCCACAAAATGGCCGCCAATCACCCCAGAAAAAAGTGATCTAAAAACGCTCTGGGCAGCCTCAAAAAAGTGAGCAAGTCGATATTAGCACTTCAATGATCCACAGCTGCAGATCGATCACAGAATGAAGTCTTTTGGAGGAGTTAATCTGCCTAATCTCGCCCTAACGTCGCAGCTGCAACCTCTCCCTATGCTTGAATCAGCAGAGTGACGTGCAGCGCTACGTGACCCAAGCTTATATAGAGGCTGGGTCACATGCTGCACTGGCCAATCACAGCCATGCCAATAGTAGGCAAGGCTGTGATGGGCTCTTGGGGCAAGTAGTATGACGCTTGTTGATTGGCTGCTTTGCAGCCTTTCAAAAAGCGCCAAGAAAGCGCCGAACACCGAACCCCAACCCGGACTTTTACGAAAATGTTCGGGTCCGTGTCACGGACACCCCAAAATTCGGTACGAACCCGAACTATACAGTTCGGGTTCGCTCATCCCTATTCTTCAGTCATTTACCACAGTTGTTTTCCGTGGTCTTCCGGGTGTTTTGGTGTCGCTGAGCTCACAGGTGCGTTCCTTCTTTTTAAAAATGTTCCAAACAGTTGCTTTGGCCACGCCTAATGTTTTTGCTATCTCTCTGATGGGTTTGTTTTGTTTTTTCAGCCTAATGATGGCTTGCTTCACTGATAGTGACAGCTCTTGGGATCTCATCTTGAGAGTTGACAGCAACAGATTCCAAATGCAAATAGCACACTTAAAATAAACTCTGGACCTTTTATCTGCTCATTGTAATTCGTATAATGAGGGAATAACACACACCTGGCCATGGAACAGCTGAGAATCCAATTGTCCCATTACTTTCGGTCCTTTAACAAGTGGGAGGCACATATGCAAACTGTTGCAACTCCTACACCGTTTACCTGATTTGGATGTAAAAACCTTCAAATTAAAGCTGACAGTCTGCAGTTAAAGCACATCTTGTTCGTTTCATTTCAAATCCATTGTGGTGGTGTATAGAGCCAAAAATGTTACAATTGTGTCGATGTCCCAATATTTTTGGACCTGACTGTATATAAAAAGAAGGACGTGTATATATGTGTGTGTATGTATGAATGTATATTCCGCGATCACTCAAAAACGCAACCATCGATTTTAACGAAACTTGGCATACACATCCCTTGCTACCTGGAAAGAAATCTTGTGGTAGTCATACTCCCCTACACAGCAGCTGCATTGAGTTTGTATGCTCCAACTGTTTTTGCTACACACATATTGCTCTGTAACTCAAAAACTTATGGTTCACTTTCTACTAAACTTGGTACACATATCACTTACTATCTGGGAAAGAATACTGTGGAGGTAACATGCCGGTACACAATGAGTTTCTGTCTGTCCCAACGTCTGTCTGTCTGTTCTTTATGCGCGACCAAACGACTGGACTGATCTTCACCAAATTTGGAACACAGGTACATCAGGTGTCCGGGAAGGTTTTAGACCGGGTCTCAGCTCTCTAGATGTAGCGTTCCTGAGATATTCCCCAAAAATGACCTGCATTAGCCATACAAGCCTGCAAGTCTTTCTCTTCATATCCCAACTGCTATACACACGTTCACATGTCCCTTATCAGTCAATAGAAGCTCGTAAGCCCTTAGTCTCCACATACACACAGTTTTAATCCAGGTTTCCATAATAATCCAGCCATTTTTCTTCACTGTTGTAGGTCAGCTTTAGGCTAGAGCTACACGACGACATGTGTCGCGTGACAATAAGTCACACCACACATAGGGCACAACTACACTGCTATATGTGTGCGGAACATTGATGTCGCACAAATGTTGCGCTACAATTTTTATAATGATAGTCTATGGTGTTGCACTGTGACATCTGACATGTGACATACTGCTATTGGATAGATTTTTCGTGTCGCAGTTGCTGCATTATACATGTGGCAGTGCAACACCATAGCCTATCATTATAATAAATGTTGAGACAAAATGTTGCGTGACACATGTCGTCGTGTAGCTCTATCATTAAAAGGGCAGGGCGCTGTGGAGGTCATTGTTAAAGACGCGTTCACTATGGATGTTACTGTTAAGGGGGCAAGCCGCTGTGGAGGTCACTGTTAAAGGGGAGGACACTCTGGAGGTCACTGTTAAGGGGCAGGGGCCACTATTAAAGGGGTAACTGCTGTGAAGGTCACTGTTAAGGCAGCAGGGTACTGTGACGTCACTGTTAAGGCAGCAGGGTACTGTGGAGGTCACTGTTAAGGGGGAAGGCCCCTGAGGAGGTCACTGTCAAGGGAGTGGGGTGCTGTGAAACTTACTGTTAAAGGGGCGGGCTGCTGTGAAGGTCAAAGTTAGGGGGATGGGCTGCTGTGAAGGATACTGTCAATATCTTTTAAGGTCACACACAAACGTTAAATGAAATAGATGAAATATACCCATGCAAAGCCAGGTCCTTCTGCTAGTACTCATATATATCACAAGAAGAATGAAGAATCCTTTATCCATCATGTGGATGCTAGGGTTTAACAAGTAAACTTCAGGCCCCTTTGTAAACATCAGTAAACTGACTTTATTCTAAAAAGACCTCCTTCCCCAACATTGATTTTTACTCTGCCTTGCAGGTTACTTCACCGTTTCACTGTTTCGGCTATTGCACTGTACTAGTGTTTAAATATAAATTTTTACTCCAAGCAAATCTCAGGATAGAAATTATTTTCCAAGACAGAAAATTAATTGTGACAAATGACATTGACATGCATTTACTAATGTGAGTGCACCTAGATTTGGGCATAAATTACATCGAAATGTGGTAAAATTTGGCACAACAAGGTTTCAAGAAATTATTTGCACCTACCCCAACAAGAGGGTGTGGCTAACTGGTAAAGGGATGTGACTTTGCAGGTAAGGCATGGGGAGCGTGGTCTAATAGTCAACATTTTGTATCACAATTCTAGCATAAAGTTCTGTCTCAAACTAGGCCAGTCATTTGTTGGTATACCTTTAGGCAAAAGTGTCAATCTCTGCAAAAGTTTATCACCCAGTCTGAGCCCCTGTGATAAATCTGGTACAGGTCTGGACCAGTTTTGACAGGATGAAAAGGTTTGACAGAATGATTTTTTAAGAAATTAGCAGAGAATGTTAAAAAATGTAAAGATTCATTATTCACTCTATTAATCCCCTACATTTGCCAATTTGATGCTTATTGGGTACCCACTTGTCTCTGCTTCCTGCTCCCATCTCAACACACAGGAAATGTCAGGAAATGGCTGATCAGTAAATGATTAGCTGCAGCCAGTGATTGGCTGAGAGGATATTTCTTGCCATTGTCTATTGGTCGAGACTGGACCAAGAGACAGAGGCCAGGGATGAGAGAAAATAAAATCTGCTGATGGAGAGTCATTTGACCAGACAAATCCACCTTCATGTGATGTCTATTCCATTCTAATATGCTGCACCTGCCATCTGCATTCTGCACTTTTTCTGTTTAGGGTTAGATCCGTATGCGTTACTGATGCGTTCAGTGAAAACAAGCAAGTCCATTCAGTTTTGTTTGCGATCGCGTTTAGTTGTTCAGTTTTTATCGTGCGAGTGCAATGCGATTTAATGCGTTTTGCACGCGCATGATAAAAAACTGAATGTATACAAAAAATCTCTTAGCAACAATCCGTGAAAAATGCATCGCATCCGCACTTGCTTGTGGATGTGATGCGATTTTCACGCAGCTCCATTTACTTGTATAGGGCCAGGATTGCGTGAAAATCGCAGAATATAGAACATGCTGCGATTTTCACGCAACGCACAAGTGATGTGTGAAAACCAATGCTCATGTACACAGACCCATTGAAATGAATGGGTTCGGCTTCCATGCGGAATACTCACTCATGTTAAAGGGGCCTTAGGAGTTTTGTGCAGGTTGCAGTGTGTTTGGATGGAGGAGAGTGAGTCATGTGTCTGGTCACATGACCCTCCATCAGTGTTCATCTTATAGACAGGACCTTTATGCAGTCAGCACATAAGATTTGCATGACATATTTGAAATATAAAAAACAGCACAGAATGTCAACAAAGTCTAAATTAGTAAGTGCAAAATAGTCATCTTACCCATAAGTCACATGTAGCCAGAAAATGGCCACCCTATTTAAGCTGCAGTGAAATTACATTATTCCATTAAGCATACATTGTATTTGAGGCATTTTACCTATATGTAGTCTTGAGCTAACCCGAACTGCAAAGTTTGGGTCCGCACTAAGCTTTGCGAGTTCGGGTACACGGACCTAAACTTTGCCGCAAAAGTTCAGGTTCGAGTTCGATGTTAGGGCATTTAATAAGGCTTGTTGAAACAAGCTTTTAAGCTGTGGGCACTTAGAAGCCATTACAGCCATGCCCATCATGTGACCCAGCCTCTATACAAACTGGATCAAGTGTAGCACCGCCTATCAGTGCAGGGACAGGAAGCAGGCAGCAGAAGTGAGGGAGACTGTTAGGAATTTAATCTGGCTATTTATGTTTTGGGTGATCTATTTTATGGGTGACCTATAGTGATTTTTTTTGTGGGTGCAATACACCAGCTTTGCAACTCAGAACAGAAATATAATAATTAATCTGTCTGTTAATTCTGTGGGTGATCAATAGCAATTTTTGTGGGTGCAATGCACCATCTTTGCACTCCTGACACAAAAATATAATAGTTAATCTGCCTGTTAGATCGGTGGGTGACATATACCCATTTTTGGTGTGTTAATATAGTTTGTTAGTTCGGTGAGTGACATATTATTATCATGCTCTAGTGTGGGAGGGAAACCCCACACCGAATATAGGAGGGAAAGGAAACAACTATAAATAGGGAAAGTTAAATGACCACAATAGCAACACCTGGAGGTTAAGAGCGTGGCCAGTACCAGAAACAACACAGATGCCTATTGATCCACTAGCTAAACATGTAAAATCAAACCACGTGTTGCCAGTTTCAAAGATCTCCTGCCACTCACTGTCGCGGGGACGTCCGTATGTCTCGGTACCCATTTTTGGTGTGAGGTACACCTGCACTGCATATGTGACAGAGAAATTAATATAGTTAATCCTTCTGCTAGTTCGGTGGGTAACACATGCCCATTTTTGGTGTGAGGTACACCTGCACTGCATGCATGACAGGGAAATTAATATAGCTAATCCGTCTGTTAGTTCGGTGGGTGACCTCAAAGATTGAGGAGAGCATCAAATAAGAGATATGGCCCTGGACGTGGTGCTGCTGGTTTTGGTGGAGCTCCTGTTGCTGGGAGAGGACGTGGTCGATCTGTGCCAGCTGCACTCCCAAATTAAACACCTTCCTCAGGTGTAAATAGTCGACAGGACATTCAGAGTAATTTTGTAGGTCCGAATACCAGTGTACGAATGGTGAGGCCAGAGCAAATAGAGGCTGTAGTAGATTGGATGGCTGACAGTGCCTCCAGTTCCTTTACATTGTCTCCCACCCAGTCCACTGCTAAAAGCGCAGAATTGGCACCTGCAGCCCATGGGCATCTGTCTTTCACCTCACCCCCTTGCAAATCAGCCAAGCAGTCTGAGCCCCAAGTCATGCAGCAGTCTCTTATGCTTTTTGATGACTCTGCTGGCAGGGTTTCCGAGGGCCATCCACATAGCCCTGCTCCAAAAGTGGAAGAGATTGAGTGCACTGATGCCCAAGCACTTATGTTTCAAGATGAGTACATGGGAGGACCACCGCAGCACATCTCTGATGATGACGAAACACAGGTGCCAACTACTGCAGCTTTCTGCAGTGTGCAGACCGGCAAGGAGGGCAGGGGTAAAGAGTGGGTGAAAGATGATGTGGTGGATGATGAGGTCCTAGACCCCACATGGAATCAAGGTCATGTGAGTGACGTGTGCAGTTCGGAGGAAGAGGTGGTGGTCACACAGCACTAACCTCACAGCAAAAGAGGGACCAGTGTTGCAAAAGCAGAGTGGCCGTCCCCTAGCCAGTACGCCTGCTACTGCCCACCGTACCCAGGGACTGAGAACACCAACGCCATCTCCAAGGAGTTCCTTGGCGTGGCAGTTCTTCAGACAATGTGCTGACGACAAAACATGAGTGGTTTGCACGCTGTGCAATCAGAGCCTGAAGCGAGGCATACATGTTTTAAACCTGAGCACCACCTGCATGACCAGGTATCTAAATGCAAAGCACAAGCTACAGTGGAATAAACACCTCAAAAATCACAAAAAAATCTCAGGCTCCTCCTGGTCCCTCTTCTGCTGCAGTCTCAGCCTCTTCCTCCCCCTCTGGAGTGACAGTGGCACCTGCCACCCCGCAAACAGAGCATGTGGCAGCAACTCCACCACGTCCGTCACCGTCACCAAGCACCTCCACAATGTCCCATGGAAGCGTTCAGCTGTCCATCTCTCAAAAACTAGAGAGAAAGAGGAAGTACTCCCCTACCTACCCGTGATCCCTGGCCCTGAATGTCAGCATTTGAAATGCTGTCATTCTGTCTGGTGAAGACGGAGACTTTTAAAAACCTTATGGCAGTGGCTGTTCCACTGTACGTGTTTCACAGCCACCACTACTTTTCCAGGTGGGCCATCCCTGCCCTGCACAACCAAGTGGTGGACAAAATCAGGTGTACACTGCGCAATGCCATCTGTGCCAAGTTCCACATAACCACCGATACGTAAACCAGTAAGCACAGGTAGGGACATTATATCTCTCTAACTGCACACGGGATAAATGCAGTGGCGGCTGGGTCTGAGACGGATAGCAGTTTGGCGCATGCCCTACCGCCACCGAGGACTGCAGGACGTTTCTCGTTGCCTCCTGCTGCCTTCTACTCCGCTTCCTCCTCTACTGCCTCCTCATTTGTTCAGCGTAACACCTGCACCACCAACTTCTGCACAGCCAGGGGGAAACAACAGGCTGTTCTGAAATTCATCTGTTTGGGGGGAAAAAAACACACCGAGCAGGCGCTGTGGACAGGCATGGGACAACAGACTGATGGGTGGTTGGTGCTGCTGAGACTCATTCCTGGCCTGGTGGTGTGCGATAACGGGCGAAATCTCATAGAAGCTCTGGGCCTAGCCGGTTTGATGCACATTCCTTGCATGGCGCATGTGCTGAATTTGATGGTGCAGGGTTCCTGAAAAATTACCCTGATATGTCAGAGCTGCTGCAGAAAGTGCAGGGCTGTCTGTGAGCGCTTTCAGTGTTCTCATGCTGCTGCTGCTCGCTTGTCTGTGCTGCAGCATAACTTCGGCCTTCCCGCTCAGCGCCTCATAAGTGACATACCTACAAGGTGGAACTCCACCTTGCACATGCTGGAGAGACTGTGTGAGCAGCAGCAGGTGATGGTAGAGCTTCATCTGCACCCCACACGGTTGAGTACCTCTGCAGAACATCACCACTTCATCACCAGTGAATGGGCCTCCATGCGGGGCGTGTGTGTCATGTTGCGTTGTTTTGCGTACTCCACCAACATGGCCAGTGCCAATGACGCTGACCTCAGCGTTACTTTCCCACTTCTTTGTCTCCTTGAAATGGAAGATGATGATGGAAGAGGATGTGGCACAGGAGGAAAAGGGATCATTTCCACGGTTATCTGGCCAGTCATTCACAAGTGGGTTGGAGGGTGGGTTCCTGCACCAACAGAGGCCAGGTACACAACTGTCCAGCTAGGAGACAGGTCTGGAGGATGAGGAGGATGATGATGAGGAGAAGGAACCGTGTTCACAGCAGGGTGGCACCCAAAGCATCTCATGGGCATCACTGGAGCGTGGCTAGAGGGATACAGAGGACACACATGATACACCATCCACAGAGGACAGCTTGTCGTTGCCTCTGGGCAGCCTGGCACATGTGAACAACTACATGCTGTAGTGCCTGCGCAACGACCGCCGAGTTGCCCACATTCTAACCAGTGCTGATTACTGGGTGGTCACGCTGATGGATCCCTGCTACAAGGACAATGTGCTGTCCTTAATTCCATTACTGAAGAGTGATCTGAAGATGTGCGAGTACAAGCGCACTCTGGTAGACGCGCTGCTGATGGCATTTCCACCTGACAGCAGTGGCTCAGTGGAAGCACAAGGCGAAGATAGAGGAGAAGGCGGAAGAAGTCGCCAACACAGCTGGGGCACCACCAGCACCTCAGAAGGCAGGATTAGCATGGCCGATATGTGGAAAAGATTTGTCAGCATGCCACAACAACTAGCACCACCAGCTGATACGGAACTTCTTAACAGGAAGCAGCGTTTCAGCAACATGGTGGAACAGTACGTATGCACACGCCTACACATATTGACTGATACCCCATTCAACTTCTGGGTCTCCAAATTGGGCACATGGCCTGAGCTTGCCCTTTATGCCTTGGAGGTGCTGCCCTGCGGCCACTGTATTGTCCGAACGTATGTTTAGCACTTCGGGGCGAGGGGGGTGATCAAAGAGAAGGGCAGCCGCCTGTCCACAGCCAACGTGGACAAGCTCACATTCATTAAAATTAACCAGACATGGATCCCACTGGACTTGTCCGTACCTTGTGCTGAGTAGACAAGTATACCGGCCTTACTCAGCCATTGTTACTTTCCCAAATGTATAAAAAATAAATAAATAAAGGAAAAAAAAAAAAACTGTTGGCTACCTCCAACTCCTCCACTACCTCCACCTACACTGCCACGTCCACTGCCTCCTTAACCTCCTACTCCACTTTGATCTCCGCCTCCTAGTTCAAGATTATATATATTTGTTTCTATTCTATGTTATTTTAAGTCATTTCCCTATCTACATTTGTTTGCAGGTCAATTGTCCTGCTCTTACCCCCATTTTGCTTCTTTTTGCAGCCCTCTAGTCCTTACTAGGACAATTTTACAGCCATTTTAGGCACCAAAGTTCGGGTCCCCATTAATTTCAATGGGGTTTGGGTTCGAGTTTGGGTCCTGCAATTACTACTACAAAATTGGACCCAAGACATACGTGCAGGCACTTTATACCATTATTTAGAAATAGTATTTTGGACTTATAATTGCCTTATTTTCACTGGCGATTAATGTCGGGGGGCAGAAATTGAGGGATTTTAAGTACAGAGGTTAAGCATTCTAGGGACTATAAAAGGATACTTTCATATAATGGTAGCAAGGGACAGAGATATAGAGGAGGCCGATAGCAGCGCGCAGCAACCAGCCTGCCACAGTCCATTGCGACAATAGGAGCGATGTGAAGGCAACAGTGTCATACTGTATATTTAACAATTGAAAGAAAGCAATGCAGCACAACTGATAGTTTTAAATAGATTTATTAGGTCTTAAAAAAAGACATTTTATACCTAATGCATTAAAAGTTACGTCTTAACTTAACAATAAGAGGCTTATGCGAAAATAAGGCAATTATTAGTCCAGTAAAAAAGAAAGATATCTAATCACCAGTCCGCAAAAAGGTTGCGCTGCAGGTCCGAGGAGTGTTGTGGGGTCAATCACACTTTCATGGAGTATACATATAGGGTTCGGACCGCGCGTGTCATAAACAGACGGTATACAAACCGTTTTTTTCTTTTTTCCTTCTCCTTTTAGAAAAGCCGAGGGCTGCAAATGTCCTATTTGTGGATATCCTGCAACTGAAAAAACTAAAATAGTGCAAATCCGTACGGTTGTTCTGCCCTGCAGTGCACAGGTTGTACTTACACGGCACTCCACCAACAAAAAGCGTGCATGCGATATCCTCCGCGGCTGGTTAGATTTTTCGCGGCGAAGATCCACGTTCATACACAACCAAACAGGGTTCAACCATGGACTTGGTTCCAGTACACACCAGATAAGTCTGCTAATATTCCCAATTTCTTTTCCTAAAAGTTTCTGTGGATACAAGTGGCTCCTACCATAGTGAAGCTCCGGTGACTGTTTTTAAAAAGTTTATTAGTACATACTTACAAACATGCACTTTAAAATTTGCATTAAAAAATCCCAGGGCAAAGACTAAGACGCTGGGATTTTTTAATGCAAATTTTAAAGTGCATGTTTGTAAGTATGTACTAATAAACTTTTTAAAAACAGTCACCGGAGCTTCACTATGGTAGGAGCCACTTGTATCCACAGAAACTTTTAGGAAAAGAAATTGGGAATATTAGCAGACTTATCTGGTGTGTACTGGAACCAAGTCCGTGGTTGAACCCTGTTTGGTTGTGTATGAACGTGGATCTTCGCCGCGAAAAATCGAACCAGCCGCGGAGGATATCGCATACACGCTTTTTGTTGGTGGAGTGCCGTGTAAGTACAACCTGTGCACTGCAGGGCAAAACAACCGTACGGATTTACACTATTTTAGTTTTTTCAGTTGCAGGATATCCACAAATAGGACATTTGCAGCCCTCGGTTTTTTTCTAACAGGAGAAGGAGAAAAGAAAAAAACTGTTTGTATACCGTCTGTTTATGACACGCGCGGTCCGAACCCTATAATTATTAGGCCAAAAGACTATTTGTAAATAAAGTTTGGGTCCCGAACTTTGACCTGAACATCAACGGGTCTGCTCATCCCTACCTATATGTGGCAATAGAGAGACAGCTTCTTCATTCTGGAGGGTAGCTAGTTTACATATTTTTGTGCACTTTACACACTAAGGCTACTTTCACACTTGCGGCAGAGTGATCCGGCAAGCAGTTCCGTCGCCGGAACTGCCTTTCCGTATCAGACAAAACGTATGCCAACTGATGGCATTTGTAAGACTAATCAGGATACTGATCTGTCTTACAAATGCATTGAAATGCCGGATCTGTATTTCCGGTGTCATCCGGATCCGGCATTCAGGCAAGTGTTCAGTTTTTTTGGGCCAGAGATAAAACCGTAGCATGCTGCGGTTTTATCTTTGTCCTGATCAGTCAAAAAGACTGAACTGAAGACATCCTGATGCATCCTGAACGGATTGCTCTCCATTCAGAATGCACGGGGATAAAACTGACCAGTTCTTTTCCGGTATAGAGCCACCTAGGATGGAACTCTATGCCGGAAAAGAAAAACGTTAGTGTGAAAGTACCCTAAGCGGTATAAAAATTTAAAAATCTGCAACATTTGGGTGCAAGTAACCCCAAGACATTGAAAACGCCTATGTTTGTGACTTTTAAAGCAAGAATTTAAAAGTGCAGGATGTGATAAATTCCACTGCATAGTCTCTGTAGTTCCATTTTAGAAACTCATAAGCACAATGTGGGCCACCAGATGGTACCTCCATAAGCACAAAAATACCTTGTAATAAAGAGCATGCCAAAGTTTTACACACAATTCTGTAGGAAAGAAACTGCATGCCCTTGAATAAAATATGAACACACACTGAGGTACAGCATAGGTTCATAACAGACTATTGTCACCACATTACAGATCCATGGATTATGGATCAATAATAAAACCATGTGCATTAGCCCTAAAGTACAGAACCCAATAACTGAAAACAGGTATTCAAATGACTTGTAGCTATATCAATAACAAAAGTTAAGAAGCCTAAATATAAAATCATCTTGATGTTTCTCTTTTATTCAAAGTAGAGTAGTATTGTTGGGCTGCACTCGGTGTTCAGGAGTAGCGAGGTGCAAAGTGGAAAGGATATGATCCAAAATCCAATTGTTAATTAAATACTGTACCACTGCACACTCAAAATTGGATGCACGTAAAATATTTTTTATTATGATACATCCTCCAAGTAAATTAAGATAAGATATCTTCATGTATATGTGACTATTGTATCTGACGTTTCGGTCAATTCCAAAACCTTGGTCACAGAGTCACAGAGCGAGGAAGTGAGGATGATGGAGGAGACCATGATGATCATCGTGGAGGTGCTGTGGGGGAGAGCTCATCTTATCGTAATTTGCTAATTTATTTGGAGGATATATTATAATAAAATATATTTTACTTGCATCCAATATTTCATTAACAATTCTCTTTTATTCATAAGTACTTATCATTTACAGATATAGCAGTTCTAAACTTAAGTGTAATCTCATGTCTCAGCATGATATCATGGCACAAAAGCCATTGAAAAAGTCAATTAATAGTTTCTTTCCATTATTTACTTAACATGTTAAAAGGGTATTCCGGTTCTTAAAAGTTATCCCTTATTCACTGTGACCCCCGGTGATCAAGAACGGGTACCCCATACCCCTCGGAACCTCTTAAAATGACCAGAGCAGCAGGTCAAGCATGCTATACAGGAGTTATTGAGACAGCTGAGTACAGTGCTTGGCCATTTTTGGAACTACCATAGATAGTTTGCATGCCAGACCTGAGGCTCCGTTAATTTTGGGGAGCTCTGAGGATTACCAGGTACTAGAGATGAGCGAATAGAATCAGATGAACTGGAATTCGATCCAAATTTCAGGAAAAATTTGATTTGCAACGAATGCGAATTTCCTCGTGCTTCGTGGTAACGAATCACAATTTTTCCTAAAATGGTGGATAAAATGGCAGCTACACGTATGAGGACATGGGGCAAGGAACTCTGGGAAGGCGGGCTGACCCATAATGCCATACATACTTATTTGTGGCAAAAGCATTTAGTGACCAATATCATTAAAGAAAAAAATATATGCATTTCACTGGTGCAGTTATTTGTGGCAAAAAGGGTTTAGTGGCCTATTGAAGTACAGAAATAAAAAATATACGCACTTCGCTGGTGCTCTTATTTGTGGCAAAATCATTTAGTGATCTATTTTATTATAGAAAGAAAAAAATACACGCACTTCACTGGTGCAGTGTTTTGTGGCAAAAGGGTTTAGTGGCCTATTTCAGTACAAAAAGAAAAACATATTCTCAGTTCACGACGATGGCGGTTTTATGTCTTGAAAGCGTTTAGTGGCATATTTCAGTACAAAAAGAAACATATTCTCAGTACACTTTTGCAGTTAATTGTGTTGAAAGGGTTTAGTGGCCTATTTCAGTACAGAAAGAAAAATATATACGCACTTCACTGGTGCAGTTGTTTGTGGCAAAAGGGTTTAGTGGCCTTTTTCATTATAGAAAGAAAAAATATACACACTTCACTGGTTCACTTATTCGTGGCAAAAGTGTTTAGTGGCCTATTTCAGTACAGAAAAATATATATATATACGCACTTCACTGGTGCACTTATTTATGGCAAAAGCGTTTACTGGCCTATTTTATTAGAGAAAGAAAAAAGTATACGCACTTCACTGGTGCAGTTATTTGTGGCAAAAGGGTTTAGTGGCCTATTTCAGTACAAAAAGAAAAATATATTCTCAGTTCACTTCTGCAGTTATATGTGTTGAAAGGGTTTTGTGGCCTATTTCAGTATAGAAAGAAAAATATATACGCGCTTCACTGGTGCACTTATTTGTGGCAAAAGCTTTTACTGGCCTATTTCAGTACAGAAAGAAAAAATATACAAACTTCACTGGCGCACTTATTTGTGGCAAAAGCGTTTACTGGCCTATTTCAGTACAGAAAGAAAAAATATACAAACTTCACTGGCGCACTTATTTGTGGCAAAAGCGTTTAGCGGCCTATTTCAGTATAAAATTAAAAATATATACAGTACGCATTTCATTTCTGCAGTTATTATTATTTCAGTACAAAAACAATATATATTCAGCGTTCTTTTTTGTAGTTATATGTGGTAAAACTTTTAGTGACGTATTTCGGTCGAAAAACAAATTTTATTGAGCATTCAGCGCTGCAGTTATATGTGGTAAAATCTTTATTGAAGTATTTCGGTCAAAAAACTACATTTATTCAGCGGTCATCGCTGCGGTTATATGTGGTAAAATCTTTATTGAAGTATTTCGGTCGAAAAACAATTTATTCAGCGGTCAGCACTGCGGTTATATGCGGTAAAATGTTTTTTGGAATGCTTTCTCCATCGTAGCCACGTTGTTGAATAAACTGAAGACTGGCGGAATCTCTCCTGTCTTAGGCAACACTTAATTTTTATTATTAAATTTATTAAATATTGAATATTAAATTGAACCAAAACTTGATTCAAATTATAAGAAAGTAAACTTAAATTCACCAATATATTATCCCAATCTTCAAGGGAAATTCACGGACAATCAATTTGCCAAGCCTTTTGTGCCGGAGAAAGCGTATTATTAAATCGTGTTTTAAGCAACACTTTATAAAGTTGCGAAATTTTTACCTTTTGTTCTGTCCAATAATAACTATAAATGGATAGACGAAGCGGCCACTCTGTGGCCCCCTCATGCTGCTGCCAGCTCCGCAATCTCTCGTCGTCGTGCCTCTCTGTGGCCTCCTCATGCTGCTGCCATATCCACACTATGTCACATTGACACTCTGTGGCCTCCTGATGCTGCCGCCACCTCCACACTATGTCACCTTGCCACTCTGTGGTCTCCTGATGCTGCCGCCACCTCCACACTAAGTCATTGTGCCACCATGTGGCCTCCCCCTGATGCTGCTGCCACCGCCACCTCCAGACTCTGTCATTGTGCCACTCTGTGGCCTCCGCATGCTGCTGCCATCTCCACACTATGCTACCTTGCCACTCTGTGGCCTGCTGATGCTGCCGCTACCTCCACACTATGTCACCTTGCCACTCTGTGGTCTCCTGATGCTGCCGCCACCTCCACACTCAGTCATTGTGCCACCATGTGTCCTCCCCCTGATGCTGCTGCCACCGCCACCTCCACACTCTGTCATTGTGCCACTCTGTGACCTCCTACTGATGCTGCTGCTGCCGCCACCTCCAGACTCTGTCACTGTGCCACTTGGTGGTCTCCTCATACTACTGCCACCTCCACACTCTGTCATTGTGCCATTCGGTTGCCTTCCCCTGATGCTGCTACTGCAGCTGCTGCCACCTCCAGACTCTGTCATTGTGCCACTCGGTGGTCTCCTCATACTACTGCCACCTCCACACTCTGTCATTGTGCCATTCGATGGACTTCCCCTGATGCTGCTACTGCAGCTGCTGCCACCTCCAGACTCTGTCATTGTGCCACTCGGTGGCTTCCTCATACTGCTGCCACCTCCACACTCAGTCATTGTGCCACTCGGTGTCCTTCTCCTGATGCTGCTACTGCTGCTGCCGCCACCTCCAGACTCTGTCATTTTCTAACTCGTTGGCTTCCTCATACTGCTGCCACCTCCACACTCTGTCATTATGCCACTCTGTGTGTAACTGCCTGCCCTGTGAGAGATCTGAGAAGATTGGATAGACTTGCAGCATGTGAGTCTATCTGACAAGTCTTTCTGTGTTTCCTTTCTGTTTTTTGTGGGCTGGATCCCACCTCTCCACAGGTTCTGCTCGTTAGCTTTTTAAGAGGCTCTATTTAAGTCCGCCTCTTACTGATGACTCGGCAGTTGATAATGTCATGGTAAGTGGGGATAGGAGGAACAACAAGAAAACAAACAGCAACAAGTAAACAGACTAGGCCCCAAAGCTAGGGAGGAGGGAATGGTAACCTCCTAACAATCCCTGAGCCTCTCTCTGACTGTTGACAGTATGAGCAAGTCCTGATGGTGAACGAACTCATATGCTTGAACCTAAGCCCTGCTGACACTGAAGCAAACCCTAACTTAGGAAGAGGGAAATGAGACAGCCGGTACCTGAGACTGTGAAAGGACCAGCGTCTCCCTGAGACCTAGCAGCAACACACACACAAAGGAGAAAACAGGAGGACTAAGCTTCAGACGAGCGGGAGGTAGAGGATCCACAAACAACCAGTATAGAACTTTAGAAGGAAAATATCAACCGCAAAGTCAGCAGTAAGAGGCGGACTTAAATGGAGCCTCTTAAACAGCTAACGAGCAGAACCTGTGGAGAGGTGGGATCCAGCCCACAACAGCAAACAGAAAGAAAACACAGAAAGACCTGTCAGATAGACTCACGTGCTGCAAGTCTATCCGATCTTCTCAGCTCTCTCACAGGGCAGGCAGTGACACCGTGGCCACCTGATGCTGCTGCCACCTCCACACTGTCATTGTTGCCACCACCTCCAGACTCTGTAATTGTGCCACTATGTGGCCTCCTGATACTGCCGTAACCTCCAGACCCTGTCATTGGGCCACTCTGTAGTCTCCTCATGCTGTTCCCACCCTCCCCACTTCATGACTGGGCCACTATTTTGCCTTTCGGCCTGGCTGACATCATAATTTGTTTGACCCTTCTACTGATCTATCAGAAAGGAAAAATGTGACACACAACGGATCCTGTCTGTGTAGCAGCTGTAAGGCCTGTATGGTCCCATAAGAATTGGTTTATGATTTGGTAGCCAAAAGCAGGAGTGGGTACAAAACACAGAAGACATGCAAATATTCCATTCACGTGTCATTTCTGTTTTAGATCCAGTCCTGTTTTTTTTGGCATTAGCAATACTGATGGATTATTGAGCAAATGCTGACCGAGTGAAGACATATGCTCCCCAGACAGGATGCGTTTTTTGTGGGTTATTGTTCTGACAGATCAGAGGAAGGGCAAATTAATCAGTGACGTCAACACAAACTTACTGCTGACACCCTCTCCACCCTGTCGGGGGGGGCTCTACTTGTATAAGCGTTTAATAGAACAGGTTCTGTAGACATCTATGTTCAATCAGCTGGTGACAGTGTAAAAGCAGTGCGCTTCTTCTTGGCACTAACATCGACCTGTAAGGTTGAGTTCATACTTGAGTTATTTGGTCAGTTTTGGCCCCGTTACTGCCCTAATAAGTGAAGTGTGCTGAGATTCTAAGGCTTCATTCACACGTCCGTAATAATGGGTCCGCATCCGTTCCGCAAATTGCGGAATGGGTACTGTAACGGATCACCGGGCACCCCGACCGGGTACCTCCGTTGAATGAATGCTCCTAGTGCTTTCCGAGGACTCCAAGCACTCCACTTGACACCGTACGCACTGCAGACCCCACGAACTGCCGAAGCTTGGTGGAGGTCTCGCCGTCTCCTACCCACCCTGGACCTATGACAAGGCTCCAGTGGGTGAACCTCTCCTAATTACAGAGGCAGGAACCAGGAGCAAGCTCTTACAAGAGCTAGGAGTTATAGCCAGGGGAGTATACACGTATAGCAATCCCCACACACATGAGACGAGGCTCTATGTTGAAGGTGAAACAGGAACTGACTGTACTTCACGTACAGCCTCTTTTATTCACAAACCAAAAACATAGTACTGCCCACAGGGGTTTGAAATACAACCAATCAGTAATTTACAACACATACAATGTAAGTACAGCCCATCTGGTGTACACGCCCCTAGGGGACCAGAATGAAGACTGTGACATAGGACAGATAAACAGCACTTAGGACACACAGACACAACACATCCCCACAATGCATCATGGTTTCCTCCTCTCTGCCCTGGCGACACCCGAGGCGTAATCCAATTATCTCTCAAGACAAAGAGAAATCTCCAATACACATGTTCAGACAACAGGACAGACATCACCCTTTAAACACACAATGGGACAATGGCACAATAGAAACACACCCGCATATTCCTCCCAAGCTGACAAGTTACACTTATTATAAATTGTTACAACTTTGTGAGTTTACATTGGCCATACATATAACTTACATTAATTCAAACAGTATAACGTGGGGACAAACCTATCCAAAATTCACTTGAATCGGTTCAGGGGTTTAAAAGTTAGTATATGGCCCATAATCCTGGGGCAAGAGGCCAGCAGCCAGTCCTCTCCAAAACCCAGTGGCGAGGTCGGTTTCGCCACACATCTCCCCCTCCCAGGGAAGACTAACCAGATACCTGACCTCACGGTCAGTACCTGAGTTAGTCTGGCAGTCCAACCACAACCCAATACTGGACCTGTTGAATCTTGGGGCCTGGCTCTGTTCTGTATGTCCCCAGCTGTTGAGTGGGCATCTGCTACTCCTCGCTTCCTTGTGGTTCTCCAGCTTGGAACTGTAGGTACTTGGTGGGCAGAGGCCGACTGCGCTCTGCCCAGATGCCAGCTCTTCCGCTGGGGTAGCCTGTGGGAAGTCCGGCTCTGGAGAAGAGGATAGGGGAGGGCAGAGGCCGACTGCGCTCTGCCCAGATGCCAGCGCTTCCACTGGGGTAGCCTGTGGAAAGTCAGCCTCTGGAGAAGAGGATAGGGGAGGGCAGAGGCCGACTGCGCTCTGCCCAGATGCCAGCTCTTCCGCTGGGATGTGGTCAGGGAATCCTATCCCCAGGACCTTGTTGCAGATCGGCTGTGGAGAGGAGGAATCGCTTACCTCCTCCTCCTGGCATTCCTGCAGGGTTGGTGGGGGATCTGAACCGGCCGTCCAGCATCCCGGTAGGCCTGGTGCAGAGACCGCAGTCCCATCTGCACCATCGGAGTTAGGGGTGCTGTCCCCCTCCTCCTCCTGGTATCCCTGCGGAGATGGCTGGAGATCTGGACCGACCGTCCAGCATCTCTGTAGGACTGGTAGAGAGACCTCGGTCCCATCTCCACCTGCCATCTGTGGGTCCTCCCAGGACCAGTCTGTGAGGTCCCTCAACATTTGCGAGTAAGGACCACCTGCGTCCACACCTGGCAACTCCGGCTGCTGTTGAGGGTCTGGGCCAGCTGCCCAGCATCCCGGTGGAGAGACCTCGGTCCCGTCTCCCCCCGCCTGTTGTGGTTCCTCACAGGACCAGTTTATGAGGACTTCTACCTCTGTAGCTGGTACTGAAGCAGGGGATACTTCAGTCGGGTCTTCCCAGCTGTAGGGTTGTAGGTCTGGGACTGCCACCCAGCTCTCTGGCAGTGTATATTGGGACCGAATTGAGCTGAAGAAGTATTGGTAGTCCTGCTCCAGCTCCCACTCCTTTGTCACTAGAGATGCCAGGTCTTGTCTCACCTCTCTCGCTGTAGCCCAATCATGCATAGCCTCCCTGTAGTCATAGATATCCCAGAACCGGGACCCTCCAGCATCTCCGAACTCTGGTTCTGCGAAGGCCTCAAACAACAGGCCAGGGCCATCAGAATTCTCACCCTCGGGTCTGTCGTGCTCAGCCATCCAGGGGGAGTGCCGAATCACATACCACCAGAGTGCCTGGTAGGCGTCATCTAGCCAAAGCTCCTTCCATACCAGGCTCTCCAGTTCTGTCACCCACTCATTCAGGGGCTTCTCTCCCAGAAGGGGCATTCGCAGGGCCACTCGCATCCGCAACTGCTGTTCCTCACTGGGGAGACACACGCCCCGCCGCCGCTGGGCATTTTCCAGGGCATCATACCAGACGCCTTTCCGGACTGCATCCCTCCAGTCCGGGTCATCCTCATCCTCGTAGTGGAACGCTGTTTTAAGACGAGCCGATTCCATCCTGCTGTAGCCAGGGGCGCTGTACGGATACTAGCGTTACCCTCAATTTAGTAAATCCACGAACGGTGTCTCCGAGCTGCTTCTCCTCACACTAGGACGCCATCCCACTGCTTGCCACCAATGTAACGGATCACCGGGCACCCCGACCGGGTACCTCCGTTGAATGAATGCTCCTAGTGCTTTCCGAGGACTCCAAGCACTCCACTTGACACCGTACGCACTGCAGACCCCACGAACTGCCGAAGCTTGGTGGAGGTCTCGCCGTCTCCTACCCACCCTGGACCTATGACAAGGCTCCAGTGGGTGAACCTCTCCTAATTACAGAGGCAGGAACCAGGAGCAAGCTCTTACAAGAGCTAGGAGTTATAGCCAGGGGAGTATACACGTATAGCAATCCCCACACACATGAGACGAGGCTCTATGTTGAAGGTGAAACAGGAACTGACTGTACTTCACGTACAGCCTCTTTTATTCACAAACCAAAAACATAGTACTGCCCACAGGGGTTTGAAATACAACCAATCAGTAATTTACAACACATACAATGTAAGTACAGCCCATCTGGTGTACACGCCCCTAGGGGACCAGAATGAAGACTGTGACATAGGACAGATAAACAGCACTTAGGACACACAGACACAACACATCCCCACAATGCATCATGGTTTCCTCCTCTCTGCCCTGGCGACACCCGAGGCGTAATCCAATTATCTCTCAAGACAAAGAGAAATCTCCAATACACATGTTCAGACAACAGGACAGACATCACCCTTTAAACACACAATGGGACAATGGCACAATAGAAACACACCCGCATATTCCTCCCAAGCTGACAAGTTACACTTATTATAAATTGTTACAACTTTGTGAGTTTACATTGGCCATACATATAACTTACATTAATTCAAACAGTATAACGTGGGGACAAACCTATCCAAAATTCACTTGAATCGGTTCAGGGGTTTAAAAGTTAGTATATGGCCCATAATCCTGGGGCAAGAGGCCAGCAGCCAGTCCTCTCCAAAACCCAGTGGCGAGGTCGGTTTCGCCACAGGTACGAACCCATTCATTCTCTATGGGGATGGAATGGATGCGGAGCGCACACTATGTTCTCTCCACATCCGCATTTCCGGAGCGCGCTGCCAATCTTCCTGTCCGCGGCTCCGTAAAAAAATAGAACATGTCCTATTCTTGTCCATTTTTTAACGTAATTCACCGCGAATATATTCGGATCGAACCAAACTTTTCCCCAAAAATTCAGCGAAATGGCGAATCGAATATTTTAAAAATTCGCACATCTCTACCAAGTACCCATCTTCATGATTGTGTGGATCCCAGCGGTAAGACCCCCACTGATCTAATAGTTATCCCCTATCCTGTAGATTGGGGATAACTTACCAACTGGAATATGAATCAAAGATGAGGATTGCTACATCTGTAGCCCGAAACCAGAGATTGTTTTTTTTCAAATGACTATTATTATAAATTGAGGTTATTACTTGCTTGTTCTTATTCCCTTTGATACATAATGAAAGGTCTATTAAATGAGTATTTTTGGCAAATTACATCTTTGAGACATACAGATTCAAAAATAGGTCATGTTCATCTCCTATGGTAAATGCACTTAAAGACCAAACATCCAGCCTAAAGTAATCAGAAGCTGCCTGTGAAATAAATAAAAATGTGGTAAAAAGTAAGTAAAATGCTTTTAGTCAGTAACAAATTGTTGTTAAACTGTAATTTACTACAACGTGTGAATATCTATTTCTTTGTTGCAAGAATCTTGTAATTCAAAATGTTTTCCTGTTGTGTCTGAGCAGATGAGAAATTATAAAGACTAATACAACAATTTAACGCTTCAGAGAAACGGTGTATATCATTACTCCTCTGTAGCCAAGCGCGCTAATTAATATTTATTGCACCTGTCAAACCAGTAGCCGTGGTCAATCCATTGCCTAAGCAGTTCAATGGGAGGCTGGGCACCATATTTCTCCTTGGCAGGCACGTTTAGGTCATCAACAAAGACAAAAGCTTGTTTCCTCAGTGGAGGACCGTGCACCCTCTTCTTTCTCCTATAAAATTAAATGATTAATTTAGTTCATGTTAATTTCTAGCTAACTTTTAACAGCAAAAAGGAAATGGGAGGGGTGTTCTTCCAAGTTACATCATTGTTAGAAACAATTTCAACTTTGACAATCTGTGACCTCTGGATTTTATCAGATGTGCCTTAAAGGTCACCTAGCATTGTAAAGCGATAGTTATAAATTCACATGGAATTAAATCAAAGGTGGCAGGGCATTTTGAGGTAAATAAGCTTCCTGAACTATTTCAGCTAGAACCTTTGTTAAGCACTGACAAGAAAAGTGAATAGCGGGCAGCAGGATTAATCAAACGCTAAGAAATGCAACCAACAGACTTCAGCTTATCTGACAATACAAAGGAAGGTTTTAATTTGTAAGCCTTAAGGATAATTGTTTTCAGGTACTTAAATGCATTTTTTTGTAAAAGAGGGAAAACAAAACAAAAAAAGGACAGCTTTTAAAGTAAGGCTTTGGTACAAGACAACTGAATTGTATTTCATTTCCTGATCTTTTTTCTAGATGATTATACAATAGAGGTTTTCCTAGCTTAGTCACAACTGTGGAAAGCAATTTCAGATATTATAAAATAAAATAAAAATAAAAGATTAAAATCTCTACCAAATCCTATGCAAATATGTATTTTACACAATACATATTTAAATTCTCAAGTCAGTGATAGGCAAGAAAAAACTTTAAGTGGGTCCTTTGTTATAGGAAGCAAGCTATATTCCCATTGGTTATTTTGGATGACCACTAAATTAATTATGTACACCAAGTTGAAATTTGGATTAATAGTGCAGTTTTGTGCTAAAATAAAAAAAAGTCATGTTTTTCCATTTCTTTCTGCACTCAATACCCCATATTGAGATGAAAAAAAAAAGAATTTTTGAACTTTTTGAAAATTATTAAAAAGAAAAAACTGAAAATTTAAATAGACATAAGTATTTTAACCCTTTGCTATGACAATTGAAATTTAACCATGGGGCCCTTCTATTTCTATATAATCTTTGAGATGTTTCTATACCTTGATTGAAGTCCAGTTTTGGTAAATTCGGTTGATTGGACATGACACAGCATATTTACAAATAGTAAGAGTATTGTGCGCAGTACTGGAGACCATATCTCCAGAAGGATATTGATACTTTGGAGAGAGTTCATAGAAGAGCTACTAAACTAGTACATGGATTGCAGGATAAAACTTACCAGGAAAGATTAAAGGACCTTAACATGTATAAACTTGGAAGACAGACGAGACAGAGGGGATATGATAGAAACTTTGAAATACATAAAGGGAATCAACAAGGTAAAAGAGGAGAGTATATTTAAAAAAAGAAAAATTGCTACAAGAGGACATATTTTTAAATTAGAGGGGCAAAGGTTTAAAAGTAATATCAGGAAGCATTACTTTACTGAAAGAGTATTGGATGCATTGAATAGCCTTCCTGCAGAAGTGGTAGCTGCAAATACAGTGAAGGAGTTTAAGCATGCATGGGATAGGCATAAGGCCATACTTCATATAAGATAGGGCCAGGGGCTATTCATAGTATTCAGTATATTGGGCAGACTAGATGGGCCAAATGTTTTTTATCTGCCAACACATTCTATGTTTCTATCTAATTCTTAGATTGATTAATAGTGTCTAATTATTAATGTTAAACAAATTCACTATTGTGTTACATGGACCTTTTTGCCCTTGTGCCAAAAAAATTTGTCCCTACCCCCAAAAAACTGTCTAGTCTAAGTTTACGCCCTTTATAAGTTAGCATAGTTTTATTACAAATATGCACCAAAATTGCCCCTTGTTGGACAGGGAGTAGAATGCTTAGAAAAGCATCTAAAGCAGTTGGTAAATGAAATGCAATTGTAAATCTACCCCAATGTGTCTTGAGTAGAGTTGAGCGGACACCTGGATGTTCGGGTTCGACGAGTTCGGCTAAACTTGAAAAAAAAGTTTGGGTTCGAGACCCGAACTTGACCCGAACTTGACCCAGAACCCCATTGAAGTCAATGGGGACCCGAAGTTTTGGGCACTAAAATGGCTCTAAAATAGTCCTGGAAAGGGCTAGAGGGCTGCAAAAGGCATCAAAATGTGCTTAAGAGCATGGCAACTGTTCTGCAAACAAATGTGGATAGGGAAATGACTTAAAATAACATAAAATACAGAAAAATTAAAAATAACAATCTGGATCTAGGAGTAGGAGGTTGAGGAGGCGGTGGATGGGTGGATGTGGCGGTGTAGGTTGACGTGGCGGTGTAGGTGGAAGCGGTGGTGAAGGAGGAATAGGTAGCCAACACTGATTTGTTATTTTTTATTTTTTAATTGGGGTATCCCCCAAAATATTGGGACATATAACAAAATAAAACAAAGAATAAGTGCACTTAAATACAAAAATGGATGGTTGAGGCTGGTATAAATGTCTATTCTGCACAAGGTACGGACAAGTCCTGTGGGATCCATGCCTGGTTCATTTTAATAAACGTAAGCTTGTCCACATTGGCTGCGGCCTGTGATAATGCTCTCTGCCGTGCTAAACACACGTTCACACTATACACTGGCTGCAGGGCAGGTAAGCACCTCCAAGGCTGACAAAGCTTTTCCACATTTTGGCCATGCTAACCCTGCCTTCTCAGGTGCTAGCGGTGCCCCAGCTGCGTTGGCGACCTCTTCCTCCTCCTCTGGCTTCGCCTTGTGCTTCCACTGTGCCCCCGCTGTCAGGTGGGAATGCCATCATCAGCGTGCGCTTGTAGTCGCGCATCTTCCGATCAATAACAGATGTTTTCACTTAATTTAGTTCCCTGTCAGCAATGCAGAGCAGGGGTTAATTCACGGCAAAAGGGGGAATCTTGTCACCCAGCAATAAAACAGAGGATTTTGAGAGATTTAGGCTCATGTCACCCAGGCACAGCAGGGGTTCATTCACGGCAAAAGTGGGTTCTTGTCACCCAGCAATAGAACAGAGGATTTTGAGAGATTTAGGCCCATGTCACCCAGGCACAGCAGGGGTTCATTCACGGCAAAAGGGGGTTCATGTCACCCAGCAATAGAACAGAGGATTTTAGAGAGATTTAGGCCCCTGTCACCCAGGCACAGCAGGGATTCATTCACGGCAAAAGGTGGTTCATGTCACCCAGCAATAGAACAGAGGATTTTGAGAGATATAGGCCCCTGTCATCCAGGCACAGCAGGGGTTCATTGTCGGCAAAAGGGGGTTCATGTCACCCAGCAATAGAACAGAGGATTTTGAGAGATTTAGGCCCATGTCACCCAGGCACAGCAGGGGTTCATTGTAGGCAAAATTGGGTTCTTATCACCCAGCAATAGAACAGAGGATTTTGAGAGATTTAGGCCCCTGTCACCCAGGCACAGCAGGGGTTTGTATACGGCAAAAATGGTAAAATGTCACCCGACAATTGAAAATAAGAATTTTTTCAATTTAGGACACTAAAATTGGCACTTTTTTGCATTAAAATGGCTCTAAAATAGTCCTTGAAAAGGCTAGAGGGATGTAAAAGGCAGTAAAATGTGCTTAAGAGCACGATAACTGCTCTGCAAACAAATGTGGCTAGGGAAATAACTTAAAATAAAATAACAAAAAATTGCAAATTATTAACCTGCAACTCAGAGAAGGAGGTGGATATGGAGTCGGGGGTTGAGGAGGCGGTGAATGTGGTGTTGTAGGTGGAGGCAGCAATGGAGGAGGAGGAGGTAGCCAACAATGTTATTTTTTTATTTTTTATTGGGGTAGATAGCCCCCAAAATATTGTGAAAAATAAAAAATAAATAAAACAAAGATCATTGCACTTGACTTGAGTACAAGAATGTATGTTTGATGGTGGTATAAATGTCTATTCTGCACAAGGTACAGACAAGTCTTGTGGGATCCAAGCTTGGTTCATTTTAATGAATGTGAGCTTGTCCACGTTGGCTGTGGACAGGCGGCTGCGCTCGTCTGTGATGACGCCCCATGCCATGCTAAACACACGTTCAGATAATACACTTGCTGCAGGGCAGGCTAGCACCTCCAAGGCGTAAAGGACAAGCTCAGGCCATGTGCCCAATTTGGAGACCCAGAAGTTGAAGGGGGCAGACCCGTCATTCAGTATGTGTAGGCGTGAGCACACATACTGCTCCACCATGTTGGTGAAATGCTGCCTCCGGCTAAGACGTTCCATATCAGCTGGTGGTGCTGGTTGTTGTGGCGTGCTGACAAAGTTTTTCCACATTTCGGCCATGCTAACCCTGCCTTCTGAGGTGCTGGCGGTGCCACAGCTTCGTTGGCAACCTCTTCCTCGTCCTCTGCCTTCGCCTTGTGCTTCCACTGTGCCCCCGCTGTCAGGTGGGAATGCCACCAGCAGCGCATCTACCAGCGTGCGCTTGTACTCGCGCATCTTACGATCATGCTCCAGTGACGGAATTAAGGACGGTACGTTGTCCTTGTTAGGGGGATCCAGCAGCGTGGCCACCCAGTAATCAGCACAAGTTAGAATGTGGGCAACTTGGCGGTCGTTGCGGAGACACTGCAGCATGTAATCGCTCATGTGTGCCAGGCTGCCCAGAGGCAACGAAAAGCTGTCCTCGGTGGGAGGTCTATCGTCTGTGTCCTCTGTATCCCCCCATCCACGCACCAGTGATGGACACTCGAAACAGTGCAACATGGAACACAGGTCTCGCATGGAGGCCCAGTCATTGGTGGTAAAGTGGTGCTGTTCCGCCGAGCGACTCACCCGTGCGTGCTGCAGCTGAAACTCCACTATCGCCTGCTGCTGCTCGCAGTCTGGCAAGCATGTGCAAGGTGGAGTTCCACCTTGTGGGCACGTCGCATATGAGGCGGTAAGCGGGAAGGCCGAAGTTACGCTGCAGCGCTGACAGGCGAGCAGCAGCAGGGTGAGAACGCCGAAAGCGCGTTACAGACGGCCCGCACTTTATGCAGCAGCTCTGACATGTCGGAGTAATTTTTAAGGAATCTCTGCACCACCAAATTCAGCATATGCGCCAGGCAAGGGATGTGCGTCAAACCGTCTAGTCCCAGAGCTGCTACGAGATTTTGCCCATTATCGCACACCACCAGGCCGGGCTTGAGGCTGACTGGCACAAACCACTCATCGGTCTGTTGTTCAAGGCCCGTCCACAGCTCCTGCGCTGTGTGGGGTTTGTCCCCCAAACAGATACGTTTTAAAACTGCCTGCTGTCGTTTACCCCTGGCTGTGCTGAAGTTGATGGTGAAGAAGTTACGCTGACCGGATGAGGAGCTGGTAGAGGATGAGGAAGCAGAGTAGGAGGAGGAAGCAACAGGAGGCAAACTGAAGCGCCCTGCAATCCTCGGTGGTGGAAGGACATGCACCAAACTGCAATCCGCCTCAGGCCCAGCCGCCACTGCATTTACCCAATGTGCTGTTATGGAGATATAACGGCCCTGACCGTGCTTATTGGTCCACATATCCGTAGTCAGGTGCACCTTGCCACAGATGGCGTTGCGCAGTGCACACTTGATTTTGTCCCCTACTTGGTTGTGAAGGGAAGGGATGGCTCGCCTTGAAAAGTAGTAGCGGCTGGGCACGACGTACTGTGGGACAGCCACCGCCATAAGGCCTTTAAAACTATCCGTCTCCCCCAGACGGAATGACAGCATTTCAAAGGCAAGTAATTTCGAAATGCTGGCATTCAGGGCTAGGGATCTCGGGTAGGTAGGGGGGTACTTCCTCTTCCTCTCCAGCGTTTGGGATATGGAGAGCTGAACGCTTCCGTGGGACATTGTGGAGATGCTTGATGACCCAAGTGTTGGTGTTGCTGGCAGATCCTCTGTTTGCGGGGTGCCAGGTGGCACTGACACTCCAGAGGTGGATGAAGAGGCCGCGACTGCAGCAGAAGAGGAAGCAGGAGGAGCCAGAGACCTTTATTGTTTTTTGAGGTGTCTACTCGACTGCAGCTCGAACTTTGCACTTAAAGGGGTTGTCCAGGATCAAAACATTTTTTTAAAAATAAGTTTACTCACTCTTAATAGCCGATTCAAGGTCCCCACATATGTTTTTTTGTATTTTCTCCTCTTCTACAGGGCTCCGACAGTCCCCCACTCATTGTTGACATCGATGTTTATGTTAGCGCTAACTTCCTGCCGCACATCGTCACCTCCTCTGTGCATCCGCCCCCCTGAATCATTCTTTCTCCAGCCTGCTGCAGCATTTGCCTGTATTTTACATAGGAGGCGTTCACTATGCTAAGTAGCATAGTGCTCTGCCTCCTTCATTCAGAAGAAAGCGCACTGCCCGGTGACATCACCGGACCAGAGGGGCGGGGTTTAGCGTCATGTGTTGCCACCTAGTTTCCGCCCCTCAGTGCGCTCTGCATAATCACTGAGCGCACTGAGGCTCATCAAGAGAATGCCAAGAGTGTGCAAAGCAGTAATCAAAGCAAAAGGTGGCTACTTTGAAGAACCTAGAATATGACATATTTTCAGTTGTTTCACACTTGTTTGTTATGTATATAATTCCACATGTGTTAATTCATAGTTTTGATGCCTTCATAGTCATGAAAATAAAGAAAACTCTTTGAATGAGAAGGTGTGTCCAAACATTTGGTCTGTACTGTATCTTTGCACAAAAAGGCTGTATTTCAAATGGCTGTATTTCAAATGGCTGAATTAAACCCCTGTATGTATAGGGGGGATCATGGAAAGACCTTGGCATGGATGGTCTCATTTCTCCAGGACAGGGTACAACGAGTGAAGCTGGGGGTATTTCACTCAACCGATATCTCACTGTCCTGTGGAGTACCACAAGGCTCGGCACTATCCCCAGACTTGTTCAACATCTATCTGAGACCATTTGCCGACATCATCAGGAGCCACAATCTTCAGTTTCATGTTTATGCGGATGATACACAACTGTACTTTAGGCTTGCCAAAGGAACAGTTGATCAAGTCGATCTGGCCGGATGTCTCTTGGAGATCGATCACTGGATGAGTGCCAATTATCTAAAGCTTAATGGCACCAAAACTGAATGTATTACATTCAGTGACCAGAAAATTACACCCTCAGCACCCCAATGGCCATTGTCTTTTGGACCTGTCCCTGAGACAGCCACCCAGGTCAGGGACTTGGGAGTGGTCTTGGACTCCAGATTAACCCTGGCCCCTCAGATAAATCAGGTGGTTAGTACCTGCCACTACCAGCTGAACTTCTGGGGAGGATTTTAAAATACATCGAATCCCCGCTCAGGAAAGCCTTGGTCGAAGCAGCGATCAGCAGTCGGTTGGACTATTGTAATGCCTAGACTTGAACTTGTGCAGAATGCTGCCGCAAGGCTCGTAACGGGTGTTGCCCGCCGAGAGTCAATCACTCCCTCTCTTAATGCCTTGCACTGGCTCCACGTCCAACAACGGGTGATGTTCAAGATTGGATGCTTCATGCATAGGGTATTCCATTGTGTGGGGCCTTTTTACCTGTAACGTAAATTCACCAGGTACGAACCGTTGAGGACATTGAGGTCTAGTAACTCTGCGAATTTTAACATCCCGCAAGTTAACAAGATCAGACGTGGAGTTAGATCCTTTTTGGCTCAAGGGGCCAGATTTGGAACCACCTACCTCTGGCCCTGAAAATGATTCCCAGTCTTCTCTTATTCAGAAGTGCACTGAAAACCTTACTTTTCAAACAGGCGTTTGATCTTCCTATATAACACTTATTTGGTTTATATAATTTTGGGGATTTTCTTAAATCTTAGTCTATAAATTCACGTTTGGTAATGTTCTTTTATCTTAAAGATACTTTCCCCCCACGTTTATTAAATTGTTTTCTTCACATTCTCTGTATCTAGTCCGAACCCTTTGAACCTTGAGATCCCCCTACCTTCCTCCCCTTTTTCTTGACTCTCCATTTGATAAGTGCTAGGAAATTGGTCTCTGGAATAGGTGCTGTATTCTCTATGCCTTTGTGGCCCATGGCAAAGTGTCATGCCTTCTTTTTTTCCTCCCTGTTGAATAAGTCAGCTAAGCGCATCGAGGCCCGAAGGGTAAGACTGCGTGTACACAAGACTATACATCATCATCATCATCACACATGCCCTGAATCAGTATAGGCCTGAAGTAAATATATCTTTGCACAAAAAGGCTGTATTTCAAATGCCTAATTCAAACCCCTGTATGTATAGGGGGGATCTCACACGCCCTGAATCAGTGTAGGCCTAAAGTAAATATATCTTTGCACAAAATGGCTGTATTTCAATTGGCTGTATTTCAAATGCCTAATTCAAACTCCTGTATGTATAGGGGGATCTCACACGCCCTAAATCAGTGTAGGCCTGAAGTAAATATATCTTTGCACAAAATGGCTGTATTTCAAATGGCTGTATTTCAAATGGCTGAATCAAACCCCTGTATGTATAGGGGGGATCTCACACGCCCTGAATCAGTGTAGGCCTGAAGTAAATATATCTTTGCACAAAATGGCTGTATTTCAAATGGCTGTATTTCAAATGGCTGAATCAAACCCCTGTATGTATAGGGGGGATCTCACACGCCCTGAATCAGTGTAGGCCTGAAGTAAATATATCTTTGCACAAAATGGCTGTATTTCAAATGGCTATATTTCAAATGCCTAATTCAAACCCCTGTATGTATAGGGGGGATTACACACGCCCTGAATCAGTGTAGGCCTGAAGTAAAGATTTCTTTGCACAAAATGTCTGTATTTCAAATGGCTGTATTTCAAATGGCTGAATCAAACCCCTGTATGTATAGGGGGATCTCACACGCCCTGAATCAGTGTAGGCCTGAAGTAAATATATCTTTGCACAAAAAGGCTGTATTTCAAATGTCACGACCATGGTTATGGTCGTGACTCCTTATCCGCATGCAGTTGCCTGCGGTTTTGGTTTTGTTGTCAACCACATGGTGAGGGCTGCTTGTAGGTTGCCTTACGTGTGGTTGCCGCTGGCAACATGTTTGTACTTGGCAGTATAGCAGCCTGAGCTGTTGCTAAGCAGCTTGCTGTCAGGTGCATGCGGGTACACCTGGCAACCTGTCTTTATTGGTGTGCCTTTTGTACGTGTGGTGTGCACTTTCCCGGTGTGTTGTGCACGAGGTTGTATGTGTGCATTGTGACACTTTAGGTCACTTGTGGTTGCCCCTGGCAACGTGGTGAGTTGTGTACATGTGGTGGCAGTGTCTCGGCCTTCTGGCTGTTTCTCTGGACATGGTTGCCACGCATGTCGTTGCTGGCGGTAACAGTTGCACTTTGATTGTTGTTTGTACACTTCCCCTTCACGTGGCAGTCTTCCCTTGCCTGGTGTAGGAAGGGTTAACTCCCTTACAATGACATCTGCATCAAAGGCTGCCAACTAAATTTTTTGTGCCCAAACGACTGTTTGTTTAACAACTGAATTTGACAGCAGTATATAGGCCTGTAATTTCACACGTGCTGATGCTGCAAGGCCTGAAAATAGTCAAAAAAGTGTTTTTTTCAAACCCCAGAAAATGATGAGTGTATTTCTAGCTTAAATTGCCCACTGACTAATACAGATGTTGTAGATTGCCCAAAAAGTATTTTTTTGCTAACAGAATATGACTGCTGTATATATTAAACTTGAATTTAACACTTGCAGATCTGGAAAATACCGTAGTTTTTTTTTTTGAAAAGTGTGTTTTTCAAACTCCAGAAAATGATGGGTGTATTTCTACCTTAAATTGCACACTGACTAATACAGATGTTGTAGATTGCCAAAAAAGTCTTTTTTTGGTAACAGAATATGAAAGCTGAATATATTAAACTTGAATTTAACACTTGCAGATCTGGAAAATACAGCTTTTTGAAAAAAATTGTGTGTTTTTAAAACCCCAGAAAAATGATGGGTGTATTTCTACCTTAAATTTCACACTGACTAATCCAGATGTTGTAGTTTGCCCCCAAAAAATGGTGATTTGCAATGTCCCAAAAGCTCAGATGCAATGCTGGTGCACTGAGCATGCTGGTCAATGCTGGTCAATGGCCTCAGGCCAGGGTAAAACGATTGTGTCCTGCACCCACACAACTATTTCTAGGTAGATCGCTGAGTTTGATTCTCTCCTATTCTCTCCCTGAAATCACAAGTCCAGCAGCATCCTCTCCCTACACTTGTAACAGCAGAGTGATGTACAGCGCTATGTGACTCAAGCTTATATAGAGGCTGGGTCACATGCTGCTCTGGTCAATCACAGCCATGCCATTAGTAGGCATGGCTGTGATGGCCTCTTGGGGCAAGTAGTGTGCAGCCTTTCAAAAAGCGCCAAGAAAGCGCCGAACACCGAACCTGAACTTTTACGGAAATGTTCGGGTTCGGGTCCGGGTTCCAAAAATCCTAAAGTTCGGTACGAACCCGAACTTTACAGTTCGGGTTCGCTCAACCCTAGTCTTGAGAAAACATATTGAACCAAAACCTCCCCAAAATGGTTAAAACTAAAACGCACTGGGGCACATTTACTAATCTTAGAAATGGTGTAAACTCAGACAGACTGTCTAGCCCTGCACCCCATTTATCACAGTGGCTCACCCTGGATGATAAAGATGGTTGCAGAGCTAGGTGAATAACAGTGCAAATTCAGATTTTTTCTCTGCACAGTGTAACTTTCTTTCCAGTGTAGTGAAAATATGGCATATCGGCCTTATTGACTTGAATTAGGCCACATTTCCATTCTATGTGCAGTGCCTTTGTAATGCCTGTAGATAGGGACAGACACTGAGCCCTAACCTAGAACCCAACCCACTTTTCCTACCTACTTACAGTGCAAGCCATAGGTAGCAAGACTGCTACTGTTTGACAGTCCCTATGCTACTAAGGTGCAGAGACAATTACTTAGAGACAAATAACATAAAGACAAGTTGTATGTACTGTAAATGGGTCAGAACCAGGAGGACAATACAGTAAAAAAATTAGAGAGATAGAGTTGTCAAAAGACAAGTCGATGTTAGAACCAGAAGAGATGCACAGTACAAATCACCAGAGACAGAGAGTGGTCAAAGGACGAGCCGAGGTCAAAAACATGAGCAATCCAGATCAGCACAGGAACAAGAACCAGGCACTGGCACTGGAGTATGGCTAGGAAGGGGTTTAAATAGAGCACCAAGTCCCTGGATAGGCACTCCATTAGTCAGAAACACTAGCACACAGAAATAGAGCAGCTCAGCAATCAATCCACTGCTAATTTAAGTTTCAGATGTTGCTAAGGATGCTGTCCCGTAACCAGGGGACATGTTTCTCCCGGTGCAGCGATGCCAAGGCTGAGGATTGAGCCGCTGGAGATTAAACAGGTAAATTTATGCCGTTTTGGAAATTGTGTTTTGCAAAGCACTATGAAAATTATTTTCAGTAATTATTTTTATACTTTGCTTTGACTTACCGTATTTCTTGATATTTTGTAGCATGAAAATGCTTGAAGATGAACAAATCTAAATTCTCTTAGCCCATAGTAGAAAATGCTGATAAAATTTATATTCTACAAATATATTTGCTTAAAGACTATGGCAGTGGTGTAGTGTGGGTTGTTAGTGCATGTAGTCATCAGAGCAGCCTGCGGATGCCATAAAAAAGAAAGCTGTGATAATGGCCAATTGGAAAAAAAGATTTTTTAGTCCAAGATATGTAGAATGCAATAATGAAAATTGCCCCCAAAGATTTTCATAGTAGCTTTAAGTGTTTCAAGCTACCTTAGTCTTCACAGCAGAATAAGACTGTTCCCACTATGTACTTCCTAAAGTTGCATGAAAATACTAGGAATGTTGCATTCACAAGTTGTGACTACAGACAGTTTGCAGTATGTCAACAATGGCTGCAAAATAATTTGAATCCATAGTAATACAGAGAGAAGTGTCTAAAAGTTACATGTTTGTACAGCTTGCAAGTTAGGGTAAAATGGCTCCTAAAAATGTAGTACTCTACACGTTACTTATACGACTGTTCTAAGACAAAATTCTATGGGATAGAATATTAAATAATGGCATTTCATAGACCATTAATAATGCTAAGTAAACTAACGTAAAATACAGCAAATTTGGTACATCCTTGCCTGTCCATGCTCCAGAAAAGTGAATCTAAATCTAAATTTGCAATGTAATTTATAATTTCTGGTGTGAAACTTGCATTAGGACTATAAGGGTGCTTTCAGATGAGCATATTGAAATCCGTCAGTATTCTGGCTCAGGATCCTGATGATATACCATCAGGATTTATTGTCATCAGGATTGCATCAGGATTTACATTTCTTCCTTCATTATTTATGCACTGCACAGACTGTAATGTGCGTATTTGGAAACAAACACACAAAACTTGGACATGCTGCGGATTTCAAATACTGACAGAAATTATTCGCCTATGTGAATAGCTCTATTCATTAACATAAGCAGCGGACTCCGGAACATAAAATCCGGACTATGTACGCATTGCAAATACGCTCGTCTGAAAGCGGCCTAAGGATAAGACAAATTTATCAAGTAACGTGATATTTGATAAATGTGGCAGACTGGCAAAACTGACTTCTAATTTTTTCCCATGATAAATTCCCCCCAATGTGTTTGTGACTTTTTACCTGCACCTTTTCGAAAATAATTGTCAGAACTCTCACTTTTTCCCCCTCACAACTTTCAGAAAGGGGGCATGGCAAGGGCAGGAATGGGGCATGGCCAGCGGCTGCAGCACATTTTTCTTCATTTATGCCAATTTTTTGGGCACAAATTAATCCCTGGATTTCTGTTTAGGTGCATGGAATGTCAGAAGATGTGCCTAATTTATGACAAGGCCTGAGCCTCATCATAAATTAGGCGTATCTTCCAGAAGTGCAGGGGATTTCAAGATCAGCGCAGAAAGTGCCAGTCTTGATAAATCTCACCCTATGAGTATTCCAACCCTCATTAGTGTTATATATGTTGTACAATAAAGGTGTCTATTTTACAATTTAGGCATTCTTCAATGTATAGTACTGTACTCTATTACAATTATAAAGTGTGGGGACTTGACAATCACTGCATTTCTTATTATTCATTGGAAGGTAATAATCTCTTATAGTTCAAGGTATCTTCACTTTCATTTTACAAAAAGTTGACAACTAAATGACACATTCATTTCTACACTAAAAACGACTTAATAACAGTAGTGTTCTGATTCTGTGGATGCATTTAATGCCGTTACAATATTGTGGTGCAAATCAACCACAAGATGTGATTCACTGAACAAACTGGAAGAGAAAAGTCTCTTAGGATGGGATTAAGGCTACTTTCACACTTGCGTTGCGTTGTTCTTTTCCGGTATAGAGTTCCGTCACAGGGGCTCTATACCGGAAAAGAACTGATCAGGTATGTCCCCATGCATTCTGAATGGAGAGTAATCCGTTCAGTTTGCATCAGGATGTCTTCAGTTCAGTCGTTTTGACTGATCAGGCAAAAGAGAAAACCGTAGCATGCTACGGTTTTATCTCCGGCTAAAAAAACTGAAGACTTGCCTGAACGCCAGATCAGGCATTTTTTCCCATAGGAATGTATTAGTGCCGGATCCGGCATTCAGAATACCGGAATGCCGGATCCGTCCTTCCGGTATACGCATGCGCAGACTGAAAAAAAGGTGAAAAAATAAATGCCGGATCCGTTTTTGCCGGATGACACCGGAAAGATGCATTTTTTCGACTGATCAGGCATTTTTAAGACTGATCAGGATCCTGATCAGTCTTACTAATGCCATCAGTTAGCATACATTTTGCCTGATCCGGCAAGCAGTTCCGGCGACGGAACTGCTTGCCGGATCTCTCTGCCGCAAGTGTTAAAGTAGCCTAAAACTAGATTATTCATGATTTTACAAACATTAGCAACCTAGCAGAATGTGTGAGACTATAGAACAGTGTTACTGCATTACATAATTGAACACAACCAATCTATATGGTTTATACTCATAAAATGCACTATATATACATATATATATATATATATATATATATATATATACACACACACACGCACACACACATACACCTGTGTGTGTAATCTAGTAATACAGAAAGTCTGATGATCCAGCACTGAACTGTAATAAAATGATACAATACAGATACACAGAGATCCATACATCATGTGAGCACAAATGATTTCAAACAACCACAGGTAGGTCAGTATGCGAGCAGTACATATATTATATAGGCCATTAACCAGCCGGCCATTTATTCATAAAGACAGATTTGTTAATTGTAGATTAATGTATCCATTTTACCTTTATTATTAATATACTGCAAGTCATAGTTAGTAATTGAATCAGATCTCAAATGTTCTGGTGGCAAAGGGTGGTCCAGTTGCAAGAGAACCTCAGCTTAATAGTTTCAGGTAATAAATATTAACATACTGTATTACTGAGTAAAAAAATTTTTTTTATACTAGTGCTTGTTTCTTAAGAACTGCCAAAATAAAGGAAGATGTTGAAAAAGATTAGAAATAAAAGCACTGTTTCTTCCAGAAGCAGTGCCACTCTTTCCCAAGGATTACTGCAGTCCCATTCCCTAGAATGGGGATGAGCTGCATTACCAGCACGTATTCTTGAGCTGCATTACCCAGAACGTATTCTATTTCTATTCTTTTTTCTAATTGTGGAAAAACCTCTTAATATGGTTTTACTGAACAAAGATTCAGCAGTTTTAATACTCAAAATTATTGGTGTGTTCTATTTGATGGACATCGTTTCCTGATGTATAAATAATATGAGGATTAAAATTGTTAATCTTGAGATCATGGATAACCAGAAATATATTTGTGTCACGGGTACTGCACACAATCGAAATCAAGGACTGTTTGATGGTTTCTTTGTTTTTATATATGGCAGTGTTTTATGCCATCAACTTTGTCCTGCCCATACTAACGGCAGAATAAAGTAGAGACAAGTGAGTTGATTTCAGCGGTCTGTTATTTATAAGATAAAAGTAAGTGGTTGCCGAGAACCAACATCACAACCATTGCAGACTGGGCCTGGAGAAGAGTCACGGCCACCTGAGAAGAGTCCTGGTCATTCATAAATTTCTGCTTTCCTCGCCCACCTGCTGATGATTGACAGTCTTCTACCTAGTTTTCTCTCTTTCTCTCTAGGAGAGAACTGACAATCATCAGCAGATGGGTGAGTGAAGGAAATTTTTAATAACCATGACTCATCTCAGGTAGATCTGACTCTTTTCAAGGCCTGAGCTGTAATGATTATGATGCTGGTTCTCAGCAACCACTTACTTTTAGCTCATTATTAACACACCACTGAAATCAGCATTTCTGTCACTATTTTATGCTGCCCTCAGTGAGGTCAGCATAAAGTTGGTGACAGGTTCCCTTTAAGGCTTCAGTAACTTAAGTCAACTTAACTTGAACGTTGGATGCTGGATTCACCTTTACTCTTGCATTGAAGTCTGCAACACATACTGTATTGTCAAGAGAAGTGATCCAGAGTGTAAGGGGATCCCCACTTATTAGTCCGTTAGAGATGTTTATCCTGCAATTCAGATTGTGGCAACTGCAGTCACTTAGATCTGCTAATAAATCAGCGGTCAATAAATTGTGTGGCTGTGATAGTAAAATTTTAAGAGAAGAACACAGTGTTGAATAAGTTTGCTACTGATGTAGAGCCAGGGGCGGATTGGAAACACAAAGAAGCCCTTGGAAAAAAAAAACTAAAAGTTGCCCCATATTGTAGGTGAGTCCAAGTTGACAGAAGGCGGGGCAACACAAGTAGGCAGGGCCAACACAAGTTACAAGTAGGCAGGGACAACAGAAGCTAATGCGGCCAGCAATACCATAATGGAGCACAAAATACCACCAGGACGGTGATACACTAGAATTCAAGAGGACATCTGCAGCTGTTGGCCAGGTGCATAGATATCTGATACTGAGAGCATCAGATCATTATGTACCTGGCCAGCGGCCCCCTGGGCATTGGCCCACCATTAAATTTCCCTGTAGGGACTATGGCCTGCTCCTGTGTATCGCAAACTCCATGACAGTATTGCTCAGTACTATGGGCAACACTGAAAAGGACTTGGTAAAGATGACCTGTAAGACGATGTATTGGAACATCTGAGTCTATTGAACTGTAGACAGTTTGCTAAAATATGTGATCATAAAGGACCGATGACTTCTGAATGATTCACAGTAGAATTAAAACAATGTTTTCAGAGCATCAATAACCTTTTTTTTTTTTACTTGTACATGCAATGATATCAACAATTGTTTCATTATCTCTTGTAATAATACCAGAAATAATTTCAATAGTCACTCTAGTTATTAATAACACTTTTCATTTTGAACTCCTCTTCCTCTACATTGTTTCTCTGATGAGAACTGAAGTGGATAGGGATGATGCATAATAATGGGGATTAAAATATGAACGTGTACTAAATAATTACTTAGACTTTTAATTATTTTGCCACCGGGCCCGCGGCAGTGATAATCTAAAAGGAAGCAAACACATCCTATAACACTTAACATTTATTTTCCATGGAGCTTATAACAAGAGCTTTGTAACAGCAATGGGAGAAAATGTGATTGGAATACCACCTAGGCCGGAAAAATAACACGTAATTCCCTTAATTAATTTGTCATCTAAAGTGAGCACATGGCCAAACAAAAAAGTTTTGTCATATTTCCCTTTGTATCACAGTTATAGTCAGCTTGCACTATATCAGCTCGGTAAATGCCTTGCTGTGAAAATAGTCTGACAGGATATTTTCATGAGGGAATACAATTTTTTTTTTGTTGTTGTCATCCTGCCACTTTCAACAAAGGTTTGCAATAAAACGAAAGACCCATAAGAAATAAAGCAAAATACATCTGGCAAACATACAGTGCTTGTCTGATGCTCAGCCTGCTTCTGATTTGTTCTCACTTTTAGTGACACTGTAATTTGGGAAAACCTTTGGAATATCATAGTAATATATCAAAAGTTTTGATCCGCAGGGGTCAGGGCTAGGGATGAGTGAAGTGAGCTTCTGATACTACATCTGAAGTCGTTTAGCTACATCCGTCTCCATACTAGTTATGAGCGGCATAGACAATATTCGTTTTTGCGATATTTTGCACATTTTTGGCATAATATTCACAATAAATTAGCGAATTCTAGAATTTGTGATCTCCAGTCATTATTTTCGTGATTGAGCAAATCGGCACTAATGATGTGCATATTTTTTGCACAATGCATGCAACCTCACATTTTATCAGGTCTGAGTAGATATTACCGATTGGTGCACTAAGTATTGTTGTGACATCACAGCACTATGTCTGTAGGATGTATGTATGGACAGCAGAGAAACAGTAATTCCAATCACACTACCTAACACCCTGCACTGGAGCCTATCAGCTACACTATATCACTAGCTAATCTTCACTGGCTTTCTCCCACTAACTATCTGTATTATATATATGAGCTAACTAACTATCTAATGTAATTGGATAAGGAATAGGATCCAGATGAAAGCACAGAGCACAGCAATGTTACTGCTCTCTCTCTCAGAACTGCAAAAAAACTGCAGAAAATGGCTGCTGGGGAGGTTCTTATATAGTAAAGAGGTAGGCAACTTTCCTATTGGTTGCTAGGGATGTTGCTAAGCTCAGACAAAGATATTGCAGCCTTCTCATTGGCCTACAAGCAAGAAGGGAGGTTACTGATGAAAAGGAAATCTAGAATATTCGTGATTACGAATATATAGCACTATATTTTACATCTTCGCAAATTCTCGAAGTGCCGATATTCGTGATAAAAATTAGCGATTAGAATATTCGTGATCAACACAACTACGTACAGTATTAAAATGTACTGCCTCTGATGAGGCAAAGTTGGTTATTTACAAAGTTGTGGGAGACTTTGTTGAATAACTTCAGTACTTGATTTTTAAAGTGGAAAACTACTTTAAAACTTAGAACCAAACTCAGCTTCGGTTCCGACTGGTACCTCAAAACCGAAGCTGATTTTGGTTCCAAGTTTTAAAGTGGGTTTCCGCTTTAAATAATCAAGTACCAAAGTTATTCAATAAAGTCTAGAGAGACTTCGCGAATAACTAACTTCGTCTCATCGGAGGCCATACATTTTAATGCTGTACGGAGACGGATCTCCGCACAGCATTCAAATGAAGTTTTTAGTGAAGTGACTTTAGATGTAGCATCTGAAACTCGCTTTGCTGATCCCTAGTTAGGATACTGAAATCCCTCCAGTTGCCTAGAACGAGGAGACAGAAGCACACTCTCTCTCCTTGCTGCAGGAGCCACTTTGTCTTCTTGCAATGAGTGGAGAGAGCGTGTTATGTGACGACTTCACTCTCCTTGTTCTAGCCAAA
The DNA here is from genome assembly GCF_905171765.1 of Bufo bufo. Classification (NCBI taxonomy): domain Eukaryota; kingdom Metazoa; phylum Chordata; class Amphibia; order Anura; family Bufonidae; genus Bufo; species Bufo bufo. The sequence continues at coordinate 449,450,572 of NC_053389.1, read as the reverse complement.
CACTCAGACCCCCACAGAAAAAAACTTTTGATATGTCGCTATGACATATCAAACATTTTTTCAAAGTACTGTACAGTTACAATTTAAGATACCAGGAATATTAAGTTCAAGAAGAAAAGTGAGATAAGAGAGATAACCAAGGACATCAAGTTTTTAAGTATGTCTACTAATAATTAGAGGTGTCCAGAATAGTTCGCCGGCGAATAGTTCCCGGCAAACATAGCTTGTTCGCGTTCGCCGCGGCGGGTGAACATATGCGATGTTCGGTCCGCCCCCTATTCGTCATCATTGAGTAAACTTTGACCCTGTACCTCACAGTCAGCAGACACATTCCAGCCAATCAGCAGCAGACCCTCCCTCTCAGACCCTCCCACCTCCTGGACTGCATCCATTTTAGATTCATTCGGAAGCTGCATTCTTAGTGAGAGGAGGGACAGTGTAGCTGCTGCTGATTTAATAGGGAAATCGATAGCTAGGCTAGTGTATTCAGTGTCCACTACAGTCCTGAAGGACTCATCTGATCTCTGCTGTAAGGACAGCACCCCAAAAAGTCCTTTTTAGGGCTAGAACATCAGTCTGCTTTTTTTTTTTCTGTGTAATCTAATTGCAGTTGCCTGCCTGCCAGCATGTGTGTCAGGCTCACAGCGTATACTGTGCCCACTTGCCCAGTGCCACCACTCATATCTGGTATCACAATAGCTTGCATTTTAAAAAAAACTACTTTTTGACTATAATTAGGGATGAGCGAACCCGAACTGTATAGGGTTCGTACCGAATTTTGGGGTGTTCGTGACACGGAAACGAACCCGAACATTTTCGCAAAAGTCCGGGTTCGGTGTTCGGCGCTTTCTTGGCACTTTTTGAAAGGCTGCAAAGCAGCCAATCAACAAGCGTCATACTACTTGCCCCAAGAGGCCATCACAGCCATGCCTACTATTGGCATGGCTGTGATTGGCCAGTGCAGCATGTGACCCAGCCTCTATTTAAGCTGGAGTCACGTAGCGCCGCACGTCACTCTGCTCTGATCAGTGTAGGGATATGATGCAGCTGCTGCTGTTAGGGCCAGATTAGGCAGTGATTTACTTACTGAAGTGATCGATGTACAGCTGTGTATCATTCAACCTCTGCTATTTAATTGCTCACTGTTTTAAGGCTGCCCAGAGCGTTTTTCAGTCACTTTCTTCTGGGGTGATCGGCGGCCATTTTGTGTCTTGTGGTGCGCCAGCACAAGCTGCCACCAAGTACATTTAACCATCAATAGTGTTTTTTTTTTTTGCTATATCCTACATCAGGGGCTTGGCTGTGCTTGCTATTTTATTGAGGGGTGAAATACAATTGCCAAAATAGCAGTACCCAAAATATGGTGTTTCAGCTGTGGCTAGCCAATTGTAATACTGTCTGCTGTCTGGCAAAGGATATATATTTTTTCTGGGTTGAAATACAATTCCCAACGCTACCGTGCATCTCCAAGTCTAATTCTGTCCGTAAACGTATACCTGTCATCCAGCGCCTAAATAATAGGCCTACAATTTATATTCAGCTAAATCTGTGTTTACTGCTGTGGCTGGTAAAGTTATTTAGTGTCCGCCAAAGCACAGTTTTTGTTCTGGGTTGAAATACAATTCCCAACTTAGCAATTACCTAAATCAGTGGTTTCTGCTGTATCAGGCCAAGTTTAAATCTACAGTAGGTGTTTGTGAGATTGTGTTTTCAGCACGACAGCGTCGCGCTGATACTCGGCGACGTGGTGCCGAGATCTCGCACTCACTGGGATAGCGACAGCACATCCCAGCAAGCGCGTCATAGAAGCGACGGGAGATCCGACTTGGATTCCCGCCAATTCTACACGTGTGCGGCGTTTGTTATGAATCCTGAGGGGGAAGTCCCCGCCGGATTTAAATAAAAATCCGACCTGGGTCCCGCCCTCAGGAGCATACCGGGCCCTTAGGTCTGTTATGGGTTGTAAGGAGAGCCCCCCCTACGCCGAAAAAAACGGCGTAGGGGGTCCCCCTACAATCCATACCAGACCCGTATCCAAAGCACGCTACCCGGCCAGCCAGGAAGGGAGTGGGGACGAGCGAGCGCCCACCCCCCTCCTGAGCCGTACCAGGCTGCATGCCCTCAACATGGGGGGTTGGGTGCTCTGGGGCAGGGGGCGCACTGCGGCCCCCCCACCTCAGAGCACCCTGTCCCCATGTTGATGAGGACAGGGCCCCTTCCCGACAACCCTGGCCGTTGGTTGTCGGGGTATGCGGGCAGGAGGCTTATCGGAATCTGGGAGCCCCCTTTAATAAGGGGGCCCCCAGATACCGGCCCCCCACCCTAAGTGAATGAGTATGGGGTACATCGTACCCCTACCCATTCACCTGCAAGAAAAGTGGTAAAAACACAAATAAACCACACAGTGTATTAAAATATTTTATTTTTCTGCTCCGGAGGCCGCCCCCTGTCTTCTTTATTAGCTCTTTTACCAGGGGGGGGCTCTTCTTCTTCCGATATCCCGACGGGTCTTCTCCGCTATCCGGGGGGGTCTTCTCAACTCTCCGGGGTTCTCCTTCTGTCTTCTCCTTCTGTCTTGTTGTCTCCTTCTGTCTTCTGTCTCCGGGGGGGGGCTCTTCTTCTTCCGATATCCCGACGGGTCTTCTCCGCTATCCGGGGGGGTCTTCTCGACTCTCCGGGGTTCTCCTTCTGTCTTCTCCTTCTGTCTTGTTGTCTCCTTCTGTCTTCTGTCTCCGGGGGGGGCTCTTCTTCTTCCGATATCCCGACGGGTCTTCTCCGCTATCCGGGGGGGTCTTCTCAACTCTCCGGGGTTCTCCTTCTGTCTTCTCCTTCTGTCTTCTCCTTCTGTCTTGTTGTCTCGGCGCACCCCGATTCTTCGTCTTCTCTTCTTGTTTTCGCCTCTCTCTGTTGTTGACTCGGCGCACCCCGGTTCTTCGTCTCGCGAGACGAAGAATCGGGGTGCGCCGAGTCTCGCGAGACGAAGAACCGGGGTGCGCCGAGTCAACAACAGAGAGAGGCGAAAACAAGAAGAGAAGACGAAGAATCGGGGTGCGCCGAGACAACAAGACAGAAGGAGAAGACAGAAGGAGAAGACAGAAGGAGAACCCCGGAGAGTTGAGAAGACCCCCCCGGATAGCGGAGAAGACCCGTCGGGATATCGGAAGAAGAAGAGCCCCCCCCGGAGACAGAAGACAGAAGGAGACAACAAGACAGAAGGAGAAGACAGAAGGAGAACCCCGGAGAGTTGAGAAGACCCCCCCGGATAGCGGAGAAGACCCGTCGGGATATCGGAAGAAGAAGAGCCCCCCCCTGGTAAAAGAGCTAATAAAGAAGACAGGGGGCGGCCTCCGGAGCAGAAAAATAAAATATTTTAATACACTGTGTGGTTTATTTGTGTTTTTACCACTTTTCTTGCAGGTGAATGGGTAGGGGTACGATGTACCCCATACTCATTCACTTAGGGTGGGGGGCCGGTATCTGGGGGCCCCCTTATTAAAGGGGGCTCCCAGATTCCGATAAGCCTCCTGCCCGCATACCCCGACAACCAACGGCCAGGGTTGTCGGGAAGGGGCCCTGTCCTCATCAACATGGGGACAGGGTGCTCTGAGGTGGGGGCCGCAGTGCGCCCCCTGCCCCAGAGCACCCAACCCCCCATGTTGAGGGCATGCAGCCTGGTACGGCTCAGGAGGGGGGTGGGCGCTCGCTCGTCCCCACTCCCTTCCTGGCTGGCCGGGTAGCGTGCTTTGGATACGGGTCTGGTATGGATTGTAGGGGGACCCCCTACGCCGTTTTTTTCGGCGTAGGGGGGGCTCTCCTTACAACCCATAACAGACCTAAGGGCCCGGTATGCTCCTGAGGGCGGGACCCAGGTCGGATTTTTATTTAAATCCGGCGGGGACTTCCCCCTCAGGATTCATAACAAACGCCGCACACGTGTAGAATTGGCGGGAATCCAAGTCGGATCTCCCGTCGCTTCTATGACGCGCTTGCTCTCCATCGCGGCAAGCCAGCTCGGCGCTGGCTCCCGTGATGGGGCTCGTATGTGCTCAATCTCGCCGAGAAATACAGCGAGATTGACACAAAATCGGGTTCACCTACTGTATCCATAAAAGGGTATATTAGATTGAAGGTGCGGATAGGGTCATTCTCAATAACTTCAAACGCTAGCGTGCATCTCCAAGTCTAATTCTGTCCGTAAACGTATACCTGTCATCCACCGCCTAAATATTAGGCCTACAATTTATATTCAGCTAAATCTGTGGTTACTGCTGTGCCTGTATTAGTGTAATACGGTACCTAAGTAGATAGCCAGATAGTGTTAGGTGTATGTAAAAAAAAGGCCTGAATTTGAATTCAATACATTGGGCCAAATATTTTTTTTCTTATTGTGGTGAACGGTAACAATGAGGAAAACATCTAGTAAGGGACGCGGACGCGGACATGGTCGTGGTGGTGTTAGTGGACCCTCTGGTGCTTAGAGAGGACGTGGCCGTTCTGCCACAGCCACACGTCCTAGTGTACCAACTACCTCAGGTTCCAGTAGACGCGAGAATTTACAGCGATATTTGGTGGGGCCCAATGCTGTTCTAAGGATGGTAAGGCCTGAGCAGGTACAGGCATTAGTCAATTGGGTGGCCGACAGTGGATCCAGCACGTTCACATTATCTCCCACCCAGTCTTCTGCAGAAAGCGCACAGATGGCGCCTGAAAACCAAGCCCATCAGTCTGTCACATCACCCCTATGCATATCAGGGAAACTGTCTGAGCCTCAACTTATGCAGCAGTCTCTTATGCTGTTTGAAGACTCTGCTGGCAGGGTTTCCCATGGGCATCCACCTAGACCTTCCCCAGCGGTGGAAGACATAGAATGCACTGACGCACAACATCTTATGTTTCCTGATGATGAGGACATGGGAATACCACCTCAGCACGTCTCTGATGATGAAACACAGGTGCCAACTGCTGCGTCTTTCTGCAGTGTGCAGACTGAACAGGAGGTCAGGGAGGAAGTTTGGGTGGAAGACGATGCAGGGGACGATGAGGTCCTAGACCCCACATGGAATGAAGGTCGTGCCACTGACTTTCAGAGTTCGGGGGAAGAAGCAGTGGTGAGACCGAGCCAACAGCGTAGCAAAAGAGGGAGCAGCGGGCAAAAGCAGAACACCCGCCGCCAAGAGAGTCCGCCTGCTACTGGCCACCGCCATCTGGGACCGAGCACCCCAAAGGCAGCTTCAAGGAGTTCCCTGGCTTGGCAGTTCTTCAAACAATGTGCTGACGACAAGACCCAAGTGGTTTTCACGCTGTGCCATCAGAGCCTGAAGAGAGGCATTAACGTTCTGAACCTTAGCACAACCTGCATGACCAGGCACCTGCATGCAAAGCATGAACTGCAGTGGAGTAAACACCTTAAAAACAAGGAACTCACTCAGGCTCCCCCTGCTACCTCTTCTGCTGCTGCCTCGGCCTCTTCCTCCGCCTCTGGAGGAACGTTAGCACCTGCCACCCAGCAAACAGAGGATGTAACACCAACACCACCACCTACGTCACCAAGCATCTCAACCATGTCACACGGCAGCGTTCAGCTCTCCATCTCACAAACATTTGAGAGAAAGCGTAAATTCCCACCTAGCCACCCTCGATCCTTGGCCCTGAATGGCATCTTTTTTAAACTACTGTCCTATGAAATACTGTCATTAAGGCTGGGGGACACAGACAGCTTCAAACAGCTCATGTTGCTTGCTGTCCCACAGTATGTTGTTCCCAGCTGCCACTACTTCTCCAAGAGAGCCGTGCCTTCCCTGCACAACCAAGTATCCGATAAAATCAAGTGTGCACTGCGGAACGCCATCTGTGGCAAGGTCTACCTAACCACAGATACGTGGACGCTATATCTCCCTAACTGCACACTGGGTAAATGTAGTGGCGGCTGGGCCCCAGGCGGAGAGCTGTTTGGCGCACGTCCTTCCGCCGCCAAGGATTACAGGGCAACATTCTTTGCCTCCTGTAGCCTCCTCCTCCTACTCAGCTTCCTCCTCCTCTTCTTCCACCTGCTCATCCAGTCAGCCACTGTCACGAGGGTGTCAAGAGCCATGTCTGACTCCGTTATACCTGGGGTCAGGAAGTTGCAGCGGGTGGCTGCGCGCTCTATGTCTAAAGATAGTGCTGTTTCTTAATGGTAGCTTTCTGGGTTTGCCTTGCAATCCTTTTTGGCTCACTCAGGGATCCGTAGCTTCTCCTCCTCAGCTGTTTCTTGTCCAGCAATCCCAACCTCCTTATATTCCCATCTCCCACTTCTCTGGTTGCCAGATATAGAGCTTCCTGCCTGGACTTCTATACTGACCCACTGGAGCTATGTAGCTGTGATTCCTGGTTGATGTTCCAGAGCGTTACCCTCCGGATCCCTGTTGGGCTTTTGTTTTTCGCTGTTGTCGCCCACCTGGGATTATATGTTTGTCTGTATTGTCTGTCCTCTCCTTGGTGTTTCCCTTTAGTGTTAGTGGTGCGGACTAGTGTTCCCACCGCCCTATTCACTACGTAGGGCTCATCTCAGGGAAAGCCAGGGTTTAGGCACGTGATCGGCGTACGGGTGAGAAACCCGTCTAGGGACGTCAGGGCAGTCAGGTGCCAGCCTCAAGGTGAGTTAGGGGTCACCACCTTTCCCTCTCCCTTAAACAGGGCCTTCCCATTTCCCTCCCTTTGCGTCACGTATGTGATCGGCACGCCGGTCATGACAGCCACACACCTTCACCACCAACTTCAGCACAGCCCGGTGTAAACGTCAGCAGGCCATTCTCAAAACTCATATGTTTGGGGGACAGGCCCCAAACCGCGCAGGAGTTGTGGCGGGGTATTGAACAACAGACCGACGAGTGGTTGCTGCCGCTGAGCCTCAAGCCCGGCCTGGTGGTGTGCGATAATGGGTGAAATCTCGTCGCAGCTCTGGGACTAGCCAGTTTGACGCACATCCCTTGCCTGGCGCATGTGCTGAATTTGGTGGTGCAGAAGTTCATTCACAACTACCCCGACATGTCAGAGCTGCTGCATAAAGTGCGGGCCGTCTGTTCGCGCTTCTGGCGTTCACATCCTGCCGCTGCTCGCCTGTCTGCGCTACAGCGTAACTTCGGCCTTCCCGCTCACCGCCTCATATGCGACGTGCCCACCAGGTGGAACTCCACCTTGCACATGCTGGGCAGACTGTGCGAGCAGAAGCAGGCCATAGTGGAGTTTCAGCTGCAGTACGCACGGGTCAGTCGCACTGCGGAACAGCACCACTTCACCACCAATGACTGGGCCTCCATGCGAGACCTGTGTGCCCTGTTGCGCTGTTTCGAGTACTCCACCAACATGGCCAGTGGCGATGACGCCGTTATCAGCGTTACAATACCACTTCTATGTCTCCTTGAGAAAACACTTAGGGCGATGATGGAAGAGGAGGTGGCCCAGGATGAGGAGGAGGAGGAGGAAGTGGGGTCATTTTTAGCACTTTCAGGCCAGTCTCTTTGAAGTGACTCAGAGGGAGTTTTTTTGCAACAGCAGAGGCCAGGTACAAATGTGGCCAGACATGGCCCACTACTGGAGGACGAGGAGGACGAGGATGAGGAGGAGGTGGATGAGGATGAGGATGAAGCATGTTCACAGCGGGGTGGCACCCAACGCAGCTCGGGCCCATTACTGGTGCGTGGCTGGGGGGAAACGCAGGACGATGACGATACGCCTCCCACAGAGGACAGATTGTCCTTACCTCTGGGCAGCCTTACACACATGAGCGACTACATGCTGCAGTGCCTGCGCAACAACAGCAGAGTTGCCCACATTTTAACGTGTGCGGACTACTGGGTTGCCACCCTGCTGGATCCCCGGTACAAAGACAATGTGCCCACCTTACTTCCTGCACTGGAGCGTGATAGGAAGATGCGCGAGTACAAGCGCACATTGGTAGACGCGCTACTGAGAGCATTCTCAAATGTCACAGGGGAACAAGTGGAAGCCCAAGGCGAAGGCAGAGGAATAGCAAGAGGTCGCCAACGCAGCTGTGTCACGGCCAGCTCCTCTGAGGGCAGGGTTAGCATGGCAGAGATGTGGAAAAGTTTTGTCACCACGCCACAGCTAACTGCACCACCACCGGATACGGAACGTGTTAGCAGGAGGCAACATTTCACTAACATGGTGGAACAGTATGTGTGCACACCCCTCCACGTACTGACTGATGGTTCGTCCCCATTCAACTTCTGGGTCTCCAAATTGTCCACGTGGCCAGAGCTAGCCTTTTATGCCTTGGAGATGCTGGCCTGCCCGGCGGCCAGCGTTTTGTCTGAACGTGTATTTAGCACGGCAGGGGGCGTCATTACAGACAAACGCAGCCGCCTGTCTACAGCCAATGTGGACAAGCTGACGTTCATAAAAATGAACCAGGCATGGATCCCACAGGACCTGTCCATCCCTTGTGCAGATTAGACATTTATAACTACCTCCCCTTAACCATATATTATTGTACTCCAGGGTACTTCCTCATTCAATCCTCTTTTTATTTTCATTTTACTATTATATTGCGGGTCAACCCAAAGTTGAATGAACCTCTACTCTGTCTGGGTGCAGGGACATAAAAATATCTGAAAGTGGCCTGTTCCAGTGTTGGGTGACATGAAGCATGATTCTCTGCTATGACATGAAGCCTGATTCTCTGCTATGGGACCTCTCTCCTCTGTCTAGGTGCCGGGGCCTAAAAATATCTGACAATGGCCTGTTCCAGTGGGGGGTGACATGAAACCTGATTCTCTGCTATGACATGAAGCCTGAATCTCTGCTATGGGACCTCTCTCCTCTGTCTGGGTGGCGGGGCCTAAACATATCTGACTATGGCCTTTTTCAGTGGTGGGTGACATGAAGCCTGATTCTCTGCTATGGGACCTCTCTCCTCTGTCTGGGTGCCGGGGCCTAAAAATATCTGAAAGTGGCCTGTTCCAGTGTTGGGTGACATAAAGCATGATTCTCTGCTATGACATGAAGCCGGATTCTCTGCTATGGGACCTCTCTCCAATTGATATTGGTTAATTTTTATTTATTTTATTTTTATTTTTATTTATTTCCCTATCCACATTTGTTTGCATGGGATTTACCTACATTTTGCTGCCTTTTACAGCCCTCTAGCCCTTTCCTGGGCTGTTTTACAGTCTTTTTAGTGCCGAAAAGTCCGGGTCCCCATTGACTTCAATGGGGTTCGGGGCGAAGTTCGGGTCGAGTTCGGATCCCGAACCCGAACATTCCCGGGAAGTTCGGCCGAACTTCTCGAACCCGAACATCCAGGTGTTCACTCAACTCTAACTATAATATAATAGCAGTCAGTTTACTTCACACGTGTGCGTTTCAGGGCCTGCCAGGGCACAGTGTCACACCAGTGCAACTTATATCTGGTGTAACAGTGGTGCACATTTAAAAAAAACAAAAACTTTTTGGACTGTGAAATAATAGCAGTCATTTTCCTTCACACGTGTGCTTTTCAGGGCCTGCCAGGGCACAGTGTCACACCAGTGCAACTCATATCTGGTGTAACAGTGGTGCACATAAAAAAAAACTAAAAACTTTTTGGACTGTGAAATAATATCAGTCAGTTTCCTTCACACGTGTGCGTTTCAGGGCCTGCCAGGGCACAGTGTCACACCAGTGCAACTCATATCTGGTGTAACAGTAGTGCACATTTAAAAAAAAATACAATTTTGACTGTAATAGATTGAATAGCAGTTAGTTGTCTGCAAGCGTGTGTGTCAGGCCTACAGCGTCTACCCTGCCAACTTCTGCCAGTGCACAGTGCCACTCATATCTGGTGTCACAGTAGCTTACACACATAGTACAACTTAACTAATCAAAAAAAAAAGGACAGGCAGAGGCAGGCCACCCCACAGGGGCCGTCATGGTCGTGGTGCTGTGATTCCCTTTGGCCCTAGAATAATGCCCAGTGTTCAGAGGCCACGTACCCTGAACTCAAAAAGTTCTGAGGACATAGTTGACTGGCTAACACAGGACACCCAATCTTCTACAGCTTCCGCTCGGAACCTTGACGCACCATCCTCCTCCAGCTTAGCTTCGAGCACCTCTCAAGCTACCACACGCCCGCCTGCCGCCACCGCCAACACTAGCACCACAGCCGCTTCACTTGATCTGTCAGAGGAGTTATTTACACATCAGTTGGAAGAAATGAGTGATGCGCAACCATTATTGCCAGAGGATGATGTAGATAACAGGGATATGTCTCAGTCAGGCAGCATTACACACATAGACGTACGGTGTGATGATGATGATGTTGTACCCGCTGCTGCTTTCTTTGCTGAGTTGTCAGATACAAGTGAAGTGGTTGATGATGACGATGTGTCCGTGGATGTCACGTGGGTGCCTGCTCGAAGAGAAGAAGAACAGGGGGAAAGTTCAGATGGGGAGACAGAGAGGAGGAGGAGACAAGTTGGAAGCAGGGGGAGGTCGTGGCAAGGAGCTAGTGGCACAGTCAGACAGCATGCATCGGCACCCGGGAACAGCCAGACAGCACGCCAATCAACGCATGATGTTGCCACCACCAGAATGCCGTCATTGCAGAGCTCAGCAGTGTGGAATTTTTTTTGTGTGTCTGCCTCTGAGAACAGCGATGCCATTTGCAACCTGTGCCAAAAGAAACTGAGTCATGGGAAGTCCAACACCCACCTAGGTACAACTGCTTTGCAAAGGCACATGATCGCACATCACAAACGCCTATGGAATCAACACATGATGACGAGTACAAGCAGCACACAAACTCAAAGCCGCCATCCTCCTCCTGGTCCAGCATCTTCAGCCACGTCAACCACTGCTGTCCTCCTTGCCCCCTCTCAACCATCCGCCACTCCGTCTCTCGCTTTGAGCAGTTCCTGCTCATCTGCCCACAGTCAGGTGTCTGTCAAGGACATGTTTGAGCGTAAGAAGCCAATGTCACAAAGTCGCCCCCTTGCCCGGTGTCTGACAGCTGGCTTGTCTGAACTCTTAGCCCGCCAGCTTTTACCATACAAGCTGGTGGAGTCTGAGGCGTTCCAAAAATTTGTAGCTATTGGGACACCGCAGTGGAAGGTACCCGGACGAAATTTCTTTGCACAAAAGGCAATCCCCAACCTGTACTCGATTGTGCAAAAGGAAGTAATGGCATGTCTGGCACACAGTGTTGGGGCAAGGGTCCAACTGACCACTGATACCTGGTCTGCAAAGCACGGTCAGGGCAGGTATATCACCTACACTGCGCATTGGGTAAACCTGCTGACGGCTGCCAAGCATGGAATGCGTGGCTCTGCAGAGGAGTTGGTGACACCGCCACGACTTGCAGGCAGGCCTGCTGCCACCTCCTCTACTCCTCCTACTCCATCCTCTTCCATAACCTCCTCGGCTGAGTCCTCTTCTGCTGCTGCGTCTTACTCCACATCACGGCACCCCCCCAGCTCCCCAGGGGCTATTCCACATCCCGGATATGGCAGTGTCACGCCGTCTTGGGGTTGACTTGCCTGAAAGCAGAGAGTCACACCGGACCAGCACTTCTGTCCGTCCTGAATGCACAGGTGGATCAGTGGCTGACTCCGCACCAACTGGAGATCGGCGAAGTGGTGTGTGACAACGGAAGCAATTTGTTGGCGGCATTGAATTTGGGCAAGTTGACACATGTGCCGTGCATGGCACATGTGTGTAATCTGATCGTACAACGCTTTGTGCATAAGTACCCTGGCTTACAGGACGTCCTGTAGCAGGCCAGGAAGGTGTTTGGCCATTTCAGGCGTTCCTACACGGCCATGGCGCACTTTTCAGATATCCAGCGGCAAAACAACATGCCAGTGAGGTGCTTGATTTGCGACACTCCTAATGTTCGACCGCCTGCTCCAACATGAAAAAGCCGTCAACGAGTATTTGTATGACCGGTGTGCTAGGACAGCCTCTACGCAGCTGGGAATTTTTTTGCCACGTTACTGGACGCTCATGCGCAATGCCTGTAGGCTCATGCGTCCTTTTGAGGAAGTGACAAACCTAGTCAGTCGCACAGAAGGCACAATCAGCGACATCATCCCATTTGTTTTCTTCCTGGAGTGTGCCCTGCGAAGAGTGCTGGATCAGGTCGTAGATGAGCGTGAAGAGTAAGAGGAAACAGCCTTATCAGCATCGCTTGCTGGACCTGCGGCAATGCTGGAAGAGGATTGTGAGGAAGAGGAGTCAGAGGAGGAATGTGGCTTTGAGGAGGAGAAAGAAGACCAACCACAACAGGCATCCCAGGGTGCTCGTTGTCACCTATCTGGTACCCGTGGTGTTGTACGTGGCTGGGGGGAAGAACATACCTTCAGTGAGATCACTGAGGATGAGGAACGGGACATGAGTTGCTCGGCATCCAACCTTGTGCAAATGGGGTCTTTCATGCTGCCGTGCCTGTTGAGGGACCCTCGTATAAAAAGGCTGAAGTAGAGCCACCTGTACTGGGTGGCCACTCTACTAGACCCCCGGTATAAGCAGAAAGTGCCTGAAATGTTACAGAATTACCGCAAGTCGGAAAGGATGCAGCAGTTCCAAAATAAATTAAAAAGTATGCTTTACACAGCGTATAAGGGTGATGTCACAGCACAACGGGAATCTAACAGGGGAAGAGGTGAAAGTAATTCTCCTCTTCCCACGACCACGCCGGCAAGGACAGGGCGCTTTACAGACGTGTTGTTGATTGAGGACATGCAGAGCTTTTTAAGTCCTACGCATCGCCACAGCCCTTCGGGGTCCACCCTCAGAGAACGACTCGACCGACAGGTAGCAGACTACCTCGCCTTAACTGCAGATATCGACACTCTGAGGAGTGATGAACCCCTTGACTACTGGGTGTGCAGGCTTGACCTGAGCCCTGAGCTATCCCAATTTGCGATAGAACTTCTGGCCTGCCCTGCTTCAAGTGTCCTGTCAGAAAGGACCTTCAGTGCAGCAGGAGGTATTGTCACTGAGAAGAGAAGTCGCCTAGGTCAAAAAAGTCTAGATTACCTCACCTTTATTAAGATGAATGAGGGATGGATCCCGAAGGGACTGACATTGGGCGATACATTCGACTAAAAAAGGCCTGATGAGATGAGCTGCCTTGGGCTAAAAATGGTCCACACGCTGCTGTATTTTATCTCTGAATGCCGGATGACTTGCGTGACTTATCCGCCACCAACTAGGGTTCAAGCCACAATGTTTTAGGGCACTTTCTGCCTGGGAAACAAACATAAATTTTTCTGGCCGCTGGTGCTGCACTGTGGCTTCAAAAAACAAACAAAAAAAAAGGCACATACACGTGTCAATTCCCCTTCGTGATCGTTACCTTGTCGTGGTGAAGGGGCTTGCATATCACAATGAAGCGACCACCTCTATGAGTGTGTTGGCAATGACAATGTTGGCACACCCCAGATGATAAGGTCGTTGCTTCATTGTGAACAGACCAAAAGCGATAGAATTTTGCATAGAAAAAACATTAATTTTATTTGTGATCATCTAAGGTGATCATTAAAGCCTACTAGGCCAACAATGGGCCCACTCTGCAGAATAATAGTTTTCTGGGTCAATTAACTGTCACTGAACTACCTCAGCATGACCATATTCTTTGTAAAACCCCCATCGCCTGCAATCTCCCAAACGTGCGCACGAGCACAGTCATAACTACCCCAAGATTGATGCATAGAGGTATAAAATTTATGTCATGAGTGTGTCAACTATTGACAACTCTTTGCGGTTGTCTAAAATCTATTCCATACACGTCCCCTGATAGGGGACGTAACAGGGATTAAACTGATAAGAATAGAACTACTTAACACACCACTCCTATCTGGTGGCACATTAGATTGCACGCGCAGTGCCCCAAATTTTAAGTAGGAGGACCGACCAAGCATCTTTTTCCATCTCCCGATTCCTAAAATCGATGCCATATACACGTCCCCTGATAGGGGACGTAACAGGGATTAAACTGATAGGAATAGTACTACTTAACACACCTTATAATAACGCAGAGAGAGGCAACGCAGAGAGAGGAGTCTGAAGAAGAGGAGTCAGAGGAGGAAGTTGGCTTTGAGTAGCTGGAAGACCAGGCGTCCCAGGGGGCTTGTTGTCAACTTTCGGGGACCCTTGGTGTTGTACGTGGCTGGGTGGAGGAAGAGACCTTCAATGACGTAAGTGAGGACAAGGAACGGGACATGGCTAGCTTGGTATCCAACCTTGTGCAAATGGGGAGTTTGCGGTTGTGCAAATGGACTGTTTGCGGTTGTTTGCGGTGCGTTAAACGGGGAGTTTGGTCTGTCACTGTGAAGCGTGCGTAACCCTTGCAATACCTGATCGATACAACATCATACCTGATGTTTTAAAGCACGTTATTCCAAACAATTTAGGAATGGTAGGTGATTTATGCCCTTTATGGATTAAAATCAGACTCTGCGTCAACTATGTAATTTTCCATGGGAGTTTTGCCATGTATCCCCCTCCGGCATGCCACAGTCCAGGTGTTAGTCCCCTTGAAACAACTTTTCCATCACTATTGTGGCCAGAAAGAGTCCCTGTGGGTTTTAAAATTCGTCTGCCGGGAGGGCGCATGCGCGCGGCTTGCGGACAGGTCATGCTTCCGTGAGCTCCGCTCCGCTCATCGACTTTACCCTGTTCATAGCGCCTTTTACCGGGCTCCAACACGCCTCAAACTCAATGCAAGGAACCCCGAAAATGACCCGCACTAAAGGAAGGTCGAGAATCCCGGGCACTCCTGCCTCATCGCAGACCTTACCGGAGTTATTCCGGCAGACCAGACAAACTGTCATGGCGGACGCAACACCAGCCCCTGCTAGTCCCGAGTCACTGGATGGAGGTGAGCCCTCACCGGACAGATCAGAGCACGGTACAGGTCAGGATGACCTATATAAGAATATCGCAGCCTTATTTAAGGCAGAATTGTCACAAGCCGTCTCTGAGTTTTCCCGCCAAATACTGGACCTGGGCAACAGGGTCTCGGATTTAGAGACAAGGGCGGACGACATGGCCGATGCATTGGACCATGATAAGGAGGACATAAACAGTCACTCAGTCCAGCTTGCGGAGCAGGAACTTAAAATAGAGGACCTCGAGAACCGGTCCAGAAGGGGGAACCTACGGGTCAGAGGTCTCCCTGAGACCTACAGTGACTTACAATCTACTCTCACCACCTTGTTCACTGCTCTGCTGCCTCAGGCAGATTCTAGCTCCCTTAAAATGGATAGAGTCCACAGGGCTCTAGGGAGACCACGCTCTGGGGACCTCCCGAGAGACATCATCCTCAAATTTCATCACCCGGAGACGAGGGATAAAATCCTAGCAGCTGCAAGGGAACTATCCACCCTACCCGGTCTCCCGACGGCGGTCCACCTCTACGCGGATCTAGCACCATCCACACTTCGCAGACGCCGTGAGATGAGGCCGGTCACTCAGGCCCTACAAAAGGCACAGATCCGATACCGATGGGGCTTTCCATTCAACCTATCATTCCAACTGAACTCCCGCATGCACACGATACACTCACCAGATGAAGGTATGGACGTGCTGCAGCGAGCAGGAATCCCCTGCGAAGTTCAAGCCACTTCATCCTCCTCACCGAAGCCCCAGAGACCGGCGAGAGTCTGGACCAGGGTTCCCCTAGTCCTCGGTGGTCAGAGCGGAACGAAGACCTCCTGAACTTTATAAGCTGTTGCCGGTATTGACCAAACTTTCTATAGTAGGTTCTTTCGGGGACTCTCTTTTTTCTTAATCTCAGGATCATATGAGGCCAGTTTTGTTATTGCAGGGTCTCGATGATACGGATTATCATGTTGTCCCTAACCTTGGGGAGTTATGGGATAGGAAGTTTGGCCTATGAAAGGCTATCTCCCTGTCCACATATCCCTTTTGCTGATGCTCTTTGTTCTGGGCTTATTAGCTCAGTTTGTTTTCTTAGTTTTTTCTGCACTTATTTGCGTTTTTTTTGTAATATTATCTCACTCTTGGAATATTTAAATGAGGTTACTACTTTACATATGCTGGTATACGGGGCTATGGGAATGCAGCTAATCGTGGGAGCAGTTGACGTCGGGCACACATTTTTGAACTATGATCACTCTTCCTCTCTCCATTATGTGTAAACTACTTTCTCATAAAGTGAGGGGTTTGAATTCTCCTTAGAAGAGAAAAACAGCTTTCTTATCGTATCTTAAACATCTGCCCGACGTCATCTGCTTGCAGGAAACGCACTTTACACCTACGTCTCATCCGAAACATTTCCACCCACAATACACTAGATTTTTTTCCTCATCATTTACCTCAAAATGTCGGGGAGTAATTATCCTGATAAAAAACTCCTTCCCTTTTTCTATTACTCAGACATGTATTGACCCAGAAGGGAGGTATGTAATTCTTATAGGGTCCTATGGAGAAGACTCACTTTGTCTAGTCAACACCTACGCTCCGACAGATGATCCTATCGCTTTCTTTACGAAAATGAGCAAGGTAATTGATAGTCTCACGTTCAATAAGTTAATATGGTGTGGAGATTTCAATTTTACTATCCATCCTGTTCTAGATCGCACTAGTCCACCAACAATACCACGACCGGCGACACAGACTGCTAAGATTAGTCAGGTTCTCCAATCCCTGTCCCTAGTTGACACCTGGAGGGAACATAATGGTTCCCAAAGAAGCTACATTTATTATTCTCCGGCTCATCAAATGTACTCAAGGATTGACATGATACTAGCATCCACCTCTCTTCTCCCCTCCATGTCTTATGCTAGACATGTGGTTTCATCTTGGTCAGACCATGACATGGTTATTTCAGAATTTCAGACTCCCCAGCAATTGCGAGGCCCGTTTCAATGGAGGCTAAACGAGTCTCTTTTGACCCACCCTGATTTATATACTCAACTACAAGAGGAACTTACAATCTTCTTTACTGACAACACTTCCACTGAGATTGACCCAATGACTCTGTGGTTGACCCATAAAGCCTATATGAGGGGCTGTTTAATAAGTAAAGCCACTAAAAAAAATAGAGAACGTACTAAAGCCCAGGCGGACCTGGAAACTAGACTAGGTAAGCTGGTCTGGGCCCACCAACGACTGCCATCCCTATACCTGCTTAAAGAGATAAAAGACACTAAACAGAAACTTAACTTGATCCTGACAAATAATACAGAAAAGGCCCTTAGATGGACTAACTCCTTCTACTACAAATATGCAAATAAACCAGACAAACTACTAGCCAATCAACTTAAAGCTAAACAAAGGATTAACCAGGTATTTAAAATAAACACAAGAGCCGGTCAAACTACTTCTAATCCTGACACAATATATGCCACGTTCCAAAAATTCTACACCCAACTCTATTCTGCCCCTACGACAGAATCGGACCTACAGGAAGATAGCTTTATATCATCTGCAAATTTACCGGTATTATCCCACGAGTCCCAGTTAGGCCTTAACAACCCCATTACAAATGAAGAAGTGGAACATGCCATCAAATCTTTAAAATTAGGCAAAGCCCCAGGCCCCGACGGATATTCAGCCCTATACTATAAAAAATTTGCTACCTTACTCACCCCTCATATAGCCAAGTACTGTAATCACCTCTTGCAAGGAAATACACCTCCAGGAGAATTTCTGAAAGCCTCAATCACAGTTATTCCTAAACCTAACAGAGACCCTTTGCTCACCTCTAACTACAGACCTATATCGCTCCTAAAATTCGCCTGCCCATTGATGTCTATGGCGGATCGCCCGGTTCGCCTGTTCGCGAACATTTGCGAAAATTTTATGTTCGCGACATCTCTACTAATAATGTGCCTTTATGCACTCCATAGTGGCAACAGGAATAGTGGATTAGGTGAAAAGCTTACTGTACAGTACTGGATATACTCAGGAGCTCATAGGGATAAAATGTCTAGAGCCTTATATTATGCCAATAAAGTAGGGTACACATGTTATAGGAGCATATGAATGATTACATGCCGCTTAGTGGCTGTGAAACTATAACTCTAAAGCCTCATGCACACGACCGTTGTTGTGTTCCGTTCCACAAAATGGGGTTCCGTTGTTCCGTGATCCGTTTCCGTTTTTGTTTCTGTGTGTCTTCCTTTATTTTTGGAGGATCACCAGACATGAAGGAAAGTAAAAAAAAATCTAAGTCAAGTTTGCCATGCAAATGATAGGAAAAAAACGGACGCGGACGCGGATGACAATCTTGTGTGCCTCCATGTTTTTTCACTGACCCATTGACTTGAATGGGTCTGCGAACCGTTTTCCGTGAAATAAATAGGACAGGTTATATTTTTTTGACGGACTGGATCCATGGGTCACGGACGCGTATGGCAAACAGTGCATTAGCCGAGTTTTTAACGGACCCATTGAAAGTCAATGGGTCCACAGAAAATCATGAAAAATGGAACAATGGACACGGAATAAAACAACGGTCGTGTGCATGAGGCCTAAACATGCCACATTCTCAACTGTTCTTATAACTCCCATAAAAGTAAATGGGGCATTATGTGAGTTGTAGTTTCAGAATATCTAGAGTGCTGAAGGTTGTTGATCCCTGACATAGACATTTTCAGCATAGGCAACGGGTCTCTTCTTAAGGTCTACATCTCTGAAAATAAAAATGTAAAAATATAAATTAATCCTAACTTAAATATTCCATATGAGTGAACTGCTTAAATGGCCATTGTCTGATAGACTCGTACTGTATTATTATCAGTTCCTTTAGCAATGGGAGTTATTAGATCCAAAACATGCATTAGTGTATAGAATTTTCACACATACATATATATATATATATATATATATATATATATATATATATATATATATATAAAATCAGTGCTTTCAGGTCCTCTTTAATATAATACATAATTTATTTACTGTATAAGTGTTCTATTTTTGTACTATAATTACTGTATCAAATAGAATTGGTGAGAGCGTCTTATGAGATACAATGATTAAAAAAAAAAAAAGTTCATTCACACACAAAACAAATTACAAGAAATGTGCTCATCTGTAGTCCATAACTCTAAAAACATGGGTCTCTATAGTATGTGTTTGGCTTGCCATTCGTTTTGTCTACTCTTATGTTTAGCTTATGCACTAAGCATAGCTTTAATAATCATTGCTGAGGAAACAGATCTTCAGCTAATAAAATATTGGTTATACACATGTTCCCATTCTCTTAATTTATGAGCCTCCTGCTGTGTTTGTTTGATTTTCTATTTAGAAGGAAATTGCATGGGCTCTTAGCTGATATAAAATGAATAAGTTGGGTAGCGTGAAAAATGCTAAAAAATCTAATTTCTTTCAATTAATATATGAGTATGATGTGTTTTATAATAGAACTATGTGTAATGTTTTTATGGATGTTGGAGAATTGTGGGTACTTCTTAATCAGAAAATGTAACTATAAAAATAGGCATTTTAATTTTAAATTCTTTGGGTTTTTGAACACTTCCTGTAGGCATTGAATGGGAACCTTCACTATTTAACTCTGAAAGATATATACTATGACCTGGTTATATGATGATCACAGAGGGGCACTGCTTGTTACAAAACAGTAGGTGGCAACAACCTCTGACACTCTCAACATAGTCAATTCACTTCTGTGGGAGTTCCTGAGGACAACTAATCAAGTTTGAACACTGGGAGTTGTAGTTTCAAAACAATTAGCTGTGGGACGTTGCTTACCCCTAAATTATAGTTACCAGAACATTGTCATGTAACAAGTTAAGTGTAATAAGCATGTGTGATTATCACATGACCAAGACCGATTTTCATGAAGTTTTGAAGGGTTTCTAATCACTGAAATAAAAAGTGTTTAGAAACACAAATCAATGGAAATTATGTAACACAGGCTTGATTAGCTGAAGCCAGAAACAAGACAAAATAAAAATTGTTGGACTGGCATAAACTGTATTACAACAATACAACTGATGTTACAACTGTAGTTAGGAGTTCAAAATGGTTGAATGAAAAATTCTCGAATTCCATAATCCTCTACAGCAACAGTCTGCTGGAACAGTTTAGCACTAGTGTGAAACTAGCCTTACCTGTACAGTATACTGTAAATATAATAACAATCACCCTAAAAATTTCCCTGTACCTTATTTGGAGTCCATCAACATGGAGTTGTTTGGTTGCTTGTAGTCCAGGACGATTGGACTACATTCCACAGTTCTTATTATTTTAAACCTGCCTCTAATGATAAGGAGCTATCATCCATGTGTATAGATAAGACAGGATCCACCATTCACAATAGGTGATTGTCAAAGCTTATCTATTCTTTCTTTGTACAATGACCCCTGCATAGGTCGCAGGTCACGCCTAGAAAACTCTCCCATAAAAGTCAATAGGTTCCCCACCTGACCATTGTGTCTATGGCCCATGGGGCTGCCATAAAGCTGTTTTTTAATGCTTTGTAAATGCTGTTAAGAACAGCTCATGCAAGATGGCCGCCCCCATAATCATGTATAGGAAATATAATTAAAAAAATCTACAATCAGAAAATATAAACAGATTAGAAAAAAGGAAATATGTTACTATCCGATTTCAACTGTCAGAACATTTTTGGTGACACATTTCCTTTAACTCCTCACTGCTTTTTTTTGAACCAGCCCCTGTCAATTAAATATTCAGTTACCCAGAATGAGTGGCATGCATGCCCTAATTGTTGGGTCTATTTTTTTATATATTTTTTTTATTACTCTATTACACTTACTAGTAAATTATTTGCTACTTAGAAATATCATTTCTACCAAAAACTGTGATTTATCAGGTTGATGATGTTGTACTGTAATGTTTAACTGTAACTTTATTTGGTGTGTCTAATAACACTATACATACTTCCTTTTCACTTGAGTTTACCCTGCTATAGAGAATTATATTAATAACGTCTCTGGTGTATTTCACCAGAATATACCCAGTAACAAAATTAGGCCGTTAAGATGGAGATATTGGTAGAAATGTATTGTGGCACAGAAATGACTAAACTAATAATAATATAGATGGAAAAAAAGGGAAGATTAGATAGTGATGAGCGGCAGGGGCAATATTCGAATTCGCGATATTTCGCGAATATTTGGGCGAATATTCGCCATATATTCGAAAATTCGCGAATTCATGATCTCCAGGCATTATTTTCTTGATTGCGAAAATTCGCATAAAATTCGCATAAAATTTTCGCAGAAAAATTCGCATGAACTGGTATTTAAAAAAAAATCGAATATTCGCGATTACGAATATATTTAGCGATATTCTAAATATTCGCGAATTCTCGAAGTGCCGATATTCGCGATTAAAATTCGCAATTCGAATATTCGTGATCAACACTAGATTAGAAACTTGGAAACATTGGCAGATCTGGAAAAGAGCAGTCAAGTTTTGAGTTATATTTAGGGATGTCAGAATTCTCAATATGACTAGTCTTATAGTTTATGTCAGCTGTTAATGTGCTGGTATTTGGCCATTTAGCTCTACATTTTGAGAGCTAAGGTCCCAGGCCCATGACTGACAGGCCTTTCTAGTGGCACAATGACAGATACATCAGGATGAGAGAGTAGAGCAGGAAAATAAAGATGAGGTTAAAGCTGAGTTAGGACTTGTTCACATCAGAGTTGTATTTTTTCATTTTACTGTTCTAGCAGAGGAACAGAGAAATTATAAAAATGGCTGTTTGGATTATTTTGAGCATCAGTATATCAGTATAGACAAGGATAGGACATCTTCTACAATTTGCAGATGACATCCAAGTGCTGTCCATTTTTTTCGTGAATCCATAGAAATGAAATGCACTGTGTGCTATCCACAAAAAATGCATATGGGACGGGGATGCAAATTATGGTTGTGTGCATAATCCCTCAGGTAATCATAGTTAAAAGGTCAACAATTACAAACTGGGTGAGTAAGTGATTTCCATAAGTAATTTGGAGCCAAAAACAAAAGTGGAGTCTACACAGAGATTAGGTACAGTATAAGGGCTCATGCACACGGCCGTTGTTCGGCCGTCCCATGCATTGCCGTCCCCAATACACGGGCAACATCTGAATCCGCAGACGAATCCAGACCGACCACGGATCCATGAATGGGTCTGTGATCCGTGTGCACTGCAAAAAAATTTAATATGTTTAACTTTTTTGTGGTGCGGAGGCACGGAGAGAAACCCCATGCAAACACTCCGTAGTGCTTCCGTGGGGTTCTGTGCCTCTGTTCCGCACCGCACCTTCCAGATTGCGGACCCATTCAAGTGAATGAGTCTGCATCCATGATGTGGTGCAAAAACGCCTGGCGCCCGTATATTGCGGAGCCTCTGTTCATGGTTGTGTACATGAACCCTAATGAAAAGATTTGTCCTTGTTCTGTGTTTTTGACCCACTCCTGATTTTGGCTCAAAATCCCTGCTTGAAATCACTGACCAAATCACAGAATTGTGAACTACTGTAGGTCTTAGAGGAATATCTGAATCCAGGATGGAAGGTTTCCCATCTATAGGGCCACCTGCACACATAGTGGAATATCGCGGATTTCATATGCAGTGTAGTACAGTACCAGCAAATTGTAAGAGATTAAACAAATCTCATGTACACTTTGTGGTTTCCATACGGAAATTGAGCTGCTGTGCAGATTAAAAAAATCGGCAACATGTCAATTATGTTTTTGGTTAATGTTGAGCGAATGAAAGCATCCGAAGTGGAATTTGGTCAGAATTTTAGAAAGATTTGTTATAAGGCAAGCCGAATTTACTCATGCTTCATGGTAACTAATCATTTTTCCTAAAATGGAATGCTGGAGTTGTCTTAGAAAGAACGGAAAAAAAAAATATGCATAAAAATATGCACAGAAATTCATGCAGATCTCCTGCACATTGACCTGCACTTGTCCACCCGTGCACATTGCAGAATACGTGCAATGTTTCAATGCAGATTACTGTGTGGAAAAACTGCAGCGTAGTACAGTACTAGCAAAGGATATGAGATTATACAAATCTCATGTATACTTTATGAATTTTTTCTGCATGGAAAGGACTTGCTGTATGGAATTCTAAATCTGCAGCATGTCAATTATGTTTCGATTTTAGCTGCACATTTTATTATTTTCCAATGAAGGTTCAGATCTGCATCAAATCCGCACCAAAAACCGCTGTTAGAAATTGCGGATTTTGGTGGATTTTTGGTCTGGAAATAAAGACATTTTATGCTTATCCTGCAAGTGCTGGGGAGCACATGTATTTATGTAAGCCTCAATTATATAAGTGGAACAATTGATTTTCACTACTCACAAATATGTCTGTGGTTGTTTGTAGGAAGCTTCAGGGCGCCTTCACACGTGGCATATTTTGTGGCAGAAAATTCTGCGACTGAAAATCAGTTCCATTAACCCCAGCGCTGTACAGCTATGGCGCTCTGATTGGGCAGGTGCAGGAGCTGCGCCTGCCCGATGAGCTTAAGTGGTCTGGCACTCACTGATAGTTGGACCCCTACTGTATGCGCTGGCATAGGTGAAAACACTGATGCCGGAGCATTAACCCTTGCACTGGTACGGTTAACGCAGTCTTGCCGCGTGCGGGGTGGCCATTGGGTCCCCGCGCTGCCTTTCGTGAGAGCCTGTGAGATCCAGCCCCCTGGATCTCACAAGAAGCAGGCTGTAAGTGTATTACAGTGTGTAATACACTTACAGCCAATGCATTACAACACAGAAGTATTGTAATGCATTGTAAAGGAGATCAGACCCCCAAAAGTCCCAGAGTGGTAAAAAAAAAAAAAGTTTTGCAAAAAAAAGTTTCAAGTAAAAAAATATAATATCCTTTTGCCAAAATAAAGTATAAAAAATTGGGCAAAAAAAGAAAAGTAGACATATTAGGTATTGTCGCGTTCGTATCGACCACCTCTATAAAAATATCACATGATCCACCCCGTCAGGTGAATGCTGTAAAAAAAAAAAAAAAAAGTGTCAATAAAGCTATTTTCTGGTCACCTTGCCTCACAAAAAGTGTAATACCAAGTGATCAAAAAGTCTTATGTATCCGAAAATGGTACCAATAAAACCATCTCATTCCGCCAAAAATTTGCTCCTACCTAAGACAATCGCCCCCCAAAAAAAAAAATTCTCTTCGAAAATCGCAACACAAAAACAAGCTTTTACTGATTTCACTGTGTAAAACTTAATAAAAATGATAGACATATTAGATATCGCCGCGTCTGTAACAACCTGCTCTATAAAAGTACACCCTTTAATATATTCTTTGAAGGGTGTAGTTTCCAAAATGGGGTCACTTTTTAAGGGTTTCCACTGTAGGGGTATGTCAGGGTCTCTTTAAATACAGAATGGTGCCTAAAAACCATTTTAGCAAAATCTGCATCTAAAATCCATATGGCGCTCCTTTCTTTCTGACCACTGCCACGTGCCCATAGAGCACTTTATCAAAACATATGG
Organism: Bufo bufo; assembly: GCF_905171765.1. NCBI lineage: Eukaryota > Metazoa > Chordata > Amphibia > Anura > Bufonidae > Bufo > Bufo bufo. The sequence goes on along the minus strand of NC_053389.1, from coordinate 449,426,110 downwards.
GGTATTTCTTAGTGTTGATCAAGCACCATAGTGCTTATAGGTCAGGCCGAACACATTAGGATGCGCGGGTGCTCAGTATAATGGAAGTCAATGGGAGAACCCGAGCATTAAACCAGGCACTCCCTAACATGAGAGGAGAGGGTGCCTGGTTCATAGCAAAAGGTCCTTAATTGATGGAAACACCACTAAAATGGTTCTGGAACAGCATGAGGAGGATATATGGATGCATCTTGGACTCCCACGTCGCTGCTGATAACGATGTTGTCGGAATAGTATGCCACTTTTACAGATTGACAATAATACGCACAAAACCGAAGGGGAAAAAAAATAGATTTTAGAGGAAAAATGGTTAAGAAACATTCTTTCCTGTATATTTACTTGTATATAAAGTGCAAATGCTGCCAAAAATTCCAAGGAAGAGGCACTCCGATACAACCTGTATATCACATAAAGGAGGACCTCATTCACATTGTGGTACATTATTTATGTAGTGGGGTCGAGAAGGGTGAACAACCAGTAATCCGTGTTGTCTAAAATGCATATTACACTGGAAAGGCAGCCTAACATGAAGTCAGCCATGTGTGCCAGAATCCCAACAGGCAAGACTTCGCTGTCGTCATAAGGAGGATCACTCTCAATCTCCCAATCCACTTCCTCCTCTTCTGCCCACCCATGCTGAACAGGTGGAATTAAACTTCCATGGTTACTGCCCTCTGTAGTGGAGGCAACCGTTTCCTGCCTTTTCTCCTCTTCATCGTCCAATTCGCGCTAAGGAGACAAACTGAGGGTGGTCTGGCTATCACCCTGTGTAATGTCTTCCCCCATTTCCACCTCTTCCACATGCAAAGTGTCATCCCTAATTGTGAGAAGCGAGCGTTTGAGTAGACACAGAAGTGGGATGGTTACGTTGATAATAGCGTTATCGCCGCTCACCATCTGTGTTGATTCCTCAAAGTTTCTTAAAACCTCACAGAGGTCAGAGATCCATGCCCACTCCTCGCTTGTGAATAGTGGATGCTGACTACAAAGGCGGCGACCATGTTGTAGCTGGTATTCCACTACTGTCCTGTACTGCTCACAAAGCCTGGCCAACATGTGTAACGTCGGACAACAGCCAGCGAGCTAGCAATTTCAAATGCTGCTGCATCGTTGACAGACCGGCTGAAGCTGTCGATGACTTGCGGAAATGGGCACACACGCGGCGCACCTTCACCAGTAGCTCAGACAAATTGGGGTAGGGTTTGAGAGACCGATGAGCCACTAAGTTTTTGATGTGGGCTAGGCATGGGATGTGTGTGAGCTTGCCGAGCTCCAAAGCTGCCCACAAGTTGCGGCCATTATCAGACACAACCATGCCTTCTTCTTGTTTGAGTGGTGATAGCCACAGCTCAGTCTGGTCTCTTATCCCCTGCCACAGCTCTGCGGCAGTGTTCTGTTTGTCCCCTAAGCATATCAGCACGGCGTGTTGCCGCTTCCTGACTGCAGTGCTACACTGCTTCCAGCTACCGACTAATGACTGACTGATGCTTATGCTAATTTGGAGGTGGAAGTGGAGGAGGAGAAGTGTTGGCAGAAACCCTGATTGACGTAGGGCCCGCTATCCTTGGCATCGGTAGCACCTGTGACATCCCAGGGTACGACTTGCTCCCGGCCTCCACAATATTCACCAAGTGTGCCGTCAGGGAAATGTAGTGTCCCAGGCCGAATGCACTTGTCTATGTGTCCGTGGTTAAGTGGAAATTCCCAGTAACTGCGTTGGTCAGGGCACGTGTGAAGTTACAGGACACATGTAGGTGTAAGGCGGGCACGGCACATGAAAAATAGTGGCTGCTGGGGACTGCATAATGCGGGACAGCCACCGACATCAGGCTGTGAAAGGCCTTAGTGTCCACAAGCCTAAATGGCAACATTTCCAGGCACAGTAATTTGGAAAGCTCCGCATTTACTGCTATGGCCTGTGGGTGGGTTGCTGGGTATTTGCGCTTGCGTTCAAATGCCTGGGTTAAGGACATTTGTACGCTGCGCTGGGACACAGAAGTGGATGTGGTCGCTGATGGCACTTGTGAAGGTCCAGGTGCAGGGCAGGAGGCATCCTGGCCTGTGCCTTCGACAGGGGATTGGCCAGCATGTAACACAGGGGAAGAGGAGGCAGTGGTGTGACCCGCAGACACAGATTGCGAACCCAGGCATTCGGCCCACCTATTAGGGTGCATTGATGCCATGTGGCAGATCATGCTAGTGGTGGTGAGGTTGCTAGTGTTCACGCCCCTGCTAATTTTTGTATGGCACGTGTTGCAAATGACAATTCTTTTGCCGTCCGCACTTTCCTCAAAAAAGCGCCAGACTGCGGAACACCTACACTTTGGTAAGGGAGATTTCTGCAAGCGGGTGCTCCGGGGAACAGTTGCGGGCCTGTTTGGTGTGGCCCGCCTTCTCCCTTTTGCCACCCCACTGCCTCTTCCAGCCTGTTGCGGTGCTGCAGATCCTTCCCCCTCTGTTCTGCTGTCCTCGCTCCTCTTTCCACCTTCCCAGGTTGGGTCAGTGACTTCCTCGTCCCCCACCTCCTCTTCCTCACTCTGCTCATCCTCCTGACTTGTTGACCTAACCACAACCTCAGTGATTGACAACTGTGTCTCATCCTCTTCCTCAACCTCTTGAGACAGTAATTGCTGTTGAGTTATTGGCTACTGTGTCTCATCATCATCCACCTCATTAAACAGTAATTGCCGTTCCCCACTGTCATCTTCTTGTGACTGTGGATGCTCAAGAGTTTGGGAATCATGGCACAAGAACTGTCCCTTTTCAAGCGTGCTTGGCGAGAGGGCCAAATCAAGGAATGGCGAGGAAAATAGGTCCTCGGAATATCCGAGTGTGGGATTACTTGTTTGGCCAGACTCTCCATGGTGGGAGGAAGGAGTATCAAGACTGGACTTCGTGGAAGACATGGTGGTGCTTAACCAACTGGAAGCATTATCTGCTGCAATCCAACCGACCACCTGGTCGCACTGGTCTGACTTAAAGAGTGGTGTCCTGCTCCTCCCTGCAAACTGGGACATAAAGCTAGGTATCTTGAATGACTGTTTTTCTTGTGCTCTGGCAGCAGTCACAGTTTCAATGTGCACCCTCAGAATCATTGCCATTTCCCCATCCCTTACTGCTCGCCTTCTTCATTTTAAATGTGATATATGCTTGAAAGTATGTCACACATACGGTAGTGTAGGATTTGGAAGTGTATGCGCAAAAAAATAAAAAAATGTATTTGTGATGTGGAAACGTCACACAGGAGATATCCCGTAGATAATGTCAATGCTGTCACCAGCGGCTAATAAAAAATTACAGGGAATGTCACAGGTATTTGGGATGAGGAAACGTTATATACGAGAGATGCCACCAGTAATGTAAATGTCACGGCTGAGGATGGGGAAAACCCTCAGCCGTGCGATGACAGAGGATGGTAGTCACGTCTTGGCCAGAACCACAGAACTAGGGAGCAGGTCACCTCCTATTGCCTCCCTAATCTGACCCTAACTCGTAGCGACATGAGCCTACCTTGAAGGTAGGAGGACTCATGCTCTGGAACCTCGGGTCCCTACTTGCCCTCCGCCGGTCCCTACGCTAGGAGCTGGGTAGACTACATGTTCCTTCTGGACATGGAGAAACAGGAGTCTAAAGATGGCCAAACTATAAAGACAGGGGAAACGGAAACAGGCATATGGCAATGGCAGGTAAGTGCAACTAGTACTAACACCCACCTGCCACAGACACAGGGCCTGGGACCCAAGTATCAATGCTGCTGTCCACAAACACAAACGACAGAGCACACAACACCACACAGGACACCAGGAAACCATACGCTGCAAAGAATAGACATGACACACAAACACATCCTCATAACATCGTGTATAAACAATACATGACAATTTGTTTATGACCACAAGGGTGGCCCCCACTGGCAGATGGAAATACCAGGAGGGTTTCTCCAGCAAAGCATGGCTGAAGAACCCCTCAGCTTCAGATCTCCAAAGAGGCTTTATAGCCCAAAGTGGCCACACCCACACAGACACACACAGGAGAGGGAATTAACCCTTCCAACACTAACAGGGAGTGAAACCACTTAAAGGGGAAGTGTCCAAATGCACATCACACTGTAGCTGTTACCGCAGGCAACGACATGGGTGGCGACCATGTCCTGGGAGTCAGCCAGAAGGCCGAGACACTGCCACCACATGTACACATACCAAACGTTGCCACGGGCAGCCACAGTGAAGGGAAGTGTCACAGTGCACACCTAACATAAACCTAGTGCACACCAGACATACAAAGTGCATAACATACACACACACACCTAACAGAGAGGTTGCTAGGTGCAACCGCATGCACATTGCCGCAAGCTGCCTAGCACCAGCTCAGGCTGCTCTACTGCGACAATACCCAACTACTTGTTGCCCGCGGCAACCACAAGTGAGGCTACACACTAGCGGCCCTCACCTGTGGTTGGACAACTAAACCAGACCGCAGGCAACCGCATGCGGTAAAGGAGTCACGGCCATGACCATGGCCGTGACAGTAACTGTCCAATGTGTGTATGTAAAAAGTATGTCAAGTACTGGATGTCACTGATATTTTAATGATGCGCACACTTTACACAGGAGATGTGGTGCGGATAATTTAACTGTCCACAGAGGACACCGTCGGCGGAAAAAGTACACTGAATGTCACTGATATTTTAGGGATGCGCACACATTACAACAGAGATGTGGCGCAGATAATTTAACTGTCCGCAGCAGACACCGTCTACAGAAAAAGTACACAGGATGTCTCTGATATTTTAGGGATGCGCACACTTTACAAAGGAGATGTGGCGCGGATAATTTAACTGTCCGTAGTGGACACCGTCTACCGAAAATGTACACTGGATGTCACTGCGACTTTTCTGTGACACAGCCTTAGCCTAAGGGTACGACCAGATGGCACAGTCATGATGCTGTTATGGAACTCATGTAGCTGACCATGATAATCATGCATGTACAGTATGGTTTTTGTCCGCAATCGTTTATGGACTGTTGTTTGAACTGTTGTGAATGTTCATGGTTAGGGTTGAGTGAACCTGAACTGTAAAGTTCGAGTTCGTACCGAACTTTAGGATTTTTGGACCCCGGACCCGAACCCGAACATTTCCGTAAAAGTTTGTGTTCGGGGTTCGGCGCTTTCTTGGTGCTTTTTGAAAGGCTGCACAGCAGCCTACTAATGGCATGGCTGTGATTGGCCAGAGCAGCATGTGACCCAGGCTCTATATAAGCTTGAGTTACGTAGCGCTGCACGTCACTCTGCTGTTACAAGTGTAGGGGGAGGATGCTGCTGGACTTGTGATTTCACAGAGAGAATAGGAGAGAATCTAACTCAGCGATCTACCTAGATATAGTTGTGTGGGTGCAGGAAACAATCGTTTTACCCTGCCCTGAGGCCATTGATCAAAAAAATATATAACTTTTATAATTCTGTTAGTTAGGCGGCCATTTTATGCAAGCTCAGTGCACCAGCACTGCATCTGAGCTTTTGGGACATTGCAAATCACCATTTTTTGGGGGCAAACTACAACATCTGGATTAGCCAGTGTGCAATTTAAGCTGGAAATACACCCATCATTTTCTGGGGTTTTAAAAGCACACAATTGTTTTCAAAAAACAGTATTTTCCAGATCTGCAAATGTTAAATTCAAGTTTAATATATACAGCTTTCATATTCTGTTACCAAAAAAAGACTTTTTTGGCAATCTACAACATCTGTGCTAGTCAGTGTGCAATTTAAGCTAGAAATACACCCATCATTTCCTGGGGTTTGAAAAACACACTTTTTTTTGACAAAAAACACTTTATTCAGGCCTTGCAGCATCAGCACGTGTGAAATTACAGGCTTATATACTGCTGTCAAATTCAGTTGTTAAACAAACACTCGTTTATGCACCAAAAATTTAGTTTGATGCAGTTGTCATTGTGAGATACATCCTTAATACACTTGGGTTACATTCTGAGATTTTAAATACCGCCATTTGGTGCACCAATATTGAATTCAGGCCTACACTGGTTCAGGCCATGTGAGATACCACCTCTACATACAGGGGTTTGAATCAGGCATTAGAAATACAGCCATTTGAAATACAGCCATTTTGGGCAAAGAAATATTGAATTCAGGCCTACAGTGGTTCAGACCGTGTGAGATACTCCCTCTAAATACAGGGGTTTGATTCAGGGATTTGAAATACAGCCATTTGAAATACAGCCATTTTGTGCAAAGATATATTTACTTCAGGCCTACAGTGGTTCAGACCGTGTGAAATACTGGCTCTACATCCAGGGGTTTGAATCAGACATTTGAAATAGAGCCTTTTTAACCGCCTCCGGATCGCCTAACGCAGGATCGCGTTGCAGAGCCACGCATATATGACTCATCTCGCGAGACGCGAGATTTCCTGTGAACGCGCGCTGACAGGCGCGTGCGTTCACAGGATCGGAAGGTAAGCAAGTGGATCTCCAGCCTGCCAGCGGCGATCGTTCACTGGCAGGCTGGAGATGCGATTTTTTTTAACCCCTAAAAGGTGTATTAGACACTGTTTTGATAACAGCGTCTAATATACCTGCTACCTGGTCCTCTGGTGGTCCCTTTTGTTTGGATCGACCACCAGATGACAAAGGCAGCTCAGTAATATGTAGCACCAAACACCACTACACTACACCCCCCTGTCACTTATTAACCCCTTATTAACCCCTGATCACCCCTGATCACCCAATATAGACTCCCTGATCACCCCCCTGTCATTGATCACCCCCCTGTCATTGATCACCCCCCTGTCATTGATCACCCCCTTGTAAGGCTCCATTCAGACGTCCGTATGATTTTTTACGGATCCACGGATACATGGATCGGATACGCAAAACACATACGGACGTCTGAATGGAGCCTTACAGGGGGGTGATCAATGACAGGGGGTGATCACCCCATATAGACTCCCTGATCACCCCCCTGTCATTGATCACCCCCCTGTCATTGATGACCCCCCTGTAAGGCTCCATTCAGACGTCCATATGTTTTTTACGGATCCACGGATACATGGATCGGATCCGCAAAACACATACAGACGTCTGAATGGAGCCTTACAGGGGGGTGATCACCCCATAAAGACTCCCTGATCACCCCCCTGTCATTGATCACCCCCCTGTCATTGATCACCCCCCTGTAAGGCTCCATTCAGATGTCCGTATGTTTTCTACGGATCCACGGATACATGGATCGGATCCGCAAAACACATACGGACATCTGAATGGAGCCTTATAGGGGGGTGATCAATGACAAGGGGGTGATCACCCCATATAGACTCCCTGATCACCCCCCTGTCATTGATCACCCCCCTGTCATTAATCACCCCCCTGTAAGGCTCCATTCAGACGTCCGTATGTTTTTTACGGATCCACGGATACATGGATCGGATCCGCAAAACACATACGGACATCTGAATGGAGCCTTATAGGGAAGTGATCAATGACAGGGGGGTGATCACCCCATATAGACTCCCTGATCACCCCCCTGTCATTGATCACCCCCCTGTCATTGATCACCCCCCTGTAAGGCTCCATTCAGATGTCCGTATGTTTTTTACGGATCCACGGATACATGGATCGGATCCGCAAAACACATACGGACATCTGAATGGAGCCTTATAGGGGGGTGATCAATGACAGGGGGGTGATCACCCAATATAGACTCCCTGATCACCCCCCTGTCATTGATCACCCCCCTGTAAGGCTCCATTCAGATGTCCGTATGTTTTTATACGGATCCACGAAGTTAGCGGAATTTATCAATTTTTTTCTTACAAAGTCTCATATTCCACTAACTTGTGTCAAAAAATAAAATCTCACATGAACTCACCATACCCCTCACGGAATCCAAATGCGTAAAATTTTTTAGACATTTATATTCCAGACTTCTTCTCATGCTTTAGGGCCCCTAGAATGCCAGGGCAGTATAAATACCTCACATGTGACCCCATTTCGGAAAGAAGACACCCCAAGGTATTCCGTGAGGGGCATATTGAGTCCATGAAAGATTGAAATTTTTGTCCCAAGTTAGCGGAAAGGGAGACTTTGTGAGAAAAAAAAATAATAATAATAATTTCCGCTAACTTGTGCCAAAAAAAAAATATTTCTGTGGACTCGCCATGCCCCTCATTGAATACCTTGGGCTGTCTTCTTTACAAAATGGGGTCACATGTGGGGTATTTATACTGCCCTGGCTTTTTAGGGGCCCTAAAGCGTGAGAAGAAGTCTGGGATCCAAATGTCTAAAAATGCCCTCCTAAAAGGAATTTGGGCACCTTTGCGCATCTAGGCTGCAAAAAAGTGTCACACATGTGGTATCGCCGTACTCAGGATAAGTTGGGAAATGTGTTTCAGGGTGTCATTTTACATATACCCATGCTGGGTGAGAGAAATATCTTGGTCAAATGCCAACTTTGTATAAAAAAATTGGAAAAGTAGTCATTTGCCAAGATATTTCTCTCACCCAGCATGGGTATATGTAAAATGACACCCCAAAACACATTGCCCAACTTCTCCTGAGTACGGCAATACCACATATGTGACACTTTTTTGCAGCCTAGGTGGGCAAAGGGGCCCACATTCCAAAGAGCACCTTTAGGATTTCACCGGCCATTTTTTACAGATTTTGATTTCAAACTACTTACCACACATTAGGGCCCCTAGAATGCCAGGGCAGTATAACTACCCCACAAGTGACCCCATTTTGGAAAGAAGACACCCCAAGGTATTCCGTGAGGGGCATGGCGAGTTCCTAGAATTTTATTTTTTTTGTCACAAGTTAGCAGAAAATTATGATTTTTTTTTTCTTACAAAGTCTCATATTCCACTAACTTGTGACAAAAAATAAAAACTTCCATGAACTCACTATGCCCACCACGAAATACCTTGGGGTGTCTTCTTTCCAAAATGGGGTCACTTGTGGGGTAGTTATACTGCCCTGGCATTTTAGGGGCCCAAATGCGTGAGAAGTGGTTTGAAATCAAAATCTGTAAAAAATGGCCGGTGAAATCCGAAAGGTGCTCTTTGGAATGTGGGCCCCTTTGCCCACCTAGGCTGCAAAAAAGTCTCACATGTGGTATCACCGTACTCAGGAGAAGTTGGGCAATGTGTTTTGGGGTGTCTTTTTACATATACCCATGCTGGGTGAGAGAAATATCTTGGCAAAAGACAACTTTTCCCATTTTTTTTACACAAAGTTGGCATTTGACCAAGATATTTCTCTCACCCAGCATGGGTATATGTAAAATGACACCCCAAAACACATTTCCCAACTTCTCCTGAGTACGGTGATACCAGATGTGTGACACTTTTTTGCAGCCTAGGTGGGCAAAGGGGCCCACATTTCAAAGAGCACCTTTCGGATTTCACCGGCCATTTTTTACAGATTTTGATTTCAAACTACTTCTCACGCATTCGGGCCCCTAAAATGCCAGGGCAGTATAACTACCCCACAAGTGACCCCATTTTGGAAAGAAGACACCCTCAGGTATTTCGTGATGGGCATATTGAGTTCATGGAAGTTTTTATTTTTTGTCACAAGTTAGTGGAATATGAGACTTTGTAAGAAAAAAAAAAAAATCATAATTTTCCGCTAACTTGTGACAAAAAATATAAAAAGTTCTATGAACTCACTATGCCCATCAGCAAATACCTTAGGGTGTCTACTTTCCGAAATGGGGTCATTTGTGGGGTGTTTGTACTGTCTGGGCATTGTAGAACCTCAGGAAACATGACTTTCTGAGCTGCTTCAAAAAGCGGAAATTCACATTTTTGTACCATAGTTTGTAAACGCTATAACTTTTACCCAAACCATTTTTTTTTTTTTACCCAAACATATTTTTTTTATCAAAGACATGTAGAACAATAAATTTAGAGAAAAATTTATATATGGATGTCGTTTCTTTTGCAAAATTTTACAACTGAAAGTTTGCAAAAAAATCTTTAAATTTCGATTAATAACAAAAAAAGTAAAAAAGTCAGCAGCAATGAAATACCACCAAATGAAAGCTCTATTAGTGAGAAGAAAAGGAGGTAAAATTCATTTGGGTGGTAAGTTGCATGAACGGTGAAAGTAGTGTAGTGCAGAAGTGTAAAAAGTGGCCTGGTCATTAAGGGTGTTTAAAGGGGTTATCCCATCATAATGATCACTGTTAAATCTGTTAATGATTTGACAGTGATCATTTTTGTAAATATACTTTATTAACAAATTCCCACCGATTAGGAGAAAATTCATCCCCACTTACCTTATTGTTGTGACTCGGTCTCCCCTGGTTACGACCATCGCTCTTCCGCAACATCCCGATGGTCGCGCTTGCCCAGAAGACTTCTTCTTTTCTCCCGGCCGGGCCACTCGCTGTCCTGAACGCGCACGCTGCCGCGCATGCGCGACGGTGACTTCTTCCCGGCCAGAATAGTACAGAGCTGTTCAGTCCAGCGCGCGGCCAGGCCGGGAGAAGACTTCAATCAAGATGAAGCCCGCCCCAGCCAGAATCCAGGAAGTGAACGCGCGGTGGCAGCAGGTAAGTATAAAAACGCAAAGTGGGATAACCCCTTTAAGCTAGGGGGGCTGAAGTGGTTAAATACAGCCATTTTGTGCAAAGATATATTTACTTCAGGCCTACAGTGGTTCAGACCATGTGAGATACCCCCTCTACATACAGGGGTTTGAATCAGGCATTTGAAATACAGCCATTTTGTGCAAAGATATATTTACTTCAGGCCTACAGTGGTTCAGATCGTGTGAGATACTCCCTCCACATACAGGGGTTTGAATCAGGCATTTTAAATACAGCCAGTTTAAATACATCCATTATGTGCAAAGATATATTTACTTCAGGCCTACAGTAGTTCATACCGTGTGAGATACCCCCTATACATACAGGGGTTTGAATCAGGCATTTTAAATACAGCCATTTTAAATACAGCCATTTTGTGCATAGATATATTTACTTCAGGCCTACAGTGGTTCAGACCATGTGAGATACTCCCTGTCTACATACAGAGGTTTAATTCAGGGATTTGAAATACAGCCATTTTGTGCAAAGAAATCTTTAATTCAGGCCTACACTGATTCAGGGCGTGTGAGATCCCCCCTATACATACAGGGGTTTGATTCAGCCATTTGAAATACAGCCATTTGAAATACAGCCATTTGAAATACAGCCATTTTGTACAAAGAAATCTTTAATTCAGGCCTACACTGTTTTAGGGCGTGTGTGATCCCCCTATACATACAGGAGTTTGATTCAGCCATTTTAAATACAGCCATTTTAAATACAGCCATTTTGTGCAAAGAAATCTTTAATTCAGGCCTACACTGATTCTGGGCGTGTGAGATTCCCCCTATACATACAGGGGTTTGATTCAGCCATTTTAAATACAGCCATTTGAAATACAGCCATTTTGTGCAAAGAAATCTTTAATTCAGGCCTACACTGATTCAGGGCGTGTGTGATCCCCTCTATACATACAGGGGTTTGATTTAGCCATTTGAAGTACAGCTATTTGAAATACAGCCATTTTGTGCAAAGAATTCTTTAATTGAGGCCTAGTCTGGTTCAGGCGGTGTGAGATACACCCTTTACATACTGTCGTTCTATTCTACTATTAATTAAACACCCATTTAGGGCAAGATCCTAAATTAAAAAAATATGAGGAGAGCGTCAAATAAGGGACGTTGCCCAGGTCGTGGTGCTGCTGGTGGAGCTCCTATTACAGGGAGAGGACAAGGTCGATCTGTGCCAGCTACACACACAAGTGAAACCCCTTCCTCAGGTGCGAGTAGGCGACAAAACCTGCAGCGGTATTTGGTCGGGCCTAATGCTGATCTACGAATAGTGGATAGTGGATCCAGTTCCTTCACATTGTCTCCCACCCAGTCTCCTGCTGAAAGACCACAGTTGGCACCTGCAGCCGATGTCCATCAGTCTTTCACCTCACCCCCTTGCAAATCAGCCAAGCAGCCTGAGCCCCAAGTCATGCAGCAGTCTCTTCTGCTTTTTGATGACTCTGTTAGCAGGGTTTCCCAGGGACATCCACCTAGACCTGCCACAGAAGTGGAAGCCGATGCCCAACCACTTATCTTTCAAGATGAGTACATGGGAGGACTATCGCAGCACGTCTCGGATGATGACGAAACACAGGTGCCAACTACTGGGGCTTTCGAAAGTGTGCAGACCGACAAGGAAGGCAGGGGTGAAGACTGGGTGGAAGATGATGTGGAGGACGATGAGGTCCTCGACCCCACATGGAATCAAGGTCATGCGAGTGACCTATGTAGTTCGGAGGAAGAGGCGGTGGTCGCACAGAGCCACCAGCACAGCAGAAGAGGGAGCAGGGTGCAAAAGCGGAGCGGCGGTCCTCTAGACAGTACGCCTCCTACTGCCCACCGCAGCAAGGGACCGAGCACACCAAAGCCAGCTCCAAGGAGTTCCCTGGCATGGCAGTTCTTCAGACAATGTGCTGACGACAAGACACGAGTGGTTTGCACGCTGTGCAATCAGAGCCTGAAGCGAGGCATAAACGTTCTCAACCTGAGCACAACCTGCATGACCAGGCATTTAAGTGAAAAGCACGAGCTGCAGTGGAGTAGACACCTCAAAAACCAAGAAAGGTCTCTGCCTCCTCCTGCTTCCTCTTCTGCTGCAGTCTCGGCCTCTTCATCCACCTCTGGAGTGACAGTGCCACCTGCCACCCGGCAAACAGAGGATCTGCAGGCAACACCAACACCTGGGTCACCAAGCATCTCCACAATGTCCCACGGAAGCGTTCAGCTCTCCATATCCCAAACGCTGGATAGGAAGAGGAAATACCCCCTTACCATCCCGTGATCCCTAGCCCTGAATGCCAGCATTTCTAAATTACTGGCCTTTGAAATGCTGTAATTCCGTCTGGTGGAGACGGATAGTTTTAAAGGCCTTATGGTGGTGGCTGTCCCACAGTACGTCGTGCCCAGCCGCCACTACTTTTCAAGGCAAGCCATCTTTTCCCTTCACAACCAAGTAGGGGACAAGTCAGGTGTGCACTGCGCAACGCCATCTGTGGCAAGGTGCACCTGACTACGGATACGTGGACCAGTAAGCACGGTCAGGGCCGTTATATATCCATAACAGCACATTGGGTAAATGCAGTGGCGGCTGGGCCTGAGGCGGATAGCAGTTTGGCGCATGTTCTTCCACCACTGAGGATTGCAGAGCACTTCAGTTTGCCTCCTGTTGCTTCCTCCTCCTACTCTGCTTCCTTATCCTCTACCAGCTCCTCATCCGGTCAGCGTAACACCTTCACCACAAACTTCAGCACAGCCAGGGGTAAACCACAGCAGGCAGTTTTAAAACTTATCTGTTTGGGGGACAAACCCCACACCACACAGGAGCTGTGGACGGGCCTTCAACAACAGACCGATGAGTGGTTTGTGCCAGTCAGCCTCAAGCCCGGCCTGGTGGTGTGCGATAATGGGCAAAATCTCGTAGCAGCACATCCCTTGCCTGGCGCATGTGCTGAATTTGATGGTGCAGAAATTCCTTAAAAATTACTTAAAAATGACCCCGATATGTCAGAGCTGTTGCATAAAGTGCGGGCCGTCTGTGCGCGCTTTCGGCGTTCTCACCCTGCTGCTGCTCGCCTGTCAGCGCTGCAGCATAACTTCGGCCTTCCCGCTCACCACCTCATATGCGACATGCCCACAAGGTGGAACTCCACCTTGCACATGCTGGCCAGACTGTGCGAGCAGCAGCATACGATAGTAGAGTTTCAGCTGCAGCACGCATGGGTGAGTCGCTCGGCGGAACAGCCACCAACATGGCCAGTGCTGATAACATGGTTCTCAGCGTTACTATCCCACTTCTATGCATCCTTAAAAAAATGCTCCTGGCGATGATGGAAAAGGATGTGGCACAGGAGGAGGAGGATGAAGAGGGATCATTTTGTATGGTTTCCGGCCAGTCATTCCCAAGTGACTCCGAGGGTGGTTTCCTGCACCCTCAAACCCAAGGTACACAATTGTCCAGCCAGGGCACAGTTCTGGAGGATGAGGAGGTGGAGGATGAGGATGAGGAGATGGAGGATGAGGAACCATGTTCACAGCAGGGTGGCACCCAGACCAGCTCATGGCCATCACTGGTGTGTGGATGGGGGATACAGAGGACACAGACGATACACCTCCCACAGAGGACAGCTTTTCGTAGCCTCTGGGCAGCCTGGCACACATGAGCGATTACATGCTGCAGTGTCTCCGCAACGGCTGCCGAGTTGCCCACATTCTAACTTGTGCTGATTACTGGGTGGCCACGCTGCTGGATCCCTGTTACAAGGTATCTGATTGAGACTATTTGTGACAACAATCCCATTGATATTTCAAGATTTCAAAGCTGTGAGTGGCCCACAATGAAAGAGTGTGGGGAAATATCCTTATAAAATATAACCTTTATATGATATACATTAAAATATACACCTGAAGATGCATCACAATACAAAACATATAGTCAAGGGGTTCTGGGTGGATACCCCACTGCTGGTAGAGAAAAAAGACAAAACTTAGCACTGATACGCATAGGTGAATGCTAACAGTGTAACCCAACCAACACAAGTATAACATGTATTGGGGTTCCAGGACGGATACCCCACTTCTGGTAGGACAAGAATATTAGATGTAACTGCTGCGCCGGTGTGGACACAGACAGTCTTACCTGACCGACCAGATGACTAGGATCAGCGTGGTAGGGGAGTCAGGCCTGACGGAAGGGAGTGTAGACAAGAAATACAGTCATGAGAGTATGGATACTGTGCCCTATATCACCCTATATACTTGGTAGGATTGGGGCCTGCTCCCATGCTGCCTGTCTACACAGAGCACTCGCCCTGAAAAGAGCGACCCCGTCCGGATACCTGTCCCTAGTTATGGACCTGAACCCTAGTCTAGTAAACAGACATAAAAAACACAAAGCGACTACAGGCCTCCCGACGTGGCACGTTTCTGTCGTGTCGACTCCTCAGGGGGATAAAATGCATGTAGAGACAAAACGAAAAGTATACCGTCTATGACCGCAAGTAGCAGTCAAACATATGCTGCAGTTGGACGGTTACATGAAAGACTAGACCCAAGGTTCAGAGTCAAAGTCTAGGGGCAGGCATCCATGGTGCAGGATTGCCATGCTACAGAGGAATAAATGCTTCTCTGCTCCTTGGTGTGTAAGGATCTGGTGGTCCTCACTAAAGGTAGTATCCATAATGTTAAGGGGGTTCATCAACCTATACCAGCCACACTGACACATACCTTCATGGTATTTAAATAGATCCCCAGCGCGCCTCTTCCAGGGAGACCGCCCTGTCAGCATCGGCGTCGGCGTGTGACGTCACGCGCATGCGCCGTGACGCACCAGACGCCGACGCCGATACCACATGATTACGGCGACCAATCGGATCAGGAGGCGGAGGGAGAGAGCGGTTACCACGGAGAACATGTCAACACAAGGTAACCTCACAGTACGTCCCACGATGGAGGCGTCCGTGACAACGCTACAAAGCAAGATCGTAGCAAATTGAAACTGACATTTCTTGCAGATTCCCAGCAACAAGAACTAGATAGAAAGAGCTGGACACAATACCAGGTTGTTTTGGAAAATTATGAATTAGTAGTATGTCTCCTATATGTGCATCCCTTCCAGAGGAATAGGATGCCACCATAGGATTGAGCATTACTATTGTTGAGGAGTAAGCTTAACCAATATCTATATAAAGCACCCATAGTCCAGCCTTTCATTCAGGCCCAGGGGTGCAGATGTTTTAAGGTGGAATATCCATCGGGATTCTTGCTGAAGCAGACATTTGTCCCAGTTGCCCCCTCTCACAGGCGGTTTGACCACATCAAAACCGAGGAACTTCAGAGAGGCTCTACCATTGTGCACAGTATGGACGTGTTTAGAGATTGGGGTATCTCTTTTGTGTGAGATGTCCCCCAAGTGCTCCCCTATCCGCCTCCTGAATTCCCGTATCGTTTTGCCAACATATTCAATCCCACATTCACACTGGATCCGATATATGACCCCTCTGGATTTACAGTTAATGAAATGCGGGATTGAATATGTCTTGCCTGTAACATTGCTCACAAATGACTTGCTAACCTGTATGCGTTTGCACGCTATACAATTTCCACATCTATAACAACCCACAGTTCTGCATCGCAACCAGGTGGTCTTGGTGCGATCGGGTGCATAGTGACTATGCACTAGCTTATCACGTATGTTCGGCCCCCTACGATAGGTTATTTGTGGTTGGTCACCTAAAACGTCTTTTAAGTCAGGGTCCATTTTGAGGACTTGCCAATGGCGCCCCAAAATCTGCCTGACTTGTTTAGACCCCCTATCGAAATTGGTGATGATTCTCATGACCTTAGTGGGCGGAGTGGATAGTTGATTGGAAGTGAGCAGTGAGCATCTTGGTCGGGACAGGGCTTTCTGGAATGCCGATCTCAACACAAAGTCGGGGTATCCCCTGGACAAAAATCTCATCCTCAGATCAGCTGCTTGGCGAATAAAATCATGCTTGTCTGAGCAGTTGCGTCTCAGACGCAAGTACTGACCTCTAGGAATTCCACTCCTGAGTGGGAGAGGATGGTTACTCTCCCACCTCAGGAGGGAATTCGTAGAGGTGGCCTTCCTATAGATCGACGTGTCCAGTTCACCCTTCGCGTTCCTGGAGATTTTAATATCCAGGAATGGCAAGGTCGTGGGGTGCGACTCACAAGTGAAGTGCATGCCAATATTGTTCTGATTGAGATGCTGGACGAAGGCTTCAAAGGTCCCCTGATCTCCATTCCAGAGTATGAAGATGTCATCGATGTATCGCGCCCACAAGCCAATTTCATAAGTGTCAAGAGCCTCGTCTTCCTTAAAAACGATGGTCTCCTCCCACCAGCCCAGGAATAGATTAGCGTACGATGGGGCGCAGGGACTCCCCATCGCAGTACCCCTGAGCTGGTGGTAGGTCCTCCCATCAAAGGTGAAGAAATTACGTGTTAACGTAAACTCAAGAAGACGCAGGACAAATTGGCTGTGGGCGCGATACTGACATCCCCGTGACCGAAGGAAATGTTCTACTGCCCTGAGGCCCAAATTATGTGGTATCGAGGAATAAAGGGCCTCAATGTCAATACTAGAAAGGAGACAGGTCTCCTCCAATGTCAGACCCTCCAAACGCTTAAGGAGGTCGGTGGTATCTCTGACATGGGAGGGGAGAGCCGTAACAAACGGTGCCAATATCCGGTCGATGTAAATACCCAGATTCTGGTTGAGATTGTCCACCCCCGAAACAATGGGTCTCCCCTTCAGAGGACTAACCCCCTTATGCACTTTGGGGAGACTGTAAAATGTAGATTTACGGGGATGCAGGGGAAAGAGAAAAGCAAATTCCTCAGCATTAATGATATTGGTAGCTTTCGCTTCATCCAAAATAATTTTAAGTTCACGCCTATATCCCTCGGTGGGGTCATTATACAGAACTTCATACGTCCCTGTGTCTGATAGTATATTCCTACACATATTCTCATATTGCGCCGCGTCCATGACCACGACATTCCCCCCCTTGTCAGCGGGTTTGATGACTATGTGGTGGTCATCAGCTAATGAAGAAATAGCAGTGGTCACGGACTCGGCGCAGTTGGAATGATGCGTGGACACTCTGAGGTCCTCTAGATCCCTGGTGACCATGTTTAGGAATACATCTATACATGACACTTCGTTCGCAGTGGGTGGCATCTTGGTACTTTTCACTTTTAGATTAGTAAATGGACCGTTACCCTTGGTAGTGTCCTCATTGGAGTTCAAGGACTGTAGTAGTTGTACATCCTTAAGTAAGTCAGTAGGAATCCCCAATTCAAGACATTGGCGACGGTCCATTAATCTAAAGTGTTTATGCCACCTTAACTTGCGAATAAACAAATTAATATCTTTGACAGATGCAAATCTGTCAAATTTTGGGGTGGGTACAAACGTCAGGCCTAGTTCTAGGGCTTTAGTCTCATCGATACTGAGGACACGTGATGAAAGGTTTAAGACTTGTGGTCCCAAAACTAATTCGGAGGTTTCTGTGTGCGACTGCGTAGCGGATATTCCATAGTTTGATTGAACTGGCCTAAAAAACGGTTATCCTGGCCTCTGTATGAGCCACGACCTTTACCCTTCCTGTACCTGCCCCTATTGGGGTGTTGACTCACTTTAGGGACAGTTTCTCTCTCCGAATCGGAGTGGTCAGTTTCAGTAGAAGATCTCTCAGAATTGCTTGGTACAGTATCTCTTCTTGTGTTACCAAGAGAGGAATATATACGGTTTTCTTTAAAATCTGAGAGATCTCTAATAAACTGCCGGTGTTTCCTTTCTTTTAGGTGATATTGATATTTTTCTAGGGTAAGTTGGAGCTGCTTTTCTTTGTTCTGGAATTCCGCTTCCTGTGAAAAAGTCTGTACAACCTCCGTGTATTCTATCAATTTCTGACTAAGGGTGGCTAGATTAGCTCTCTCCTCATCCAGCAGAAGCCTCATAAGCCTGAGGGAACTACTTGTGGCTTCCTGCTCCCACTTAGTTAAGAAGCCGGGATGTTGTCGTAGACGAGCCGCTGGGAGGAGAGAGATACGCAGCCCCCTTGGGACAATGTTATTTTTAATGTAATTGTCCAGACTTTGCACCTCCCACCAGGACGTAATCTGTTCTTTATAGACCTGGGTAAGATCTACAAAGGCGGTTTGAAAGGATGGTAAGTACTTTTTCTGATTGAACTGTTTATCAGAGAATATATCCTTGGCCTCATGTAACCAGTTCTCTGCATCAAATCCTGTCGCTCAACTGGGTGGAGCCAAACATATAAAGATACCGGAGCCTATACCGGGAGAACGGAGCGGCGCCCAGGGATAACAGTAAATGCAGGGAGATCCCTGGGTGCCGCTCTCCATGTCTGTATGCTTAGTTTAGATTTTTTATTCTAGTGAAAGGTCCTTTTTAATAATTTCTCCCATATTTCAACTCTAATTTTAAATTTGAAAAAATGAATCCTCCCTTAGATGTGGTCTCTCTTTCTCACGCTCCCTCTCTGGCCTGGAACCCTGATTCCCCGCCACCCGTGATGACCATGGTAGGCGCATAAAAGAACATCAAAAGTTGATAGAGCAGATATCAAATTGGATCGTGAACATCACGGGGACGTGCGACATGGTGGGGCAGTAAGTGTGCACACGCATACACGAACAGACTGACAGGGGTCAGCCCCTGCAACTTCTGGGTCTCCAAATTGGGCACATGGCCTGAGCTTGCCCTTTACCCCTTGAAGGTGCTGGCCTGCCCTGCAGCCAGTGTATTGTCTGAACGTTTGTTTAGCATGACTGGAGGGGGTTATTACAGGTTATATTTCCTAATGTTTTGGGGTGTACCCTAATTTTAAAAATAAAATTTGAAACCAAAAACCAGTGTAGGCTACCTCCTCCTCCACCGCCGCTTCCACCTACACCGCCACATCCACCGTCTCCTCAACCTCCTACTCCATATGGACCTGGTCCTCCTAGATCAAGATTATTATTTTTTATTTTTACATATTTTATGTTATTTAAAGTCATTTCCCTATCCACATTTGTTTGCAGAGCACTTGCCATTCTCTTAACCACATTTTGACACCATTTGAAGACCTCTAGCCCTTTCCATGACATTTTTACAGCCATTTTAGTGTTCAAAAGTTCGGGTCCCCATTGACTTCAATGGGGTTCGGGGTCAAGTTTCAGTCAAGTTTGGGTCGTGAACTCAAACATTTTTCCGAAGTTCGGCCGAACCAATCGAACCCGAACATCCAGGTGTCCGCTCAACTCTATTCTTGGTTCTATGGCATTCTGTTTAACTTCAAATAGTGGCACATGTGGTGATATACAGTCCTGATCAAAAGTTTAAGACCACTTGGAAAATGGCAAAAAATCTTATTTTACATTGTTGGATCTTAACAAGGTTCCAAGTAGAGCTTCAACATGCAACAATAAGAAATGAGAGTGAGACAAAACATTTTTTGAGCATTTAATTAATTGAAAATAAAGATTAAACTGAAACAGGCTGTTTTTCAGCTGATCAAAATTTTAGGACCACATGCCTTTAAAAGGCCAAATCTGTGCAAAGATGTGGATTCATTGTCATTTTCTGTCAGGTAGTCACACGTTGTGATGGCAAAGGCAAAAAAACTCTCCCTTTTTGAACGTGATCGGGTTGTTGAACTGCATAAGCAGGGTCTCTCACAGCGCGCCATCGCTGCTGAGGTGGGACGCAGTAAGACAGTCATTTGGAATTTCCTAAATGATCCTGAGGGTTATGGAACAAAAAAGTCAAGTGGAAGACCCAAAAAAATTTCATCAGCACTGAGCCGGAGGATCCAATTGGCTGTCCGTCAAGACACTGGACGATCCTCGACCCAAGTTAAGGCCCTTACTGGTGGTGACTGCAGCCCCATAACCATCAGATGGCATCTGAGACTGAAGGGCTTCAAAAACAAAAAACGTCTTCAAAGACCTCGTCTCCTTGAACGCCAGAAAACTGCTTGTTTGGATTTTGCAAGAGAGCACCAAACATGGGACATTCAAAAGTGGAAGAAAGTTTTATTCTCTGATGAGAATTTTTTTTACCTTGATGGTTACATAGTAACATAGTAACATAGTACATAAGGCCGAAAAAAGACATTTGTCCATCCAGTTCGGCCTGTTATCCTGCAAGTTGATCCAGAGGAAGGCAAAAAACCCTGTGAGGTAGAAGCCAATTTTCTCCACTTTAGGGGAATAAAAAATTCCTTCCCGACTCCAATCATGCAATCAGAATAACTCCCTGGATCAACGACCCCTCTCTAGTAGCTATAGCCTGTAATATTTTTAAGCTCCAGAAATACGTCCAGGCCCCTCTTGAATTCCTTTATTGTACTCACCATCACCACCTCCTCAGGCAGAGAGTTCCATAGTCTCACTGCTCTTACCGTAAAGAATCCTCTTCTATGTTTGTGTACAAACCGTCTTTCCTCCAGACGCAGAGGATGTCCCCTCGTCACAGTCACAGTCCTGGGGATAAATAGCTGATGGGATAGATCTCTGTACTGACCCCTGATATATTTATACATATTAATTAGATCTCCCCTCAGTCGTCTTTTTTCTAAAGTGAATAACCCTAATTTTGATAATCTTTCAGGGTACTGTAGTTGCCCCATTCCAGTTATTACTTTAGTTGCCCTCCTCTGAACCCTCTCTAGCTCTGCTATGTCTGCCTTGTTTACAGGAGCCCAGAACTGTACACAGTACTCCATGTGTGGTCTGACTAGCGATTTGTAAAGTGGTAGGACTATGTTCATATCACGGGAATCTATGCCCCTTTTGATGCAACCCATTATCTTGTTGGCCTTGGCAGCAGCTGCCTGACACTGGTTTTTGCTGCTTAGTTTGCTGTTTATTAAAATTCCTAGATCCTTTTCCATGTCAGTGTTACCGAGTGTTTTACCATTTAGTATGTACGGGTGACTTGCATTTTTCCTTCCCATGTGCATAACCTTACATTTATCAGTGTTAAACCTCATCTGCCACTTATCTGCCCAAGCCTCCAATCTATCCAGATCCCTCTGTAGTAGTATACTGTCCTCATCAGTGTAAATTACTTTACACAGTTTAGTGTCATCTGCGAAAATTGATACTTTACTATGCAAGCCTTCTACAAGATCATTAATAAATATATTGAAGAGAATAGGGCCCAATACTGACCCCTGAGGTACTCCACTAGTGACAGTGACCCAATCTGAGTGTGTACCGTTAATAACCACCCTCTGTTTTCTATCACTCAGCCAGTTACTTACCCACATACAGATGTTTTCTCCCAGTCCGAGCATTCTCATTTTATATACTATCCTTTTATGTGGTACAGTGTCAAATGCTTTGGAGAAGTCCAGATATACGACATCCATTGATTCACCGCTGTCAAGTCTAGAACTTACCTCCTCATAGAAACTGATTAAATTAGTTTGACATGACCGATCCCTCATGAAGCCATGCTGATATGGCGTTATTTGCTTATTTCCGTTGAGATGCTCTAATATAGCATCTCTCAGAAAACCTTCAAACAGTTTACCCACAACAGATGTTAAACTTACCGGCCTATAGTTTCCAGGCTCTGTTTTTGGCCCCTTTTTGAATATTGGCACCACATATGCTACGCGCCAATCCTGTGGGACATTCCCTGTCAGTATAGAGTCTGCAAATATCAGAAATAAGGGTCTGGCTATGACATTACTTAATTCCTTTAGGATACGGGGGTGTATGCCATCCGGTCCTGGCGATTTGTCTATTTTAATCTTTTTAAGCCGCTGATGTACTTCTTCCTGGGTCAGACAGGACACTTTTAATGGGGAATTTATTTTTGCATTCTGCATGTCATCTGACAATTTATTTTCCTCAGTGAATACATTGGAGAAAAAAATATTTAACAGCTTTGCTTTCTCCTCGTCGCTCTCTGCGACTCCCCCCTCATTACTCTTAAAAGGGCCAACACCTTCAGCATTATACTTTTTAACATTTATATAATTGAAGAACATTTTAGGGTTAGTTTTACTCTCTTTGGCAATTAATCTCTCGGTCTCTAGTTTGGCCACTTTTATTTGTTTTTTACATGTTCTACTTTTTTTCCTTATAGTTTTTCAGTGCTTCCGTGCAACCCTCCTGTTTTAGTGTTTTATATGCTTTCTTTTTGTCATTTATTGCTTTCTTTACAGTTCTGTTTATCCACATTGGTTTCTTTTTGTTCCTTAACCTTTTATTACCATACGGTATGTACCTCTCACAATGAGATTTTAGGATGCTTTTAAAGATATCCCATTTTGTGTCTGTATTTGTGAGGACTTTGTCCCAGTTAGTTTGGCCTATGGCCTCTCTTAGTTGGCTAAATTTAGCTTTTTTGAAGTTTGGTATTTTTGTTCCTCCCTGTAGAAACGCTCTTTTGAATGATAATTGGAAGGTTATTACTTTATGGTCACTATTTCCCAGGTGTCCCCCGACCTGCACGTCTGTTGTTCTGTCAGGTCTATTGGTTAATACTAAGTCCAGTATGGCCGTCCCTCTAGTCGGGTCCTGAACCAGTTGGGAGAGGTAATTGTCTTTGGTTATAGCCACGAACCTGTTTCCCTTATGAGATATACAAGTTTCAGTTTCGCAGTCTATATCTGGGTAGTTGAAGTCCCCCATAATAACCACCTCATTATGATTTGCCGCCTCGTCTATCTCGTTTAGTAGTAGATTTTCTGTGGACTCTGGTATATTAGGTGGTTTATAGTAAACTCCTATTAGTAATTTATTGTTGTTTTTAGCTCCATGTATCTCTACCCATAGTGACTCCACATGTTCATGTCCCTCACTTGTATCTTCTCGGACTGTGGGCTTTAGACAGGACTTTATATAAAGGCAAACCCCTCCCCCTCTCCGGTTTTGACGATCCTTTCTAAACAGACTGTAACCTTGTACATTAACTGCCCAGTCATAGCTATCATCCAGCCATGTCTCAGTTATTCCCACTATGTCATAGTCCTCCTCACACATCACTAATTCCAGTTCACCAGTTTTATTAGTCAGGCTTCTGGCATTAGTATACATACATTTGAGAGGTTTATGTATATTTTTTACCCTACACCTTTCCTTCTGAATTGTTCTAGTCCCTCCTTCCATTCCTCCCCCATTCTTATTACCTTGCCCCCGGTCTCTATCTGCACTATCTTTCCCTCCTATATCGTAATTACCCTCCCCCCCAGTCCCTAGTTTAAACACTCCTCCAACCTTCTAGCCATCTTTCTCCCCAGCACAGCTGCCCCTTCCCCATTGAGGTGCAGCCCGTCCCTACGATAGAGCTTGTTGCCCTATCTGTTCCCCTAATAATGGAGTCTCCCACTACCAGCACCTGTCTGGCCTGCCCTGCTCTCCTGGTTCCCTGCTTACTGGAGCTGACATTCCCCTGACTGGCAGAGGAAGTGTCTGGCTGCAGCAGTGCCGTCCCCGGACTGACATCCCCCTCATCTGCCAAACGTGCAAACTTGTTGGGGTGTGTCAGATCAGGACTAGCCTCCCTGGCACTCTTCCCTCTACCCCGCTTTCTAACTTTTACCCAGCTAGCTACCTCACTTTCCTCAGCCTCCTCTCTGTCACCCTCCCCCTCATCTACCCCAAAGAGTGCTTGCTCGGTGAGAAGCAAACTCTTTTGCAAATTATCAATGCCTCTCAGTGTTGCAACTTGCCCATTTAGAGACTCGATCTGCGATTCCAAATGGGTAATTTGCTCACATCTAGAACAAAGATATACACCCTTGAACTCCTGTTCCAGGACTGCATACATCATGCAAGATGTGCACTGGACTGCGTTGTAAATTGTGCAACACATACTAAATGGGGATTACAACAGTAAAAAAGTAAAACAGTATAAATGATTTAGATTTAGACCCTGTCTGCTGTAGTTGAAGGACCACGTAAAATTAAGCCAACAACACACAAGGAAATTATATCCAACCTTAGTTTCCAAACTCCTTTTCTTAAACTCCTTATTTTCTGATGGTTTCCAATGTTACTGGCATGACAAGCAGATCCCACCTGAGATGTTTTCTACGCGCCACAGTGGAGGGGGCGCCATAATGGTCTGGGGTGCTTTTTCCTTCAGTGGAACAATGGAGCTTCAGGAAGTGCAGGGGCATCAAACGGCCGCTGGCTATGTCCAGTCCTTCGTGCGGCCGTCTTCACCACTTGGAGAAATGTTCCCACTCACCTCATGGAAACGCTTGCATCAAGCATGCCGAAACAAATTTTTTAAGTGATAAACAATAACGGTGGAGCTACTCTTTACTGAGTTCATGTTTGGAAGTTGGATTTCTGTTTTGGGGGGGTTTCGTTTTTTTTTGGAGGTGTGGTCCTAAACTTTTGATCAGCTGAAAAACAGCCTGTTTCAGTTTATTCGTTGTTTTTATTAAATTGAATGCTCAAAAAATGTTTTGTCTCACTCCCATTTCTTCTTGTTGCATGTTGAAGCTCTACTTGGATCCTTGTTAAGATCCAGCCATGCTAAATATGATTTTTTGCCATTTTTCAAGTGGTCTTAAACTTTTGATCAGGACTGTATGTTAAACATACACCACAAGCAGCTACTCATGCGGTTAACAGCCATAAGCAGCAGGACATATTTTGGAAGCAGTTAACTGCACGTAAATGAGGCGCAGTCATCACAACTTTGAAAATGCCAGGACTATGTCAGAAACCTATTTTGACATTTACCAGTACCTATTTTGGGAAATGAGATGCTGCATTTCCTTATATGTTATATACAGTTGTGTTCAAAATAATAGCAGTGTGTTTAAAAAAGTGAATAAAGCTCAAAATCCTTCTAATAACTTTTATTTCCATACACACAAATGCATTGGGAACACTACACATTATATTCCAAATCACAACATGAAGAAAAATATATCAAATTTGTGTTGTTCCTGTAAATTTTTTTAAGAAAAGTGAATATTAGAGTGTTCCAAAAAATTGCAGTGTTTGTATTCTTCTTTACAAACTCAAACATTCACCATAATAACTGAAAAATGTTTGATGATTTTGCTTTCCTTTGAATCACTTAACTAATATTTAGTTGTATAACCACTGTTTCTGAGAACTGCTGTACATCTGTGTTGCATGGAGTCAACCAACTTCTGGCACCTGAGAACACGTAATCCAGCCCAGGATGATTGGACTACATTCCACAGTTCTTCATGACGTACAGGATTTTGCATCCACCATTTCATTTTCTGAAGTTCTGCCTGTGCATAATGTTCAGAATGATAGGCAGAGGCGCATAAAGGAGTTCAACATATGGCTTGGTAAATGGTGTCAAGAGCAAGGATTTGGCTTTGTTTCTCATGATAGCTCTACTTGGAATAGAAAGGAACTGTACAAAAAAGATGGTTTGCATCTTTCTCTCAAAGGAACAAATGTACTTAGTGAACAACTCCAAGAATTTGCGAAAGAGTATTTAAACTAGGAAGGGGGGGCAAAAGAGTGAAAATAAAAGAGTCCAATTGCCCCCCGAAACAATGCCAGAACAGGTCAGAAGCACAGAGGTTAAGAAATGATAAGCTCAGAGTCCTGTCTACAAATGCTCGCAGTTTATGTAAAAAAATCAATGAACTTGGGTCAATAATGGCATCTGAGAATGTAGATTTAGTGGCTGTTACGGAGACATGGTTTAATGAAAGAAATGACTGGGACATAACCATACCAGGGTACTATTTATACAGAAGAGACAGAGAAGGCAAGAAAGGAGGAGGAGTGGCCCTGTATGTGAAAGATAGCATTAAATCTAACCTAATACAAGTTGGTGAGGCCAACATAGAGTCAGTTTGGGTTACGTTGCAGTTTGCTAACCATGCAGTAACTCGTGTAGGTGTGATATATAGACCACCTGGTCAAGTTAAAGAACTAGATGATCTACTAGTTGAAGAAATAGCTAAAATGACAATGAAAGGAGAAGTTATCATTATGGGAGATTTCAATCTTCCAGATATAAACTGGAAAACCAAAATAGCAAGTTCTACCAGGAGTACAGATATTCTAAATTCCCTACTGGGGTTATCTCTACAACAAGTGGTTGAGGAGCCAACCCGGAGGGAGGCCATTTTGGATTTGGTATTCACAAACGGGGATTCGGTATATGATGTCATTGTAGGCGAAACCTTGGGATCTAGTGATCACCAGTCAGTGTGGTTTAATATAAGAACTGTGAAAGAGTCCCACCACACAAAAACAAAAGTTTTAGATTTTAGAAAAACAGACTTTTCAAAAATGAAATTAGTCATAAATGAGTCCTTATCAGACTGGAACGGATTACATGGAGTCCAGGAGAAATGGGACTACTTAAAAGGTGCATTATTGAAGGCAACAGAAAATTGCATTAGACTTGTCAGTAAAAGCAAAAAAAGGAGGAGACCAATGTGGTACTCAGCAGAAGTGGCCCAAATCATTAAAAATAAAAAGCTAGCATTTTGTAATTATAAAAAAACCCAGAGCAATGAAGATAAGGAAATCTACAAGATTAGGCAGAGAGAGGCCAAGCAAGTTATAAGAACTTCTAAAGCGCAGGCAGAAGAAAAACTAGCTCAGTCTATGAAAAAAGGGGATAAGACATTCTTCAGATATATAAATGAAAAAAGGAAATTAAAACAAGGAATAACTAAATTAAAAACAAAGGACGGAAGGTATGTAGAAGAGAATAAAGGGCTAGCCGACTGCCTTAATGAATACTTCTGTTCAGTTTTTACA
Organism: Bufo bufo; assembly: GCF_905171765.1. NCBI lineage: Eukaryota > Metazoa > Chordata > Amphibia > Anura > Bufonidae > Bufo > Bufo bufo. The sequence continues at coordinate 449,398,700 of NC_053389.1, read as the reverse complement.
AAAGAAAAAGGAGAAGGACCTCCACTAGAAAGAATGACTATTAAATCGTTTGATGCATGTATCTTTACAGAGGAAGATGTTCTAAGTTTGCTGTCTAAGGTGAAGACAGATAAGTCACAGGGGCCTGATGAGATACACCCAAAATTATTAAAAGAGCTTAGTGGTGAGCTGGCAAAACCGTTAACAGATTTATTTAACCAATCATTCGTAACAGGAGTCGTCCCGGAAGATTGGAAATTGGCAAATGTCGTGCCCATTCACAAGAAAGGTAGTAGGGAGGAATCAAGCAACTATAGACCAGTGAGTCTGACATCAATAGTAGGCAAATTAATGGAAACCCTATTAAAGGATAGGATTGTGGAACATCTAAAATCCCATGGATTGCAAGATGAAAAACAACATGGGTTTACTTCAGGGAGATCATGTCAAACGAATCTTATAGACTTTTTTGACTGGGTGAATAAAATAATAGACGGTGGAGGTGCAGTAGACATCGCATATCTAGATTTTAGTAAGGCTTTTGACACTGTCCCACATAGAAGACTTATCAATAAACTGCAGTCATTGAGCATGGACTCCCATATTGTTGAGTGGATTAGGCAGTGGCTGAGTGACAGACAACAGAGGGTTGTAGTCAATGGAGAACATTCAAAACAAGGTAATGTTACCAGTGGGGTTCCACAGGGATCTGTACTGGGACCGATTTTGTTTAATATCTTCATAAGTGATATTGCAAAAGGCCTCGCTGGTAAGGTTTGTCTTTTTGCTGATGACACAAAGATATGTAACAGGGTTGATGTTCCTGGAGGGAAACGCCAAATGGAAAAGGATTTAGGAAAACTAGAAGAATGGTCAGAACTCTGGAAACTGAAATTGAATGTGGATAAGTGCAAGATAATGCACCTGGGGCGTAAAAACCCAAGGGCAGAATATAGAATATTTGACACAGTCCTGACCTCAGTATCTGAGGAAAGGGATTTAGGAGTAATTATTTCAGAAGACTTAAAGGTGGGAAGACAATGTAATAGAGCAGCACGAAATGCCAGCAGAATGCTTGGATGTATAGGGAGAGGTATAAGCAGTAGAAAGAGTGAAGTGCTTATGCCGCTGTACAGAACACTGGTGAGACCTCACTTGGAGTATTGTGCGCAGTACTGGAGGCCATATCTACAGAAGGATATAGATACTCTAGAGAGAGTTCAGAGAAGAGCTACTAAACTAGTACATGGATTGCAGGATAAAACTTACCAGGAAAGGTTAAAGGACCTTAATATGTATAGCTTGGAAGAAAGAAGAGACAGAGGGGATATGATAGAAACTTTTAAATACATAAAGGGAATCAACTCGGTAAAGGAAGAGAGCATATTTAAAAGAAGAAAAACTACCACAAGAGGACACAGTTTTAAATTAGAGGGGCAAAGGTTTAAAAGTAATATAAGGAAGTATTACTTTACTGAGAGAGTAGTGGATGCATGGAATAGCCTTCCTGCAGAAGTGGTAGCTGCAAATACAGTGAAGGGGTTTAAGCATGCATGGGATAGGCATAAGGCCATCCTTCATATAAGATAGGGCCAGGGGCTATCCATAGTATTCAGTATATTGGGCAGACTAGATGGGCCAAATGGTTCTTATCTGCCGACACATTCTATGCTTCTATGTTTCTATGTTTCTCTATTTCTTGATTTTGCCTCAGAAACTGCATTTTTGATGTCACCCCACAAGTTTTCTATCGGATTAAGATCCAGGGATTGGGCTGGCCACATAACATCAATCTTGTTGGTCTGGAACCAAGATATTGCACGTTTACTGGTGTGTTTGGGGTCGTTGTCTTGTTGGAACACCCATTTCAAGGGCATTTCCTCTTCAGCATAAGGCAGCATGACCTTTTCAAGTATTCTGATGTATTCAAACTGATCCATGATCCCTGGTATGCGATAAATACGCCCAACACCTAAGTATCAGAAACATCCCCATATCATGATGCTTGCGCCACCATGCTTCACTGTCTACACAGTGTACTGTGGCTTGAATTCAGTGTTTGGAGGTCATCTGACAAACTGTCTCAGGCCACTAGACCCAAAAAGAACAATCTTACTTTCATCAGTCCACACAATGTTTCTTTAGGCCAGTCAATGTGCTCTTTGGCAAATTGTTACCTCTTCAGCACGTCTTTTTTTCAACAGTGGGACTTTGTGGGGGCTTCTTGCAGATAGCTTGGCTCCACATAGGCATCTTCTAATTGTAACAGTACTCACAGTTAACTTTAGACCTTCTTTGATCTTCCTGGAGCTGATTGTTTGCTGAGTCCTTGCCATTTTGGCTATTCTTCTATCCATTTGAATAGTAGTTTTTCACTTTCTTCCAAGTCTTTCAGGATTTGGTTGCCATTTTAAAGCATTTGCGATCATTTCAGATGAGAAGCCTATCATTTTCTGCACTTCTTTATATGTTTTCCCCTCTCCAATCAACTTTTTAATCAAGGTACCCTGTTCTTCTGAACAATGTCTGGAACGACCCATTTTCCTCAGAATTTGAGAGAAATGCACTGTAACCAGCATGTACAACATTTGTTGCCTTCCTTCCTTAAATAAGGGCAATAATGAATTACCTCACTCATTGAACTCCACACTGCTATTATTTTGAACATGCCCCTTTTAATAAGTGATTGAATTACAGAGAATCAGCAGCATACATGACTGTTGGGTCTGTTGGGTTTCTATTACTCTAATACACCTGCTAGTAAATTATTTGCCATGTAGAAATATAATTTCTACCAAAAACAGTGATTGATTGGGTTAGTGATGTCTGACTGCTATTATTTTGAACACAACCTTATAACCAAATTAGTGTCCTTTATTTGATGAAAACAGGTAAAACACATATCAAAATCAGTATTATATAAACCTTAGTTCATTTTGCTTGCACCGACTCCCTACAGCTTCTTCATGCATTCACCCGTGCACTCAGTCGGTATCTCTTTCTCTGGGCAAGTTCATTCAAGACAGGGGGCAATAGCATTCTGCTAAGCAACATTTTGAGGGACCTTCCTCTTTCTCAACCTTTTTCATATAGCATCACAACCTCGCCGTGAGGCCATACCCTAACCAATGAAAACCACACTGTATAGTCCAACTACGGAGTGCTTCCTTGGGGTTTCTGTCCATGCCGTGCAGGATCGGATTAGCCATAGACCTTACAGGGAAATTTCCCATTAGGCCGATGCCCAGGGGGCCGCCTGGGCCCTCCTCATGGCCGACCAGTGAAAGTTTTTGGGGATGTATTTTTTACTGCTGTTGGCAGTATTTTGTGATGGTCTGTGGTATTTGGCTCTGTTGGGGTTGTATAATGTCCCACAATATGGTATTGCTGGTCCTGTTTTCCATCAATTTGGACCTGACTACAAAACGGGGCCACTTTGGGTATTTTTTCTAGGGCGACTTTAAGTTTCCAGTCCGCCTCTGGTGCCGTGTCTATTTTATTTTTATTTTTTTTGCGGTGTGGACGAATCACGGACCCATTCCAATTGAGGCATCCTCCCGGATGGTGCCTGTGCAAATTGCGGTCCCCAATGCACAGAATGGCTGAAAAACGGACGTGTGCAAGATGCCTTAGTGTGGAAAATCACAGAAATACACGCAGAAATTTCTGCAAGTCTACCAGCATCCATGTGGCCCTTCAAATATTTGTCAGTAGGAAGAAATGAGGCATTAACAATGTCATCCCCCTCATATTTATTTTAAGGACAGCGGAAGAAGAACAGCTTACACATTTTGCTGGCTGTCCTGTAGCTGTTTGAGTCCCACATGGAGAAAGTCCCATGGAGGAGGAGCTAACACTGGAGGAGGAGTGCGTGGTGGAAAAAGAGCATAAAGCTTCCGCTGATCATGGTTACATCATCCATGATGATCAGTCATCTAACTGGGGACAGAGCAGGAAAGAACTGGGCTCACAGGCCAGAATGGAAAGCTGCATGCTAGCTTGCTTGATGTATCCTTAACCTCAAGGAATCTGATGATTACTGGAAAGCCAATGGGAGAATGTATTCCTTTTGCTAAAAGGTAGTCCAAATTGCTTTATTATCAGCTTACACTCTGCACACAGTTTCCTGTAGCTTTTAGTGAGCAGATGCCTGCCGCCTATGTGTCTGACTGAGATGCCCGACCCCTTTCCACTCCATGCAGAGTCAACAACCTTCCGCTGTCTTTGGTACCACAAGCAGCGGAAGCCACAGCAGCTAATTAAGCATCATGAACATTAAAAAGGCTTACCTGAGCAGGTAGATTTGAATAGTGGCCCGAACTTGCCCAGTATGCTCTCTGTTCTGTCTTATTCAGCCTTCATTGTCATCTCAGAGAGAGTTTTCAGTGCAACACAGGGCATGGAGACACCTAAACTGACAAAGTTGTTCTCCATCAGTTGTGGTAAAGTGTATGGTAAAGTCCTGGAAGGGGTGTATATCCCACCCATGTTCCTCAACTGGGTGAGATTAGTAAAATCCAGGAAGATGGCACTGGCTTCAGCAAACGTAGTTGCTGGAGCTATTTTTTGTTAAAGTTCAAGGGCTGGATTTTATTTGGACCCGGAAGGTAGGTTTGATAGTGGGACCTCCCCAGTCCACCCCCATTCTAGGGCATGTTTTCCCCTAGCCTGAGGGATCACCAGGTGTAGTCCAGCTGTGATCGTTAGGGGGACATTAAAGCACATCCCTGGCTGTCAGTCTGAGAAAGAGTTATGCCTGGAAAAAGCCTAGGAAGCTGGTTGCCTTGCTGGCTAGTGAAGTCTGATTCCCTGAGTGTGACCTGTGCTCAATAGGTGAGCTAGAAACAAATTTTTATTAGCTAGAGCCTAGATGGACAGGAGTTTATTTTGTTAGGATTATGTTTCGGTGATGATGGAACCTCACCTTATCCAGTGAGTTATAACTGAGTTCACCTGTAAATGCTGAAGTACCATAGAATAAAGCATCGTTTGGACTTTAATCCTGTTGTCTACGAAGGAATCTGCAATCGCCGCCCTTCTTGAGAGAGAGATCCCTTACACAGTATACAAAACTATACTTTTGTCAAAAATGAAGGAGGCATGGATCAGTAAGCATTTTCACACTCCTTAGGCTGAGGCTGATAAAGAAATATGCTTTTGCTGATGGTGCACATCATGCCATTGCAACATTGACCTTTACCGTATGGCTGCTGATGCTGATACCACTGCCACAGCTGCTACTTCCTGATGCCTACCATCCTATTGCATACTGTATGGCTGCTGCTGCCGCCATCATACCACTGCTGCTGTCTGCCTGTCTACTATCATGTTCCATACCATATGGATGCTGCCACTCTCTCCAACATGCCACTGCCGCTGTCTGCCTTCCAACCATCATGCTCCTTATGTATGACTGCTGATGGTGCTGGCACCACTGCCACAGCAGCTACTCCCCGCTGCTAATACTCTTACTGCCACTTCCATTACCACTACAGAGCCACCATGGTGGCGCTACTACTAATACTACCCCCAAACAGCCACACACACATCTACTGCCTTGTGCTACTATTGTGGGCACATGCCATTATTACCCTACCCTTTCTACATGCACACTGTATCGCAGCTGCTCCTAATTGAAAGGGAGAATTTTTCCACAAGCCACTGCTAGTTCTAATAATTAGCATTCTTGCATGTATAAATACCAAAATTCTGTCCCTTTTTACACATAATTTTTGGATGTTTTTGCAAAACAAACCACTGTTTCCTATGACAATAACATGTGTGTTTATCTTAGGCGCTTGGACCCAAAAAGCTCTGTTATTTCCTATAACACTGTGTGTGTTTAAACCTCTGCTAGATATTTTTTGGAGGGTTTCTAATATGTAAATCATAAGACATGTGATGGTGCAGTAAGTTTTTAAACATGCTGTTTGTTAACACCATGAATCATGCGTTTACCCATAGCTATGCATGTCAGTGTCACTCTGACATGATTTGCTATTGCTTTTATTGCATTCAAGAGCTAAAAAAGGGGCAAAAATTCATAAAAAAATAGAGTTAACATCTTTTCATAAAACATCAGAGTCCTAAGAGACATCAGAGTGTTATATACCATTTTCAGGCCAAATGGAGCATATTCAGTTTGTTTAGAATCAATCTGGGTCCGAATCAATAAAAAAATAAAATAAAATGCCAAATTGGTATGAATTCAAGAAATTCTCTCATCTCAAATGCTGAATTAACATAGTATATTCCCCCTAAAATCAGCTTAGCATTTGGGGAGCATCTCAATTGTATACTTTTTACGTGTATTCACTCTCTACTGTACTGAAAAAGGGAATGGAGATGAAAGCTCCAAATAAAATGTAGAAGATGCTAAGTAAACTGCTACCTTTATGGGCAGAAAAAATAGATTTAATTTTAATCTTAAAAGTGTGTCATTCCAATCTTGTTTACTTATGCAATAAAAATTGAAATTTGATGGAATGCAGTATTTATAACTCGATATATGCAATCCAGAATGATTACCTATTTTATCCTGCCAAGAAATGTAAAATAGGGTAATCAACCTCAATTACTGTAACAAATATATTGATTTAACCAATGTGCTCTTTTTACAAACATTGTAAATATCAGATCTGATAATAGTGACATATTTTAAGCTCCCTGCTCTACATAAAATGCTGTATGGAACGAGGTGACATTTGTTTGATGATTACAGCTAGAGCCTGGTAAGCAGCAATTTAGTAACCAGCCAATTAGCAGGGAATAATGCTAGCAATGGTTGGTAACCGCGGGTGATAACCCTTGATAAATGCTTCCCAATGTTCCTTGTCATTTGTTACTGTCTGCTTTGGCTCCAAATGAAAAAGGGAAAATAACTTGAATAGAAAAAAAGTCAATTTGCTATATATGCCGTGCATGCAGGTCTAAAATGTCTTTAATTAAGATGGTTTATACAGCTTAAAGACATAAACAAAGTGCAACAAGGATCTAATGAAATGCTATTTGCCTGCCTGTTTATACACTCAAGGTATCATGATTATTTATAAATGAAATTATGTTTGTCCTGTAAAAAATACTAAAGAAGTTATCTCATTAAACGAAGACCTATACACATTAGAGCCAATGGACACTACTGTGGGGGATGGAACCCCCTATATGAGCACAAACTGTTGCTTTTACAGGCCTGAATTGTTCATGTACAGGTCCTCGTAAAATTATTTACACCCTTTGGTGTTTTTCCTGTTTTATTTCATTACAACCTGGAATTAAAATAGATTTTAATTGAGATTTTATGCAGTGGACATAATAGTCCAAATTGTTGGAATAAAATAGTGTAATAAAAAAAAAATGGCTTGTTAAAAAACGAATAAAAAGCGAAAAGTTGTGACTGCATTTGTATTCACCCTCTTAAAATTTGAAATATGGTCTGGTCCAAACAATTAACTTCCAAAGTCCTATGATAATATATAATAATAATAATAATAATAATAATAATAATAATAATAATAATAATCTGAATAAAGTTCTCCTATGTGCAATATAAGTGTCACATAATCTGTTAGGTTGTTGAATCTGATTAATCTGTCCATTGCTATGTGGGGACAGTGTGGGGAAATTGCTATGTGGGGACAGTGTGGGGAAAATGCTATGTGGGGAAATTGCTATGTGTGGACAGTGTGGGGGAATTGCTATGTGGGGACAGTGTGGGGAAATTGCTATGTGGGGACAGTGTGGGGAAATTGCTATGTGGGGACAGTGTGGGGAAATTGCTATGTGGGGACAGTGTGGGGAAATTGCTATGTGGGGACAGTGTGGGGAAATTGCTATGTGGGGACAGTGTGGGGAAAATGCTATGTGGGGACAGTGTGGGGAAAATGCTATGTGGGGACAGTGTGGGGAAATTGCTATGTGGGGACAGTGTGGGGAAATTGCTATGTGGGGACAGTGTGGGGAAATTGCTATGTGGGGACAGTGTGGGGAAATTGCTATGTGGGGACAGAGGGGGGAAATTACTATATTTGGCAGTGTGAGGAAATTACTATGTGGGGGCAATGTGGGGCAAATTACTATGTAGGGGAAATTATTGTGTGGGGGCAAACTACTATATGGGGGCAGTTTGGGGGAAATTACTGTGTGGGGGCAAATTACTATGGGGGGATTACTATGTGGGGGAAGTGTGGTGGAAATTACTATATGGGGGTGTTGCTATTGGGGAGGCACTGTAGGGGCAATTTTATTATTTTTGGGGACACTATACAGGGATTATTGCCTGAAGCACAATAGAGGGTGCTATTATTACTGGGGGGACATTATAGCTGCTGTGAACACTATAGGAACATTTGGGGTAATTGATCAAACTGGTGTAAAGTAGCACTGGCTTAGTTGCCCATAGCAGCCAATCAGGTTCCACCATTCATTTTGGACAGCTCTTTTGGAAATCCAGTTCTACTTTACACCAGTTTGATAAATGACTCCAATTATGTCTATTAGGGTCACTATTTTTTCAGCAGTATAGTACCTGACGCATTGGGGGGCACAACGGGCACAGTATTGGGGGTGGCAGCAGGATGACACTGTGGGGACAACAGGATGGGGAGGTTGATGGAAAAATTTTGAAATCTAACGTGTCTGTGTTACAAACTGTAGAGATGAGATGTGGCTGAAAGAATTTGCCATGGTGGTCTTAGTCAAATGGAGGAGAAGAGGCAAGAGAAGGTCTACATGACAGGAGATGTCACTGGATGTAAGAGGTATGTGGTGCTGTATTCTCCTTGATGTCTTTTATATTATAATTATATGTATTTTAAATTTGGCGACCACATTTTTCAGTTTAGGTCCCAATTTGGGGTAATTTGGGGTATTTTTTTTTCCAGCCCCTCACCGCCCACATATGATGTGATGTCTCTGGAGGTTATATCAGTGCTGGAGCGTTATAAGAGGAGAGGCTGATATCAGTCACATATGAGGTAATGTCTCTGGAGGTTATATCAGTGCTGGAGCGTTATAAGAGGAGCGACTGATATCAGTCACATATGATGTAATGTCTCTAGAGGTTATATCAGTGGTGGGCCATTATAAGAGGAGCGGCTGATATCAGTCACATATGATGTAATGTCTCTAGAGGTTATATCAGTGCTGGACCGTTATAAGAAGAGCGGCTGATATCAATCACATATGATGTAATGTCTCTGGAGGTTATATCAGTGCTGGAGCGTTATAAGAAGAGCGGCTGATATCAGTCACATATAAGGTAATGTCTCTGGAGGTTATATCAGTGCTGGAGCGTTATAAGAAGAGCGGCTGATATCATTCACATGTGATGCAATGTCTCTGGAGGTTATATCAGTGCTGGAGCGTTATCAGAGGAGTGGCTGATATCAGTCACATATGATGTAATGTCTCTGGAGGTTATATCAATGCTGGAGCGTTATACGAAGAGCGGCTGATATCAGTCACATGTGATTTAATGTCTCTGGAGGTTATATCAGTGCTGGAGTGTTATAAGAGGAGCGGCTGATATCAGTCACATAGGATGGAAATCTTACCGGTGGCCTTGCTGTAATGTCATTATCATGCTGCCAGCCCTTCTCCTATCAGTAGGCCACCAGTACCAACTGCTGTCAGGTCCTTTGACACTGAGCGGCTGGATAGAGGTCCAAACAGACTTAGTATTAACTTTTTTTAATTTTTATTTCTTAACACTATAGGGGCAACATTATTGTGTGAAGGCAGCAGTACTATACTGAGGGCATAAATACTGTGTAGGGGTATGACTACCAGGTGGGAGAAGAAAGTGGGCATAACTACTGTGTGATACTGGGTGGGACTGGGGTATATAGAGCAGAGTTAGAGGCATGGCTTAGTGGAAATAAATTTGGCATGGCACACTAAGCAGACTACACATATTATCCCTCCTTTGGCTTTTCAGAAGTCGGGGGGTATGTTATGTGAACCACGCCTAATGGTTTGCTGACCACGCCCACTTGGTGTGGTCCTGCCTCCTACCATTTTGGCCACCTACAACATGGGGCCACTTCTATGCTTTTTTCCAGGGCCACTTTGAGTTCCCCATCCGCCCCTGGGCATGCTACTTCTTTCTTCCATTTGCAACAAAAAAAAAATGCTGCTTCCCATTGAAACGAATGGGAGGCATTTTTGGGAGCTGATTTTGAGGCGGAAATGGAACTAAATCAGTGCCAAAAAACTCAATGTGAACTGGTCCTTAAAGGTAGCCCTAAGCCAAACTGGTTGTGTTTTTTATGTTTCCAAATACTATATTAATTTTCAGATTACAAATAAAATCATATGAACCCTATAAGTTGGGTTCTTGAAATAGAAAAGAAGAAAATAAATAAATAGATAGCCTATCATCTATCCATCTATTTTGTAAAAGCCCACCCTACCCTCGCCCCATCCCCTCAGATGGTCTCACGGATGAAGTTAGCAGATAGCTGGAACATATAAATAAACGAGCGACTGGTTTGATCCCAAACTAAGTATCTTATAGGTGAGCCCTATAAAACCCTTAGAGCTCTCCCTGACTGCTATGCACATGCAAGGGTCTGTATGGTAGACGATTGCATGCTCGCGTACCTAATACTGTGTGACACCTGAAAACCCTATAATGGTGAGGGGACACGACCACCAGCTCCCTGGACTTAAAACGGACGGAGTCAGGGTCACCTAGAATCAAGCCAGCAAGGAAACACAATAAAGTAAATGACTTATCTGAACAAACAGCAGAAGCAGCCTCAAGCAGTGAACACCTCATCCAGGAAGTAGTATAAACCACAAAGTGAGGCAGTATGGGAGGGATTATAAAGAAAGACGATTAGTCGAAATAAGTGACACCTGGCAGAAGGAAAGGAGATGAGAAAGTGAAACCAAAACAAAGAACATCATACAAGAGGTAGAGAAGAACGTCTGCCAGATCTTCTATCAGAACTGGCGGTGACAGATGGTCTGCAGTTAGACATATATTTTTTATGCAGACTTTTGATCCAAAGCTAGAAATGGATTCAAAAGGAAGGGGAAATATAAAAGGAAAACCTTCTCATCCTTCCTGCTGGATCCAATTCTGGCTTTAGCTAAAAAAAAAAAAAAAAAATGAATTAAAAACACAGTGGCTTATGTAATGTTTGCCACCTAATATTGCCATGTATACTAAATAGTTTAACACCTGATAAAAATGTATACTGTAAGTAGAAAATCAACTGAATATACATTACTTTCTAAATTTTAATAGTATGTGGTTAATAATAATGAAGTTTAGGACTTAAAACAGGAGAAAACTTTCATATCAAGTTAGTGTCCTACTTTTCGGACGAGAATATAATAAAGCTTCTGGCAAAGTTTTGACTTTGACTCTTTTACAGCCCGGATATTGCCAGGCTAATTACATTAACCTGCAGTAGTGGTAATTTATATCTCAATGACGAGCTCTCCTAAGGTAACTTAATATTATTGTCAAATGTTAATATCCCTGGAAGAGTAGTAGAAGGTAGGAAATTTTGTAAGTACCTTGAGGGTGTGCCAAACATCAAAGCACTTGGCATAGGTAGGCGCTTATTAGAATATCCCGCATAGCTATTTTATGCAAATAATAGTATAGTAGAAGTACACACATTATCATACAGCATAAACTACAGATTGCATGCCTGTCAGAACACTAATGATACTAATAAAGCAAGGTAACAGAGAATACAGCAATAATCTTTCAACACACAATAATTATTGTAATAACAGCTTTGGCCAAATGCAAAGAACCTTGTTTTCAGAAGTCCTGTGACAAGGACCTGAGTTGCTACTATGAAAAGCTAAGGAACATAAAAGCGAATGAAGCCATAGAAAACACTTCTAAGGGATGTTACTATTAAACAGTAGTTTAAAGCATTGTACTAATTTACTCTATTTTCACATAGTCTTTCCCTGACCATATGTTTCTTTTTATGTTAGTGAAAGATTATAGAATCTTCAATGTATTTCCTGTACATAGTAGATAACCCCGCATTTAAGGGAAAAACATCCCTTTCACACTTTCAATCTCAAAAACATTACATTCACCCTCCTTTTGTTGGCAAGTACACACCTGCTGCTTTGATCTTACACTGACAGATGGCCTTTATTTCCTATTAAGTCACAATTTAGTGATTCATTTTAATATGCCATGGACTGCGGAAAGCCCAGGACCAGATGTCTATTTATTCTCCCATGGACGAGCATTTATAAGAAAAAGTTAAGACGACACATGCTCTCTTGAATCACGTTCTATTTCCTGTTCGGAATAAATCAGAATCTTTGTCAACAACAATTAAAGTGTAGTTTGGGCTCCTGTAAACAGCGTAGAATGAAAGAAATCAGATTTCATTTGTACTGTCAAAGGCTGACGCTGGGTGGTTAATATTATTTTGTGGGATAATCTCCATGGAGCACATTCAGCACTATTACATACTTGATTTTAATTAAAACTCAGGGTACCTTTCCAGTTTTGTTCATGTCCTGGGTCTGATTAGCTGAAGCTTGCACTGAGAAGTTAATTTGACATACAACATATTTTTCTTGAGGTAAGTGTCGCAGGAAGCTGTTTATAATAGCTGTCTTTCCCGTGCCTGTGGGGCCCACAAAAAGTAATGGCTTGTCTTGAAGCAGCAATGTCTCCAGGAAGTACATCTGCATAGCAGTCCCAGGCGTGCTCACTATAATGTCATTAAGCTGCAAGAAGAAAGGAGAACAGGTCCCGACAATGTAAATACAATGCTTTATTAATCGTTTTTTTCTCACAAATAAACTTCTTTTAAATAAACAGGGATAAATCCTTTCGGGTTTAGAAGATATTCGTTTTCCATCGTTCTAGTACTTTAAACTAGTAGAAAAATAAAAAACTAAATTTAGAGAAAATGTATGTTACAAAAGAAAGGTTCTATGATCATAACTGGAAACACACATGCAGTTTGAGGTGCAGCCACATGTGGCTCCCAGCAGAAAGAACTAGATGTCCTTCTTTATTTTTCCCATTCTTCTTAAATCCACTTCTGGTTTTGATTTTTTTTTTTAAACTGCCACAAAAACAGCATGTGGTATTCCGGAGTGATACAAAAGGAAATCATGTATTTTTTCTACATATATTTAAAGGGGTTTTCCGGGAGTAAAATATATCCTCAGTAAGTGGAGTAATACCCCTGCTGATCAGCTGTTTGAAGAGACCGTGGCAGTATGATGAGTACTGTAGACCAGTGATGTCAAATTTGTTGGTCTTATGGCCTATGTGCAGCTCAGTCCTATTCAAGGTCTGCAATGCCCAGCACATCCACTATACAATTGACCATGTTGTGCTAGGCATGCTGTGAGGAGGCTGCAGCACTGACCAGAGTGCTGTGGCCTCTTTAAACAGCTGAGGATATGTTGAGGATCGATCATCACTATTTTACTCCCAGGTTTTCTTTGCGGCCTCATACATGTTAATACTAAGTTACTGAGTACCTACATATTATATAATGTTGTAAAATTATCTTTCATATCATTCACATCAGTGCCTGTTCCTATTGGGGCTTACAATCTAAATTCCAAATTTATCTATCAGTATGTTTTTGGAAGAAAACCAGAGTACCTGGAAGAAACTAATGCAAATTAGAGTAAAACATACAAACTCCATGCATATGTGTCCCTTGGACAGATTTGAACACAGAATGTCAGCTCTGCAATGCTGACTACTGAACCACTGTGAGGACTCTCAAAGCTGAATTATTTTAGCTTGTTTGCATGATCATGACAAATCCATCAACAGATCCTATTAATTTCTAGGGAACTCAACCTGATGCCAAACTGCACCAGTTTGATTATGATTATTTTTTTTTTTACTGGGTCCATCTATCCAGTCCAGTGGGAAACAGATCACTAAAGATCAGTTGAAGACAAAATCTATATTACAAAAAATGTAAGCAGTAACCCAGCCCAAGAACTCTTTCACACAGTATCTAGATCAGTATTTTCCTTCAGTATTTGTAAGACCAAACCAGGAGTGGGTCCAAAACACAGAAGAGGCACACATCTTTCCATTATAATTTTTCTCTATAGATTCTTCTGTCTTTGTCTTACAAATACTCATGCAAAATACAGAGCACAATACCACCATATAAAAGTGTTCCCTGGAACATTAGAACCCTGTGCATTCACCTACAGTCAGGTCCATAAATATTGGGACATTTAAACAATTCTAACATTTTTGGCTCTATACACCACCACAATGGATTTGAAATGAAACACACAAGATGTGCTTTAACTGCAGACTGTCAGCTTTCATTTGAGGGTATTTATATCCAAATCAGGTGAACAGTGTAGGAATTGCAACAGTTTGCATATGTGCCTCCCTCTTGTTAAGGAACCAAAAGTAATAAGACCATTGGCTTCTCAACTGTTCCAGGGCCAGGTGTGTGTTATTCCCTCATTATCCCAATTACAATGAGCAGATAAAAGGTCCAGAGTTCATTTCAAGTGTGCTATAAGCATTTGGAATCTGTTGCTGTCAACTCTCAAGATGAGATCCAAAGAGCTGTCACTATCAGTGAAGCAAGCCATCATTAGGCAGAAAAAAAACAAAACAAACCCATCAGAGAGATAGCAAACATTAGGCGTGGCTAGAACAACTGTTTGGAACATTCTTAAAAAGAAGGAACGCACCGGTGAGCTCAGCAACACCAAAAGACCCGGAAGACCACAGTCGTGGATGACCGAAGAATTCTTTCCCTGGTGAAGAAAACACCCTTCACAACAGTGGGCCAGATCAAGAACACTCTCCAGGAGGTAGGTGTATGTGTGTCAAAGTCAACAATCAAGAGAAGACTTCACCAGAGTGAATACAGAGGGTTCACCACAAGATGTAAACCATTGGTGAGCCTCAAAAACAGGAAGGCCAGATTAGAGTTTGCCAAACAACATCTAAAAAAGCCTTCACAGTTCTGGAACAACATCGTATGGACAGATGAGACCAAGATCAACTTGTACCAGAGTGATGGGAAGAGAAGAGTATGGAGAAGGAAAGGAACTGCTCATGATCCTAAGCATACCACCCCATCAGTGAAGCATGGTGGTGGTAGTGTCATGGCGTGGGCATGTATGGCTGCCAATGGAACTGGTTCTCTTGTATTTATTGATGATTTGACTGCTGACAAAAGCAGCAGGATGAATTCTGAAGGGTTTCAGGCAATATTATCTGTTCATATTAAGCCAAATGCTTCAGAACTCATTGGACGGCGCTTCACAGTGCAGATGGACAATGACCCAAAGCATACTGCAAAAGCAACCAAATAGTTTTTTAAAGGGAAAGAAGTGGAATGTTATGCAATGACCAAGTCAATCACCTGACTAGAATCCGATTGAGCATGCATTTCACTTTCTGAAGACAAAACTGAAGGGGAAATGCCCCAAGAACAAGCAGGAACCGAAGACAGTTGCAGTAGAGGCCTGGCAGAGCTTCACCAGGGATGAAACCCAGCGTCTGGTGATGTTTATGCGTTCCAGACTTCAGACTGTAATTGACTGCAAAGGATTTTCAACCAAGTATTAAAAAGTGAAAGTTTGATTTATGATTATTATTATTATGTCCCATTACTTTTGGTTCCTTAACAAGTGGGAGGCACATATTCAAACTGTTGTAATTCCTACACCGTTCACCTGATTTGGATGTAAATACCCTCAAATTAAAGCTGACAGTCTGCAGTTAAAGCACATCTTGTTCGTTTCATTTTAAATCCACTGTGGTGGTGTATAGAGCCAAAAATGTTAGAATTGTGTCGATGTCCCAATATTTATGGACCTGACTGTATATTTTAAAGGGCATCTGTCATCAGATTTGTACCTATGAAACTGGCTGACCTGGTTGAACTTCATGGACTTATGTCTTCTTTCAACTGTATCAACTATGTAACTACAGTCGTGGCCAAAAGTTTTGAGAATGACACAAATATTAGTTTTCACAAAGTTTTCAGTTGTTTTCAGTTGTTTCAGTTGTTTCTGTGATGTAGTGAAATATAATTACACGCACGTCATACGTTTCAAAGGCTTTTATCAACAATTACATGACATTTATGCAAAGAGTCAGTATTTGCAGTGTTGGCCCTTCTTTTTCAGGACCTCTGCAATTCGACTGGGCATGCTCTCAATCAACTTCTGGGCCAATTCCTGACTGATAGCAACCCATTCTTTCATAATCACTTCTTGGAGTTTGTCAGAATTAGTGGGTCTTTGTTTGTCCACCCGCCTCTTGAGGATTGACCACAAGTTCTCAATGGGATTATGGGATTAAGATCTGGGGAGTTTCCAGGCCATGGAGCCAAAATGTCAACGTTTTGGTCCCCGAGCCACTTAGTTATTACTTTTGCCTTATGGCATGGTGCTCCATCGTGCTGGAAAATGCATTGTTCTTCACCAAACTGTTGTTGGATTGTTGGAAGAAGTTGCTGTTGGAGGGTGTTTTGGTATCATTCTTTATTCATGGCTGTGTTTTTGGGCAAAATTGTGAGTGAGCCCACTCCCTTGGATGATAAGCAACCCCATACATGAATGGTCTCAGGATGCTTTACTGTTGGCATGACACATAACTGATGGTAGCGCTCACCTTTTCTTCTCTGTACAAGCCTTTTTCCAGATGCCCCAAACAATCGGAAAGAGGCTTCATCGGAGAATATGACTTTGCCCCAGTCCTCAGCAGTCCATTCACCAAACTTTCTGCAGAAGATCAATCTGTCCCAGTTTTTTTTTTGGAGAGAAGTGGCTTCTTTGCTGCCCTTCTTGACACCAGGCCATCTTACAAAAGTCTTCGCCTCACTGTTCGTGCAGATGCGCTCACACCTGCCTGCTGCCATTCCTGAGCAAGCTCTGCACTGGTGGCACGCCGATCCCGCAGCTGAATCCTCTTTAGGAGACGATCCTGGCGCTTGCTGGACTTTCTTGGATGCCCTGAAGCCTTCTTAACAAGAATTGAACCTCTTTCCTTGAAGTTCTTGATGATCCTATAAATTGTTGATTGAGGTGCAATCTTAGTAGCCACAATATCCTTGCCTGTGAAGCCATTTTTATGCAACGCAATGATGGCTGCACGCGTTTCTTTGCAGGTCACCATGGTTAACAATGGAAGAACAATGATTTCAAGCATCACCCTCCTTTTAACATGTCAAGTCTGCCATTTTAACCCAATCAGCCTGACATAATGATCTCCAGCCTTGTGCTCGTCAACATTCTCACCTGAGTTAACAAGACGATTACTGAAATGATCTCAGCAGGTCTTTTAATGACAGCAATGAAATGCAATGGAAAGATTTTTTTGGGATTAAGTAAATTTTCATGGCAAAGAAGGACTATGCAATTCATCTGATCACTCTTCATAACATTCTGGAGTATATGCAAATTGCTATTATAAAAACTTAAGCAGCAACTTTTCCAATTTCCAATATTTGTGTCATTCTCAAAACTTTTGGCCACGACTGTATGTTGCATGTGTGCTCTGCAGCTGAAGGCATCTGAGTTAGTCCCATGTTCATATGTGCCATTACTGAGAAAAACAGAGTTTAAATATATACATATGAGCCTCTAGGAGCAGAGGGGGCATTGACATTACTCTAATAGAGGCTCTGATCTCTTGGCAACTGCCGCACCCTCAGCACTTTAACAGGGTAAGGCAGTGTAAATGTGATTATGCCTGGCCCTGACTTCTGCTAAGGTCAAAGTGTAGAGGGCACGGCAGTTGCAGAAAGAGCTGAGCCTCTAGGAGTAACAACAATGCCCCCATTGTTCCTAGAGGCTCATTTGCATATCTTAAAACGTCATTTTACTCAGCAACACAGGCACATATGAACATGGGACCAATATAGATGCCTTCAGCTGCCAAGCACACATATAACAGCTCAGCCAGTTTCATAAGTACAAATATGCTCTTTAAGGCTTCAGACAAGGCCAGAGTTGTATGGAGCCATAACCCAACACCTATGTCTATTAATTGGACAGTCCCCAGCACCTGCTGCCATTTTTCTGCATCCCAGTTCCTATGTTTTCGAGCAGAGTTAAGTGGAAACTATGCCAAGTGACTCAACTGTGCACAAAAACATAAGAACTGGGCTGCCGAAAAATGCCAGCAGGTCCTTTTGACTAATGAGTCAAAATTTGAAATACTTGACTGTAACAGAAGCCAGTCTGTTTGCTGAAGGGCAATAATGAGTGTCTGCAGACAACAGTGGACCATGGTGGAGGTTGTGGTGCATTATACATACATACATACAGTATAAATACAGGCAAATACTCATCCATTCAGCATTAGTAATGAGCGGCAGGGATCATATTCGAATTTGCGATATTTTGTAGAATATTCACCGAATATTTGCGAATTCGAATATTCGTTATATTCTAGGCTTTTTTTACTCGAAAAATAGAGTAAAAAACATGATTCCTCCCTGCTTCTTGCTTGTGGGCCAATGAGTCATAGCACTATATCGAATATATTAGTTTTTTCAAATATTCGTAATATTCTAAAACAAGAATATATAGCAATACAGCGAATATTAGAAAAATACAAATGTAGAGCAATTTAGCTAATATAGTGCTATAATCTTTTTTTTTATAAATGTAATTTTTTTCCAATATAAACTTCAGATGAGAAAAAATTACAACTATTAGACAAAGAAGATTATAGCACTATATTAGCTAAATCGCTCTATATTCGTTTTTTTGGAATATTCGCTTTATTGCTATATATTCTTGTTTTAGAATATTACGAATATTCGAAAAAACAAATATATTTGTTTTTTCGAATATTCGTAATATTATAAAACAAGAATATTGTCATGGTCTTACCTTCTTGCTGTTCTCCTTCGTTTGACATGTGCTGGCGGCCATCTTGGTTTCTGGGTTTCTTGTAGCCTCCCACCCTGCGGCTCCTCCTTCCCACTGGGAGGAGCTGGATGCCCAGCTCATATATATAGGAGGTCTGTGGCTTCAGTTCCTTGCTTGGTCCTCCTGTGTTCACATGCTTCTAGACTGCTGCTGCTTCTGGTTCCTGATCCTGGTTTCGTCCGACTACCCTGCTGGTTCCTGATCCTGGTTTCGTCCGACTACCCTGCTGGTTCCTGATCCTGGCTTCGTCTGACTACCCTTCTGGTTCCTGACCTCTGGCTTCGCAAAGACTCTGCTTCGGTTTCGCCATCCGTTTGGACTTTTGCTTTACAGCTTTATTTTCAATAAAGCCTTCTTATTTTCACTTATCCCTTGTTGTACGTCTGGTTCATGGTTCCGTGACATTAGGACCAAGCCATGAATTCTGATGGTACAGGGCCATCCTCGCTACCCACGCTGGTTGCCAGACTTGATCAGCAGGATCACCTGTTGGGTCGGTTCGCTGTGGCGTTGCAAACCCTGCTTGAACGCACGGCTCATTTCGCTCCCGTTGCCGATGGGTCGGTTGTCGCTCCTGGGCCCGCTCCTACTGCCGCTCCGGTTGTTGCACCAGAGTCTACCCCGACACCTGTTGTTGCACCTGCGGTGTTTCGGGGTATGACCGGTTCTGCCCCTCTTCCACAGCACTTTGGGGGAGAGCCAACTCAGTGCCGAGGTTTCCTTAACCAGGTGGGCATTTATTTCGAGTTGCTGCCACATGCCTTTCCCACTGAGAGATCAAAGGTGGGCTTCTTGATCTCGCTGCTCTCGGACAAGGCCTTGGCCTGGGCCAGCCCTTTATGGGAGAACAACAATCCGGTGGTTGCCGAGTTTTCCGGTTTTGTTGCTTCTCTTCGGAAGGTATTCGATGTGCCGGCTCGTGCTGCCTCTGCTGCGAAGCTCCTTATGTCCATCAGACAGGGTTCACGATCCGTAGCTGAATACGCCATTGAGTTTCGTACCCTGGCAGCAGAGGTGGGCTGGAATAATGAGGCTCTGGTCGCTGCTTTCTCTCATGGTCTCTCGGATGCCTTGAAGGATGAGGTTGCAGCTAAGGACCTACCAGTGGAGCTCGAGTCTCTTATTTCTTTCCTGATTTTGATTGACACCAGACTCAGGGAGAGACCTTCCTTTAAGGAGAGCCTGCGGAGGTTTTCTAACAGATTGGCGCCTACGTTTGCTGTCCCACCCGTGCCTCCCTCTCCTCCCACGCCTCCTGGGGATGACTTGTCTGGGGGTGAACCCATGCAGCTGGGGTTTGCTTGCCTGTCCGAGGGGGAGAGGGTACTCCGGAGACGCGAGGGCCGATGCATGTACTGTGGTCTCGGTGGGCATTTTCGGTTGGCATGTCCGAACCGTCCGGGAAACGCTCGCACCTGAGATCCTGTCGGGGGCAGATCTTGGGTGGAGTCTCCTCGTCCCCGGTTTCCCGTGTTGACAAACCACTGATCACTGTTGTCCTCTCCTGGGTCGGGGGCTCGGTGACGACCGAGGCGTTGGTGGACTCTGCTGCTGGTGGTTTGTTCATTGATAATGTGTTCGCTGCCGCCAATTCCATTTCTCTGCAGGCTCGAGGTTCCCCACTGGCTCTTGAGGCGATAGACGGCAGACCCCTTCTGCCGCCACACGTGACTCATGAGACCCTTCCAGTGGGGATAGCCATTGGTGCCGTTCACAGAGAGTCGGTCTGCCTCCAGGTTATTTCGTCTCCACACTACTCGGTGGTCTTGGGGTACCCCTGGCTCCGGAAGCATAATCCGACTTTCGATTGGAGATCGGCCGAGATCCTCTCGTGGTCACCGCAGTGTGGGGCTAGTTGCATCCATGGGTCTGTCAAGTTGCTGTGTACTTCCTCGGACTCTCTGTTGCCTCCTGAATACGAGGAGTACCGGGATGTATTCGATAAGGTGCGCGCGGTTGCCTTACCTCCGCACCGCCCATACGATTGTGCCATAGAGTTACAATCTGGTGCCGTTCCTCCTCGTGGCAAAGTCTATCCACTGTCGGTAGCGGAGAATGAGGCCATGGAGGAGTACGTGAGGGAGGCGCTTTCACGCGGACACATTCGCAAATCCTCGTCCCCGGCAGGGGCTGGATTTTTCTTTGTGAAAAAGAAGGGCGGTGAGTTGAGGCCTTGCATCGATTACAGGGGTCTCAATCGCATCACGATCAAGAACGCTTACCCGATACCCTTGATTTACGAGCTGTTCGATCGCCTTAAAGGGGCCACGGTCTTTACCAAACTCGACCTGAGGGCGGCATATAACCTGGTAAGGATCAAGGCGGGCGATGAGTGGAAGACCGCGTTTAACACCAGGACCGGTCATTATGAATCCTTGGTTATGCCCTTTGGGTTGTGCAATGCGCCCGCAGTCTTTCAGGAATTCATCAACGATGTTTTCCGTGACCTGTTGCAGCAGTGTGTGGTGGTCTATTTGGATGACATCTTGGTATATTCTGAATCCATGGAGGCCCACATTCTGGATGTCAGACGAGTGTTGCAACGGTTACGAGAGAACAAGCTGTTCGGTAAACTTGAGAAATGCGAATTTCACCGATCCCAGGTAACCTTCTTAGGTTACATCATTTCCGCTGAGGGGTTCTCCATGGATCCTGAGAAGGTTTCGGCTGTCTTACAGTGGCCCCAGCCCAGTGGTCTTCGTTCCCTGCAGCGCTTTTTGGGCTTCGCCAATTATTATCGGAAGTTCATCAGGGACTTTTCCATGCTAGCCAAGCCTCTCACGGATCTGACCAGGAAGGGCAGTAATTCCCAGGTCTGGCCGCTCGAGGCCATCCGAGCTTTTGAGGCTCTAAAGTCCGCCTTTGTGTCGGCTCCGATTCTGTCGCATCCCAACCCTGGGTTGCCCTTTGTCCTCGAGGTGGACGCGTCTGAGACGGGAGTAGGCGCCCTTCTGTCTCAGCGTAGAACACCAGAGGGTCCTCTGCTTCCTTGTGGGTTTTACTCCCGGAAACTGTCTTCCGCGGAGTGCAACTATCAGATTGGTGACAGGGAGTTATTGGCCATCGTGCAGGCCCTTAAAGAATGGAGGCACTTGCTCGAGGGTTCGGTGGTTCCGGTCCTCATCCTGACGGACCACAAGAATCTGACCTACCTTTCTGAGGCCAAGAGATTGACACCACGTCAGGCCAGATGGGCTCTGTTCTTGTCACGTTTTAATTACGTGGTCTCCTACCTACCCGGTTCCAAGAACATCAGGGCGGATGCCTTATCACGGCAGTACTCCGAGCTGTCCAGGGAGGAGTCGATTCCGACTTCGGTCATACCTCCGAATCAGATCTTGGCCGCCATTCGCACCAGCCTGACCTCTCCCCTGGGTGAGCAGATTTTGGCGGCTCAATCTGGTGCTCCCTCTGGGAGACCCAACGGCAGATGTTTTGTGCCTGAGGAGTTGCGCACTCGGTTGTTGCGAACCTACCATAACTCCAAGACCGCGGGGCATCCTGGAAAGAATCAGCTGTCCTGGGCTGTTTCACGTCTGTTCTGGTGGCCTTCCCTACGTTCCGACATCGCCGCATATGTAGCGGCATGCTCCGTTTGTGCCCAGAGTAAGTCCCCTCGGCACCTTCCGTTGGGCCTTCTGCAACCCATAGCCACCGGGGAGCGCCCATGGTCACACCTGGGGATGGATTTCATTGTGGACCTCCCTGCATCCCGAGGCCATACGGTCATTCTCATGATTGTGGATCGGTTTTCCAAAATGTGCCACTGTGTTCCTCTCAAGAAGTTACCCTCTGCACAAGAGTTGGCCACGATTTTTTCCAGGGAGGTCTTCCGGTTGCACAGTTTGCCCAAGGAGATTGTGTCGGATCGGGGGAGTCAGTTTGTGTCCAGGTTCTGGCGCGCCTTTTGCTCCCAGTTGGGGATTCATCTCTCCTTCTCCTCGGCCTACCACCCTCAGTCCAATGGGGCCGCAGAACGATCCAATCAGGCCTTGGAGCAATTCCTTCGTTGCTATGTCTCCGATCACCAAGACAATTGGGTTGACCTCCTGCCTTGGGCTGAGTTTGCCAGGAACACGGTGGTGAACTCTTCCTCTGGGACGTCTCCCTTCATGGCCAATTATGGGTTCCAACCTGCCGTGTTACCGGAGGTATTCTCTCCCCAGGATATTCCGGCTGTGGAGGATCACCTTTCCGTCCTACGTGCTTCTTGGGTACTGATCCAGAAGTCCCTTGAGGTCTCTGCGCAGCGCCAGAGACTCCAGGCTGATCGCAGACGAGCGCCTGCTCCTTCCTACCAGGTCGGAGACCGTGTATGGTTGTCCACCCGCAACCTCAACCTTCGAGTGCCCACCCCCAAGCTGGCGCCTCGCTTTGTTGGTCCCTTCCGAGTGCTTCGCAGGGTAAACCCGGTAGCCTATGCCCTTGCGCTTCCTCCTGGCATGCGGATCTCCAACGTGTTTCATGTCTCCCTGTTGAAGCCACTGGTGTGTAATCGTTTCACTTCCTCGGTTCCTCGGCCTCGTCCGGTCCAAGTGGGTAATCGTGAGGAGTATGAGGTGAGCAATATCCTGGACTCACGCCTGGTCCGCGGTCGGGTGCAGTTTTTGGTCCATTGGCGTGGTTATGGTCCAGAGGAGCGTTCCTGGGTTCCCTCCGCAGATGTCCATGCTCCTGCCTTGCTCCGAGCCTTCCACGCACGCTTCCCTCAGAAACCATTCTTTACTCCGCGGAGGAGGGGCCCTTGAGGGGGAGGTACTGTCATGGTCTTACCTTCTTGCTGTTCTCCTTCGTTTGACATGTGCTAGCGGCCATCTTGGTTTCTGGGTTTCTTGTAGCCTCCCACCCTGCGGCTCCTCCTTTCCACTGGGAGGAGCTGGATGCCCAGCTCATATATATAGGAGGTCTGTGGCTTCAGTTCCTTGCTTGGTCCTCCTGTGTTCACATGCTTCTAGACTGCTGCTGCTTCTGGTTCCTGATCCTGGTTTCGTCCGACTACCCTGCTGGTTCCTGATCCTGGTTTCGTCCGACTACCCTGCTGGTTCCTGATCCTGGATTCGTCTGACTACCCTTCTGGTTCCTGACCTCTGGCTTCGCAAAGACTCTGCTTCGGTTTCGCCATCCGTTTGGACTTTTGCTTTACAGCTTTATTTTCAATAAAGCCTTCTTATTTTCACTTATCCCTTGTTGTACGTCTGGTTCATGGTTCCGTGACAAATATATAGTTATATAGCAAATATTCGGAAAAAACGAATATAGAGCAATTTAGCTAATATAGTGCTATAATCTTTTTTTTCAATAGTTGAATTTTTTTTCCAATGTGTACTTCAGATAAGAAAAAAAATAAAACTATTAGACAAACAAGATTATAGCACTATATTAGCTAAATTGCTCTATATTAGTTTTTTTTTTCGAATATTTGCTATATTACTATATATTCTTGTTTTAGAATATTACGAATATTTGAAAAAACAAATGAGATGAGAAAAAAATTACAACTATTAGACAAAGAAGATTATAGCACTATAATAGCTATTTTGCTCTATATTCGTTTTTTCAAATATTCGCTATATTGCTATATATTCTTGTTTTAGAATATTATGAATATTCCAAAAAATTTATATATTCGATATAGTGCTATATACAGTCCTGATCTAAAGTTTAAGACCACTTGATAAATGGCAAAAAATCATATTTAGCATGGCTGGATCTTAACAAGGTTCCAATTAGAGCTTCAACATGCAACAAGAAGAAATGGGAGTGAGACAAAACATTTTTTGAGCATTCAATTTAATGAAAACAATGAATAAACTGAAACAGGCTGTTTTTCAGCTGATCAAAATTTTAGGACCACATGCCTTTAAAAGGCCAAATCTGTGCAAAGATGTGGATTCATTGTCATTTTCTGTCAGGTAGTCACACGTTGTGATGGCAAAGGTAAAAAAAATCTGCTGAGGTGGGACGCAGAAATTGGAATTTCTTAAATGATCCTGAGGGTTATGGAACAAAAAAGTCAAGTGGAAGACCCAAAATAATTTCATCAGCACTGAGCCGGAGGATCCAATTGGCTGTCCGTCAAGACACTGGACGATCCTCGACCCAAATTAAGGCCCTTACTGGTGCTGACTGCAGCCCCATAACCATCAGACGGCATCTGAGACTGAAGGGCTTCAAAAACAAAAAAACGTCTTCAAAGACCTCATTTCCTTGAACGCCACAGAACTGCTCGTTTGGACTTTGCAAGAGAGCACCAAACATGGGACATTCAAAGGTGGAAGAACGTTTAATTCTCTGATGAGAAAAAATTTAGCCTTGATGGTCCTGATGGTTTCCAACGTTACTGGCATGACAAGCAGATCCCACCTGGGATGTTTTCTATGCGCTATAGTGGAGGGGGCGCCATAATGGTCTGGGGTGCTTTTTCCTTCAGTGGAACAATGGAGCTTCAGGAAGTGCAGGGGCGTCAAACGGCCGCTGGCTATGTCCAGATGTTGCAGAGAGCATTCCTCATGACTGAGAGCCCTCGTCTGTGTGGTAACGACTGGGTTTTTCAACAGGACAACGCTACAGTACACAATGCTCAGGACAAGGGACTTCTTCCAGGAGAATAATATCACTCTTTTGGCCCATCCTGCATGTTCCCCTGATCTAAATCCAATTGAGAACCTTTGGGGATGGATGGCAAGGGAAGTTTTCAAAAATGGACAACAGTTCCAGACAGTAGATGGCCTTCATGCGGCCGTCTTCACCACTTGGAGAAATGTTCCCACTCACCTCATGGAAACGCTTGCATCAAGCATGCCTAAACAAATTTTTGAAGTGATAAATAATAACGGCGGAGCTACTCATTACTGAGTTCATGTTTGGAAGTTGGATTTCTGTTTTGGGGGGGTTTAGGTTTTTTTTGGAGGTGTGGTCCTAAACTTTTGATCAGCTGAAAAACAGCCTGTTTGAGTTTATTTGTTGTTTTCATTCAATTGAATGCTCAAAAAATGTTTTGTCTCACTCCCATTTCTTCTTGTTGCATGTTGAAGCTCTACTTGGAACCTTGTTAAGATCCAGCCATGCTAAATATGATTTTTTGCCATTTTTCAAGTGGTCTTAAACTTTTGATCAGGACTGTATTTGTTTTTTAGAATATTCATCATTTATCCCATTTAAAGTCATGATTCCTCCCTGCTTCTTGCTTGTAGGCCAATGAGTCTTTGGCCCACAAGCAAGAAGCAGGGAGGAATCATGTTTTTACTCGGCAATTGAAAAATTTGCAATAAAAATTTGCATTAAGAAAATTTGCATTACAAAAATTCGCAATAAAAATATCTCGAATATTTGAAATTACGAATATATATCACTATATTCTAAATATTTCGAAGTACCTATATTAACAATAAAAATTTGCAATTCGAATATTCGTGATCAACACTATCCAGCAATAACATCAGGGAGGGGTCTGATTAACTCCAGATTTATTCTAAGCAGTGTGTACATTTTGGACAGATTTATTCTGGCTGTGTACATTTTGGACCATCATGTTTATACAATGTATAGTATGAGGGAGCACTGGGAGTGACATATTTTCTTCCAGTGTTACACACACTAGAATTTCATCAGGTTGTAGTAAAGCATGCAGCAATGAAGTTCGTAGAGCGGAGCTGCCCAATTTAGCCATCATATGAGAGAAAAGAACTGAGCTAAGATAGCTCCAGGCAGGTAGTTGCCAGATAAAAACTCACCGAAAAGTGAGATCCAGACAACAAAGGATAGAAACAGTGAACCATGGTGGAGGTTGGAGTGCAGTATACATACAGTAGAAATACAGGCAAATACTTATCCATCAAGCAATAACATTAGGGAGGTGTCTTATTAACTCCATATTTATTCTGAGCAGTACAACAAACCCAAATATACAGCCAATGTCATTACGAACTATCGTCAGCATTAAGAAGAACAACAAGTCCTGGGAGTGATGATATGGCACTCACAGAGCCCTGATCTCAACATCATAAATGTCTGTCTGGGATTACATGAAGAGACAAAAGGATTTTGAAGAAGCCTACATCCACAGAATATCTGTTGTTAGTTCTCCAAGATGTTTGGAACAACTTCCCTGCCAAGTTCCTTTAAAAACAATACCTAGAAGAACTGATGCTGTGTTGAAAGCAAAGGATGGTCACACCAAATATTGATTTGATTTAGATATCTCTTTTGTTCATTCACTTTATTTTTATCAATTAACAAAATTATATCTATTAACACTTTCTTGTCTCACATTCTTAATTTATATTTTTTTCCATACTTGCCTAAAATGTTTACACAGTACTATATATGTGGTATGGTTGCCAGTATTTGTTGGTTAGCTGAAAGGAACCAATTTCTCACTTCCAGTTGTAAAGAGAGAGAGAGCAAGCGATAATATATTAAAGATTTACTTTCTAAGGCTCTGTTCACCTCATGTATGCTTTACATTTGCTTCATACACCATAAAAATCTCTCAATGTGTAAATGTTACAGCCTTTTGTTTGCGCTGTGACACTGTTGCCTCAATTGCGATTGCCCGTGGCAACGTGTTGCTGTGAGAGCATGCGGTGGCAGTGTCTCGGCCTTCTG
Source organism: Bufo bufo (assembly GCF_905171765.1). NCBI lineage: Eukaryota > Metazoa > Chordata > Amphibia > Anura > Bufonidae > Bufo > Bufo bufo. The sequence continues at coordinate 449,371,229 of NC_053389.1, read as the reverse complement.
GGTGATTGCCGTGACATGGTTGCCACGCATGCTGTTGCCGGTGGTAACGTGTGGCTTAGTTTGCTTGTGTGTGCACTTCCCCTTTAAGTGGCTTCCTTCCTCTGTCTGGTGTTGGAAGGGTTAACTCCCTTCCTAGTGTTTTGTGAACACTGGGTTTATGTGTTTGTGGGTGTGGGTGTGGCTGCTTGGGCAATTTAGTCTCTGCTGGAAGCCTGTAGCGCATGTGTTCCTCCAGACTTAGTGTGTGCTGGTGGTTCACTGCTCCTGGCTTTACCATCTGTCCAGTGAGGGCCACCCTTGTGGTCAAAGATGTTCAATGTCATCCCAGTGTCTCCTTCCCTTCCTGTCCCTATTTGTATGGAGTGGGTTATGTTCAGGGTGTTTGTATGTCTAGTTTGGTGTTACATGTCTGGTGGTGTTTGGTGTCCAGCATGTTTACTAGACATTCCCCTGTCTCATGTTATTGTAGCTATGGTGCCCTGGGTTCCTGTGTGGTTTGTTGTGTGTGCTGTGTCCTTTAATGTTGGTGTGGACAGCAGCACTAGTGCACGGGTTCCAGTCAGTGTGTCTGTGGCAGGTAAGTGTGTTATTGGTTTTGCTTACCTGCCATCTCCTTATGCTGTATGTGTTCCCCTCTCCTTGCAGCCTGGCCTCAGATAGAGACTCCTGTTCCTCCATTACTGGGATGAACAGGTCGTCTCTTCCCTGCTCCTTGGTGAGGGATTACCAGGGCGACTTAGGGTCTCTAGGAATCCTGAGTATGAGTCGTACTACCATCGGGGTCCACTCATACGGTGAGGAGTCAGGGCGAGGATTAGGGAAGCTGTAGGAGGTGACCTGCTCCCTTATTACTCCTTTTGGCCAGGCTGATCCCCTTTTACACTTTGACACCGCACGGTGGGGGGTTTCCCCCACTCCCCGCCGTGACAGTAAAGCCCCCAAAATATGCACCTGAACAGCAAACATAAGGATAAGTCATTTATAGGCTCCTCTCTCTCTCTCTAAATATATATCCACTGATTAGCAAAAGGGTAACAATGTTTTGAACTTTTGACTTTCAGACTCCATATCTCACCATCTACTACAGCTTCAAACGTAAGACTACCATCATATTATAGATAATGATCTTGACTATCTCATACATAAATTAACTTGCAACTATTTAGTATATAATTAGTTATGCAGATTCTTGTCATGTAACTGCATTGTTACTGTTTTGCTCCTGGTGATGGAACAATCTTTTTCTTCTTGTATACTACAAATTACAACCTGTTCTCACATTCCCTAATAGCTCAGTATGTTATTAGGTTGATTCCCAAGTGAAAGGTCACTGATTTGAATCCAGAAGCAGCCATGAAGAATATTTCCCAAGAAAAGAAAAAAAGCATCATCCAGGTCATCAATAGCGGTATCTCGGACAAGAAAATTGCCAAAGTGCATCATGTGAGTGCCATGACAGTTGGAAGAATACGAAAGGAAGTCCGTCCATTCATTCATTACAAGCCAAGAGGTGGACGTCCAGTCAAAATATCATAGTCAACAAGTTGACTCATCATCAGTGATGGCCAGTTCGCAGTGTTCGCCTGTAAACACATGCGGGCTGCCATCTTGACTCACTCGGCCGGCGATGCACAGGTAAGCCCTTACCTGTGCCGCAAGCCGGTCTGAAATCAAATGCGGTCACGGGGAGCAGGCAGTTCCGAGAACAGCCTGATGAAGGCCCCCGGCAGCTGTTCTCGGAACTGCCTGCTCCCCGTGACCGGATTTGATTTCAGACCGGCTCGCGGCACAGGTAAGGGCTTACATGTGCATCGCCGGCCGGGTGAGTCAAGATGGCAGCCCGCATGTGTTTGCAGGCGAACACTGCGAACTGGACATCACTGCTCATCACAAGGTCTATCAGTTCTGGTGCAACAAACACAACAGCGGAGGTGGCTCATATGCTTTGTAATAGTGAGAATCCAGACACCCATGCAAGCACCGTGTGCTGCGCATCATAAAAGTTGAATGGTGGCCTGAAAAAAGGTGAAGAAGCCTCAAATTCAAAATCATCAAAAGAAGTGTCAGCTCGAGTTTGCAAAAAGTGCTGACAGTAGAAGATTGGAAACGGGTGATTTGGAGCCATGAGATGAAAGTCAATAGACTGTACTCTGATGGGTCTGGAAGAAACAAGGGAAAAGAGGGCTAACAGATCGAGAAATTGAAAGATCTGTCAAGTTCGGTGGAGGAAGCCTGATGATATAGGGTTGTTTCACAGCCAAAGGCATTAGATACTTGACCAGGATTGACGGTGGTCTCAATGTTGACCTATACAGTTTGTCACTAATCACTGGAATATAGGTTCTATGTGGTTTACACTCCACTAGTAGCCAACTACCAATCATTGCTGAAAGGAACGTTCTTATTAACTAAAACACTAAATCTTTATTAAATACTTTGTTTTAAATTCATGGGAGGAATTCATAATGGTATACATCCAAAAATGTAAATTCATATTAGATGCCTGCAGCTACCGAGGAAGTGATAATGTGCCCCAAGGTGTTATAGTGAAACGATCCCCTAGGGTATATCCTCGTCTATGTAGCCTGCTAGTAACCTTTGATCTGCTGAACTGCTTATGCACCACAATTTACAAGGCATAAGTGTACAGCTGGAAAGGTTGCTACAATGTTGCGGGTAGGAAGCCAGCAGTGGAGACTAAGTTGTGCAATCTTCGGCTGTTCCGCCCATAAGACAGAGTCCCCCAAATTCTCTGAAATGCCTTTGGCTTATGGTAGAGAAATGAACATTCATTGCACGGGCAACAGCTCTGGTAGACATTCCTGCAGTCAGCGTGCCAATTGCACGCTCCCTCAAACGTTGCAACATCTGTGGCATTGTGCTGTGTGATCAAACTGCACATTTCAGAGTCTAAGGCACACCTGTGCAATATTCATGCTGTCTAATCAGCACCTTGGTATGCCACACCTATGAGGTGGGATGGATTGTCTTGGCAAAGGAGAAGTGCTTACTTACACAGATTTAGACAGAATTGTGAACAATATTTGAGAGTAATGGGTCTTTTGTGTATGCAGAAAATGTTTCAGATTTTTGAGTTCAGCTCATGCAAAAGGGAGCTAAACCAAAAAACTGAAAGTGTTGCGTTTATATTTTTGTTCAGTGTATGTATATATATATATATATATATATATATATATATATATATATATATATTGCTTGCGAACTGTTTGAGAAATGTATACCTGTCTGGTGGATTCCAAACACTCTTTCAATAACTGTTGGACCTATAGGGGTCTAGTTTAGTGTTTGAATAAAACATACACACCAAACACAATGTGTACTTATCCTAACAAAAAGCATATCCCTACTAAAGCTGACTCTACTTCTTACACAGCAAAATAGCACTAAATGCATTGCACATTCTTGTAAAAATTGATGTTCAGAGTGGGTGTTCTATTTATAGTCCCAAAACTGTTGTCAAAATGGAGCGAGGAAGGGGACTAAGAACGTCCAGGATCCATTGAGTGAAGGACGGCAGCAGGCGAGCGTTCTTCACTCAATGCGCCTGAGCGTAATACTAAAATGGACGGCGCGGGATTTGCGGAGCACGGAGGAAACAAAAGATGTCAATCACCTTTACAAGGGCGTGACAAACGGTGAGAGGACGGAGTCTCTAGGTGCTGCAGCAACGGCCCACTAGCACCTAGAGGCTAATTCGCATATTATAAAATTCATTATTTAGCGCGAACGGCGGCAGGCAGGGAGAGATAAGTCATACAGTTATGTTCTGCTGACATTAGCACATCGCTAATGTCAGCCAGCTACATAACGATTTTTCTAATGACAGAAACCCTTTAATATCAGGTGAAATTTTCATTTTGCATTTTTCAAAAAAGGTTTTCTATGTCTGGTCTAAATCACTTTGTCCCATCAGTAAATGTGTGTTTTAGAGAAGACAATTAACTTTGTGGATTTTCCAGATTAATCTGATTTAAACAGAGGCTGCTCAATTTTAAAGAATCAAAGAAAGAAGGCAACCATCTGTCATAAGCTTGTATTCACCCTCATAAATTCATCATTACAAGCCAATGCTTTTAAAGTGAAGTAATAAATATTCTCAGAGCTCAAAATCTTTCTTAAACTGTGCGTTTGATGTTATTCAGGCACTGTGAAGTATTCAAATTAACCCATTTAAAAGAAGGTTTCTTTTACAGGATAATAATAGCATTGACAAAAGTTCAAATTCTAACACAGATAGACAGACAAATAGACAGACAGATGATAGATAGATAGATAGATAGATAGATAGATACTGTAGATAGATAGATTTAGATTACCTATATCCTGTATGATTTACGCCTCAGGTACATGGCTGTGTACATTTTGGACCATCATCTTTACAATCTACAGTATGAGGGAGCACTGAGAGTGGCATATGTTCTAACCATGTTACATACGCTATAATTTTATCAGGTTATGGTAAAGCATGCAGAAATAGAGTTTGTAGAGTGGAGATGCCCAATTTAGCTATCATATGAGAGAAAAGAACCAAGCTAAGATAGATCCAGGCTAGGCAGTTGACAGATAAAACCTCAATGAAAAGTGAGATCCAGACAACAAAGGCTGGACACACATAGGGGGAGATTTATCAAACTGGTGTAAAGTAGAACTGGCTTAGTTGCCCATAGCAACCAATCAGAATCCACCTATCAATTTTCACAGCTCCACTGGAAAATGAAAGATGGAATCTGATTGGTTGCTATGGGCAACTAAGCCAGTTCTACTTTACACCAGTTTGATAAATCTCCCCAATAGAGTTTTTGATAAAGTTTTTTTTTTTTTTTAAACAAAGCCAGAAGTGGATACAGCAGGAAGGCATTTCTTTATATTTCCCATAACTTTTATATCCCCTAGTCTTGGTTTACAAAATGCATTGGAAATTGCCACAAAAACTGTGTTAAGTTCTAGCCTCATACAGCATTCGATATTCAAACACAATTTTGTGCATGAAGATTGCAGCACTGCCAAATCACACAATTTTAAATAGATAAGATAACTAGCACCTATGGCATTTCCTATCCTCTGAAAAAAATAAAAAAATACTCCAACCAACATTCTTCCTATTTTACCCCTTTCTCTATCACATTCCTTCCTGTAACACATTTTCCTTCCAACTCTATGGTATAAAAACTTGAAAAATACCCTGTAGACATCTATGGGGACATTCTTCAAACTGGTGTAAAGTAGAACTGGCTTAGTTTCCCATAGCAACCAATCAGATTCCACCTTCCATTTTTCATAGCTCATTTGTAAAATGAAAGGTAAAATCTGATTGGTTGCTATGAACAACTAAGCCAGTTTTACTTTACACCAGTCTGATAAATCTCCCCCCTAGTACTTTATGGACTCAACTAATAGTGAACCAGGCATGCTGTCATGGTAGGATTGATCCTGCTAATTAAAATTATACCCCGTCATTAGTGATGAGTGGCAGGGGTCATATTCAAATTCGCGATATTTCGCGAATATTTCGTAGAATATTCGTCGAATATTCGCAAATTCGAATATTCGTTATATATTCTACGATTTTTTTACTCAAAAAATCGGCAAGGTAATGATCGTGTAATATGCGAATTTTCGTATACGAATTTTCACATTTTTATTGCAAATTTTTCAACTTTTAGACGAAGAATAATATAGCACTATATTAGCTAAATTGCTCTATATTCGTTTTTTTTTCTTCGAATATTCGCTATATTGCTATAACTAATTCATTTTTTCGAATATTCGTAATATTCTAAAACAAGAGTATATAGCAATATAGCGAATATTCGAAAAAACGAATATAGAGCAATTTAGCTAATATAGTGCTATATTCTTCTTTGTCTAATAGTTGTAATTTTTTTCTCATCTGAAGTTCAGATTGGAAAAAAATTACAACTATAAAAAAAAAGATTATAGCACTACATTAGCTAAATTGCTCTATATTAGTTTTTTTCGAATATTCAATATATTGCTAAAACAAGAATATATAGCAATATAGCGAATATTCGAAAAAAACGAATATAGAGCAATTTAGCTAATATAGTGCTATAATCTTCTTTGTCTAATAGTTGTAATTTTTTTCTCATCTGAAGTTCAGATTGGAAAAAAATTACAACTATAAAAAAAAAAAGATTATAGCACTATATTAGCTAAATTGCTCTATATTAGTTTTTTTCGAATATTCACTATATTGCTAAAACAAGAATATATAGCAATATAGCGAATATTCGAAAAAAAAAGAATATAGAGCAAAATTCGCAAACAACACTACTCCTTAATTCAAGTATATTGCAGCCTTCTTATTGGCCCACAAGCTAGAAGCAGGGAGGGATCATGTGTACTGATTTAGAAAAAAAAATATCGAATATAAAAAAAATAATAAAAAATAATAATAATAAAAAAAACATTGAATATTCGAAATTACGAATACATATCACTATATTCGAAATATTCTCAAATTTTTGAAGTTCCTATATTCGCGATAAAAATTCGAAATTTGAATATTCGTGATCAACACTACCCGTCATGATAAAATTGGTTGCGGTATTCCACAGAAAAAAAGTTTTATTCTTTATGCAAATAAGAGCTTTGAGCTCCACTGCATTAAGTGCTGGCTATACCCCTTGGTGCACTTAAAACTCTCATCAGCATAACAAATAATATATATTTTTTTTTTCTTGAGAAAGCCACAACCAATGTTCTCAAGACAGGTATCACTTTAATCATTAGGATCAAACCTGCCAAACAGTATACCTGGTTTATTAGGGTTGATCCTATTGATGTGTGTTCTTTAATGCCACTTGTTATGCCAGGAATACTTTGCCACGAGCTTGTAAGTGTCTTTATAAAATGATAAGGGGCTTGATAAATATGAAAATCATGAGTGACATTCTAATCAACAGAAATAATTTTTGTAAAAATGATTGTACTTTTTGAACATATCTATCGCTGTTACCTCCGTAACTCTATATATACTTTATAACCCTAAAACTGAACACAAATATGCAAGAATTTGAAGGACTGTCAATGATGATCTACAGAATGTGGAAACTGGCTCAATTTACCTGATATATACCATTTCCCTATTCATATAATGCAGCCAAGAGTAGAAACTGGCTTGAGGACAGATATTTTACTTGCCTAAAGCTAGAGTTGTTGTTTTTCTTTAGCAAACATGACATAAAAAATGTTCTCTCATTGGCTGCCAAACTATAATCTAAAAACAGACCCCATTTCTGCAGAGAAATTTTGAAAACTAGGTGAAGAGAAACTGGAAATTGCCTCTGGCAAGACACTGAAATTGAGGTTACATTGACAGAACTAATTTTAAAGTTTAAACATCACTGTATAAGTTGACATAAATGTGTTGGCAAAAATCACTTTCTTGGATAACTAATACATTCTTATAACTTTAAACAATCTTATATCTGTGTATGAGAGACATTGCCTGAAAGTTCAGCACAGATAATCTGTACAATTACATAGATTAATAAAGAGAGAGATGATAAATAAATTGCTCTTTACTATCACAGGGTTCATGTACAAACAGAGTTATAAATTACATAGAAACACACAAGTCAACAATTAACCTCTTTAGTCCTGCAGTATTTTTCCTTTTGTATTTTAATTTTTCACTCCCTAGCCATAACTTTTTTATTTTTCCATTCACATAGTTATATAAAGGCTTGTTTTTTGTGGGACAAATTGTACTTTCAAATGGGATAATTTAATATTGGATATGATGTAGTGGGAAGCTGAGAAAAATTCCAAATGAGGTGGAATTGGAACACAGTTTGCTATAGTTTTGCTGGTTTTATTATCACAGCTTTACCCATGTGGTAAAGAGTTATTATATTACATTCATTCTCAGGGTCAGTATGATTCCAGAAATGCCACATTTATATAGTTTTTCTTGTGTTTTAATACTGAAAAAATAAAACCTTTGGAAGGGCTCACTTTTTGCAGGACAATCTGTAGTTTTTAGTTATACTATTTTGGGGTGTGTATGAATTTTACTAAATGGGAAAACACTAAGTAAAACTGACTTGGAAAAAGACTTAGACATTTTTTAGTAAAGTAAACTGTAGCAACCAGCGTTGTCTGCTGCCAAGGCTAATAAAATGATGTGGTTCATGAATAGAGGCATAAATGACTAGAACCTAGTTTTATCGCTTTGCAAATCACTACTCAGACTGCACGTAGAGCATTGTGATTACTGGGATGATTACAGGTGGGCCGTTGCTCAAAGGTGGCCTGAGCCCTCCTCATGGCTACCAGCTGGGTACATAACAATGTGATTCTCCCAGTGTTAATTAACTGTATGCTATAGGGGCAGTATCATTATTAGGGGCGCTATAGGTGGTTATTGGGGCACATTTCTGCAGGATAGCATTTAGGGGCATTGGAAAATATAGCAGGCACGGTATTGGGGGTGGAAGCAGGATGATATTGTTGGGACACCAGGGTGGGAAGGATGATGTTAAAGTGAGATCTCTGTACCAAACTCTACAGAGATGAGACGTGGCTAAATGAAGACAGCATGATGGCCTGGTCCTATTGGACATGAGGAAAGAAAGCATCTACTATACATTAGAAGTGCTGTCACTGAAATAAGTCATCACGGTCTAAATGGAGAAGATGTAGAAAGACATTGTCTACATCAGAGCATACATCACTGGAACTGGCCACCATAGAGGAGCAGCTATTGGGGAGGTATTATGTATTTATGGGGCAGTATATTGTGCTTCACTGTGGTATTTATTTGGCTGAAGCAATATTTTGTGCTGCACTGTAGTATTTGGTTCTTCTGGGGCAGTGTTTTGTGCTGCACTGTGGTTATTTGATTCTACTAGAACAGTATTTTGTGCTGTAATGTGGTATTTCTTGCCTGACCTACTTGTGTTGGCCCCAACCTCAATTTTGACTCACCTACAACATAGAGACACATTTTTTTTTTCCAGGGCTACTTTAAATTCCCAGTCTTCCCCTGGAACCAGTGCATAGAAAAGGCATAGTAGATCTTCAGTGGATTCAAAGGAGGGCAACTAAAGTAATGTTTTGTAATGGAAGAATTACAGTACACAAAAAGCGGACTATTTAGTTTAGAAAAAAGATGGCTGAGGGGCGATTAATACCTACAGTATGTGTAAATATATCAGAAATCAGTACAGAAATCTCTCCTATGATCATTTTATACCCATGACTGTGACAATGACAACATTAGAGATGGCCTTGTGGTTCGTCCTGCTCTCGATTCGCCGAACATGCAAACATATAGCGTTTTTCGCACGCGCCATATTTTTTTGCATAGCGCCGAACTTTGACCCATGACACATCCAGGGGCGGACTGACCGGTCGGGCATTTCGGACGTGTTCCGAGGGCCCGGCCAGGATAGGGGCCCGCCCCAGCTGTGCTAAAGAGTTTTTTTTCACCGCCTATTTCGCGTCCCCTCGTCACGTGACCTATTCCTCCCAGTAGCCCATACATTACAGGCTTTTTCTATTTGGAGGAGGCTAAAAGACCTTTCATGATGTCACGACCACGTGATCCTGCATGGGTGGAGTCAGTCTCCTGGGCTGGCTGTTCAGCGTAAGGAGGTAAAGGACCTGTGATGATGTCAAGACCATGTGATCCTGTGTGGAAGGAGTCAGTCTCCTGGGCTGGCTGTTCAGCGTGAGGAGGTAAAGGACCTGTGATGATGTCAAGACCATGTGATCCTGTGTGGGAGGAGTCAGGCTCACAGGCTGTGCAACTGGAGGAGGTAAAAAACCTGTGATGCTGTCGCTACCCTGTGATGCTGTATGGGCGAAGTCAAGTGAGATTCCCTAGGTAAAGTCTGTGACCAGGGCCCCACCTATGTTGCAGATCTACAACTTTCAGAATTTCTTGCCCACCAAAGACTGCCAGGACATGCTCAGAGTTTTAGCAGCAGCCTCAGAGCCACAGGTTGGAAAATATTGGTCTACAGAATTATTTATATATCTTAAGGCCTCTTTCACACTTGCGTTGTCCAGATCCGGCGTGTACTCCATTTGCCGGAATTACACGCCGGATCCGGAAAAACGCAAGTGAACTGAAAGCATTTGAAGACGGATCCGTCTTCAAAATGCGTTCAGTGTTACTATGGCAGCCAGGACGCTATTAAAGTCCTGGTTGCCATAGTAGTAGTGGGGAGCGGGAGAGCAGTATACTTACAGTCCGTGCGGCTCCCGGGGCGCTCCAGAATGACGTCAGAGCGCCCCATGCGCATGGATGACGTGCCATGCGATCACGTCATCCATGCGCGTGGGGCGCCCTGACGTCACTCTGGAGCGCCCGGGGAGCCGCACGGACGGTAAGTATACTGCTCCCCCGCTCCCCACTACACTTTACCATGGCTGCCAGGACTTTAGCGTCCTTGCAGCCATGGTAACCATTCAGAAAAGGCTAAACGTCGGATCCGGTAATGCGCCGAAACGACGTTTAGCTTAAGGCCGGATCCGGATCAATGCCTTTCAATGGGCATTAATTCCGGATCCGGCCTTGCGGCAAGTGTTCAGGATTTTTGGCCGGAGCAAAAAGCGCAGCATGCTGCGGTATTTTCTCCGGCCAAAAAACATTCCGGTCCGGAACTGAAGACATCCTGATGCATCCTGAACGGATTTCTCTCCATTCAGAATGCATTAGGATAAAACTGATCAGGATTCTTCCGGCATAGAGCCCCGACGACGGAACTCTATGCCGGAAGAAAAGAACGCAAGTGTGAAAGAGCCCTAACTTGAACAAGTAATAGTTCATTTGGCTTCATTTGTGTCATCCTCTAGGCTCAAACTTGCTTGTCTAAAATAAATATTTTCTTTCCTTCTTGGTCTATAGTTTCTGAGTTTCTTTGTGAATGTACACTACTTGAAATATATAGAATTCCCTTTTGTCCTCTTAGTGAAATTGGCACCTCCTAACCTCCAATGGCATCAGGGATCCAACAACTTTTATATTTTAAAGGGTTGTCAATTATCCTATTAGGGTATCCTAGATTGGTCCTAGAAGGGGCCTATGTTTTGTATGTTCATTAATTAGCACAACTGTGTGTGTCCTCCTGCCCCTTACCTCATCCTAGTGGTGGTCCCAGCCCTTCTGTACCTTGGTGCCTCCATTACAGCGTGTGTCTCTCCGTGTGTGTGTGTCTGTGGCTCTCCGTGTGTGTGTCCGTGTCTCTCTGTGTGTGTGTGTGTCTGTGTCTCTCCGTGTGTGTGTGTGTCTGTGTCTCTCCGTGTGTGTGTGTCTGTGTCTCTCCGTGTGTGTCTCTCCGTGTGTATGTGTGTGTCTGTGGCTCTCCCTGTGTGTGTGTGTGTCTGTGTCTCTCCGTGTGTGTGTGTCTGTGTCTCTCCATGTGTGTGTGTGTCTGTGTCTCTCCGTGTGTGTGTCTGTGTCTCTCCGTGTGTCTGTGTCTCTCCGTGTGTGTGTGTCTGGGTCTCTCCGTGTGTGTGTGTCTGGGTCTCTCCGTGTGTGTGTGCCTGGGTCTCTCCGTGTGTGTGTGTTTCTGGGTCTCTCCGTGTGTGTGTGTGTGTCTGTGGCTCTCCGTGTGTGTGTGTGTCTGTGGCTCTCCGTGTGTATGTGTGTCTGTGGCTCTCCGTGTGTATGTGTGTCTGTGGCTCTCTGTGTGTGTGTCTGTGTGTGTCTCTCTCCGTGTGTCTGTCTGTGTCTCTCCGTGTGTCTGTCTGTGTCTCTCCGTGTGTCTGTCTGTGTCTCTCCATGTGTGTGTGTGTGTCTGTGTCTCTCTGTGTGTGTGTGTCTGTGGCTCTCCGTGTGTGTGTGTGTGTCTGTGACTCTCTGTCCCTGTGTGTCACCATCACCATGCCCACAGTGTTCCTATGTCTTGAAGCAGATGCATCAAGACATTCTGTGCGGGGCAAGAAGAAAAGGAGGAGGCAGCGCCGCCAGCATGGAGTCCGTGGGAGAGACATAGGGAAGTGTGTTGAGCGAACTTGTGTTTTAAGTTCGGCATCTAAAGTTCGGGTTCGGATTATCAAAGTATCCCGTTATGGATTCTGCTACCACGGACCATAACGGAATTTAGAATCCATAACGGGATACTTTGATAACCTGAACCCGAACTTTAGACGCCGAACTTAAAACACAAGTTCGCTCAACACTAATAGGGAGGCACCCTAAGGACGTAAGTAACACTACCACATTATCAGCACTAGTGTTATCTGTAGTTTTACATAGGACTGCAGGTAACACTACTACAATTTCTGTACTCAGATAGCCATCACTGTGTTATCTGTGGTGTTACATAGGACTGCAGGGGACATCTACTATATTTTCTGTACTCAGAGAATTATCACTGTATAGGGGGACCCACTGAGACTTTATCGCCCAAGGGCCCACATGAGCCTGAAGCCGACACGGTGCGATGTGGGTGGGGCTGTGTGTGGGTGTGGATTGAGGGTGGGCGGGGACACAGGGGCCTCATAATCTCCTATTGCCCGGGGGCCCTATGAGTTGTCAGTCCGCCCCTGGACACATCCATCAGGTGGGACAGGACAGCCAATTGAGACGTTTCAGCACATGTACACACCCCAAACCCTATAACAGAACCCGATCTGGCAGCCATTTTACATTATGTGTTTTGCCAGTGTAGGGAGAGGTTGCATTTTGGAGCAGGGACAGTTAGGGACACCAAATGCTAGCTAATAGGGCCACAAAAGTCCATTTAAGGACTGGTATACGTGTGCTATCGATAGGTGTGATATACTTATAATATACTTTTTAACATAGAAATTATATTATATTGTATTTGTATTGTGCACCAGTTGTGCGCGGTTCTGCTGCGATACCGCAGCTAGATAGAGGAACAAATGCTATTGGAGTAACTAATTGCAACGGGTGTGATATACCTGTTGCCCCCAAAAAAACTGCTTTAGGGCTGCGATCTACCTTCTTCCATAAAATCCTGATTGAGGGGTGCTATATACCTGTTTCCGCCAAATACTGATTGAGGGGTGCTATATACCAGTTTCCACCAAATACTGATTGATGGGTGCTATATACCTGTTTCCACCAAATACTGATTGAGGGGTGCCATATACCTTCTTCCACAAAATACTGTTTGAGGGGTGCTATTGCTATATACCTTCTTCCACCAAATACTGATTGAGGGCTGCGATACACCTGCTTCCACAAAATACTGATTGAGGGGTACCATATACCTGTTTCCGCCAAATACAGATTGAGGGGTGCTATAAACCTGTTTCTGCCAAATACTGATTGAGGGGTGCCGTATACCTACTTCCACAAAATCCTGATTGATGGGTGCTATATACCTGTGTTTGCCAAATACTGATTGAGGGGTGCTGTGGCGAAACCAACCTTGCCACTGGGTTTTGGAGGGGCCTGTTTGCCAGCCTCTTGCCTCAGGATTATGGCCCATACTAACTTTAAAGGAGAAGACAGACCGGGGTAGCCTGTGGGAAGTCCGGCTCTGGATTTCCATGGAATTCGGGAACCCCTGCTCAGATCTGGGTGATGTTTGGATATGTTGTTCACCCAGATCAGAGCTATCCATGGATATATACATTATGGGGATATGTGGGGTTTTGAGGTGTGTGACAGAACCATCTGTCTTTGGAATTGTAGTGTATGTTATGTGAGGGTACCCAGATAGCTAATTTTATTGTATTCATGTGGTCTGAGTGCCATTCACCTAATAATATGCACTCAGACTTGAGCTATCTGGGGATATGTTAAATGTCTGTGTTTACTGTAAGGGTTGTGACATTGTATGTTTAAATGGTGATTTCTGTCCTGTTGTCCCCACATGTGTATTGGCGATTTCCCTTTGTCCTGAGAGATAATTGAATTACTCCTCGGGTGTCTCCAGGGCAGAGAGGAGGAAACTATGATGCATTGTGGGGATGTATTGTGTCTGTGTATCCTGAATTGCTGCATACCTGTCCTGTGTCACAGTGTTCCGTCTGGTCCCCTAGGGGAGTGTCCACCAGATAGGGACCTGCATAAATACGGGCGGGTAGCCCTCAATAAAGAGTTCCTGTCTTATCCTTCATCATGTTGAGGCTGGTGTTTGGGTAACTGATCGACGCTGGGGGATTGCTATACGCTGAAGATTTGCTATACTCCCCTGGCTATAACTACTAGCTCTTGTAAGAGCTGTTCCTGCTCTCTGGATTTAGGAGAGGTTCACCCACTGGAGCCTGGAGCCTTGTCATAGGTCCAGGGTGGGTAGGAGACGGTGAGACCTCAACCAAGCTTCGGCGGTTCGTGGGGTCTGCAGTGCTTATGGTTTTAAGTGGAATGCTTGGAGTCCTCGGGAAGCACTAGGAGCATCTATCAACGGAGGTACCCGGTCGGGGTGCTAGGAGATCCGTTACAGGTGCTATATACCATTTTCTACCAGATACTGATCGAGTAATGCTATATACCTTTTTCCACAAAATACTGATTGAGGGGTGCTATTGCTATACAGGGAGTGCATAATTATTAGGCAAATGAGTATTTTGACCACATCATCCTCTTTATGCATGTTGTCTTACTCCAAGCTGTATAGGCTCGAAAGCCTACTACCAATTAAGCATATTAGGTGATGTGCATCTCTGTAATGAGAAGGGGTGTGGTCTAATGACATCAACACCCTATATTAGGTGTGCATAATTATTAGGCAACTTCCTTTCCTTTGGCAAAATGGGTCAAAAGAAGGACTTGACAGGCTCAGAAAAGTCAAAAATAGTGAGATATCTTGCAGAGGGATGCAGCACTCTTAAAATTGCAAAGCTTCTGAAGCGTGATCATCGAACAATCAAGCGTTTCATTCAAAATAGTCAACAGGGTCGCAAGAAGCGTGTGGAAAAACCAAGGCGCAAAATAACTGCCCATGAACTGAGAAAAGTCAAGCGTGCAGCTGCCAAGATGCCACTTGCCACCAGTTTGGCCATATTTCAGAGCTGCAACATCACTGGAGTGCCCAAAAGCACAAGGTGTGCAATACTCAGAGACATGGCCAAGGTAAGAAAGGCTGAAAGACGACCACCACTGAGCAAGACACACAAGCTGAAACGTCAAGACTAGGCCAAGAAATATCTCAAGACTGATTTTTCTAAGGTTTTATGGACTGATGAAATGAGAGTGAGTCTTGATGGGCCAGATGGATGGGCCCGTGGCTGGAGTGGTAAAGGGCAGAGAGCTCCAGTCCGACTCAGACGCCAGCAAGGTGGAGGTGGAGTACTGGTTTGGGCTGGTATCATCAAAGATGAGCTTGTGGGGCCTTTTCGGGTTGAGGATGGAGTCAAGCTCAACTCCCAGTCCTACTGCCAGTTTCTGGAAGACACCTTCTTCAAGCAGTGGTACAGGAAGAAGTCTGCATTCTTCAAGAAAAACATGATTTTCATGCAGGACAATGCTCCATCACACGCGTCCAAGTACTCCACAGCGTGGCTGGCAAGAAAGGGTATAAAAGAAGAAAATCTAATGACATGGCCACCTTGTTCACCTGATCTGAACCCCATTAAGAACCTGTGGTCCATCATCAAATGTGAGATTTACAAGGAGGGAAAACAGTACACCCCTCTGAACAGTGTCTGGGAGGCTGTGGTTGCTGCTGCACGCAATGTTGATGGTGAACAGATCAAAACACTGACAGAATCCATGGATGGCAGGCTTTTGAGTGTCCTTGCAAAGAAAGGTGGCTATATTGGTCACTGATTTGTTTTTGTTTTGTTTTTGAATGTCAGAAATGTATATTTGTGAATGTTGAGATGTTATATTGGTTTCACTGGTAAAAATAAATAATTGAAATGGGTATATATTTGTTTTTTGTTAAGTTGCCTAATAATTATGCACAGTAATAGTCACCTGCACACACAGATATCCCCCTAAAATAGCTAAAACTAAAAACAAACTAAAAACTACTTCCAAAAATATTCAGCTTTGATATTAATGAGTTTTTTGGGTTCATTGAGAACATGGTTGTTGTTCAATAATAAAATTAATCCTCAAAAATACAACTTGCCTAATAATTCTGCACTCCCTGTATACCTTTTTCCACCAAATACTGATTGAGGGCTGCGATACACCTGCTTCCACAAAATACTGATTGAGGGGTACCATATACCTGTTTCTGCCAAATACTGATTGAGGGGTGCCATATACCTTCTTCCACAAAATACTTATTGAGGGGTGCTATTGCTATATACCTTCTTCCACCAAATACTGATTGAGGGCTGTGATACACCTGCTTCCACAAAATACTGATTGAGGTGTGCTATATACCTATTTCCGCCAAATACTGATTGAGGGGTGCTATATACCTGTTTCCTCCAAATACTGATTGAGGGGCACCATATACCTTCTCCCACAAAATAGTGATTGAGGGGTGCTATTGCTATATACCTTTTTCCACTAAATACTGATTGAGGGCTTCGATATACCTTCTTCCACAAATACTGCTCTTCTCTACGGACCTAGGCAAAGGGTCATTTAGAAAATGACAGGCAGAGAAGAGGCAGACCGTTCCGCAGGGATGGTAGGGGTCAGGTAGGTGCACCAGGCTGGAGCCTAAGTAGGAAGTTGAAGAAGGTGCGTGCTATTATGTCAAAGGACGAACCAGAGTTGGTTGAGTGGCTCACTCAGCCTTCTGCTTCTGCACCCTCCTCATCCTCTGTATCTGCACCCTCCTCACTCTCTGCTGTGTGCACCCCCACCACCACCATAGCCCCTCCACTCGAGTCAGAGGAATAATTTTTCCATCAATTTCCAGACCTTACCGATGTGCAGCCATTCTTGGCATCGGATGAGGAAGAGGAGGTAGCAACGGCTGCCACCCAGCAGTCTGACGACAGTACCCAGATCAGCCCAACGAGGGTGGTCCCTGCTGTTGCTACCTACTCCGAGATCTCTAATGTCAGTGGTGGTGAAGGTGATGATGATGACGTGTCGATGGACGTCACAAGAGAGGAAGAGGAGGGGAGTTCAGAGAGAGAGACTGAGCAGCAGATAGGGAGGAGAAGCAGGCAGAACTCGCAGTGCACAGGCGGCAGAAAGCAGACAGCAAATGTATCTGGAGGAGCCATCCACCATGCAAGGTCACATCTTGCGCTCCCAGGACGCCGGCACATGGCTCCACAGTGTGGGCTTTTTTTAACGTGTCAGCTGCTGATAATAGTGTTGCCATCTGCAGCCTGTGCTGTCAACGCATAAGTCGCAGTAAGCCCAACACTCACCTAGGGACGACCGCCTTAAGAAGGTACCTGGCCTCCCATCACCGAACCCAGTGGGAGCAACGCCTTCAGAACCCACAAAGCCACACTCCCGGCACTCCACATACTGCCTCATCTTCTTCGCCTCTCTCCTCCCTTTTGTCCTCCACTCCACCTTCCACCATGCCGTCGTTGCATTTATCTGGCACAAGACAAGCTTACGTGGCCTAAATGTTTGAGCTTAAAAAATGATGCCGGATAATCCTCTTGCCCAACAACTGACCGCTGGCTTGTCAGAACTGCTTGCCCACTTACTACTGCCATATAAATTGGTGGACTCAGAGGCCTTTTGAAAATTTGTGGCCATTGTCCACACCACATTGGATGGTCCCCGGAAGGAAATATTTCTCCCAGAAGGACATCCCCGAACTATAGGGCCACGTTCAGCGGCAAGTTAATATATTTCTGGACCCACAGCGTCGGTGCCAAGATACATCTGACCACAGACACGTGGTCTAGCAAACACGGGCAGGAAAGGTACATAACTTTTACTGCCCACTAGGTGAACCTTCTGACGGCCGTCAAGCATGTAACCCGTGGCACTTGTGTGGATTTGGTGCTATTGCCATGGATTGCATGCAGGCCTGCCTCTTCTTCTCTTCCACCTACTTCATCCTCCGTCTCCTCCTCGGCTGACTCCTCCTTTTCCACTGCTACTGCCTCTTCCGCTGCACCCCCCAAGCTCCCCAGAACCTATTCGACATGCCAGGTGAGACGTTGCCATGCTGTGCTGTGGCTGTTGTGCCTGGAAGCCAAGAGCCACACCAGTCCTGCATTGCTTTCAGCTCTGCGGTCACAGGCCAATCAGTGGATAACCCAGCTCAATTTGACAGTTGGTAAAGTAGTGTGCGACAACGGTGCCAATATGCTGAGTGCGCTGAAACAAGGCAAAATTACACACTTGCATGGCACATGTCATGAACTTAGTCGTGCAGCGATTCGTTGCCGAATACCCCAAGGTCCAGGACGCTATTTTAGAAGATTTTATACGGCCATGGCTGCCCTTGCTGACGTTCAGCGGCGACACCACTTCCCCGTCAGACGTCAGATTTGTGACTGCCTGACGCGCTGGAATTCCACCTGTATATGCTTCATAGGCTGCTCCAGCAGTGCATGCATGCAGACTTCTGCGGCTATTCGATGAGATCACAAAACTGGTCAGTCGCAGCCAGGGTGCCATCAGTGACATCGTACCTTACGCCTTCTTTCTGGAGTGTGAATTGCGTCATGTCACAATGCTGAATGAATTCCCGGGGGGGGGGGGGAGTTCTCCTTCGGAGACAAGTCAGCAGGAGCCTGAAGAAGAGTCAGAGGAGGGTAGTGGCTGGGGGGAGGAGGACGAGCAAGAAGAGCAGGCTTTAAACTTTTCTGGGATCCCTGGTGTTGTCCGTGGCTGGGGGGGACGAGTCAGAGGACAACATTCTCCTGGGCGATGAGCAGGAGCCAGGGCGCTCCACCACTTCCAATTTAGTGCAAATGGGGGCCTTTATGCTCCAGTGTTTGAAGAGGGACCCATGTATAAAAAGCATAAAGGTCAAGGACCTGTATTGGGTGGCAACATACTTAGACCCCTGGTACAAACACAAAATGGCGGACATATTACCAGCATCGCAGAGGGCTGTGAATGCAGCATTTCCAGGCCTTGCTGCGAGAGATGCTGCATTCTGCAGTTGCGCTGGCAGAGAAATTTCCACCCATAGCGTTAATGGCCGATGTGGACGCTCTGAGAAGAGAGGAACCCCTTGACTACTGGGTGTGCAGGGTTGACCTGTGGCCAGAGCTGGCACAATTTGCCAAGGAACTCTTGCCTTGCCCCTCATTGAGTGTCCTGTCCGAAAGGACGTTCAGCGCAGCAGGGGGGATTATGACCGATAAGCGCACTCGCCTAGCTCACGACAGTGTGGACTACCTCACATTTATAAAAATGAATGAGGCATGGATCTCGGAGGAATTCAACACCTGTGATGACCACGTGTAATTGAATTTCCTCATTCCAGCCCACACATATCCGCCACCACCCAAAACAAAGAATGGTCCTTGTCTTATGTATATACATCGGCATAAAAGGCCTTTTATGTCAGTTGAATGCCTAATTTTTGGGGCCTATACTGGCCGACAGTTACATATTTATCCTGTGACCGCCTAATTTACCTGCAGCCACAGAATCCAAAGTTCTTTGCTGTCAGGTGAATGTCTATTGGCTAATTTTTGGGGCCTATACTGGCTGACAGTTACATTGTTATCCGGTGATCGCCTAATGTACCTTCAGCCACAAAATCCAAAGTTCTTTGCTGTCAGGTGAATGCATATTGCCTAATTTTTGGGGCCTGTACTGGCCGACAGTTAAATTTTTTATCTCTAGCCACATAATCACACCCCTGTCTCACTCCTCTGCCTCTCATTATGGTGGCGTATGAACTGCATTCATCATAAGGACCTTCTAATGACACAGGGTCATGTGACTGTGCCCCCCAGCCCTTACTGTGCCCCTCACCTCGTACTGTGCCCCCTTATACCCTGAATTGTGCCCTCTTACCACACCCTGTGCAGTGCCCCTAGTCATTCCCTGTACTGTGCCCTCTTATATCCTTTTATCCGGTCACGCTATGGCGGTGATATCCGGTCACTGTACAGAGGTGTTATACGGTCAATGTATGGCGGTGGTATCCAATATCTGGATGGCCATAACTGTATACCTTACCCTGCCCACGCCATCCTTTTATAGACCTGGCATGAGTGGGAAAAATATGCAGATTGCGGTGCTAAGGACCTTTGCGCCACAATCTGTGTCAGAAATACGCCTAACATAGATGTATTTCTATATAATAAATGACCACCTAATTGTATTATTATTCGGGGTAGGAATAATATCTTTATATTATATAGATTCTAGTGTATTATACTGTGCCCTGTATTTCCCAGTAGAAAATAATCATTGCAAAGCACAGTCCTCATCCCTGACCACCAGGACCAGGTAGCGCTCTGTCAGTACATGGCGGCCTCCCCTCTCCACCACGCTGCTCTGCTGTGTACTTGTGCTTACTCTGACACTAGGGCTGGGTTCACATCCTATTTTTGCCATCCATTTAATGTATACCAAAAATGTATGCGTTAACAGATGCCTCAGACTGATGCCGTACAGTGGTGTCCGTTCACCATACAGTTCCAGGGTAGAAAAAAAAATTACGTTAACATATGCATTTTTTTTTTATGGACTATGCAGGATACAAAAACGTGGAGTGCTGCACATTTGTATACATCAAACCGATAGAAAAAAAAATTTCTCCAGCAGGGCCCATTTTTGAGAGTTTCCCTTTAAGACGCATAAAAATGGCCCCTGATTAAAATACATATTTTTTGTGGGAATTTTTGCCAATGATTCCCCTCTGGTATATTACTGTCCATGTTGTGGGACTATTTGTGTACTTCTAGTAAGTGTTTGCTGGCTGCAAATATAACCTGAAGGTTTTTCAGGTTCTTCTGCCATTATAGTGAATGGGGCCCACCGCGAACGAGCGGTTCGCGAATCGTACCGGCCGATGTTCGTCCATCACTAGACAACAGGACATCCTTTATATTTATAAGAAAGAAGGTTTCTACACCAACATAGGAGAGGGTGAACTCACAAAAAAAAAAAAAAAGCTCAAAAGGGACATGGGACATGGGGCTTAATAATATTGTAGGCCATAATTACTAATATTCTCGATAAGGGTCACTGCTCCAGGGAGTTATTCTGAGTGCTAGATTTGGAGTCGGGAAGAAATTTTTTAGTTTTTTTTTGCCTTCCTCTGTATCCACTTTGCAGGATAATAGGCTGAATTAGATGGATCTGTGTCTTTTTTCAACATTATAAATATATTACTATGTTACTGTGTAATTCTGGTAAATGCAAATGGTTCTATACCTCTGTATGTAAACTCATACACAGAAAGATGTCAATCATTGAATAGAACGCCCTACTGGAGTCTGAAGGTCAGAACTCTCTGCCTGAGGAGGTGGTGATGGTGAGTACAATAAAGGAAATCAAGAGGGGCCTGGATGTATTTCTGGAGTGTAATAATATTACAGGCTATAGCTACTAGAGAGGGGTCGTTGATCCAGGGAGTTATTCTGATTGCCTGATTGGAGTCGGGAAGGAATTTTTTATTCCCCTAAAGTGGGGAAAATTGGCTTCTACCTCACAGGTTTTTTTTTTGCCTTCCTCTGGAACAACTTACAGGATGACAGGCCGAACTGGATGGACAAATGTCTTTTTTTGGCCTTATGTACTATGTTACTATGTTACTAGGACAAACAGAATTTTGAATAATTAAAATCATGCTAGGATCTTTATTAAATATAATATATAAAAAGTTTAGGAAAAAAGTATAGGATACCCAGGCCACTATTTTACTTAACCAAGTGCAAGAAGAACTCATATAAAAAGCCAAAGATAATGTGTTGTTTAGCTGAAAAATAATAAACAGCTTACTCTTTAGTTCTTGTAGCTATCTTTTGTAAGAAATTGACAATAAGAAAAGTCTAACTTCAGTATAAAGGTTCATACAAAGGCAGGGTGTATAACACAATGTATAGTACTAAAAAGTCAAGCCATTTTAACTATAAAATATATTAAACCTTCAGACACAAACTTGCCCTTCATGAAAGTAAGCTTGTTTTATGCTTCGCTTTAAGCTATCCACCTCCTGCCATTTTGCTGTAAAATGACACTTCTGAATTCTGTATTTCATTTAAAAAAAATAACATTCACTCTTTTAGCAGGGTAGGAAATTCATTTTTTGCTCATAAGCTCAATGCATAACTGATTAAATTAACACGATAAGTTCTATTACATAGTCTAACAAAGGTTATCAGTTTTTCAGGTACATGACAGAAATTCCCGTAAAAGGAAAAGGTTGTATCAGATTTCTCCATTGTAATGTCACTAAAATCTGAACAAAATTTTCTTTTCTTCACCTCTTTTATTTTAATAGGTGTTCTGAACATCAATACAGAAAAATTGGATGGATATGAAACCCACATATGTTCAATGATTAATTTCTTTATCTGCCCCCTTTTTGTCCATACATTTAGTACATGTATCAATGAGCACATTTGATGAAGCTGACTGTTGAACAATGGCATTGGAGTTCACATTTATTTCATTAATTGCTTGATATAAGTCATTTTATTCTTGCAAACCCTTAACACTCTTTTTTCAGCTGACAAATTGTATTTTTATAATGTACTTTTTTTTCCACTAAACAACTATGACACTATTACTCCAGAAAAAAAGGAAAATATATTTCCAAATTTAAAGGGCACTTAACATAAAATTCACACTGTAACGCCTGTAGGTAGGGACAGACACGGACAGTGAGCCCTGACCTGGAGTCCAGCCCACTTTCCCTACCTACAACCTACCTGCAAGCCCTAGGTAGCAAGATCGCAACTGGTCGACAGTCCCTATTCTACTATGGTGCAGAGACACCAAGAGACAAAAACAACATACAGGGATAGTCAATACAAAAATGAGTTAGAACCAGATGGAAAACGCAGTATAAAAATAATAGAGAGTAGTCAAAAGACAAGATGAGCTAAAATACCAGATGGGATGTACAATACAAATAAAGTAAGACAGAGAGTGGTCAAAAGATAAGCCAAAGTCACAAACAAATCCAAATTTAAGAACCAGGAACCTAATAGTGTACCCAAACAAGACTATCACTGGCTCTGGTATATGGCCAGGAAGGGGTTAAAATAGAGCACCAAGTCCCAGGATCAGAACCTGATAGGTCATGACATGATGCTCCATTAGTCAGAACACTAGCAAACAGGAATAGAAAAGCTGAGCAATCACTGGTAGTCTCCTCCAGCGCATGTCCATTGTGGGGAGAAAGAGCATTGCATCCTGTTGCTAAGGACACTGTCGCATCACCGGGAGGCGTGGCTTGGCAGTACGTCTTTCCAGGCTCAGTCATGCCAAAGCTGTAGATCTCACCGCTGGAGACCGGACAGGTAAGTTTGTGACATTACCCACCTCTTTTAAAAGTGTCTACCGGACCCTCAACATGGGGAGCAGGCATTGCTGGAAACTGGAGATGACACTTCCTAATCAGATGAAGAGCCTGAACATCCAGAGCCCCAACCCATGTATTCTCCTCAACACCATATCCCTTCCAATGGATAAGGTACTGCAGAGAGCCCTGAACTATCTGGCAATCAATAATTTTCTCCACCTCGTACTCCAGTTAACTCTGGATAACAACTGGATCAGGAAGTTTAGATGGAGGAATTACAGGAGGAATGTATATCTTAAGCAGTGATTTGTGGAAAAACTTATGGGGGTCATTTATTAACCAGAAATTTGGCATATTTCTGGTGAAGATTGCAGCGCAAAGATCCCTTGTGCCGCAATCTGTGACTTCACCCCGCTCACGCCAGGTCTAAACAAGTGGGTGAGGTGTAGGATGGAAGGGGACGGGCTGGCATTAACCATTTTCTACGAATGGTTTAGGCATAGAAAATGGTCTAAATGTAAGACAGCAAGGATGCTGGCTCACATTTAGAAATGGCAGCCCTCTTCATAACCTCGGCGAATCCACTGCTAGCACAGGACCTTATTAAGACTGGCATCTAAAACACAGGTCCTAATAAATGTGCCCCTATATATCCTAAAGGAGGGTGGCAACTGAAGAGCAAAATATATCAGATTAATAATAAAGGTGATATTATATGGGCCAATACATTTCAGATTGAATTTACCAAGTGGGACCCTAAGGCACAAATTTTAAGTTGAAAGTAGAGATAGCCTTGCGTTTCTCCTGGCAGTCGTTTTGCGGCGAACTTTGCTTGTTCGCGATTCGTCGAACATGCGAACATATGGCGAAGTTCACATGTTGTCATGCCCCGCTCTGACGATGTGCGGAGGTCGGCCAGGATAGCAGCACGAGTTTAGTGTTTGTTTTGGAGCCGTGCTGGATCCGCCTCTCATCAGGTGCACTGGGTGGGGTCATTAGTTTAAATAGCACACCATCCCAGTGCTCTGAGCGGATTATAGGAATCATTGTGGTCTTGGAAGCTAGGAAGGAAGGTTGTCTGTTCCAGCTCAGAAAGATAAGTGTGATTTCAAATTTGGTTGTTTTGTGTCATCTCTCCCATCCAGGTTCTGTGCGAGCAGGCTGCTCCTATTCCCCCTCTTCACCATCTTAGGGAATTTAGGGTGTTTCAGCCCAGGCACGGGGACACATCATACCTACCATAAAGGTCTGCATGTGGGCTGAGCAGTGCAGGGAAAGAGGTCAGGGATTAGCTAGGAGGTGACCCTTCCCCTGTCTCTCGCCCAGAGCCTGGTTGATGGGTTATCTGTGAGTCTGAGTGGACGCCCGCCGTGACACATGTGCCATATTCTTTTGCATTGCGCCGAACTTTGACCCATGACACATCCCTCAGGTGGGACAGGACAGCCAATTGAGACGTTTCAGCACATGTACACACCCCCACCCTATAACAGAACCCGATCTGGCAGCCTTTCTACATTCTGTGTTTTGCCAGTGTAGGGAGAGGTTGCTTTGTGGAGCAGGGACAGACTGTTAGGGACACCAAACGCTAGCTAATAGGGCCACAAAAGTCCATTTAAGGACTGGTATAGGTGTGCTATTGATAGGTGTGATATACTGAGGGGTGTGATATACCGATAATATACTTTCTAACATATAGTGCATTTGTATTGTGCAGCAGTTGTGTGCAGTTCTGCTGCGATACCGCAGCTATATAGAGGGACAAACACGTTGGAATAACTAATTGCAAATGGAGTGATATACTGTTGCCCGCCAAAAAACTGATTGAGGGGTTCTATATACCTGCTTCCACAAAATACTGATTGAGGGGTGCAATATACCTGCTTCAACAAAATACTCATTGAGGGGTGCAATATACCTGCTTCCACAAAATACTGATTAAGGGGCTTGATATACCTGCTTCCACAAAATACAGATTGAGGGATGCGATATACCTGCTTCCACAAAATACTGATCAAGGGGTTTGATATACCTGCTTCCACAAAATACTGATTGAGGGGTGCGATATACCTGCTTCCACCAAATATTGATTCAAATGTTCTATATACATGTTTCCACAAAATACTGATTGAGCGGTGGGATATACCTGCTTCTACAAAATACTGATTAAGGCATTCTATATACCTGCTTCCACAAAATACTGATTGAGGCCTGTGATACACCGGCCTCCACAAAATACAGATTGAGGGGTGCGATATACCTGCTTGCACCAAATATTGCTTCAGGGGTTCTATATACCTGTTTTCACAAAATACTGACTGAGGGGTTCGATATACCTGTTTCCACAAAATACTGATTATGGGGTTTGATATACCTGCTTCAACAAAATACAGATTGAGGGGTGTGATATACCTGCTTCCACCAAATATTGATTCAGGGGTTCTATAAACCTGCTTCCACAAAATACTGAATGAGGGGTGTGATATACCTGCTTCCACCCAATATTGATTGAGGCCTGCGATACACTGGCTTCCACAAAATACTGATTGAGGGGCGGGATATACCTGCTTCCACCAAATATTGATTCATGGGTTCTATATACCTGTTTCCACAAAATACTGATTGGGGGGTGCGATATACCTGCTTCTACAAAATACTGATTGATGGGTTCTATATACCTACTTCCGCAAAATACTGACTGAGGGGTGTGATATACCTGTTTCCACAAAATACTGATTAAGGTGTTTGATATACCTGCTTCCACAAAATACAGATTGAGGGGTGTGATATACCTTCTTCCACCAAATATTGATTCAGGTGTTCTATATACCTGTTTCCATAAAATACTGATTGAGGGGTGCGATATACCTGCTTCTACAAAATACTGATTAAGGGGCTCTATATACCTGCTTCCACAAAATACTGATTGAGGGGTGCGTTATACCTGCTTCCACAAAATACTGATTGAGGGGTGCGATATACCTGCTTCCACAAAATACTGATTAAGGGGTTTGATATACCTGCTTCCACAAAATACTGATTAAGGTGTTTGATATACCTGCTTCCACAAAATACTGATTGAGGGGTACGATATAACTGCTTCCACCAAATATTGATTCAGGTGTTCCATATACCTGTTTCCACAAAATACTGATTGATTGGTGGAATATACCTGCTTCTCCAAAATACTGATTAAGGGGTTCCTTATACCTGCTTCCACAAAATACTGATTGAGGGGTTACGATATACCAGCTTCCACAAAATACTGCTCTTCTCTAGGGACTTTGGTAAACGGTGTGCGGAAACAGAAGCACAGATGCGGAAGTGCGGATCCGCAAATGTGGATGCAGATCCGCAAATGCGGATGCGGACAGCACATTCCGGCCCCATTGAACATGAATGAGTCTGCACCCGTTCCTCAAAATTGCGGAACGGATGCGGACCCATTTTGCAGACGTGTGAATGGAAAAGATATCCCTCAAAATGACCACCCAGGACCCCCCGCCGATCAGCTGTTTGAGAAGGCAGCGGCGCTCCAGCAGCGGCGCGGCCTTCTGACTGTTTACCGCTAGCCCAGTGACGTCACGACTAGTATCAACTAGCGTGGGTGGGGCTAAGCTCAATTCAAGTGAACAGTGCTTAGCCCCGCCCACGCTAGTTGATACTAGTCGTGACATCACTGGGCCAGCGGTAAATAGCTAGAAGGCCGCGGCGCTACTGAAGCGTCTCTGCCTTCTAAAACAGCTGATCGGCGGGGGTCCCGGGTGTCGGACCCCCGCTGATCAGATGCTGATGATCTATCCAGAGGATAGATCATCAGTTAAAACAAAGTGCCGAACCCCTTAAAGCAGAAAGCATAGATGTGGTAGGCAATAACAAGTACTCGGCGGCACCAAATCAGAAACCATATGTCCTACCACAATCCGGGGGGTTCCAGTGCCAATCCATGAATCCCGGAGGGAAAGCAAAAACCATCTATCCCTGGGCTAGATGATGATGTGGTATTGAAGGACAGGGTGGGCAAAGAACTGTCCCTGATATTGCCCTACAGGGGGGTGCTATTCTGGCCCTGATAGCCTAACTACAGACCACCCGCCCTGATAAGAGCGACCCCGTTCGGAACCTTACCCTATATAAAAATGGCCCTAGTAAGCCCCTAGGCCCCTGACTTCCAGGTGATCACTATATAGATCTATGTGTTTTTGACTCATTATAAAAGTATAAGTATATCGCACCCCTCTGTGTATCACACATATAGATAGCACACCTATACTAGTCCTTAAAATTACTTTTGTTGCCCTATTAGCTAGAGTTTGGTGTCCCTAACAGCCTGTCCCTGCTCCACACAGCATCCTCTCCCCACACTGGCAAAACACTGAATGTAAAATGGTGGCCAGATCAGGTTTATTTATAGGGTAGGGGGTAAGTCCATGTGCTGAAATGTCTCAATTGGCTGTCCTGTACCACCTGATGGATGTGTCATGGGTCAAAGTTATTCATATGTTCGCATGTTCGGCGAATCGCGAACACGCAAAGTTCACCGCAAAATGACCGCCGGGCGAACCTCAAGGCCATCTTTACTTACCAATGCACAGCCATTCTTGGCATTGGATGAGGAAGAGGAGGTAGCAACGGCCACCACCCAGCGGTCTGACGACAGTTCCCAGATCAGCCCAAGAAGGGTGGTCCCCGCTGTTGCTGCCTACTCCGAGATCTTTAATTTCAGTGTTGGTGAAGTTGACGATGATGACGTGTCGATGGACGTCACGTGGGTGCCCACAAGAGAGGAAGAGGAGGGGAGTTCAGAGGGATAGACGGAGCAGCAGATAGGGAGGAGCAGGCAGAACTCGCAGTGCACAGGAGGCAAAAAGCAGATTGCAAATGTATCTGGAGTGAGAAATACACCACAACATTTTGCGCTCCCAGGACGCCGGCACATGGCCCCGCAGTGTGGGCTTTTTTTAACCTGTCAGCTACTGACAATATTGCTGCCATCTGCAGCTGTTACCATCTGCAGCCTGTGCTGTCAACGCATAATTTGCGGTAAGACCAACACTCACCTATGGAAGACGACCGCCCTAAGAAGGCACCTGGCCTCTAGTGTTGATCGAGCACCATAGTGCTCGTGTGCTCAGGTTGAACACATCGGGATGCTTGGTTGCTCTACCGAGCATAATGGAAGTCAATGGGAGAAACCGAGCATTAAACCAGGCACCCCCTGCTCTGAAGAGGGGAGGGTGCCTGGTTCATAGGAAAAGGTCAGAAATTAATGGAAACACCACCAAAATGGTTCGGGAACAGCATAGGGAGGTTGTTTGGATGCATCTTGGACTCCCAGGTCGCTGTTGGGAACGATGTTGTCCGAGTAGTACGCCACTTTTACAGTTTTACACTTTTACAATAATACACACAAAACCAAAGATAAAATCGATTTTAGATGAAAAATTATTAGGAAACATTCTTTCCTGTATATTTACTTGTATATAAAGTACAAGTGCTGCCAAAAATTATAAGGAAGAGGCACTCTGATAGAACCTGTATATCACATAAGGGAGGGCCTCATTCACATTGTGGTACAATTGTTCATGTAGTGGGACTGCTACACTCATAAAGCCTATGCACTAAGTGAAAGGGCTGCCAAAAATTACAAGGAATCGGCACTCCAATACACCCTTTGTTACACATAAAGTAGGGCATTATACACAGCCTTGAAAAATTATGATTGATGGCTTGCTGGTGACCCTCAAAAAGATTTGGAGCAAGTGACTGCTGATCTGACCATCTAAAACATTATGAGCGAGGGCCTGCTGCCGCTTTGGTGACTCTAGATAACCTGGGGCTGATCGCACGTCCCCGTCACAGCGACGATCCATTCGGATGTCTGCCTTATCAACTTTCGATGTTATTTTCAGTGCCAACCACGCTGACCACGGGTAAGGGGTAGGGATCGACCAATATAGATTTTTTAGAGCCGATAACGATAATCTGTGAACTTTCATGCCGATAGTCGATAATTTATACCGAAATTCTGTGCATTTTCATTTTTGAAAAAACAAAAAATTTCTACACAAATCTGCTGAAAATGAACATGTTTATTGTTAACTTTTTTTTGTAAATCTTTCTTTTTATTTATACTTAATATTTTGTGTTTTTTTTTTTTTTACTAACTTTTAGCCCCCTTAGGCGTTAGACTTTTGTCTTATTCACCCTGATAGAGCTCTATTAGGGTGAATAAGACTTCACACTCTCCCTGCTGCTCTGTGCTTTGTGCACACAGCAGCATGGAGCTTACCATGGCAGCCAGGGCTTCAATAGCGTCCTGGCTGCCATGGTAACCGATCGGAGCCCCAGGCTTACACTGCTGGGGCTCCGATCAGAAGCTGCCACTGAACCACAAATGAGGAAGAGAGAGGGGACCCTGTGGCCACTGCCACCAATGATTAATACTGGGGGGCTTGGGTGGGGCCACTGCGCCACCAATGTTTTTAATACTGAGGTGGGGGGCGCACTGCGCCACCAATGTCTTTAATACTGGGGTTCGGGGGGCGCACTGCGCCACAAATGAAGATAACTCGCCCATTAATTCATATACAGGAGGCGGGTGCTGGCTGCAGAATCATATAGCCGCACACGGCCTCTATGAATGGTAGCTGCGATCCGCGGCAGTTAACCCCTCAGGTTCGGCAGATCGCAGCTACCACTCATAGAGGTTGGGAGCCGGCTATGTGATTCTGCAGCCAGCTCCCGCCTCATGTTGAATTTGAATGAATAAGTCAGTCAACATCATTGGTGGCGCAGTGGCCACAGCCCCTTCCCTCCTCTTGTCCTCTCTCCTCTCATTGGTGGCAGCAGCACCACGGGGGAGAGGGAGACACTGCGTGATCCTTGTTCCCGATTTATTATCGGCATATAGGCAAAATAGATGCCGATACCGATATCTTTCAAAATCCTGAATATCGGCCGATAATATCGGTAAAACAGATAATCAGTCGATCCCTAGTAATCAGGGTTCGATTCCGGAGAGGAAGCCTAAGAAGCGGCTACGGCTACCACATCCAAGCAAAGCGGCATGAGTGCAAATTACCTATTAGGTATAATTAGGTGAGGGCCTGCAGTTGAGCTGACCCTGTAAAAGATTTTAGGTGCGGGCCTGCAGGTGAGCTGACCCTGTAAAAGATTTTAGGTGCAGGCCTGCAGGTAAGCTGACCCTGTAAAAGATTTTAGGTGCGGGCCTGCAGGTGAGCTGACCCTGTAAAAGCTTTTAAGTGCGAGCCTGCTGGTGAGCTGACCCTGTGAAAGATTGTAGGTGAGGGCCTGCTGGTGATCTGACCCTGTAAAAAATGATACGCGAGGGCCTGCTGGTGAGCTGACCTTCTAAAAGGTTGTAAGTGAGGGCCTACAGGTGAAATGACTCTCTAAAACATTATATGCAAGGGCCTTCAGGTGAGCTGACCCTGTAAAAGATTGTAGGTGAGGGCCTGCAGGTGAGCTGACCCTATAAAAAATTATATGCGAGGGCCTTCTGGTGAGCTGATCCCTTAAAAGATTGTAGGTAAAGGCCTGCTTGTGAGCTGACCCTGTAAAAAATTATATGCGAGGGGTTGCTGGTGAGCTGACCTTGTAAAACATTATGTGCGAGGGCTTTCTGGGGAGCTGACCCTGCAAAAGATTGTAGGTGAAGGCCTGCTGGTGAGCTGACCCTATAAAACATTATATGCGAGGGCTTTCTGGTGAGCTGACCCTGTAAAAGATTGTAGGTGAAGGCCTGCTGGTGAGCTGACCCTGTAAAAAATTATATGCGAGGGCCTGCCGGTGAGCTGACCCTGTAAAACATTTTATGTGAAGGGCATATACAGTAAAGACCAAAAGTTTGGACACACCTTCTCATTCAAAGAGTTTTCTTTATTTTCATGACTATGAAAATTCTAGATTCACACTGAAGGCATCAAAACTATGAATTAACACATGTGCAATTATATACATAACAAAAAAGTGTGAAACAACTGAAAACATGTCATATTCTAGGTTCTTCAAAGTAGCCACCTTTTAATTTGATTACTGCTTTGCACACTCTTGGCATTCTCTTGATGAGCTTCAAGAGGTAGTCACCTGAAAAAGTTTTCACTTCACAGGTGTGCCCTGTCAGGTTTAATAAGTGGGATTTCTTGCCTTATAAATGGGGTTGGGACCATCAGTTGCGTTGAGGAGAAGTCAGGTGGATACACAGCTGATAGTCCTACTGAATAGACTGTTAGAATTTGTATTATGGCAAGAAAAAAGCAGCTAAGTAAAGAAAAACGAGTGGCCATCATTACTTTAAGAAATGAAGGTCAGTCAGTCAGCCGAAAAATTGGGAAAACTTTGAAAGTAAGGGCTATTTGACCATAAAGGAGAGTGATGGGGTGCTGTGCCAGATGACCTGGCCTCCACAGTCACCGGACCTGAACCCAATCGAGATGGTTTGGGGTGAGCTGGCCTGCAGAGTGAAGGCAAAAGGGCCAACAAGTGCTAAGCATCTCTGGGAACTCCTTCAAGACTATTGGAAGACCATTTCAGGTGACTACCTCTTGAAGCTCATCAAGAGAATGCCAAGAGTGTGCAAAGCAGTAATCAAAGCAAAATGTGGCTACTTTGAAGAACCTAGAATATGACATATTTTCAGTTGTTTCACACTTGTTTGTTATGTATATAATTCCACATGTGTTAATTCATAGTTTTGATGCTTTCATAGTCATGAAAATAAAGAAAACTTTTTGAATGAGAAGGTGTGTCCAAACTTTTGGTCTGTACTGTATGCCAGGGCATTATATGCGACGAATAAGCATGTTGATATGATGGAAGAGGAGGAGGAGGATGAGAAAAGGAAGATTCAACCATATAACCTTGTCTGTGGTGGAAGGGGTGCATGGGAATACAGTGTATTCA
Organism: Bufo bufo; assembly: GCF_905171765.1. Lineage (NCBI taxonomy): Eukaryota > Metazoa > Chordata > Amphibia > Anura > Bufonidae > Bufo > Bufo bufo. The sequence continues at coordinate 449,339,010 of NC_053389.1, read as the reverse complement.
GTACATTATAAACAACACATTTAGGGTCCATTCACACGTCCGTAGTGTATTGCGGATCCGCAAATTGCGGATCCGCAATACACCCAGCCGTCAACCCCATAGCCTATTCTTGTCCGCAATTGCGCATTAGGACATGTTCTGTGCACTGTGTGCTTTCCGTATCTCTTCCGGAAAATTATCCGGACCCAATCTAAAAAAGTGTGAATGGACCGTTAAAGTGTCTTTATGTTCATCAGATTTCCTCTGGTGGAGTCGAGAAGTCATGGTCAATCCAGGCCTTGTTGATTTTTATTGGAGTCAACCTGTCAGCATTTTCAGTTGACAGGTGGATACGCTTATCTGTTATAATATCACCAGCAGCACTAAATACCCGCTTAGACAAAACGCTGGTGGCAGGGCAGGTCAGCACCTCCAAGGCGTAGAGCTCCGGTTGGTGCCACGTGTCCAGCTTGGACACCCAGTAGTTGTAAGGCACTGAGGGATCATTGAGGATGCTACAGTCAGGTTCATAAATATTGGGACATCGACACAATTCGAACATTTTTGGCTCTATACACCACCACAATGGATTTGAAATGAAACGAACAAGATGTGCTTTAACTGCAGACTGTCAGCTTTAATTTGAGGGCATTTACATCCAAATCAGGCAAACAGTGTAGGAATTAAAACAGTTTGTATATGTGCCTCCCACTTGTTAAGGAAACAAAAGTAATGGGACAAATGGCTTCTCCGCTGTTTCATGGCCAGGTGTGTTTTTCCCCTCATTATCCTAATTACAATGAGCAGATAAAAGGTCCAGAGTTCATTTCAAGTGTGCTATTTGCATTTGGAATGTGTTGCTGTCAACTCTCAAGATGAAATCCAAAGAGCTGTCACTATCAGTGAAGCAAGCCATCATTAGGCTGAAAAAAACAAAACAAAACCATCAGAGAGATAGCAAAAACATTAGGTGTGGCCAAAACAACTGTTTGAAACATTCTTAAAAAGAAGGAACGCACCGGTGAGCTCAGCAACACCAAAAGACCCGGAAGACCACGGAAAACAACTTTGGTGGATGACTGAAGAATTCTTTCCCTGGTGAAGAAAACACCCTTCACAACAGTTGGCCAGATCAAGAACACTCTCCAGGAGGTAGGTGTATGTGTGTCAAAGTCAACAATCAAGAGAAGACTTCACCAGAGTGAATACAGAGGGTTCAGCACAAGATGTAAACCATTGGTGAGCCTCAAAAACAGGAAGGCCAGATCAGAGTTTGCCAATTGACATCTAAAAAAGCCTTTACAGTTCTGGAACAACATCCTATGGACAGATGAGACCAAGATCAACTTGTACCAGAGTGATGGGAAGAGAAGAGAATGGAGAAGCAAAGGAACTGCTCATGATCCTAAGCATGCCACCCCATCAGTAAAGCATGGTGGTGGTAGTGTCATGGCGTGGGCATGTATGGCTGCCAATGGAACTGGTTCTCTTGTATTTATTGATGATGTGACTGCTGACAAAAGCAACAGGATGAATTCTGAAGAGTTTCGGGCAATATTATCTGCTCATATTTAGCCAAATTCTCCAGAACTCATTGGATGGTGCTTCACAGTGCAGATGGACAATGACCCAAAGCATACTGCAAAAGCAACCAAAGAGTTTTATAAGGGAAAGAAGTGGAATGTTATGCAATGGCCAAGTCAATCCTCTGACCTGAATCCGATTGAGCATGCATTTCACTTGCTGAAGACAAAACTGAAGGGAAAATGCCCCAAGAAAAAGCAGGAACTGAAGACCGTTGCAGTAGAGGCCTGGCAGAGCATCACCAGGGATGAAACCCAGCGTCTGGTGATGTCTATGCGTTCCAGACTTCAGGCTGTAATTGACTGCAAAGGATTTGCGACCAAGTATTAAAAAGTGAAAGTTTGATTTATGATTATTATTCTGTCCCATTACTTTTGGTCACTTAACAAGTGGGAGGAACATATGCAAACTGTTGTAATGCCTACACCGTTCACCTGACTTCGATGTGAATACCCTCAAATTAAAGCTGACAGTCTGCAGTTAAAGCACATCTTGTTTGTTTCATTTTAAATCCATTGTGTTGGTGTATAGAGCCAAAAATGTTAGAATTGTGTCGGTGTCCCAATATTTATGGACCTGACTGTATGTACTCCTTCACCATCTTCCAAAATTTCTCCGTCCTTGTGACACTAGCCCGCACATCAGGGTGAGGGTGCTAGCGGGGTGTCATGATACTGTCCTTGGCTTTAGAGTGTGTTGCCCTGCCTCTGTTGGAACTGTTGTGTGTTCCCCTTGTCTCCCCTCCTCGGTTGTCCAAGGAACTACGGACTCTGCCGCCAGCCTTGTCACATGGAAATTTTTGGAGCAATTTTTCAACAAGGATCTTCTGGTATTGCACCGTTTTGCTTGTCCTCTCCACCAGAGGAATGAGAGATGAAGTCAGCCATGTGTGCCAGAGTACCAACAGGCAAGACTTCACTGTTGTCATTAGGAGGATCACTCTCAATCTCCTCATCCTCTTCCTCCTCTGCTGCCCACCCACTCAGAACAGATGGAATTAAACTTCCATGGGTACTACGAGCATTTGAGTAGACACAGAAGTGGGATGGTAACGCTGAAAATAGCGTGATCGCCACTCACCATCTGTGTTGATTCCTCAAAGCTTCTTAAAACTTGACAGAGGTCAGACATCCATGCCCACTTCTCGCTTGCAAATAGCGGAAGCTGACTGGAAAGGCGATGACCATGTTGCAGCTGGTATTCCACTACTGCCCTCTTCTGCTCACAAAGCCTGGCCAACATATGGAACGTCGAGTTCCAGCACGTGCTTACGTCGCGCAACAGCCGGTGAGCTGGCAATTTTTCAAGCGCTGCTGCAGCGCTGACAGACCGTCTGAAGCTGTCGATAACTTACAGAAATGTGCATCTTGACCAGGCAAATTTGGGTCAATTTTGAGAAACCGCTGAACCGCTAAGTTTAAGACGTGGTCTAGGCATGGGATGTGTTTGAGCTTGCCGAGCTCCAAAGCCGCCACCAAGTTACGGCCATTATCAGACACAACCATGCCTGGTTCTAGGTTGAGTAGCGAGAGCCACAGCTCAGTCTGGTCTCTTATATCCTGCCACAGCTCTGCGGCGGTGTGCTGTTTGTCCCCTAAGCATATCAGCTTCAGCTTGGCCTGTTGCCGCTTCCCCACTGCAGTGCTACACTGCCTCCAGCTACCGACTGATGACTGACTGGTGCTACACGCAGATAATTAAGAGGTGGAAGTGGAGGCTGAGGAGGAGAAGTGGGGGTTGGATCCACTAATGTAGGTGCTGGCAGAAACCCTAATTGACGTAGGGCCCATAATCCTTGGCGTCGGTAGCACCTGTGCCATCCCAGGGTACAACTCGCTTTAGGCCTCCACAACATTCACCCAGTGTGCTGTCAGGGAAATGTAGCATCCCAGGCCAAATGCATTTGTCCATGTGTCCGTGGTTAAGTGGACCTTTCCAGTAACTGCATTGGTCAGGTAACGTGTGATGTGACGGGACACCTGTTGGTCTAATGCGGACACGGCACACCTTGAAAAATAGTTGTGGCTGGGGAATGCGTAACGCGAGACGGCCACCGACATGAGGCTGCGGAAGGCCTCAGTGTCCACAAGCCTAAATGTCAACATTTTCAGGGCCAGTAATTTGGAAAGCTGCGCATTTAATGCTATGGCCTGTGGGTGGGTGGCTGGGTATTTGCGCTTGCGTTCAAATGCTTGGGATAAGTACATTTGGATGCTGCGCTGGGACATGGAAGTGGATGTGGTCGCTGATGGTGCTTGCGAAGGTCCAGGTGCAGGGCGGGAGGCATCCGGGCCTGCATCTTGGACAGGGTATTGGCCAGCATGTAACACAGGGGAAGAGGAGGCAGTGGTGTGACCCGCAGGCACAGATTGTTGACCCAGGCGTTCGGGCCAACTATTATGGTGCTTTGATGCCATGTGGCGGATCATGCTGGTGGTGGGGAGGTTGCTAGTGTTCATGGCTTTGCTCATTTTTGTATGGCACAGGTTTCAAATTACAATTCTTTTGTTGTATGCACTTTCCTCAAAAAAGCGCCAGAATGCGGAACACCTACCCTTTGGCAAGTAAGATTTCTGCAAGGGTGTGCTCTGGGGAACAGTTGCGGGCCTGTTTGGTGTGGCCCTCCTTCTACCTTTTGCCACCCCACTGCCTCTTCCAGCCTGTTGCGGTGCAGCAGATCCCCCCCCCCCCTCCTGATTGTGGATGCTCAAGAGTTTGGGAATCAGGGTACAACATCTGTCCCTCTTCAAGCGTGCTTGGCAAGAGGGACAAATCAAGGAATGGTGCTGTAAAGAGCTCCTCAGAATTCCTGATTGTGGGATCACTTGTTTGCCCAGACTCTCTATGGTGGGAGTAAGGAGGATCAGGGTGAGGATTGGGTTGAGCAGACTCTTGGCTACTGAGACTGGACTTGGTGGAAGACAGGTCTGTGCTTAAGCGACTAACAGCATTAACTGCTGAAATCCAACCGGCTACCTGGTCGCACTTGTCTGACTTCAAGAGTGGTGTCCTGTGCCGCCCTGCAAACTGGGACATGAAGCTAGGTATCGTGGATGATTGTTTTTCTTGTGCTCTGGCAGCAGGCACAGTTTCACCTCGCCCAGGGCCATGGCCTCTGCATTCACCATCAGCATCACGGCCACTGCCCCGTCCCTTACTGCTCGCCTTCTTCATATTCAATGTTATATAATATGTCACACGCACAGTAGCGTAGGATTTGGAAGTGTATGCGCAAACAAATTTAAAAAGGTATTTGGGATGTGGAAACGTCACACAGGAGATATCCCGCAAATAATGTCAATGCTGTCACCAGCGGCTAATCAAAAATTGCAGGGAATGTCACAGGTGTTTGGGATGAGGTAAAGTTAGACAGGAGAGGTACCACCGGTAATGTCACTGTCTGCAGCATCTACGTAAAAAAGTACACTGTATGTCACAGAAACGGACACCGTCTATTGAAAAAGTACAATGGATGTCACAGATATTTTTTGGATGTGCACACTTTACAATGAAGATGTGGCGCAGATAATGTTGCTGTTTGCAGCGGCCTAACTATTGTACGCTATTTAGTGCAGGATGCCCTAAAAATAGATATTTCTGTGACACACAATAGTACTTAGAAGGACTTTTGGGTCTCTGAAAAGTTTTGGTGGTAAAAATGTTCGTAAATCACTCCCTACACTGTCTGTCCCTTCCTCAGGACAGCTCTCCCTGACTAAAAATGAGCCGAACATGCGTCATCGGGTGCTATATAGCACCCGATGACGCGTTCCGGCCAGCCAAGAACTGTAATGCCAGCAGCCAACATGGCTACGGCATTACAGTGAGGGCAGTACTTACCTGCATAGCAGCCAAGAAATGTGCGGGGCGGAGACTCGAGCATTCCGCTGGAGCACATGCGGTATTCGGCCAAATACTGCCATGTGTCGAGCATCGAGATGATCGAGCCGAACTGGTGTTTGGCCGAGCATGCTCGATCATCACTTCTGGCCTCCCATTACCGAGCCCAGTAAGAGCAACGCCGTCAGACCCCACAAAGCCACACTCCCGGCGCTCCATGTCCTGCCTCTTTTCTTCTCCTCTCTCCTCCCATTTGTACTATACCTTCCACCGCGCCGTCATAGCGTTCATCTTGCAGAAGGCAGGCTTCCATGGCCCAAATGTTCGAGCGCAAAAAGTTGATAACACCAGATAACCCTCTTGCCCAACGGCTGACCGCTGGCTTGTCGGAACTGCTAGCCCGCCAACTGCTGCCATATAAACTGGTGGACTCGGAGACCTTTAGAAAATTTGTGGCCCCCGCAAGGAAATATTTCTCCCAGAAGGGCATCCCAGAGCTATATGGCCACGTTCAGTTGCAATTGAATATATCTCTGACACACAGTGTCTGTGCCAAGTTACATCTGACCACAGACACGTGGTCTAGCAAACACAGGCAGGGAAGGTACATAACTTTTACTGCCCATTGGCTGAACCTTCTGACGGCCGTCAAGCATGTAACCTGTGGCACCCATGTGGGTTTGGTGTTACCGCCACGCATTGCACACAGGCCTGCCTCTTCTTCTCCTCCTCCTACTCCATCCTCCGTCTCCTCCTCGGCTGACTCCTTCTTTTCCACTGCTACTGCCTCTTCTGCTGCACCCCCCAAGCTCCCCAGAACCTACTTGACGTGCCAGGTGAGACGTTGCCATGCTGTGCTACGGCTGTTGTGCCTGGAAGCCAAGAGCCACACCAGTCCTGCTCTGCTTTCAGCTCTGCGGTCACAGGCTGATCAGTGGCTAACTCCACTCAATTTGACAGTTGGTAAAGTGGTGTGCGACAACTGTGCCAATCTGCTGAGCGCGCTGAAACAGGGCAAAATGACACACGTGCCGTGCATGGCACACGTCCTGAACTTAGTCTCACAGCGATTCGTTGCCAAATACCCCCGGGGTCCAGGACGTCTTGCGGCAGGCCAGGAAAATCTCTGACCATTTTAGAAGATCTTACATGGTCATGGCTCGCCTTGCTGACGTTCAGCGGCGACACCACCTGCCCGTCAGACGTCTGATTTGTGACAGCCCGACGCGCTGGAAATCCACCTTGTATATGCTTGATAGGCTGCTCCAGCAGCAACGTGCCGTTAATGATTACCTGTACGAACTCTGCAGCAGGACAGGTTCTGGGGAGCTTGGTTTATTTTTATCATGCCAGTGGCTGCTCATGTGTGACACATGCAGACTTCTGCGGCCATTTGATGAGATCACCAAACTGGTCAATCGAAACCAGGGCACCATCAGTGACATCGTACCTTACGCCTTCTTTCTGGAGCGTGTCATTGATCAAGCCGTCGAGAAGCAGGAGCTGGAAGATGAGGAAGTCACAATGCTTAATTAATTCCCAGGGGGGGCTACTCCATCTGAGACAAGTCAGCAGGAGTCTGAAGAGGAGTCAGAGGAGGACGGTGGCTGGGGGGAGGAGTAGGAGCAGGAGCAAGAAGAGCAGGCTTTGAGGGGGACTTTAAACTTTTCGGGGATCCCTGGTGTTGTCTATGGCGGGGGAGGGGGGGGGAGACCAAGGACTACATTCTCCTGGGCGATGAGCAGGAGCCAGGACGCTCCACCACTTCCAATTTAATGCAAATGGGGGCCTTTATGCTCCAGTGTTTGAAGAGGGACCCCATATAAAAAGCTTAAAGGGCAAGGACCAGTACTGGGTTGCAACGTACTTAGACACCCGGTACAAACACAAAATGGCGGACATGTTACCAGCATCACAGAGGGCTGTCAGAATGCAGCATTTCCAGGCCTTGCTGTGAGAGATGCTGCATTCTGCTGTTGCGGATGCTGGCAGAGGAATTTCCAACTACAGCTAAACAGGTGCGGGTACCAATCCTACCGCACCTGAAGATGGTTGGTCACTTCAGACATGAGATCATTCTTGCAGCCAACCCATCGCCCTCCAGATCCAGCATCAGGGAATGCCTGGACCGACAGGTGTCCGACTACATCGACTTAACGGCCAATGTGGATGCTCTGAGAAGCGAGGAACCCCTGGACTACTGGGTGTGCAGGCTTGACCTGTGGCCAGAGCTGGCACAATTTGCCATGGAACTCTTGGATTGCTTCTCGTTAAGTGTCCGGTCCGAAAGAACGTTCAGAGCAGCAGGGGGGATGCTGACCTGTAAGCGCACTCACCTAGCTGACGTGTGGACTACCTCACATTTATAAAAATGAATGAGGCATGGATCTCGCAGGAATTCAACACCTGTGATGACCACATGTATTTGAATTTCCTCTTGCCAACCCACACATATCCGCCACCACTCAGAACAAAGAATGGTCCTTGTCATATGTATATACAGCGGCATAAAAGGCCTTTTCTGTCAGGTGAATGCCTAATTTTTGGGGCCTCTACTCCAGTGGCCTATAGTAAAATTTTTATCCAATGACCGCCTAATGTACCTCCAGCCACATAATCACTTGTTCTTTTATGTATGGTGAATGCATAATTTTTGGGGCCTGTAATCTAACTGGCCTTCAGTAAAATTGTTATCTACTGACTGCCTAATATACCTCCAGCCAAATAATCACTTGTTTTTTTCTGCCAGGTGAATGCATCATTTTTGGGGCCTGTACTTAACTGGCCTACAGTAAAATTGTTATCCACTGACCGTTTAATATACCTCCAGCCACATAATCACTTGTTCTTTTCTGTCAGGTGAATGCATCATTTTTGGGGCCTGTACTCCATGACCTACAGTAACATTTTTATCCACTGACCGTCTAATATACCTCCAGCCACATAATCACTTGTTCTTTTCTGTCAGGTGAATGCCTAATGTTTGGGGCCTATACTCCTCTGGCCTACAGTAAAATTGTTATCCACTGACCGCCTAATATACCTCCAGCCTCATAATCACTTGTTCTTTTCTGTCCAGTTAATGCATAATTTTTGGGGCCTGTACTCCTCTGGCATACAGTAAAATTGTTAACCTCTGATTGCCTAATATACCACCAGCCACATAATCACTTGTTCTTTTCTGTCAGGTGAATGCATAATTTTTGGGGCCTGTATTCCACTGGCCTACACTAAAATTGTTATCCACTCAACGTCTAATATACCTCCAGCCACATAATCACTTGATCTTTTCTGTCAGGTGAATGCTTAATTTTTAGGGCCCGTACTCCCGTGGCCTAAAATAAAAATTTTCTAGGCTCCAGCACATTTTTGAGAGTTTCCCTTTAAGACGCATAAAAATGGCCCCTGATTAAAATACATATTTTTTGTGGGAGTTTTTGCCATTGATCCCACTCTGGTATGTCACTGTCCATGTTGTGGGACTATTTGTGCACTTATAGTAAGTATTTGGTGGCTGAAAATATGACCTGAATGTTTTTCAGATTCGCCTGCCATTAAAGTGAATGGGGCACGCCGCGAACACGCGGTTTCCGAACATTTGATCTCGAATGCGTGTTCGCGTAATGTCCCGGCCAATAATCGTCTATCACTAGTTGAAAGCCATACAAATTTCCCTAGAACAAAATTCGGACCCAAGGAACTTTTCTTATTGGCTTGTTCACACTGGATGCTGTGAGCTTTTTTAAAGCTATTACAAGCCTTGGTCCAAACTGTGCACAGATTATTCATGGTGGCATCCACCGCAGGACAGAACTAAACACAAACACTGAAGAAAAACACGAATTATACCCATAATTTCAATAAAACGGTGAGAAGCCACTAGTGAAGCTGACAGCTGATAGCAAACTCCGCTAGTTACAAAAAAATATTTCCATTTATTTTCAGATTCAGATACAAAGAACCTCAAAAATTGCTCCAAAATCTGGTTGACCCTTTCAAGCTTTATGGCATAGGTTTCTTTGGCTAAGCAGCTGTATGCAAGCCTTACATCACCAAGCACAATACCAAGTGTCAGATAGAGTGGTGTAAAGGAATGGCCTTGTGGTATTGAAGGTGCCACGCCACGATTAAGAAGCAGTCTTCATGAGTTCAATATCAGGCAGCTGTGGGTTCTTCACAGCTGGCCGTGACCTGAACGATGTGGTCCTATCATCAGTTCCAGTGAAGGGAAATCTTAATGCTATAGCATATCAAGACATTTTAGACAGTTATATGCTTCCAACTGTGAGGGAACAGCTTGGGGAAAACCCTTTTCTGTTCCATAATGACTGTGCCCCAGTGCACAAAGCAAGATCAACAAAGTCATTGTTGGGTGAGTTTGCTATAGAACAACTTGACTTGTTCACACAGAGCTGTTATAGTGTTCCACTGCAAATGGGTATTTTGTGCATTGACTACATATATACTTCAAAGGGGTTAACTATGTGCTTTGTTGTATAATTATGCATTTTCTGTGTACTGAGCAGTAAATAGTTAAAAGGCCCTAGCAACCAGTTGCTAGGTGAGGCTGTTGTCACTCTCCCCATAGGGAGTGGTTAGAGCATTCGGCGTAGAGACAGTGGATGTCTGTGCAGTGAAGTGTTTGCTGAGGTAACATAACACAGCCCTGAAGAAAGCCTAAACACCAGCTAAAGAAAGAAAAAAAAGAAAAGCATTCCAGCGTTGAGAGGAGGTGAAAGTAGAAGTCCTGTGGAGATAGACTGCTAAACATTAAAGGGCTTCTGTCACCCCATTAAACCATTTTTTTTTTTCTTTACTAATAATCCCTACACTGTGATCTCAGCATACATAAGCTAATTAATGATTTTCGTTCAGTAGAATTTGCTAAAAATCGATTTTTATAATATGTAAATTACCTTGCTACCAGCAAGTAGGGTGGCTACTTGCTGGTAGCAGCCGCATCCTCCGATCGTAATGACGCCCCCTCCGCTTGTTGATTGACAGGGCCAGCGGACGGGATCTTTCTCTGCTGGCCCTGCCTGTTTTTATTCAATATCTGGCGCCTGCACCGCGGCCGTACCTATCTTCAATCTGCGCAGGCGCACTGAGAGGCGGCCACTCAATCGGCCGCTCCGTCCTCAATGCGCCTGCGCCTATGACGTCACATCTACACCCGGCGCAGGCGCATTGAGGATGGAGCAGCCGAGTGAGCGGCCGCCTCTCAGTGCGCCTGCACAGATTGAAGATAGGTACGGCCGCGGCGCAGGCGCCAGATATTGAATGAAAACAGGCAGGGCCAGCAGAGAAAGATCCCGTCCGCTGGCCCTGTCAATCAACAAGCGGAGGGGGGGGCGTCATTACGATCGGAGGATGCGGCTGCTACCAGCAAGTAGCCGCCCTACTTGCTGGTAGCAAGGTAATTTACATATTATAAAAATCTATTTTTAGCAAATTCTACTGAACGAAAATTATTAATTAGCTTATGTATGCTGAGATCGCAGTGTTCGGGATTATTAGTAAAGAAAAAAAAAAAAAAAAACGGTTTAATGGGCTGACAGAAGCCCTTTAAGTTTATAAACTCCATAGCAGACATTGTACAGAAAGAGAAAGGCTTCTGACCTGGGACAAACCTAAATGCAATTTGTAACCACAAGACAAAACTTGTGGTCACAAATGTATTATTTATTGTTAAAGATGCAGAGCTTAGTCTGAGATTGGGATCCGCCCTGTGATTGCTTTGGAAAGAGAAGTGTTGCACCCCTATTTCTGGATGCTTCTGCTAAAGTCAGCTATAGAACTGCAGTGTGATGAGAACTGCTTGAAAGAGACATCTTGGCTTATTAACTGTTACTGCAGCCCTGTAACCTTGTGTAAAAAATGCTAAATGCTGACTAATGAACCCGATTCTTCATTAAAGAACTGTTCTACTGCAAAACTGCCTCATTATTGCCACCACTGCTGCAGGGGATCTTGTCTTGCGCTTCACAATTCATCACCACCAAGGGCACCCCGAACCACCATCAGACAGGAGAGTTCTCAAAGTAAATAAAGTGGCCCCATAACTGCACAGCTCAGGGGAGCAAGATAGCTTGACGGCTGCTACCGTGAGTAACTACTATCCTCATTATTGCAACAACCACTTCTATCCACTCCAAAATTTTGTAGAAAGCCTTCCCAGAGTGGAAGCTGTTTTAGCTGCAAAGTGGGGACCAACCACGTATTAATGCCTATGCATTTAGAATGTGATGTCATACAAGCACCTGTAGGTGTAATGTTTAAGTGTCCCAATACTTTTGTCCACATAGTGTATTTTCAATTGAGTATGAAAAAACCGGGACAACTGTTCTTCCAACAGTTCTTACTCCTGTTAATCTGACACACACTCAATAAGCAGCGTGAGATGCATTAGTGCTAATGTTTCAAAGCTATCAATTTAGGTCGTAAAAGGAGTAGCTGCAACATAAAGTATATACTAATTCTTCTCAAGACCTATTTTATGATATTTATTTTCACACATTCACTGACCCACAAAGTGTTACCATAGCTACACTAATGGACTAAGGAGAAAAAAGAATAGGTGACAAGAACTATTTGAATATTATTATTTTTTGCACTTTCACACTTTCAACAAGATGCCTATGGCAATTTGACCTGCCTGAGAAATGTAAATGTGTTCAGTAATGACCTTCAGTGGTGAAGGAAATGCACATGACTTAAAAATACATTTCATTTACACAATTGTGTACACTTGTCTGGTCCTTTTATTGTCACATTGGCTCCTGCTATACTTGATGCTATATACACTGCTCAAAAAAATAAAGGGAACACAAAAATAACACATCCTAGATCTGAATTAATTAAATATTCTTCTGAAATACTTTGTTCTTTACATAGTTGAATGTGCTGACAACAAAATCACACAAAAAAAATTATATGGAAATCAAATTTTTTAACCCTTGGAGGTCTGGATTTGGAGTCACCCTCAAAATTAAAGTGGAAAAACACACTACAGGCTGATCCAACTTTGATGTAATGTCCTTAAAACAAGTCAAAATGAGGCTCAGTAGTGTGTGTGGCCTCCACGTGCCTGTATGACCTCCCTACAACGCCTGTGCAGGCTCCTGATGAGGTGGCGGACTGTCTCCTGAGGGATCTCCTCCCAGACCTGGACTAAAGCATCTGCCAACTCCTGGACAGTCTGTGGTGCAACGTGACATTGGTGGATAGAGCGAGACATGATGTCCCAGATGTGCTCAATTGGATTCAGGTCTGGGGAATGGGCGGGCCAGTCCATAGCATCAATGCCTTCGTTTTGCAGGAACTGCTGACACACTCCAGCCACATGAGGTCTAGCATTGTCTTGGATTAGGAGGAACCCAGGGCCAACCGCACCAGCATATGGTCTCACAAGGGGTCTGAGGGTCTCATCTCGGTACCTAATGGCAGTCAGGCTACTTCTGGCGAGCACATGGAGGGCTGTGCAGACCTCCAAAGAAATGCCACCCCACACCATTACTGACCCAATGCCAAACCGGTCATGCTGGAGGATGTTGCAGGCAGCAGAACGTTCTCCACGGCGTCTCCAGACTCTGTCACATCTGTCACATGTGCTCAGTATGAACCTGGTTTCATCTGTGAAGAGCACAGGGCGCCAGTGGCGAATTTGCCAATCTTGGTGTTTTCTGGCAAATGCCAAACGTCCTGCACGGTGTTGGGCTGTAAGCACAATCCCCACCTGTGGACGTCGGGCCCTCATATCACCCTCATGGAGTCTGTTTCTGACCGTTTGAGCAGACACATGCACATTTGTGGCCTGCTGGAGGTCATTTTGCAGGGCTCTGGCAGTGCTCCTCCTGTTCCTCCTTGCACAAAGGCGGAGGTAGCGGTCCTGCTGCTGGGTTGTTGCCCTCCTATGGCCTCCTCCACGTCTCCTGATGTACTGGCCTGTCTCCTGGTAGCGCCTCCATGCTCTGGATACTACGCTGACAGACACAGCAAACCTTCTTGCCACAGCTCGCATTGATGTGCCATCCTGGATAAGCTGCACTACCTGAGCCACTTGTGTGGGTTGTAGACTCCGTCTCATGCTACCACTAGAGTGAAAGCACCGGCAGCATTCAAAATTGACCAAAACATCAGCCAGGAAGCATGGGAACTGAGAAGTGGTCAGGTCACCACCTGCAGAACAACTCCTTTATTGGGGGTGTCTTCTTAATTGCCTATAATTTCCACCTGTTGTCTATCCCATTTGCACAACAGCATGTGAAATTGATTGTCACTCAGTGTTGCTTCTTAAGTGGACAGTTTGATTTCACAGAAGTGTGATTGACTTGGAGTTACAGTGTGTTGTTTAAGTGTTCCCTTTATTTTTTTGAGCAGTGTATTTATGCAGTATATTGTGCATAACTGGTGAGCTATGCTGAGGTTATTATTTTGGTGTTAGTTACAATTCAGTAATTACACTAAAGAGTACCTGCTTGTATAAAAAGTATAAATCTGTTAAGTGATTCTTTCTAATTATTCACAGAATTCATAAAACAAAATGCTAATGGATTGAAAAAAGTCAATGGTACACTATGAGGGGACTGTATCAAGACTGGCATTTTATACACCAGTCATGATCTGCTTTGAAATGAAGTGAGATGCGCCTAAATTATTAATGGGCAAAAACCTCTCAATTAATTAGGTGTATCTCTGGTCCCCTTGTGCCAGAAAGTCAAATCTACTCTGACTATAAACTGATGTAGATTTCAGCTATTATTTATGCAAGTATAAGGCATAAATGATATCAAATTTGCCAGGCTGTGGGAAACCACACTTTTCCAGCTAATCCCAACCCATGCCGTGGTCTCTTTTCAGAAATGTACTGAATGTGATGTAGCAGCTATAGTATGATAAATTACCCCTCATATGTTTTCATCCATGTGATATCAAATAATGAAAAAATAAAACATAAAGCCTTATTACTATGCTTTTAGGAAAGCTGCATCGCTCCAAACCAGAGTTATTTGGGATTAGTTTCGGTGATATGTTTATGCAGGGATTATCTAGAATACTAGTATGGGTACACCTTAACAATATCACATTAAGGCTACATGCACACGACCGTTGTTTTGGTCCGCATCCGAGCCGCAGTTTTTGTGGCTTGGATGCGGACCTATTCACTTCAATGGGGCCGCAAAAGATGCAGACAGCACTCCGTGTGCTGTCCGCATCCGTTGCTCCGTTCCGTGGTCCGGAAAAAATATATAACCTGTCCTATTCTTGTCCGTTTTGCACACGGACGCCATCCGTGTTTTGCGGATCTGCAATTTGTGAACCGCAAAACACACAACGGTCATGTACATATAGCCTAATGTCTCTATTTCTATATCTGTCATCACTGCCTATTGACCATAATCCACTTCTCTCCTCTCCAGGTATGTCTACACTGAACATTACTGCTCCACCCAGCTCTCCCAAGTCTGATTGTCCGCATATTTTTTTCTATCTTTCCTCTCATCCCCTGGTATGTCTGCACTGAACATTAACCCCTTAAGGACCTGTTCCGTACATGTACGGCGATGGTGGCCGTGATTTAAGGACTAGCGCCGTACATGTACTGCAGGCTGATCGGGCGGGTGCAGGAGCTGCGCCCACCCGATCAGCGGCAGGGGTCCAGCAGTGACTGATAGCCAGACCCCTGCTGTATGCGCTGGCATCTGTAAAGAAAACACCAATGCCAGCACATTAACCCTTGCACTGCTGTGGCACGTGCGGGATCCTGCAGGGTGGGGGTGGCCATCGGGTCCCCGCGCTGCTGTGACGGGGACCCGATGGCAGGGAAGACAGCCCGATGCCTTCCTTAGGCATCGTGGCTGCCTTCCGTGACAGTCTGTCTGATGCAGCCCCCTGGATCTCACAGGAAGCAGGCTGTAAGTGTACAGAAGTATTGTGATACATTGTAAAGGGGATCAGACCCCCAAAAGTTAAAGTCCCAGAGTTGGGCAAAAAATAAAGTGAAAAAAAAAGTAAAAAAAATAAAGTTTCAAGTAAAAAAATAAAATAAAGTACTTTGACCCATGACCTAACCCCTCAGGTGAACACCATCAAAAAATAAAATAAAAACTGTGCTAAAAAAAAACATTTTATGTCACATTACATCACTAAGGCACCTTTCACACGAGCCAGTTTTCCACGCGGGTGCAATGTGCGTGACGTGAACGCATTGCACCTACACTGAATCCTGACCCATTCAGTTCAATAGGTCTGTGTACATGAGCATTTTTTTCACGCATCAGTTCTGCGTTGCGTGAAAAACGCAGCATGTTCTATATTCTGCGTTTTTCACGCAGCCCTGGCCCCATAGAAGTCAATGGGGCTTCAGTGAAAAACGCTTCGGATGTGCAAGCAAGTGCGGATGCAATGCATTTTTCACTGATGGTTGCTAAGAGATGTTGTTTGTAAATCTTCAGTTTTTTATCATGTGCGTGAAAAAAGCATCAAAACGCATTGCACCCGCGCGGAAAAAACTGAACAACTGAACGCAATCGCAGACAATACTAACTGAACTTGCTTGCAAAATGGTGCGAGTTTTACTGAACGCACCCTGAACGCATCCGGAGCTAATCCGTCACATTTTGTGTGAATTTTTTTTTTGCTTCAAAAATGCTGTTAGTGTGTAAAACTTAAATAAATAAAAAAAGAATACATATTAGGTATTTCCACGTCCGTAAGAACCTGCTGTATAAAAATATCACATGACCTAACCCCCTCAGATGAACACCATAAAAAAAAAAGGGTGTCAAAAAAGCAATTTTTTTCACCTTACATCACAAAAAGTGTAATAAGAAGCGATCAAAAAGTCATATGCACCCTAAAATAGTACAAATCAAACCGTCATCTCATACAAAAAAAAATGAGCCACTACATAAGACAATCGCCCAAAACATATGTAACAACCTGCTCTATAAAAATACCACATGATCTAACCTGTCAGATGAACATTGTAAATAACAAAAAATAAAAACGGTGCCAAAAGCGCTATTTTTTGTTACCTTGCCTCACAAAAAGTGTAATATAGAGCAATTAAAAATTATATGTACCCTTAAATAGTACCATAGTACCAACAAAATTGCCACCTTATCCCGTAGTTTCTAAAATGGGGTCTTTTTTTTGGAGTTTCTACTCTAGGGGTGCATCAGGGGGGTCTTCAAATGTTGCATGGCAACTTAAAATTATCCCAGTGAAATATTCTTTCCAAAAACCATATGGCATTCCTTTCCTTTTTCGCCCTGCCGTGTGCCCATACAGCAGTTTACGACCACATATGGGGTGTTTCTGTAAACTACAGAATAAGGGCAATAAATATTTAATTTGGTTTGGCTGTTAACTCTTGCTTTGTTACAAAAAAAAATTATTAAAATGGAAAATTTGGCTTTTTTTTTTTAAAATGAAAATTAAATATTTTGACTCAAATTTACCACTGTCATGAAGTACAATATGTGACGAGAAAACAATCTCAGAATGGCTTGGATAAGTAAAAGCATTTTAAAGTTATCACCACATAAAGTGACACATGTCAAATTTAGAAAAAATTGCCTGGTCTTTAAGGTGAAAAATGGCAGGGTCCTGAAGGGGTTAATATCTCTATTTCCCTTCTGTGTTTATTGAGTATTTGTTTACAATGACTATTCCATCCTCTATCTGGTACTCCTTTCATTAGGACAAATGTAGCCCCCTCCCCCTCTTGTTCACACCTGATGAATATGAATGCTCATTAGTGATTAACTTCCAGTGTAATACTGCCACCGATTGACTGATGAACGAGCAAGCGCTTGATCATTGTGCAATCCAAATCTTTTGAGATGTTAAAAAATTATATTATATTTGCAGGTGGCAGATCGTGGTATCTAATAATGATCTGCTGCAGGCAAACCACGATACAGCATGGGGACGAGCGATGGCATAGTGATCACTCCTCCCCATTCTGCAGAGGCAATCGCTGCATATAATAACAGCTTTCTCCTCCGCTAGCGAGCAGGCGATTGCCTGGA
The DNA here is from genome assembly GCF_905171765.1 of Bufo bufo. Taxonomy (NCBI): domain Eukaryota; kingdom Metazoa; phylum Chordata; class Amphibia; order Anura; family Bufonidae; genus Bufo; species Bufo bufo. Next base: position 449,321,572 of record NC_053389.1, on the reverse strand, counting down.
GGGAACACTTCCCTCCCGACAATCATCTGCCACATCGGGCTGTGTAATACAGTCTTAAGAAATTGTAACTCTTTAAGTGTACATATCGAATTATACCAGAATGGAACCAAAGGTAAGTAATGAAATAGTTAATGCAAACAATGTTTCAACTTATCATATTTATCCCCCCTATTTTCTATACTTGCTACAATACTACCATGCCCCTCCACTCAGCAAGGAAAGTTTCTTATTTTTCCTTGCTATGTGGAGGGGTAGAGTGGAGATCTATTTGTTAAAGGCTATGTACACCTTTGGGCGCATTTTTTATTATTGCATTGTACTCATTATGAGCTAAATTTTTTTTATTTCAACTGGCCTTCATTATAAAATTGGAGTCCTTCTCTATACACAGAGCTGAGATGCTCTATTCGCAGGATCTGACTTTTCTTTCTTTTCTGTCAGGCAGGTAGCTTAATTACTCCTTATCTTTGCTCTCTGGCCTTATAAACACTCATTAAAGCTCAATCCTTATCTTACTGATAAGAATGGCTTAAATAAGTGTTTATGACCTCTTAGTAATTTAGAGATAAGGGTTATTAGATGACTGTCAAAAAGTGAAAGTAGGATTCTCACAGCTAGAAAAACAGTTAACCATTTGTGACAAAACAGCTCAATATTTTTTAATAAAGGCCAATTGAAAAAAAGGAATAAAACCTGAAAACCATCTGCCTGACCCCTGCTCCCCCTATCCCTCTTGCAGGAGCATTGTGGAATGCTTGCTCTGTCTATAGTATAAACTATACTATATTCACAACCTTTTCATCTCTTACAAACTTTCCTTCCTGGTTTTGACAGAAACATGGCTGACATCCTCTGACACTACTTCCCTTGCCGCACTCTCTTATGGCAGATTTAATTTTACTCACACCCCCGCCCCAACAGCCAACATGATGGAGGTGCCGGTCTTCTCCTTTCAGACAATTGCTCCTTCAGCTCAACGCCACCATTTTGCTCCCTTTACTTGAAGTACACTTTGTTCGCATCTGCTCTCCCTCCAACCTCCAAGTGGTTGTCATCAACCCCGATCTTTTTTGACCACTTCAACGCCTGACTCCTACTACTGGTGCCACATAAAATAAGTTCCATATGGCTATGTTAATGGAAAATTTTAAAAAGTTATGGTACTTGGAAATTGAGGAGGAAAAAAACTAAAATGTAAAAGTGAAAATTGACCCTATCCTTAAAGGCTATGTACACCTTTGGGGGCATTTTTATTGATGCATTTTACTAATTTTTAGCTAAAATTTATTAAAAATGAACCCTTTCCCTGTATAGCCTTGAGATTCTCTAGTAGCTGGCTCTGTCTTTTTACTGTTTCCCATCAGACAGCTCAGCTGACAGTTCTTTATCTCTGACCTTATAAACACTCATTATAGCGCAATTCTTATCTGTGGTTTAAATAAGTATTTATCACTTTTAGTAATTTAGCGATAAGGGTTATTAGTTGACCAGCACAAAGTTAAACTGAAAGTACAATTCACACAGATAGACAAACAGTTGATTTACGCAGTTAAAGGGGTTTCCAGGATATAAAAATTAATGAATTATCCACTTGAATGGGACTGAGCTGCATCAGTCATATATCTGATAAATGTGACATCACTGACCTAGGATGAGGTTTCAGTGTTTGCCTGAATATCGCAGCTATTAACAGCTATTTAGCAGGGTGCAAAAAGACCCCAAAGATCAGATATTGTTGACCAATCTTGAGGGCAGGCTATCAATTTATAAATGTCAGAAAACCCCTTTTAACAAATGCAAACAGAATTTCTATTATTAACTCCTTAAGGACCTGCACCGTACATGTACGACACAGCTGGATGTGACTTAAGGACCAGCACTGTACATGTACGGCGCAAGGTCTGACAGGTTCTGGGGGAAGATCACAGGGGCACGATGGCTGCTCTTACCGGCAGGCATCCATGCCGGGTAAGAGCAGCACTTATTATTACCTCCCCCCTGCAGCTCCAAATGCTGCGATTGGCTGGTCAATAAAACCGGCACATCGCAGCGCTGGAAGCAGTATGGAGCTGCAGGGGGGGCCGGGGGATGTCATGTAGAGGTGACCGGTGCTGAACTAGTCAGCACCTGTCTCCCGCGAGGTCAGACAGGGGACTCCAGTGTTTGGCATCTCCTGAAAGCGCTGCGATTGCTTCACTGTGGGTATGGTGTTCTTTTGGTGATGTGCAGTGTTGTTTTTGCGCCAAACATATCTTTTGGAATTATGGCCAAAAAGTTCAACCTTGGTTTCATCAGACCATAACACCTTTTCCCACATACTTTTGGGAGACTTCAGATGAGTTTTTGCAAAATGTAGCCTGGCTTGGATGTTTTTCTTTGTAAGAAAAGGCTTTCATCTTGCCACTCTACCCCATAGCCCAGACATATGAAGAATACGGGAGATTGTTGTCACATGTACCACACAGCCAGTATTTGCCAGATATTGCAGCTCCTTTAATGTTGCTGTAGGCCTCTTGGTAGCCTCCCAGACCAGTTTTCTTCTTGTCTTTTCATCAATTTTGGAGGGAAGTCCAGTTCTTGGTAATGTCACAGTTGTGCCATATTTTCTCCACTGTGTTCCATGGTATATCTAATGCCTTGGAAATTCTTTTGTACCCTTGTCCTGACTGATACCTTTTAACGATGAGATCCCTCTGATGCTTTGGAAGCTCTCTGTGGACCATGGCTTTTACTGTGGGATGCGACTAAGAAAATTTCAGGAAAGACGACTATAGCAGCTGAACTTTATTTGGGGTTAATCACAGGCACTTTAAATAATGGCAGGTGTATGCTGACTCCTATTTAACATGATTTTGAATGTAATTGCTTAATTCTGAACACAGCTACATGTTTTCTTTCCTCCACCTAAAAGATTTCAGTTTGCTTTTCAATTGAGTGGTACAGTTTATAGGTCACATTAAAGGTGGAAAAAGTTCTGAAATGATTTATCTTTGTCTAATTTTTTTACAGCACAGAAACCTGACATTTTAACAGTGGTATGTAGACTTTTTAGATCCACTGTATATATACAAAGTTGAAACCAGAAGTTTACATACACTATTGTCACGGTCATATTGTTGTTTGACCATGACACTGTTGCCGTGCAGACTGGTTGCCGGTGGCAACGTGTTGTTGTTGGTTTGCACATGCATTTCCCCTTTAAGGTGTGTCTCCCAGCGGTTTGGTGAGCGAGGGGCTTATCCTCTAGCTAGTGGGGATTTAGGACACTAGCTTGACTTTATCTGTGGCTTCCTGGCTGGGGGCAGGAGTACTCCAGACTTGGTTGGTGATGGAGCTCTGCTCCTTTCCTGGGTGATTAGGCCCAGTCCTTGAGGGCCACCTTGTTGGACATAAATTGTCTTCCTTTTGTATGCTCCTTATGCCCTACCTCACTTGTTGTATGTTAGGTGTGGGTTTATGTTCAGGGTGTGTTGTACGTCTTGATTGTTGTGACATGTCTGGGCTGTTGTTGGTGTTTGTCCCTGCATGTATGTAAGACGTTTTCCCTGTGTTTTGCGTCCTCCGGAAGGGGGTTAGTTTCCCAGAGGGGTGAACCACTAGCCTGCATGCAGCGCTGCCTGGGGCTGCCATGCACCTTACGGCATGGGGGTCCTGGCGGAGTCTGGTGTGCTGGATACCTGTGTGAGTTGCTGGTATGGCGTCCTGTTTGGTGTTAGCGCTCCAGTACGTATGCACGGGTTCCAGTCGTGGAGACTTCGACAGGTAAGTGTGTTGTCTTGTGTTCTTATCTGCCGATCCTCTAGCTGTGTATGGTCTCTCCTTTTCCCTGCTATTAGGTCTTTAGAGACTCTTGTTCTTCCGTGTCTTGGATGAACAGGACGTCTACCCCCTGCTCCTATCTGAGGGATTATCAGGGTGACTCAGGGTCCCAGGTTTCCAGGGTATGAGCCGTCACCCACCATCGGGGTCCGCTCATACAGTGAGAAGTTAGGGAGAGGATTAGGGATGCTATAGGAGGTGACCTGCTTCCCTTTTCCTGGCTTCTTGGCCTAGCAGTTATCCGTTATCTCTTATCCTTTTACATTGTACGGTGGGGGGTTCCCCCTCTCCCCACAAGGTGGCCCTCAAGGACTGGGCAGAATCACCCAGGAAAGGAGCAGAGCTCCCTCACCAAACAAGGCTGGAGTACCACTGCCCCCAGCCAGGAAGCCACAGATAAAGTCAAGCTAGTGGCCACACCCAAGACACACCTAAATTCCCACTAGCTAGAGGATAAACCCCTCGCTCACCAAACCGGAGGGAGATACACCTTAAAGGGGAAATGCACGTGCAAACCGACAACACGTTGCCACCGGCAACCAGTCTGCACGGCAACTGCGTCATGGTCAAACAACAATATGATCGTGACAACTATAATATAAAAATACACATGTGCATGTTTTTTCTCAATATCTTACATGAAATCAGAATAAACCTTTCCTGTTTTTTGTGAATTAGGATTACCATAATTATTATTAATTGCCAAATGCCAGAATAATGAGAGAGAATGTTTTAAGGCATTTTTATTACTTTCTAAAATATCAAAAGTTTACACACATTTCATTAATATTTGGTATCATTGCTCTTAAACTATATGACTTGGGTCAAACATTTTGGATGTCCTTCCACAAGCTTCTCACAATTAGAGATGGCCTTGCAGTTCGCCCGGGGGTCGTTTCGCTGTGAACTTTGCGCGTTCGCGATTCGCCGAACATGCGAACATATGGTGATGTCCGCCAGCACCATATTCTTTTGAATTGCGCCGAACTTTGAACCATGACACATCCATCAGGTAAACGTATCTCAGCTTGTCACTAAGAAGTGATCCAGCTGATAGACGATCATAAGGCGCAATTACCACAACCCGGTACAGGATACATCAAAATTTATTATGAGACAACGCGTTTCGGGGTCTAGACGGCCCCTTTATCAAGTCTGTGTCACCCTAATTTTATGTGCAGCTGGGTGTATACTGCCTGGTTTCTTTCAAAATTGGTGCATGTCCGTACCTTGTCCTAGTTAGAATAGGTGTAGCGGTGTCACCGCTACGGTCCTGTGTGCGGCACGTGTGGAAAAGGCGCGTAGGCGCCTCTCTCACCCTTTGGCCGTTACTTCACATCCATCAGGTGGAACAGGACAGCCAAATGAGATGTTTCAGCACATGGACACACCCCTACCCTATAAATGAACCCAATCTAGCAGCCATTTTACATTCTGTGTTTTGCCAATGTAGGCAGAGGTTGCTTTGTGGAGAGGGACAGGCTATCAGGGACACCAAAGGGGTGTGATATACTTATAATATACTTTGTAAAAGAAAGTATATTATAATGCAGTTGTATTGTGCAGCAGTTGTGTGCGGTTCTGCTGCAATACCGCAGCTATATAGAGGGACAATCGCTATTGGAACAACTAATTGCAACGGGTGTGATATACCTGTTGCCCCCCCAAAAAATTATTAAGGGGGGTGTGATATAACTTTTGTGGCAAAAGAAATAATTGAGGGATGTGATATACCTGCTTCCACAAAATACTGATTAAGGGGTTCGATATACCTGCTTCCACCAAATATTAATTGAGGGGTGCAATACACCTTGCTCCACAAAATACTGTTTAAGGGGTTTTATATACCTGCTTCCACCAAATATTGATTGAGGGCTATGATATACCTGCTTCAACAAAATACTGATTAAGGGGTTCAATATACTTGTTTCCACCAAATATTGATTGAGGGGTGCGATATACCTGCTTCCAGAAAATACTGATTAAGGGGTTTGAAATACCTGCTTCCACCAAATATTGATTGAGGCCTGCGATATACCTGCTTCCACAAAATACTGATTAAGGGGTTTGATATACCTGCTTCCACAAAATACTGATTGATGGCTGCGATATACCTGCTTCCACAAAAGACTGATTAGGGTGTTCGATATATCGGTTTCCACCAAATATTGATTGAGGCCTGCGATATGACTGCTTCCACAAAATACAGATTAAGGGGTTCAATATACCTGTTTCCACCAAATATTGATTGAGGCCTGCTATATACCTGCTTCCACAAAATACTGATTAAGGGGTTTGATATACCTGCTTCCACAAAATACTGATTGAAGACTGCGATATACCTGCTTCCACAAAATGCTGATTAAGGGTTTTAATATACCTACTTCCACAAAATATTGATTGAGGGCTGCAATATATTAGCTTCCAAAAAATACTGATTAAGGGGTTTGATATACCTGCTTCCACCTAATATTGATTGAGGGGTTCGATATACCTGTTTCCACCAAATATTGATTGAGGCCTGCTATATACCTGCTTCCACAAAATACTGATTAAGGGGTTCGATATACCTGTTTCCACCAAATATTGATTGAGTGGTGCAATATACCTGCTTCCACAAAATACTGATTAAGAGGTTTGATATACCTGCTTCCGCCAAATATTGATTGGGACCTGCAATATACCTGCTTCCACAAAATAACGATTAAGGAGTTCAATATACCTGTTTCCACCAAATATTGATTGAGGCCTGCAATATACCTGCTTCCACAAAATACTGATTAATGGGTTTGATATACCTACTTCCACAAAATACTAATTGAGGACTGCAATATACCTGATTCTGCAAAATTCTGATTAAGGGGTTCGATATATCTGTTTTTACCAAATATTGAATGAGGCCTGCGATATACCAGCTTCCACAAAATACGGATTAAAGGGTTCGATATACAGTGGCGGAAATAATTATTTGACCCCTCACTGATTTTGTAAGTTTGTCCAATGACAAAGAAATGAAAAGTCTCAGAACAGTATCATTTCAATGGTAGGTTTATTGTAACAGTGGCAGATAGCACATCAAAAGGAAAATCGAAAAAATAACTTTAAATAAAAGATAGCAACTGATTTGCATTTCATTGAGTGAAATAAGTATTTGAACCCTCTAACAAAAAAAGACTTAATACTTGGTGGAAAAACCCTTGTTTGCAAGCACAGAGGTCAAACGTTTCTTGTAATTGATGACCAAGTTTGCGCACATTTTAGGAGGAATGTTGGTCCACTCCTCTTTGCAGATCATCTCTAAATCCCTAAGGTTTCGAGGCTGTCTCTGTGCAACTCTGAGCTTGAGCTCCCTCCATAGGTTTTCGATTGGATTAAGGTCCGGAGACTGACTAGGCCACTCCATGACCTTAATGTGCTTCTTCTTGAGCCACTCCTTTGTTGCCTTTGCTGTATGTTTTGGGTCATTGTCGTGCTGGAACACCCATCCACGACCCATTTTCAGTTTCCTGGCAGAGGGAAGGAGGTTGTCGCTCAGGATTTCACGATACATGGCTCCGTCCATTTTCCCGTTTATGCGAATAAGTTGTCCTGTGCCCTTAGCAGAAAAACACCCCCAAAGCAAAATGTTTCCACCCCCATGCTTGACGGTGGGGACGGTGTTTTGGGGGTCATAGGCAGCATTTTTCTTCCTCCAAACACAGCGAGTTGAGTTAATGCCAAAGAGCTCTATTTTGGTCTCATCAGACCACAGCACCTTCTCCCAGTCACTCTCTGAATCATTCAGGTGTTCATTGGCAAACTTCAGACGGGCCTGCACATGTGCCTTCCTGAGCAGGGGGACCTTGCGAGCCCTGCAGGATTTTAATCCATTGCGGTGTAATGTGTTTCCAATGGTTTTCTTGGTGACTGTGGTCCCTGCTAATTTGAGGTCATTAACTAACTCCTCCCGTGTAGTTCTAGGATGCTTTTTCACCTTTCTCAGAACCATTGACACCCCACGAGGTGAGATCTTGCGTGGAGCCCCAGAGCGAGGTCGATTGATGGTCATTTTGTGCTCCTTCCATTTTCGAACAATCGCACCAACAGTTGTCACCTTCTCTCCCAGCTTCTTGCTAATGGTTTTGTAGCCCATTCCAGCCTTGTGCAGGTCTACAATTTTGTCTCTGACATCCTTGGACAGCTCTTTGGTCTTTCCCATGTTGGAGAGTTTGGAGTCTGCTTGATTGATTGATTCTGTGGACAGGTGTCTTTTATACAGGTGACTAGTTAAGACAGGTGTCCTTAATGAGGGTGACTAATTGAGTAGAAGTGTCTAACCACTCTGTGGGAGCCAGAACTCTTAATGGTTGGTAGGGGTTCAAATACTTATTTCACTCAATGAAATGCAAATCAGTTGCTATCTTTTATTTAAAGTTATTTTTTCGATTTTCCTTTTGATGTGCTATCTGCCACTGTTACAATAAACCTACCATTGAAATGATACTGTTCTGAGACTTTTCATTTCTTTGTCATTGGACAAACTTACAAAATCAGTGAGGGGTCAAATAATTATTTCCGCCACTGTATCTGTTTCCACCAAATATTGATTGAGGGGTGTGATATACCTGCTTCCACAAAATACTTATTAAGGGGTTTGATATACCTGCTTCCACAAAATACTGATTGATGGCTGCGATATACCTGCTTCCACAAAATACTGATTAAGGGGTTCGATATACCTGTTTCCACCAAATATTGATTGAGGCCTGCGATATAACTGCTTCCACAAAATACTGATTAAGGGGTTTGATATACTTGCTTTCACCAAATATTGATTGAGGCCGGCGATTTACCTGCTTTCACAAAATATTCATTGAGGGGTGCGATATACCTGCTTCCACAAAATACTGATTAAGGGGTTTGATATACCTGCTTCCGCCAAATATTGATTGAGGCCTGCTATATACCTGCTTCCACAAAATACCGATTAAGGGGTTCGATATACCTGTTTCCACCAAATACTGATTGAGGGCTGCGATATACCTGATTCTGCAAAATTCTGATTAAGGGGTTCGATATTTCTTGTTTCTACCAAATATTAATTGAGGCCTGCGATATACCAGCTTCCACAAATTACCGATTAAGGGGTTTGATATACCTGTTTCCACCAAATATTGATTGAGGGGTGCGATATGCCTGCTTCTACAAAATACTGATTAAGGGGTTTGATATACTTGCTTCCACCAAATATTGATTGAGGCCGGCGATATACCTGCTTTCACAAAATACTTATTAAGGGGTTTGATGTACCTGCTTCCAAAAAATACAGATTGAGGACTGCGATATACCTGCTTCCATAAAATGCTGATTAAGGGTTTTAATATACCTACTTCCACAAAATATTGATTGAGGGCTGCGATATATTAGCTTCCAAAAAATAATGATTAAGGGGTTTGATATACCTGCTTCCACCAAATATTGATTGAGGCCTGCAATATACCTGCTTCCACAAAATACTGATTAAGGGGTTTGATATACCTGCTTCCACCAAATATTGATTGAGGCTTGCGATATACCTGTTTCAATAAATACTGCTCTTATATAAGGACTTAGGCACAGGGTCATTTTAAAAATGACAGGCAGAGGTAGAGGCAGGTAGTTCCGCAGGGGTGGTAGCGGTTGGGCAGGTGCACCAGGCCGGAGCCTAAGTGTGAAGTTGGGAAAGGCGCGTGCGATTACTTCAAAGGACGCACCAGAGTTGGTTGAGTGGCTTACTTAGCTTTCCGCTTCTGCACTCTCCTCATCCTCTGTATCGGCACACTCCTCACTCTACTGTGTGCACCCCCAAATACACCACCACCACCACCATAGCCCCTCCACTCGAGTCAGAGGAATTATTTTCCCAGCCATTCTTGACATCAGATGAAGAAGAGGAGATAGCAACGACCGCCACCCAGCGGTGTGATGACTGCACCTACATCAGCCTAAGGAAGGAGGTCCCTGCTGTTGCTGCCTACTCCAAAATCTCAAATGTCAGTGTGGATGAAGGTGACGATGATGACATGTCGATGGACGTCAAGTGTGTAAACACAAGAAGAAGAGGAGGGGAGTTTAGAGGGAGAGATGGAGTAGCAGAGAGGGAGGAGAAGCAGGCAGAGCTCACAGGGCACAGTAGGCAAAGAGCAGACTGCAAATATGTCTAGAGCGAGCCATCCACCATGCACGGTCACTTCTGGTGGTACCAGGATGCCGGCACATGGCTCCGCAGTGTGGGAGTTTTTTAACGTGTCAGCTGCTGCCATCTGCAGTCTGTACTGTCAACGCATAAGTCGCGGTACGCCCAACACTCGCCTAGGGACGATCGCCTTAAGAATGCACCTGGCCTCCCATCACCGAGCCCAGTGGGAGCAACGCCATCAGAACCCGCAAAGCCACACTCCTGGCGGTCCACGTCCTGCCTCTTCTCCTCTCTCCTCCCATTTGCCCTCCACCTTCCACCGTGCCATCGTTGCGTTCATCTGGCAGAAGGCAGGCTTCATTGGCCCAAATGTTTGAGCGTAAAAAGTTGATGACGCCGAATAACCCTCTTTCCCAACGGCTGACCGCTGGCTTGTCGGAACTGCTAGCCCGCCAACTACTGCCATATAAACTGGTGGACTCTGAGGCCTTTAGAAAATTTGTGGCCATTGGCACACCGCAGTGGAAGGTCCCCAGAAGAGAATATTTCTCTCAGAAGGGCATCCCAGAGCTATATGGCCACATTCAGCGGCAAGTCAATATATCTCTGGCACATTGTCGGTGCCAATATACATCTGACAACAGACACGTGGTGTAGCAAACACGGCAGGGAAGATACATAACTTTTACTGCCCACTGGGTGAACCTTCTGACGGCGTCAAGCATGTAACCCGTGGCTCCCGTGTGGATTTGGTGTTACCGCCAAGGATTGCATGCAGGCCTGCCTCTTCTTCTCCTCCTCCTACTCCATCCTCCGTCTCCTCCTCAACTGACGCCTCTTCTGCTGTGCCCTCCAAGCTCCCCAGAACCTATTTGACGTCTCAGGTATGACGTTGCTATGCTGTGCTTCGGCTGTTGTGCCTGGAAGCAAAGAGCCACACACGGGTCCAGCACTGTTTTCAGCTCTGCGGTCACAGGCCGATCAGTGGCTAATCCTGCTCAATTTGACAGTTGGTAAAGTGGTGTGCGACAACGGTTCCAATCTGCTGAGCGCGGTGAAACAGGGCAAAATGACACACGTGCCGTGCATGGCACCTGAACTTAGTCGTTGCCAAATACCCCGGGGTCCAGGACATCTTGCAGGGACCCCTGGTGTTGTCTGTGGCTGGGGGGAGGAAACTGAGGATGACATTCTCCAGGGTGATGAGCAGGAGCCAGGGTGCTCCACCGCTTCCAGTTTAGTGCAAATGGGAGCCTTTATGCTCCCGTGTTTGAAGAGGGACCCCCATATAAAAAATATAAAGGGCAAGAACCAGTACTGGGTGGCAACGTATTTAGACCCCCGGTATAAACACAAAATGGCGGACATGTTAACAGCATCACAGAGGGCTGGCAGAATGCAGCCTTTCTGCTGCACAAGCTGGCACAATTTGCCATTGAACTCTTGGCTTGCCCTTCGTCGAGTGACCTGTCCGAAATGACGTTCAGCGCAAGAGGGGGGGTTGTGACCTATAAGCGCACTCGCCTAAGTCACGGCAGTGTGGACTACCTCACATTTCTAAAAATGAATGAGGCATGGATCTCGCAGGAATTCAACACCTGTAACGACCACGTGTAATTGAATTGGTCCTTGTCTGATGTATATACAGTGGCATAAAAGGCCTTTTCTGTCAGATGAATGCCTAATTTTTAGGGGCCTGTACTCCAGTGGCCTACACAAAAATTCTTATCCAGTGGCCGCCTAATGTACCTCCAGCCACATAATCACAAGTTCTTTTCTGTCAGATGAATGCCTAAGTTTTGGGGCCTGTAATCCAGTGGCCTACAGTAAAATTTGTATCCAGTGACCGCCAAAGTACCTCCAGCCACATCATCACAAGTTATTTTCTGTCAGGTGAATACCTAATTTTCGGGCCTGTATTGGCCAAAGTACCTCCAGCCACATAATCACAACATAATCAGTGAGCGCTGATCAGAAACATCAATTTTTCTGACTGGTCTGCTGCTCAGTTTACTGTGCACATTTTATTTTTATTAATTTTTTTTCGTGTAGCCTTCAAGAAGGCGCCCCAGGGAAGCAGCAGAGGCATCCCCCCAGAGTGAACCCTTATGGACCCCACCCCCTGATGATTATAAGCCCCAAATTCTGGATTTTGTTGGCAGCTCCAGAATATACAGTTGCAAGAATAAGTATATGAACCCTTTGGAATTATATGGATTTCTGCACAAATTGGTCATAAAATGTGATCTGATGTTCATCTAAGTCACAACAATAGACAATCACAGTCTGCTTAAACTAATAACACACAACAAATTAAATGTTACCATGTTTTTATTGAACACACCATGTAAACATTCACAGTGCAGGTGGAAAAAGTATGTGAACCCTATGATTTAATAACTGGTTGAACCTCCTTTGGCAGCAATATCTTCAACCAAACGTTTCCTGTAGTTGCAGATCAGACGTGCACAACGGTCAGGAGTAATTCTTGACCATTCCTCTTTACAGAACTGTTTCAGTTCAGCAATATTCTTGGGATGTCTGGTGTGAATCGCTTTCTTGAGGTCATGCCACAGCATCTCAATTGGGTTGAGGTCAGGACTCTGACTGGGCCACTCCAGAAGGCATATTTTCTTCTGTTTAAGCCATTCTGTTGTTGATTTACTTCTATGCATTGGGTCGTTGTCCTGTTGCAACACCCATCTTCTGTTGAGCTTCAGCTGGTGGACTGATGGCCTTAAATTCTCCTGCAAAATGTCTTGATAAACTTGGGAATTCATTTTTCCTTCGATGATAGCAATCCGTCCAGGCCGTGACGCAGCAAAGCAGCCCCAAACCATGATACCCCCACCACCATACTTCACAGTTGGGATGAGGTTTTGATGTTGGTGTGCTGTGCCTCTTTTTCTCCACACATAGTGTTATCTGTTTATTCCAAACAACTCAACTTTGGTTTCATCTGTCCACAGAATATTTTGCCAGTACTGTTGTGGAACATCCAGGTGCTCTTGTGCAAACTGTAAATGTGCAGCAATGTTTTTTTGGACAGCAGTGGCTTCCTCTGTGGTATCCTCCCATGAAATCCATTCTTATTTAGTGTTTTACGTATCGTAGATTCGCTAACAGGGATGTTAGCATATGCCAGAGACTTTTGTAAGTCTTCAGCTGACACTCTAGGATTTTTCTTTACCTCACTGAGCAGTCTGCGCTGTGCTCTTGCAGTTGTCTTTACAGGACGGCCACTCCTAGGGAGAGTAGCAACAGTGCTGAACTTTCTCCATTTATAGACAATTTGTCTTACCGTGGACTGATGAACAGCAAGGGTTTTGGAGATACTTTTATAACCCTTTCCAGCTTTATGCAAGTCAACAATTCTTAATCATAGGTCTTCTGAGAGCTCTTTTGTCCGAAGCATCATTCATATCAGGCAATGCTTCTTGTGAAAAGCAAACCCAGAACTGGTGTGTGTTTTTTATAGGCAGGGCAGCTGTAACAAACACCTCCAATCTCATCTCATTGATTGGAATCCAGTTGGCTGACACCTCACTTTAATCAGCTCTTGGAGATGTCATTAGTCTAGGGGTTCACATACTTTTTCCACCTGCACTGTGAATGTTTACATGGTGTGTTCAATAAAAACATGGAAACATTTAATTCTTTGTGTGTTATTAGTTTAAGCAGACTGTGATTGTCTATTGTTTTGATATTTTATGACCAATTTGTGCAGAAATCCATATAATTCCAAAGGGTTCACATACTTTTTCTTGCAACTGTAGATAGATTGTGCAGGCTTCACTGAACTAGATTTTTTCAAAATCTTCTTCTCTGAAATTTTTATAAATTTAACCCCTTAAGGACACAGCCTTTTTACACCTTAGGACCAGGCCATTTTTTGCAAATCTGACCAGAGTCCCTTTAAGTGCTGATAACTTTAAAACGCTTTGACTTATCCAGGCCGTTCTGAGATTGTTTTTTCGTCACATATTGTAAAATGAAGTCCAAAAAATTATTTTTTTTGCACCAAAAAATACCAATTTTAACAAAAATTTGGAAAAATTTGCAAATTTCAAAGTTTCAGTTTCTCTACTTCTGTAATACATAGTAATACCCCCAAAAATTGTGATGACTTTACATTCCCCATATGTCTACTTCATGTTTGAATTGTTTTGGGAATGATATTTTATTTTTTGGGGATGTTATAAGGCTTAGAAGTTTAGAAGCAAATCTTGAAATTTTTCAGAAATTTACAAAAACTAAATTTTTAGGGACCAGTTCAGGTCTCAAGTCACTTTGCGAGGCTTACATAATAGAAACCACCCAAAAATGACCCCATCTAAGAAACTACACCCCTCAAGGTATTCAAAACTGATTTTGCATACGTTGTTAACCCTTTAGGTGTTGCACAAGAGTTATTGGCAAATGGGGAGGAAATTTGAGAATTTCATTTTTTTGTCTAATTTTTCATTTTAACCCATTTTTTCCACTAACAAATCAAGGGTTAACAGCCAAACAAGACTGTATCTTTATTGCCCTGACTCTGCCGTTTACAGAAACACCCAATATGTGGCCGTAAACTACTGTACGGCCACACAGCGGGGCGTAGAGTGAAAGGTGCGCCGTATGGTTTTTGGAAGGCTGATTTTTATGGACTGGTTTATTTACACCATGTCCCATTTGAAGCCCCCCTGATGCACCCCTAGAGGAGAAACTCCCTAAAAGTGACCCCATCTAAGAAACTACACCCCTCAAGGTATTCAAAACTGATTTTACATACATCGTTAACCCTTTCGGTGTTGCACAAGAGTTATTGGCAAATGGCGATGAAATTTGAGAATTTCATTTTTTTGCCTAATTTTCCATTTTAACCCATTTTTTCCACTAACAAAGCAAGGGTTAACAGCCAAACAAGACTGTTTTTTTTATTGCCCTGACTCTGCTATTTACAGAAACACCCCATATGTGGCCGTAAACTACTGTACGGGCACACAGCGGGGCGTAGAGTGAAAGGTGCGCCGTTTGGTTTTTGGAGGGCTGATTTTGCTGGACTGTTTTTTTGGCACCATGTCCCATTTGAAGCCCCCCTGATGCACCCCTAGAGTAGAAACTCCATAAAAGTGACCCCATCTAGGAAACTACACCCCTCAAGGTATTCAAAACTGATTTTACAAACTTTGTTAACCCTTTAGGTGTTGCACAAGATTTAATGGAAAATAGAGATACAATTTCAAAATTTCACTTTTCTGGCAGATTTTCCATTTTAATATTTTTTTTCCAGTTACAAAGCAAGGGTTAACAGCCAAACAAAACTCATTATTTATGGCCCTGATTCTGTAGTTTACAGAAACACCCCATATGTGGTCGTAAACTGCTGTACGGGCACACGGCAGGGCGCAGAAGGAAAGGAACGCCATACGGTTTTTGGAAGGCAGATTTTGCTGGACAGTTTTTTTTTACACCATGTCCCATTTGAAGCCCCACTGATGCACCCCTAGAGTAGAAACTCCAAAAAAGTGACCCCATTTTAGAAACTACGGGATAGGGTGGCAGTTTTGTTGGTACTAGTTTGGGGTACATATGATTTTTGGTTGCTCTGTATTACACTTTTTGTGCGGCAAGGTAACAAGAAATAGATTTTTTGGCACGTTTTTATTTTTTGTTATTTACAACATTCATCTGACAGGTTAGATCATGTGGTAATTTTATAGAGCAGGTTGTCACGGACGCGGCGATACCTAATATGTATACAATTTTTTTTATTTATGTAAGTTTTACACAATGATTTCATTTTTAAAACAAAAAAAATGTTTTAGTGTCTCCATAGTCTAAGAGCCATAGTTTTTTCAGTTTTTGGGAGATTATCTTAAGTAGGGTCTCATTTTTTGCGGGATGAAATGACGGTTTGATTGGCATCTATTTTGGGGTGCATATGACTTTTTGATTGCTTGCTATTACACTTTTTGTGACGTAAGATGACAAAAAATGGCTTTTTTTACACAGTTTTTATTTTAATTTTTTTACGGTGGTCATCTGAGGGGTTAGATCATGTGATATTTTTATAGAGCCGGTCGATACGGACGCGGCGATACCTAATATGTATACTTTTTTTTTATTTATGTAAGTTTTACGCAATGATTTCATTTTTGAAACAAAAAAAATCATGTTTTAGTGTTTCCATAGTCTAAGAGCCATAGTTTTTTCAGTTTTTGGGCGATTATCTTGGGTAGGGTATGATTTTTGCGGGGATGAGATGACGGTTTGATTGGTACTATTTTGGCGTACATGCGACTTTTTTGATCACTTTTATTACCTTTTTTGGGAAGTAAGGTGGGCAAAATTTCAATTTCATCATAGTTTTTTATTTTTTATTTTTATGGCGTTCACCGTTCGGGTAAAGTAACATAACCGTTTTATAGATCAGGTCGTTACGGACGCGGCGATACCAAACATGTGTAGGGAATTTTATTTTTTTCATTTTTAATCAGTGATAAATGTGTTTTTTGATTTTTACTTTTTTTTTTACTTTTTTTTACTTTTTTTTGACCCAGACCCACTTGGTTCTTGAAGATCCAGTGGGTCTGATGTCTGTATAATACAGTACAGAACAATATATATTGTACTGTACTGTATTTTACTTACACTGAACAGATCTATGCTTTTAGCATAGATCTGTTCAGCACCATGGACAGCAGGACCCCTGAGAGGCGTCCTGTTGCCATGGGAACCTTCCCCATCTGCTCAGAACTGCGCAGACGGGGAAGGGTAAGCACAGGGCTGAGGGGGGCTCTCTGGGGGCTCTCTCCCTCTCCCATCGGGGGGCTGCAAAGGCACAGCAGCCCCCCGATGGGAGAGGGAGGGAGCTCCCTGCGCTGTTAACCTTTTCCATCGCTCATGTGTGCCAGGCTGCCCATAGGTAAGGACAAGCTGTCCTCTGTGGGAGGCGTATCGTCTGCGTCCTCCGTATCCCCCCAGCCACGCACCAGTGATGGGCCCGAGCTGCGTTGGATGCCACCCCGCTGTGAACATGTTTCATCCCCATCCTCCTCCAGTGTATGGAAAGGGTTAACGGCTGACATCGCATCGCAGATGTCAGCCGTTTATACCAGGGTGCCAGCAATGTGCTGGCACCCTGGTATACCCACTAGAAACCAACGATTATACAAGGGGAGGCGGGCGGGGGATCGCGATCCCGCCTGCCGCACCGCCCGCCTCCCGCACCGCCCACACCGCCCGCAACCCTCCCCCTGCACCTCCCGCCACCATAAAATCATTCGGGGGTGCAGGGGGGGTTAATAAAACATTATTTTAGGCATATAAAGTTTCTGATCCGCGGGGAGCAGAAACTGCAGAAATCGCAGCAAACCGCAGGTCTGAATTGACCTGCGGTTTGCCGCGATCGCCGACATGGGGGGGTCACAGGACCCCCCCGCGCATTTAGCGTAGGTGCCTGCTCGATGATTTGAGCAGGCACCGGGTTCCGATCACTGCCGGCCGGGCGGCAGTGATCGGAACAATACATGACGTACCGGTACGTCATGTGTCCTTAAGTACCAGGACATCATGACGTACCGGTACGTCATGTGTCCTTAAGAGGTTAATGGTGGCCCAAACCAATTTATACGCCCAACAATTCACTGCTCAGAACCCTGCATCACCATATGCTAGACCTCTAGGTTGGACTTCAATAAATGCAGCAGAGATTATGAAGTTTTGGGGACTCATGTTTCATATGGGTGTTGTTAAGAAGCCAAATGTTAGACAATATTGGAGTTCGAACATTTTCTACCAGACTCCAATTTACAGTAACACCATGACCCAGAAACTATTTGATTCAATTCGTAAATTCCTACACTACAACGACAATGCACAGTGCCCACCCCATGACAACCTGACATTTGACCGCCTGTTCAAGGTTAGGCCTGTCCTTGACCACTTTAACACCAGATTTGCTGAGGTGTACACCCCTGATAAAAATGTCTGTGTAGATGACTCCCTATTACTTTTCAAAGGGAGGATTAGATTCAGCCAGTACCTGCCTAGCAAACGGACAAGGTATGGCATTAAGATTTACAAACTTTGTGAGAGTAGCTCCGGGTACACCCACAAGTTCCGCATTTCCGAAGGAAAAGATTCCCGTATAGAACCCTTAGAATTCCCTCCCCCCCGTCCTAGGAGTTAGTGTGAAGATAGTGTGGGACTTACTGCATCCACTGCTGGATAAGGGTTACCACCTCTAAGTGGATAACTATTATGCCAGCATACCCCAATTTATATCCCTAACTGCCAGAGGTACTGTGTCTTGCGGCACAGTGCGCAAAAATCAGAGAGGCCTCCCTAGATCCCTGGTAGGGCAACCACTGGGAATGGGTCAAAGCAGGGCTCTCCTCCATGAGAACATGCTGGCGGTTAAGTACAAGGACAAGAGGGATGTCCTTTTACTGACCACCAGCTCCCCTACCGCTGTACCTTGGGAATTTTTTTAATGTGACATGGCACCTAAAATCCATGTCTGCCACTTCAGACCAGCAAAATCCATATTTTGCAGTTTGCCTGCTGTGCGCCCATATATCAGGCTACAAGCACATATGGGGTGATTCCTGAATGGGGAGAAATTTTTCCTTTAACCCCTTATGAAAGTGAAAAATCGGGGTCTGCTTGTAGTTTTTCATTTTCACAGCCGTTTGCTTTTAAATAGAGTTGAGTGGACACCTGAAAGCTCGGGTTCGGCAGGTTCGGCCAAACTTGAAAAAAAAAATCGGGTTCGGGATCCGAACTTGACCCAAACTTGACCCCGAACTTTGAGCACTAAAATGGCTGTAAAAATGTCATGGAAAGAGCTAGAGGGCACTTGAGTACAAGGATGGATGGTTGAGGCTGTTAGAACTGTCTATTCTGCACAAGGTACAAACAAGTCCTGAGGGATCCAAGCCTGGTTCATTTTAATGAACGTGAGCTTGTCCACATTGGCTGTGGACAGACGGCTGCGTCTGTCTGTAATGACGCCTCCTGCTGTGCTAAATACATGTTCAGAAAGTACACTGGCTGCAGGGCAGGCCAGCAACTCCAAGGCATACAGGGCAAGCTCTGACCATGTGAAAAATTTGGAGACCCAGAAGTTGAATGGGGCAGAACCTTCAGTCAGTACGAGTAGGCGTGTGCACAGGTACTGTTCCACCATGTTGTTCAAATGCTGGCTCCTGCTAACACGCTCCATATCAGCAGTTGGGGCCGGATGTTGCGGCGAGGTGACAAAGCTTATGCACATGTTGGCCATGCTAGCCCTGCCTTCTGAGGTGCTGGCGCTGACACAGCTGCATTGACGACCTCTTCCTCCTCCCCTGCCTTCGCCTTGCGCTTCAACTTGTCCCCCGGCATCAGTCGGGAATGCTCTCAGATGCTCTCAGAAGAGCGTCTACCAGCGTGCGCCTGTAGTCGCGCATCTTCCGATCACGCTCCAGTGAGGGAATTAAGGACGGCACATTGTCTTTGTAACGGGGATCCAGCAGGGTGGCCACCCAGTAGTCAGCACACGTTAAAATGTGGGCAACTCTGCTGTTGTTGCGCAGGCACTGCAGCATGTAGTCGCTCATGTGTGCCAGGCTGCCCATAGGTAAGGACAAGCTGTCCTCTGTGGGAGGCGTATCGTCTGCGTCCTCCGTATCCCCCCAGCCACGCACCAGTGATGGGCCCGAGCTGCGTTGGATGCCACCCCGCTATGAACATGTTTCATCCCCATCCTCCTCCTGCTCCTCATCCTCCTCCTACTCCTCGTCCTCCAGTAGTGGGCCCTGGCTGGCCAAATTTGTACCTGGCCTCTGCTGTTGCAAAAATCCTCTTTCTGAGCCACTTCTAAACGACTGGCCTGAAAGTGTTAGAGATGATCCCTCTTCCTCCTCCTCGTCCTGGGCCACATCCTCTTCCATCATTGCCCTAAGTGTTCTCTCAAGGAGACATAGAAGTCGTATTGTAACGCTGATAACGGCGTCATCGTCACTGGCCATGTTGGTGGAGTACTCAAAACAGCGCAACAGGGCACACAGGTCTCGCATGGAGGCCCAGTCATTGGTGGTGAAGTGGTGCTGTTCCGCAGTGCAACTCACCCGTGTGTGCTGCAGCTGAAACTCCACTATGGCCTGCTGCTGCTCGCACAGT
The DNA here is from genome assembly GCF_905171765.1 of Bufo bufo. Lineage (NCBI taxonomy): Eukaryota > Metazoa > Chordata > Amphibia > Anura > Bufonidae > Bufo > Bufo bufo. The sequence goes on along the minus strand of NC_053389.1, from coordinate 449,301,447 downwards.
CTCTCCAGCATGTGCAAGGTGGAGTTCCACCTGGTGGGCACGTCGCATATGAGGCGGTGAGCGGGAAGGCCGAAGTTACGCTGTAGAGCAGACAGCCGAGTGGCGGCAGGTTGAGAACGCCGGAAGCGCACACAGATGGCCCGCACTTTACGCAGCAGCTCTGACATGTCGGGGTAGTTGTGAATGAATTTCTGCACCACCAAATTCAGCACATGCGCCAGGCAAGGGATGTGCGTCAAACCGGCTAGATCCAGAGCTGCAACGAGATTTCGCCAATTTTCGCACACCACCAGGCCGGGCTTGAGGCTCACTGGCAGCAACCACTTGTCGGTCTGTTGTTCTATACCCCGCCACAACTCCTGCGCGGTGTGGGGCCTGATCCCCAAACACATCAGTTTCAGAACGGCCTGCTGACGTTTACCCCTACCCGTGCTCAAGTTGGTGGTGAAGGTCTGTCCCTGACCGGATAAGGAGGTGGTTGAAGAGGAGGAGGAAGCCGAGTAGGAAGAGGAGGCAACAGGAGGCAAAGAATGATGCCCTGCGATCCTTGGCGGCGGAAGGACGTGCGCCAAACAGCTCTCAGCCTGGGGCCCAGCCGCCACTACATTTACCCAGTGTGCAGTTAGGGAGATATAGCGTCCCTTGCTGTGCTTACTGGTCCACGTATCTGTGGTTAGGTGGACCTTGCCACAGATGGCATTGCGCAGTGCACACTTGATTTTATCCGATACTTGGTTGTGCAGGGAGGGCACGGCTCTCCTGGAGAAGTAGTGGCGGCTGGGAACGACGTACTGTGGGAAAGCAAGCGACATGAGCTGTTTGAAGCTGTCCGTCTCCACCAGCCTGAATGACAGCATTTCAAAGGCCAGTAGTTTAGAAATGCTGGCATTCAGGGCCATGGATTGAGGGTGGCTAGATGGGAATTTACGCTTTCTCTCAAAGGTTTGTGAGAAGGAGAGCTGAACGCTTCCATGTGACATGGTGGAGATGCTTGGTGACCGAGGTAGTGTTGCTGGTGGCACATCCTCTGTTTGCTGGGCAGCAGATGCCAATGTTCCTCCAGAGGCGGAGGAAGAGGCCGAGGCAGCAGCAGAAGAGGGAGCAGGAGGGGCCTCAGCCCTTTCTTGGTTTTGAAGGTGCTTACTCCACTGCAGCCCGTGTCTCGCATGTAGATGCCTGGTCATGCAGGTTGTGCTAAGGTTCAGAACGTTAATGCCTCGCTTCAGAGCAATGAAGGTAAGGAAATCTACAAGATTAGGCAGAAAGGGGCCAAGCAAGTTATAAGAACTTCTAAAGCGCAGGCAGAAGAAAAACTAGCTCAGTCTATGAAACAAGGGGATAAGACATTCTTCAGATATATAAATGAAAAAAGGAAATTAAAACAAGGAATAACTAAATTAAAAACAAAAGACGGAAGGTATGTGGAAGAGAATAAAGGGCTAGCCGACTGCCTTAATGAATACTTCTGTTCAGTTTTTACAAAAGAAAAAGAAGGAGAAGGACCTCCACTAGAAAGGATGACTAATAAATCGTTTGATGCATGTGTCTTTACAGAGGAAGATGTTCTAAGTTTGCTGTCTAAAGTGAAGACAAATAAGTCACAGGGGCCTGATGAGATACACCCAAAATTATTAAAAGAGCTTAGTGGTGAGCTGGCAAAACCGTTAACAGATTTATTTAACCAATCATTAGTAACATGAGTTGTCCCGGAAGATTGGAAATTGGCAAATGTCGTGTCCATTCACAAGAAAGGTAGTAGGGAGGAATCGAGCAACTATAGACCAGTGAGTCTGACATCAATAGTAGGCAAATTAATGGAAAACCTATTAAAGGATAGGATTGTGGAACATCTAAAATCCCATGGATTGCAAGATGAAAAGTTTACTTCAGGGAGATCATGTCAAACAAATCTTATAGATTTTTTGAACTGGGTGACTAAAATAATATAGACGGTGGAGGTGCAGTAGACATCGCATATCTAGATTTTAGTAAGGCTTTTGAAACTGTCCCACATAGAAGACTTATCAATAAACTGCAGTCATTGAGCATGGACTCCCATATTGTTGAGTGGATTAGGCAGTGGCTGAGTGACAGACAACAAAGGGTTGTAGTCAATGGAGAACATTCAAAACAAGGTCATGTTACCAGTGGGGTTCCACAGGGATCTGTACTGGGACCAATTTTGTTTAATATCTTCATAAGTGATATTGCAAAAGGCCTCGATGGTAAGGTTTGTCTTTTTGCTGATGACACAAAGATATGTAACAGGGTTGATGTTCCTGGAGGGAAACGCCAAATGGAAAAGGATTTAGGAAAACTAGAAGAATGGTCAGAACTCTGGCAACTGAAATTTAATGTGGATAAGTGCAAGATAATGCACCTAGGGCGTAAAAACCCAAGGGCAGAATATAGAATATTTGACACAGTCCTGACCTCAGTATCTGAGGAAAGGGATTAGGAGTAATTATTTCAGAAGACTTAAAGGTGGGAAGACAATGTAATAGAGCAGCACGAAATGCCAGCAGAATGCTTGGATGTATAGGGAGAGGTATAAGCAGTAGAAAGAGTGAAGTGCTTATGCCGCTGTACAGAACACTGGTGAGACCTCACTTGGAGTATTGTGCGCAGTACTGGAGGCCATATCTCCAGAAGGATATAGATACTCTAGAGAGAGTTCAGAGAAGAGCTACTAAACTAGTACATGGATTGCAGGATAAAACTTACCAGGAAAGGTTAAAGGACCTTAATATGTATAGCTTGGAAGAAAGAAGAGACAGAGGGGATATGATAGAAACTTTTAAATACATAAAGGGAATCAACTCGGTAAAGGAGAAGAGCATATTTAAAAGAAGAAAAACTACCACAAGAGGACACAGTTTTAAATTAGAGGGGCAAAGGTTTAAAAGTAATATAAGGAAGTATTACTTTACTGAGAGAGTAGCGAATGCATGGAATAGCCTTCCTGCAGAAGTGGTAGCTGCAAATACAGCGAAGGAGTTTAAGCATGCATGGGATAGGCATAAGGCTATCCTTCATATAAGATAGGGCCAGGGACTATTCATAGGATTCAGATATATTGGGCAGACTAGATGGGCCAAATGGTTCTTATCTGCCGACACATTCTATGTTTCTATGTTTCTATGACACAGCGTGCAAGCAACCCGGGTCTTGTCGTCAGCACATTGTGTGAAGAAGTGCCATGCCAGGGAACTTCTTGAAGCTGCCTTTGGTGTGCTCGGTCCCTGGTGACGGTGGCCAGTAGCAGGCGAACAGTTTTTGCGACGGCTGCTCTGCTTTTGCACCCTGCTCCTGCTTTTGCTACGCTGTTGGCTGGGTCTCACCACTGCCTCTTCCTCCGAACTCTGAAAGTCAGTGGCACAACCTTCATTCTATGTGGGGTATAGGGATGAACACAACCTAAGTAAAAGCCGGTCAAACAAAATAAATATAAATGGCGCCCAAGATAAATATTCTGAATAAATTGAGTATTGGAGTACCTTAAAATGTGTATTTTATTAATACCATTTAAAATAATAGGCCCAACGGTGATAAATGTGAACAATACCTCACTAGGAGGTTGCAAAACAACTGCCAACCAAAGATGAACTGGTAGGGAGAAAAAAATATATATAAGCCCGGCGGTGTGTACACTGGCTCACTCAGAGGGTGAGTTAGGAAAAGACAGGGATAGAATATAGGAGGGAGACAGATACTGGGTCTCTTCCCCTCAATACGTCCCTGTATCCTAACTATAAACAAACCCTCTCTGACTGCCCCTAGATGGCCCTCAGACCTATCTGTTGACTGCCCAGCTTCGTCAGAAGAAAAAAAAGACCAGTCACTTGCTAGGGCAGGCAGACAAGAGATGAAAATAAATAGAATAATGTCCCTACGCATTTCACTGACGGATGCCAGATCATCAGGGGACCAAAATAGTGCCAGGAACGCAGGCAAACAACAACAACAAGACAATATGTGCTTGTTACAGCCTAAGTCATAGGTTATGGCAGTTATTAAGACAATCCACTCAGTACATCCGGATATACTTAGCTTGCCAAAGTAGTTAACCTGCGTCCTCGGTCCGCACCTCTCCTGCGTATGGCAGTGGGAGCGGGTGACTAGCACTGGCGTCCTTTTTAAACCTCGCGCGTCGCATAGGCTCCTCCCCCCACAGCACATGATCAGTCACGTGACGCATGACGTATACCGTCACGTCATTATCAGGAGTCACATGATCGGGTGCGGCGGAGAAACCATCCCTTCTATTGCGGCCGTATCTCCTTAGTGTCTGATAGGTCCAGCAGTGTTGGGGAGGGGTGGGGGGCGGATGCCAAGGTATACTCCTGGCTATGTGGGGATGGGCTAGTTCCACTCGCCACTAGCAACCTAATATCACGGCTAAAATAGCCTAATGGAGGTGCGTCACTCCGTACAGTCACAGGAGGCGCTACCTAGGGTATTTAATGGCAAATTAAATAGACAAACTGCTAGATAGGTGTATATCAAGTTGAAGGGATGATACATACCAAACGGTGAATATGGTCACCCCATACATAATGTCAGGGCAAATAAAGGGAGCAAGCAGAGAAAGGAGGGGAGGGAAGGGAGGGGGGAGGGAAGAGAGGAGGGAGGGGGAACGCTGTAAAATAAACGACATCATGAACCCAAGTAGCCCTAATTGAGACTCAAAATAAAAGGCTAAAGGATATGACCTAACTTAAAATAAAGTCCAATGAAGCTAAAGTTGGATGGAGACCATAGACAATGTATATAGCCTGCAAACGTGGGGCATACTGTAATCCATACCAAGGGTGAATGACGGGTGTATTACTCCTGTCAGTAAGATAGATTCATTCATGTCAGGTACGGAACTGCAGGTGAGTATACTGTGTAAGTAGATACACCCCAATATCAATGGAAGAATCTAAAAACTAAAGTCAATGGGTGGATCTTGACTCCTCAATAAAGCAGCTAAATGAAAGCTGCTCATTAAGGCCAGTAGGATTGGAAGTCTTAAGCTCAAATATCCACCACGTCTCACGCTGCAATATCCTCCTATCCCAGTTACCCCCTCTCTTCAAGGGAGGGATTACTTCGATGCCCATAAAGGTGATACCCCTATAGTTACCATTGTGACTGATTTCAATATGTTTGGCCAATGGAGTGTCTCTTTTGTGCCTGATGTCTCCAAGATGTTCCCCCACCCTCCTTCGAAGTTCCCGTGTGGTTTTACCCACATATTCCATACCACAGTGACATGTGGCTCTATAAATAACTCCTTTGGATCTACAATTTAAGAATCCCTTAATGGAGTAGATCTTGCCGGTTACGTTACTTTGAAAATCACATCCTTTGTTGATGTAGGGGCACGCAACGCAGCCACTGCAGCAAAAGCAACCCGCAGGTGGTTTCAGCCATCCACCTGACCGGTCATTGGTCTCGCTGAAGTGGCTGCGCACCAGGCGGTCACGTATAGATCGCCCCCTACGATACGTGATGTTAGCCGTGTGTGCAACATCATCCCTAATGTCTGGATCAAGCAAAAGGATGTTCCAATGTTTGGATAGCACCTCACGTACCTCTTTTGCGGCCCCATCAAAGGTGCCAATTAGGCGAATCTGTTTTTCCTCTTTGACAATCTTGTTGGGATGCAACAATTCTGTTTGATTTTTTGAGCAGGCCCTCTGATAAGCTGTTCTAAGGGTCGAATCGGGGTAGCCTTTTTCCCTAAATCTTACACGTAAGTCATCCGCCTGTTGTTTAAATTCTCTCATTGTGGAACAGTTCCTCCTCATTCGCAAGTACTGTCCAGTAGGAATGCCCTTTTGAGTGGAAGGGGATGATGGCTGTTCCAATTAAGGAGGGCATTAGTAGATGTAGGCTTTCTGTAAGTTTTGGTTTGAAGTTCGCCCTGTCTCCCTCTCATTATGACAACATCCAAAAAGGGTAGGGAGTCTTTTTGGGCCTCAGACGTGAACCGTAACCCCACATCATTAATGTTGAGTATTTCAACAAAATGTTGCAGTTGGCCTGCCTCTCCGTTCCACAACAAAAAAATGTCATCGATGAACCTGACCCATGTCCCCACATTGGTGACGACATGGGCCAGTGATTCATCGAATACAACTGTCTCCTCCCACCAGCCCAGGAACAAGTTGGCATACGACGGGGCACAGGGGCTCCCCATCGCCGTGCCCCTGAGCTGGTGGTAGTGGTTCTGGACACACCAGATTATAAAAAGCTCTGCCTTGATCTACTGAGGGTCACTGATACATATGAAAGACTCAGAAACAATCTCACTGCTGGTTATCAAGCCACATTGAAAACTATCCTTGGTGAGGCTAAATCATCTGGTCTGATCTCAGGGGATGAGTTTGAGTTCCTGTACAAAAAATATCCTACCACTCCGACCTTCTATAGTCTTCCGAAGGTTCACAAGGGAACAACACCCCTTAAAGGAAGACCTATAGTGGCCGGAGTCAATAGCCTAGGACAAAATGTGGGGATTTATTTGGACTACATCTTGGCCCCTTTTGTGAAGACTTTACCATCTTACATTAGGGACACTAGTGACCTTTTGGGTCGACTGGAAGGTGTCTGCATTGATGGGGATACCTGGCTTGCCTCTATTGATGTGGAGGTGCTATATTCCTCTATCCCACATCATCTGGGACTGAGAGCAGCAGAGACCTTCCTGCTGACCAGGGGCCGACAACACTATGCCCATAATGATCTTGTCAAGAAACTTTTGGAATTCACTTTGACATGCAATTATTTCCTTTTCGATGGTGTCTTCTACCACCAGCTGGGGAGCCCCTGTGCCCCATCATATGCCAACTTGTTCCTGGGCTGGTGGGAGGAGACAGTTGTATTCGATGAATCACTGGCCCATGTCGTCACCAATGTGGGGACATGGGTCAGGTTCATCAAAGACATTTTTTTGTTGTGGAACGGAGAGGCAGGTACCCCCAGAGGAAGGTTTCAAATCGAAACGCGCGTCGGGGTGTGCAGTGTGCAGTCTTCCTGTGGATTTGTTACTCTTACACACGGTATGTGACTTTGTTGTGTTTGGACCGCATGTTTTACCACCATTGTTGCAGGTTTTTTTGCCTTTTCCTGAACCGTTCATGGTCATGGTATTTACTTTTTATCTCCTATAGCTTGCACATGCACTTTACTGCTTGTTACATGTAGCGGTATAGATACAATTATACATTTGGAAAGAGCCACACTTGAGGACTTATACCCTTTGTCCTCTATTTACAATTGAGTATATGCACTTGCACTTTCATATTAAATGCATTCATTTGCATTGTGGACTCTTCTCAAGTGGATTTCTTGTATAGGAGTTTCTTCTATATACAGGCATTTATATATTTTTGGTCACTTACCCTATTACTCTGTTATACTGGATTAACTCTCCCAGGATTGTACTGCACTATTCTGCACTTGTATGTCATCTCTTTGTACATGTTTTTAATCTTATGTTCAATAAAACTATACTTTTTAGCTTAATAGTTCTCAGTGTCTCTTTGTAGGTTATCTAACAGCATACAGCGGATCCCCCCAATAACGAGACAAGGCTCCGTGTTGAGGGTCAAGCAGTGGTCTGAGGTGCTGGCACACCCAGCCTGTTTTTTATTACAGTTGTTTGCAAATACAGGTCCGCCCACAGGGAGGTATAAAACAACCAAGCCCATCTGGTGTACACGCCCCTAGGGGACCAGAATGTAGACTGTGACATAGGACAGATATGCAGCACTGTAGGATACACAGAGACAATACATCCCCACAATGCATCATGGTTTCCTCCTCTCTGCCCTGGAGACACCCCAGGCGTAATCCAATTATCTCTCAAGACAAAGAGAAATCATCAATACACATGTGCAGACAACAGGACAGACATCACCATTTAAACACACAATGGGACAATGGCACAATAGAAACACACCCAGCATATTCCTCCTAAGCTGACAAGTTACACTTATTATAAATTGTTACAACTTTGTGAGTTTACATTGGCCATACATATAACTTACATCAATTTAAACAGTATAACTTGGGGACAAACCTATCCAAAATTCACTTGAATAGGTTCAGGGGTTTAAAAGTTAGTATGGGCCATAATCCTGAGGCAAGAGGCTGATAAACAGGCCTCTCCAAAACACAGTGGCGAGGTTGGTTTCGCCACACACCCATTGACTTTAGTTTTTAGATTCATCCATTGATATTGGGGTGTATCTACTTACACAGTATACTCACCTGCAGTTCCGTACCTGACATTAATGAATCTATCTTACTGACAGGAGTAATACACCCGTCATTTACCCTTGGTATGGATTACAGTATGCCCCACGTTTGCAGGCTATATACATTGTCTATGGTCTCCATCCAACTTTAGCTTCATTGGACTTTATTTTAAGTTAGGTCATATCCTTTAGCCTTTTATTTTGAGTCTCAATTAGGGCTACTTGGGTTCATGATGTCGTTTATTTTACAGCGTTCCCCCTCCCTCCTCTCTTCCCTCCCCCCTCCCTTCCCTCCCCTCCTTTCTCTGCTTGCTCCCTTTATTTGCCCTGACATTATGTATGGGGTGACCATATTCACCGTTTGGTATATATCATCCCTACAACTTGATATACACCTATCTAGCAGTTTGTCTATTTAATTTGCCATTAAATACCCTAGGTAGCGCCTCCTGTGACTGTACGGAGTGACGCACCTCCATTAGGCTATTTTAGCCAGGATATTAGGTTGCTAGTGGTGAGTGGAACTAGCCCATCCCCACATAGCCAGGAGTATACCTTGGCATCCGCCCCCCACCCCTCCCCAACACTGCTGGACCTATCAGACACTAAGGAGATACGGCCGCAATAGAAGGGATGGTTTCTCCGCCGCACCCGATCATGTGACTCCTGATAGTGACGTGACGGTATACGTCATGCGTCACGTGACTGATCATGTGCTGCGGGGGGGAGGAGCCTATGCGACGCGCGAGGTTTAAAAAGGACGCCAGCGCTAGTCACCCGCTCCCACTGCCATACGCAGGAGAGGTGCGGACCGAGGACGCAGGTTAACTACTTTGGCAAGCTAAGTATATCCGGATGTACTGAGTGGATTGTCTTACTAACTGCCATAACCTATGACTTAGGCTGTAACAAGCACACATTGTCTTGTTGTTGTTTGCCTGCGTTCCTGGCACTATTTTGGTCCCCTGATGATCTGGCATCTGTCAGTGAAACGCGTAGGGACATTATTCTATTTATTTTCATCTCTTGTCTGCCTGCCCTTTTTTTTCTTCTGACGAAGCTGGGCAGTCAACGTATAGGTCTGAGGGCCATCTAAGGGCAGTCAGAGAGGGTTTGTTTATAGTTAGGATACAGGGACGTATTGAGGGGAAGAGACCCAGTATCTGTCTCCCTCCTATATTCTATCCCTGTCTTTTCCTAACTCACCCTCTGAGTGAGCCAGTGTACACACCGCCTGGCTTATATATATTTTTTTCTCCCTACCAGTTCATCTTTGGTTGGCAGTTGTTTTGTAACCTCCTAGTGAGGTATTGTTCACATTTATCACCGTTGGGCCTATTATTTTAAATGGTATTAATAAAATACACATTTTAAGGTACTCCAATACTCAATTTATTCAGCATGTGGGGTATAGGACCTCATCGTCACCTGCATCATCTTCCACCCAGTCTTCCTCCCTGACCTCCTTTTCGGTCTGCACACTGCAGAAAGATGCAGCAGTTGGCACCCGTGTTTCGCCATCATCAGAGACGTGCTGAGGTGGTATTCCCATGTCCTCATCAGGAAACATAAGTGGTTGTGCGTCAGTGCATTCTATGTCTTCCACCCCAGGGGAAGGGCTAGGTGGATGCCCTTGGGAAACCCTGCCAGCAGAGTCTTCAAACAGCATAAGAGACTGCTGCATGACTTCAGGCTCAGACAGATTCCCCGATATGCACGGGAGTGATGTGACAAACTGATGGGCATGGGTTTCAGGTGCCACCTGTGCGCTTTCTGCAGAAGACTGGGTGGAAGATAATGTGAACGTGCTGGATCCACTGTCGGCCACCCAATTGACTAGCACCTGTACTTGCTCAAGCCTTACCATCCTTAGAACGGCATTAGGCACGACCAAATATCGCTGTAGATTCTGGTGGCTACTGGGACCTGAGGTAGTAGGTTAAGTAGGACATGTAGCTGTGGCAGAACGGCCACGTCCTCTTCCTGCACCAGAGGCTCCACCAACACCACCACCATGACCGCATCCATTTTTAGATGTTTGCCTCATAGTTAGCGTTCACAAAGCAAAGTAAAAAGTGGTTAAGTCTGTTAAAAATAATTAACCGCCAATAAAAACCCTGATGTAGGGTTTTGCACTAAAAAAAAATTTCAACTCTATATGCCAGCGGTATTTGTGGGCTTGTGGCCTAAATTTCACAATAATTTATGCACGTCTAATCCCAGATGTGCAGTATATCAGAGGGTTTTTACCCCAGTAAGCACAAAGCCGTATTTCTGGCCTAAATGTGACACCCACATATTCACGTCTAATCCCAGATGTGCAGTATATCACAGGGTTTTTTACACCCCAGTAAGCACAAAGCCGTATTTCTGGCCTAATTGTGACAGTCACTTATGCATGTCTAATCCCAGATGTGCAGTATATTAGAGGGTTTTTTCACCCCAGTAACCAAAAAGCAGTATTTCTGGCCTAAATGTGACAGTCACTTATGCAAGTCTAATTCCATATGTGCAGTATATGAAACAGATGTTTTTTTTTTCACCTTAGTATGCCCCAGTATGAGAAAGCCGTATTTGTGGCCAAAATTTCACAGTCACTTATGCATGTCTAATCCCAGATGTGCAGTATATCAGAGGTTTTTTTCACCCCAGTAAGCAAAAAGCTGTATTTCTGGCCTAAATGTGACACTTACTTATGCACGTCTAATCCTAGATGTGCACTATATTAAACAGATGGTTTTATTCACCCCAGTAAGCAAAATGCTGTATTTCTGGCCTAAATGTGACACTTACTTATGCACGTCTAATCCCAGATGTGCACTATATGAAACAGATGTTTTTTTTTCAACCCAGTAAGCAAAAAGCTGTATTTCTGGCCTAAATGTGACACTCACTTATGCACGTCTAATCCTAGATGTGCACTATATGAAAATATATATATTTTTTAACCCCAGTAAGCAAAAAGCTGTTTTTCTGGACTTGGAGACATGCTGTCAGGATTCGAACCAGTGACCAGCCATGTCCCAGGCAGTAGCTCTAGCCACTAGACTACCAACCCTTCTGGACGTTTCCTTCTACTGAACTCTTTGATCTACCTTGTTCCAGCCTTGCCTTGTTAATCTCTGTGATTCCTTGCACCTGCTACTTCCTCTTTATAAGCCCAGCCTCTTGCACCAGATCCCTGCTGGTTATTGTTCTTCTGGACTTGATCCTGCTGCATCTTCCACTGTTCCTCTGTTACTACTGCTACCAACTTGACTGCTGCCGACCTCGGAATTGTCCCCGACTACTTTTCTGCTTGTCCCTACCAACTGAACTGCTACCACCGTTCCCGATCCGGATTGTCTGACCACGCTCACTGCCGCCTGCCCTGACCCACCACCTGCCAACCGATTACGCCTCTGCCTGACTTCCTGCAACTACAACCTGCCTGCGGTCCTTGCCACTGGGCTCCCACCTCCAGCCAGCTGTCCTCTGACTCAGGTGAGCCTGTAGGATTGCAACAGAATAACCAGCCTAAAAATGGAGTCCGCAATGGCCACCCTGAGCAAACAAGTCTCCGAACTTCAGGAGTTTGGCGCCTCTGCCCAAAAGGAAATGGCCCAACTTCAAGGCGCAATCCAGAGCCAACAGAGGGAAATTATCGACTTGCAGCGTCAACTACTGGACGTACGCGGCGCAGTCACAGACACCCGCATGCCTCTCCCGTCAAAGTTTAACGGCGATCGGAGCCAGTTTTGGGGGTTCCTCAACCAGTGCCGTATCTACTTTCAGATGCAGCCGGGCTCCTTTTCCTCGGACAGAAAGAAGATCCTGTTCATCATTAACCTTCTAACTGACGAGGCCCTGGCATGGGCATCCCCATATGTGGAATCCCACAGTTCCTTATTAAATAACCTAGACAACTTCACCGCAGCCATGAGCCAAGTCTTCGACGACCCTAACCGCTGCGCGACTGTCGAGGCTAGGCTGCACAGTCTACGGCAGGGAAGACGCTCTGTAGCCGAGTATACCTCCGAGTTCCGCCGCTGGGTCACGGACACCACCTGGAACCCCGCTGCTCAGAAAAGTCAATTTCGCCGCGGACTCTCCGAACTTATAAAGGATGAGCTCGCCAGGGTAGACGCTCCAGACGATCTGGATGACTTCGTCCAACTGTGCATCCGAATTGACCGGAGACTCGCGGAAAGAAGGAGAGAAAGACTCTGGTCCTTAGATAACAGGCCCGCGTACCCTTTCACTCCAATGACTCAGCCGGCTCACCAACCCTCCACCGAACAGATGCAGGTCGACACACTGCGCAAGACTCTATTGGCTGCTGAAAAGGAGAGACGACTGGCCGCAGGCCTCTGCCTTTACTGTGGCGAGCCAGGGCACTTCGCTATTAGGTGCCCCAATAAGACTCGCCGAACCATTGCTGTCACTGAATTACGGGAATTACAACAAGCCACAATTTCACCCTTGGCCTCTGAAACCATGGACACTACAGGTACCGGGTCCCACTTCATTGTTCCCATCCTTATCACCATTGGGGAACGACAGCTTCCCTGCTCCGCAATGCTTGACTCGGGGGCCGGCGGAAATTTCATGGACTTGACCTTCGCCCATGAGAACAACATACCACTGGTAACCAGGGCAGCCCCCATCGATCTGGAAACCGTCGATGGGACCCCGCTCTCTTCTTGGCCGGTTACGCACCAGACCGCTGATCTTCAACTCCTCGTCAAACCCGATCATCAGGAAACCATTCACTTCTCCCTGATCACCTCCCCTAAGTTTCCGGTGATCCTAGGCATCCCTTGGTTGGAAACCCACAACCCCTCGGTGGACTGGGACGCCCGCTGCATACGGTTCCGCTTGGACTTTTGTTCTCAGAACTGTTTACGTGAATCCGTCCCTCCTTCCCCCGAAGAACCTACCATATTCGGACTATCCACCAAGGAGCTTTTACCCCCTCAATATCGGGAGTTCCAGGATGTCTGTGACAAAAGAAATGCAGACAAACTGCCCCCGCATCGGCCTTATGACTGCCCGATTGAGCTTCTACCTGGAGCCGAAATACCCTTCGGCAGTATATACTCCCTCTCCGAGCCGGAACTAAAGGCCCTGAAGGAGTACTTAGACGAAAATCTAAAAAAAGGTTTTATCCGACCTTCCACATCTCCTGCAGGGGCCCCTTTTTTCTTCGTGGAGAAAAAAGACTCTTCTCTACGCCCTTGCATAGATTATCGAAAGCTCAACAACGTTACTGTGAAGAACCGGTACCCTCTCCCCCTGATTTCTGAACTCCTTGAGAGACTTCGGGCGGCAAAAGTCTTCACTAAGCTCGATCTCCGAGGAGCCTACAACCTGGTCCGAATTCGCCCGGGGGACGAGTGGAAAACCGCCTTCCGAACCGCTACGGTCACTTTGAGTATCTGGTCATGCCTTTCGGCCTCTGCAATGCCCCTGCTACCTTCCAACATTTTATCAACGACGTCCTCAGGGACATGCTTGACCAATTTGTGGTAGCATATCTGGACGATATTTTGATTTTCTCAGAAGACCCTGAACAACATCGTGGGCATGTCCGCAGGGTGCTACAGAAACTCCGTGAACAGTCTCTCTATATTAAACTGGAGAAGTGCGAATTTGAACAGACTTCCACCCAATTCCTCGGCTATATTATTTCCCCGGAGGGCTTAAGTATGGATCCCCGGAAGATCCAGGCCGTGACTGAGTGGCCCGCCCGAAGAACGAAAAGGAGGTCCAGAGGTTTGTAGGTTTTGCAAACTTTTATCGGAAGTTAATCAGGAACTTTTCGAAAATCATCGCCCCAATCACTCAACTAACAAAAAAAACTGTCCCCTTCGTGTGGACTCCGGAGGCACAGGAGGCCTTTGCTAAACTGAAGTCCCTCTTCACCTCTGCCCCGATCCTGGCCCACCCAAACCCTGAATTACCATTTACGGTCAAGGTGGACGCCTCCGACGCTGCGGTGGGCGCAATTCTGTCTCAACGTTCAGGGGAAAAGATGCTCCTACACCCTTGCGCTTTCTTCTCCCGCCAGATGTCCCCCGCTGAACGGAATTACGACATAAGGAATAAGGAACTGCTGGCAATCAAGGACGCTTTCACCGAGTGGAGACACTTGCTGGAGGGGGCCCACAATCCCATCTCTGTATACACCGACCACCGGAACCTAGAGTTTATCCGCAGCGCCAAGAGACTCACCGCCAGACAGGCCAGGTGGAGTCTGTTTTTCTCCAGATTCAATTTTCTTATCTCCTATCGCCCTGGGTCGAAGAATGGCAAAGCGGATGCTCTCTCAAGGATGTTCTCTGAACCCTTTCAGATCAATGAGGCTCCGGCCGGTAACCTTCCCGACAGAAGCATCCTAGGAGCCACCTACTTGAGGGAACTCCTGGGTTCCCTGAAGGAAGGGTATGAGAATGATCACCTCCTCACCTACCCACCTGGAGCTGTAAACCTTACTTTCAAGGGTGGCTACTGGTTGTACCGGGATCAGCAGTTGTATGTACCAGAATCTGCACGACTTGACGTACTTAAACTCAACCACGATTCCAAACCGGCCGGCCATCTGGGTATCAGAAGGACCCAGGAGCTCCTCTCCCGTTTCTTCTGGTGGCCAACTTACAGAAAAGATACCGAGAGGTTTGTCTCCTCATGCACGACGTGCGCCCGCAACAAGACCCCCCGCTCCTCCCCTGTGGGCTTGCTATGTCCACTCCCGGTTCCCTCCCGCCCCTGGGGTTCAATCTCCATGGACTTTATTGTGGACCTTCCTCCCTCCAAGGGCATGAACACCGTTCTGGTCGTCGTCGACCGTCTCACCAAAATGGCCCACTTCATCCCCTGCAAGGGCCTACCTACCGCCAAACAGACGGCCGATCTCGTACTCCGAGAGGTTTTTAGGCTACATGGGGCCCCGGACGATGTTGTTTCGGATCGGGGAGTACAGTTCACTTCCAGGTTCTGGAGAAACTTCTGTCAAGCCCTTGGGATCAAGGTGAACCTGTCTTCTGCGTTCCACCCCCAATCCAATGGGCAGACCGAGAGAACGAATCAAATCCTCGAGCAGTATTTGCGCTGTTTCGTCACCCATCTGCAGGACGACTGGCTGGACCACCTCTCTACGGCCGAGTTCGCCTATAACAATGCGGAGCACAGTTCTACCCAATACAGCCCGTTCTACGCTAACACCGGCCTACACCCAACCTTCATCCCTCACTTGCCCATTTCCACCACAGTCCCAGCTGTGGCCGAACGTCTTGCAAGTCTACAACAGGCACAGGAAAATATTCGGGACAATCTACATCAAGCCCAGAGCCGCTTCAAGCAGGCAGCGGATAAGCACCGCAAACCCGCTCCGGAATTCCAGGTAGGAGACAAAGTGTGGCTCTCCACCAGAAACCTAAGTCCAAAAGTTCCCTCCCGGAAGTTGGGCCAAAAATACATGGGTCCTTTCCGGATCACGGCTCGAATCAACGAAGTCACCTTCCGACTCGACCTTCCCGACTCCATCCGAGTGCACCCGGTTTTCCACTGCTCTCTCCTGAAACCTCATGTTGAGAACACTTTCCAAGGCCGCCACCCCCCTCCTCCTCCTCCGGTAAGAGTACAAGACCAGGAGGAATACACTGTGGCCAAGATCCTTGACTCCAGACTCCACCGTGGAAGGCTGCAGTATCTAGTTGGGTGGAAGGGCTATTCCCCCGAGGATAACTCCTGGGAGCCGGAGGAAAATGTCCATGCCCCCAGACTGGTAAAAGCTTTCCACCAAAGACATCCCGATAAACCATCATCTGCGGTGCCCGGAGCTCACCATGGAGGGGGGGGAGTACTGTCAGGATTCGAACCAGTGACCAGCCATGTCCCAGGCAGTAGCTCTAGCCACTAGACTACCAACCCTTCTGGACGTTTCCTTCTACTGAACTCTTTGATCTACCTTGTTCCAGCCTTGCCTTGTTAATCTCTGTGATTCCTTGCACCTGCTACTTCCTCTTTATAAGCCCAGCCTCATGCACCAGATCCCTGCTGGTTATTGTTCTCCTGGACTTGATCCTGCTGCATCGCTGTTCCTCTGTTAATACTGCTACCAACTTGACTGCTGCCGACCTCGGAATTGTCCCCGACTACTCTTCTGCTTGTCCCTACCAACTGAACTGCTACCACCGTTCCCGATCCGGATTGTCTGACCAAGCTCACTGCCGCCTGCCCTGACCCACCGCCTGCCAACCGATTACGCCTCTGCCTGACTTCCTGCAACTACAACCTGCCTGCGGTCCTTGCCACTGGGCTCCCACCTCCAGCCAGCTGTCCTCTGACTCAGGTGAGCCTGTAGGATTGCAACACATGCAGATATACTGTGCTGGTGCACTATCGTTGCATAAAATGGCTGCCGATCTCTCCCTACACTAATCCGAGCAGAGTGACGGGCGGCGCTATGTGACTCCAGCTTAAATAGAGGCTGGGTCACATGCTGCAGTTGGCCAATCACAGCCATGCCAATAGTAGGCATGGCTGTGATGGCCTTTTGGGGCAAGTAGTATGACTCCAAGAAAGCGCCGAACACCAAACCCGAACTTTTACGTAAATGTTTGGGTTCGGGTCCGGGTGCCGAAAAACCTAAAGTTCGGTACGAACCCGAACTTTACAGTACGGGTTCGCTCAACTCTACTTTTAAATCCTTTGACAAGTGTTTCTGCCTTCTATGAGATACCTGTTTGCTGAAAAGTACACTTTCTACCCCTTAATATGTTTGTACTGAGGTTCACTTTCCAAAATGGGGTCACTTCTTGGGGATTTAAATTTTTGGGGACATCAGAAATGTTTTAAATGCAGCATGGCACCTAAAATCCATGTCTGCCAATTCAGGCCAGCAAAATGCTTATTTTTCTGTTTGCATCTAGAGCCCTGCTGTGCGCCCATACATCAGTTTTTGAGCACATATGGGGTGTTGCCAAATTCGGGTGGAAATGTTGAAATGTTGAACAAAATGTGGGGTGCATTTTGTCCTGTTACCCTTTGCGAAAAATTGCAATTTGTCATTTTCACTGTCAAGTGTTTCCTAATTCCAGGAAACACCCTTGAGTTTAAAGTGCTCACCACACACCTTGAAAGTTTCCAAAATGGGGTCACTTTTTGGGGGTTTCCACTGTAGGGCCATCTCAGGGTGTCTTCATATGCGACATAGCTCTCAAATACCATTCAGCTACATTTTCTTAAACATTTTAAGATTTGCTTCTAAACTTCTAAGCCTTCTAATGTCCCCAAAAAAGAAAATGTAATTTACAAAATTTTCCAAACATGAAGTAGACTTATGGGTAATTACTATTTTAGGCGGTATTACTATTTATAGAAATGGAAATTTGGAAAGTTGCACATTTTTCCCAATTTTTGGTAAATTTTGTATTTTTTTTATAAATAAAAATGAAATATTTTTACTCAAATTCACCACCGTGAAGTACAATATGTCACGAGAAAACAATCTGAGAATGGCTTGGATAAGTAAAAGCGTTTTAAAGTTATTACCACGTAAAGTGACACATGTCAGATTTGCAAAAAAATGGCCTGGTCCTTAACCCCTTAGTGACCACCCATACGTGTTTTTACGGCGGTCACTAAAGGGCCTTGGACTGGAGCGCCGCCTTTTTACGGCGGCACTTTAGCCCACGTTAGCGATAAAATCACGCGCTGTAGCTCCGTGCCCGCAGCTACCGGAGGTAGCTGAGGGCTAGGGGCAGTGATCAGAGACTGTGACAAGCGGTCTCTGATCACATGATCGCCGTGATACACTTTATCACGGCGATCACAGAAAATGCCGGCAGCAGAGCTGCCTGCACTAAACTCTCTCCCTCCTCTCATGTAAGAGAGGAAGGAGAAAGTCTCTGATGCACAGATCGGGTCCCCCAGCGCTTCTGGCCCTAAGCTGGGTCCCGATCTTCACCCCCCACCCTCCCTTACACTCAAGAAAGATGGCTGCGGCGGCCCGGCACATGCGCAGACTGAAATCCAGCCGCCGCCGCTCACCGCTGCTCTCAGTAAGGTCTCTCTCCTCAGGAGAGGAGAGAGAAGTTCAAATTATGCCCCGATCGGGGCAATATGGCCCCCCGATGTGTTAAATAAAGTTATTAGGCCCCCCCCCACATCTAAATAAATTGAAAAAAATATATATGTAAGTGCAGCCAAAATAAAGTAAAGATGTGGAAATATATTTCTGATAAAAATATTGAATAGTATTTATGTATGTATGTGAAATATTGCAGTTGAAAATAGGAAAATGTGGCAATTTTTAAAAATTTTCATAAATTTTCACTTGTTTAATAAAGATACGCATATTTTATCGGTAGAATTTTACCACCTTAGTAAAGTACAATATGTGACGAGCAAACAATGTCAGAATTACTTTGATGTGCAAAACAGTTACAAAGTTATTCTAAGCTAAAATGACATGTCAGATTTCCAAAATTTGACTTGGTCATTAAGGCCCAAACAGGCTTGGTCACTAAGGGGTTAAGGTGAAAAATGTCAGGGTCCTGAAGAGGTTAATAATTTAAATTATTGTTAGTGTTATTATTTACTGCTTTATTGCTATAAACTGCCATAGACCCTCTGCATACAGATATATTTCCTATGTGTAGAAATAGTTATAAATATTCTAATAGGCATTTTTGTTGGCATCTAGCTTAGTGGTTAAAATAAGATACTTTATTCACATATGTGTTTGTATAAAATTTGTAAGAAAGAGGAATGTTGCAACACAATAAATCAGGATTCTGTCCTTAGTTTACTCTGCACAGATGGTGTGCAAAACATGGATATGGCTCATATCAGCACATCTCAGAATTAATGTTGCCAAACGTGTTTTTATAAAATGTGGTACTCCAAGCCTTTCAACCATATTTGTAACAATGTTATTTGGAGGCTGCATTATTATTAGTAGTAGTAGTAGCAGTAGTAGTAGTAGTAGTAGTAGTAGTAGTATTTTTTGCTTCACCCTAGCTTTCTTTGTGACATAAAAAGATCTATCTCTCTAACAGACAAATAGTTCATCTGCACAAATTACAGCATTTTATGGTTGCTTATCATTGAGCAATGATCAAGCTAAAAGAGTACGGCCACACGGTCAGGTTTCCTGATGCAGTTTTGGAAGCCAAAATCAGGATTGGATTTTGAATGGAGAGTATTAAGGACAGATACAACATCTCTTATTTTTTATTTATTTATGCCTTGTTTTGTCTTCCAAACCTGCATCAGGAAAACTGTGGCATTACACAAATAGTTATAAAATATTTCCATACTTACAATTACTTGAATGTTTCTCTCATCGTTCTTCATATTGGAACAAAGGGGAACCACATCATGAAAGAGAAGAAAATGTACACACTATTAGCGGTAATGTTAAGTCGCTTATTTCTTCTTACTATGTTTTATAGTGGTATTTCTCAATAATATGTAAACAAATATACCCAAAATATGTTAAAGAGGTTCTGCACCTAATTGTGTAAGACTAAATGGACTAACCATTTTTTTTTTTAAAACTCGCTTTATTGAAAAATAACAAGCAAGAAATACAATGAATCAATCATATATAAGTATAATGAATTACGCATCACTATGCATAGGTACGATACAGAAATAAAGGATTCTCCTCATCAAAACGTTAATAGTCAAGACATATCAATAGTGCAACATGACAGTAAACATCCATTTTAGCATAATGTCTCATATTAAGTTCTTTCCAGTGGACACTGATCTGAATTTCTGGAGCAGTTTGATGGACATAACAAAATGACTAAGTTATAGAGTGCAGGTGAGCTGTTGTGGCAGTCAGAGGAGAATCACACCAAGGTCCCCATATATTTTGATGCTTCTGAGGGCATCCTCTACGGGAATACATAATCTTCTCAAAGGGAATTATATTATTAACAAGAGCCTTCCATTGATTAACTGTAGGAGGTCTGTCCGCCATCCATCTAAGAGCAATAGCTCTCCTGGCTAGGAAAAGGGTTTCCCTAATAAAGGTGAGTGTATAGCGTGGTCTTGAATCTTCGTCAATAATTCCCAAAAGGCAAACCTTTGGACAAACTTCTAAAATATCTGGGATCAGGGAAGAAATGACCTCCACCACTCGTTCCAGAACGATTGAATGCAACTACAGTCCCACATCAGGTGCCAGAAATCCACGCCTAACTGCGCACATCTATGGCATCCGGTGTGTGGTCTTCTACCCATTTTATATAGCCTAGTCGGGGTGAGGTAACACCTATGCAATATAAATAATTGTATCAGTCTGTTAGTAAGGGATGGAGATACAGCTATCGGGGCTTCAAGGGCCTCACTCCATTCCTCATCTGTCAATGTGGGTATATTCCCTCTCCATTTGCATTCCGCACCCAATGGAGAAGCTGAGATTTTGAGGTTGAGCAAATGTGTATATAAGGCGGATATCAGTCCCCTCGGTCCTTGAGTTCTAAAGACCCCAATTAGTGGATACAAAGACACTTGTCTTTTAAGGTCTTGAATCTGGGCCTGAAGGGCATGTCTCAGCTGCAGATACCTGAAGAAATGTGGCCTTAAAACTCCCGCTTTGGTCTGTAACTGAGTAAATGAAAACAGAATGCCATTCTTATAAAAATATTTCAAGCAGTAAATACCGTACCCTTTCCATATCCTCTCTCCTTCACAATGTAACATATGTGGAAATAATGGATTGTTCCATATTTGTATATCATCTGGTAGATCATTGTATTGCTGCATCTTCGCAGCCCTCCACACCTGATGTGCCAGTTTATGGATTGGTAGGAGTGAACCTGATAAAGATGTCAGGCCCTCTAAGACCGGCCATAGAGTGGAGAGATGCAAATACTCCTGTAAGTAATATTCTGGGTTAGGAAGCACATCCCGGGTCACCCATGGCACCAAATATCGCAACTGACCAGCAAGGAAATACAGGAATAGGTCTGGCAAGGCCCTCATCCCAACTCCTCTGTAGGGACTTTATGGCCAATTTTCGTCTATTCTTACCCCATATGAATGTCGCCATGAGGGAATGTAGTTTATCAAAGAATTTGCGTGGAATGGGTACGCATGCATGTTCCAGTAGGTACAAAGCTTTGGGTTGAAGTATCATTTTGATTAAGTTTATGCGGCCCATGATGGACAGCGGTAAGGTATTCCAGGACTTAAATTTATCCACAAAGTATGACACCAAGGGACTCGTGTTTAGTTTGTGTGAGGTGACGGGGTCTTTAGTGATAATTACTCCTAAGTATTTGAATTTATCAACTACCATCAGATTCTGATACACTGGTGGCCACTCTGAGGCCTATAGCGGCATGATGGCTGATTTTGCCCAATTTATGCATAGACCAGAGAAAACCCCAAATTGCTCAATCAAGGTGATTGCTCTAGGCAAGGTGGATTCTACTGAGTCCATGTACAAGATGAGATCATCAGCATACAGACCCAACCTATCTTCCCTATTTCCTATAGCTATGCCTTTACAAATACTATCTTGCCTGATTCTTAATGCTAAATGTTCAATAGCTACCGCAAACAAAAGGGGTGACAAAGGGCATCCCTGCCTGGTTCCTCTGTATAGTTTAAATGTTGGTGATAGAGAGCCATTGATCATAATATTCGCGGATGGAGAGCTATAAATGATATTGACCCACCTGATGAACATAGGGCCAAAACCAAAGTACCTAAGGACATGTATCAAATAAGGCCATTCTACCGAGTCAAACGCTTTGGCCGTGTCTAACGCGGCCAGTGCCCACAATCTCCGGTCCGCGCATCCCAGCTGAGCAATAACCTGTGCCCTGCGTATGTTGCTGGAGGTAGACCTACCAGGGATGAAGCCAGATTGATTTTCGTGTATAATGGATGATATCGCTCTGTTCAGTCTGTTTGCTAATAATTTAGTAAGAATTTTGTAATCTAAGTTTAATAACGATATAGGGCGGTATGACCCGCACTCCGTAGGGTCCTTGTCGGGTTTTAACAAGATTACAATAGAGGCCTCGTACAACGATTCTGGGAGAGCGTCAGAATCCAGGGACGCCTTGTACATGCGCAGAAGCTGCGGTGCCAAAATGTCCGTATATTTAGAATACACCTCTAATGGAATCCCGTCCGGTCCGGGGGCTTTGCCTAAATTTAGTCCTGAGATCGCCTCCTCTACCTCCTCCAGGGTGAATTCCCCATCTAGCATTTCCCTATCTGATGCAGACAATTGCAGGTAGGAAACCTTCTGAAGGTAGTCCTCCAGTGCCTGAGTGGTATACTGAGCTCGAGAGCAGTACAGGTCTTCATCGAATTCTTTGAACCGGTCTAATATACCCTCAGGCTCAGATACCACCGTCCCATCATTATCTTTAATGCGTAGTATCGGCGGAGACATGTTATTCCTCCTCACTTCCTGTGCCAACACTTTGCCTACCCTACTGCCTTGTTCAAAGGTTTGTTGCTGCATGAAAAGCATCTTGCGGTCACTTTTTTCCTGCAAATGATTCATGTACTGTCTTCCCTTCATCATCCAATCTCTCCTGTTCTCTTCAGTGGGGTCTAAAACATATGCGTATTCTGCATTCCTGCACTGTGTGCCCAAGTCCTCCTCCCTACGACGAGTGAATTTCGTAATGTAAGAGATGGACGACTTAAGGCACCCACGCACGAAGGCTTTCAAAGTCTCCCACAGCAGGGCCGGATTTGCGTCAGCTAAGTTAACAGCAAGAAATGCATGAAGCTGGTCAGGTATCCTATCATTCAGGGACATTAAAGATAGCCAAAATGGGTGTATGCGTTGTTTGGGTATGCGGGCAGCGGAATAGGGATCAGTGATCGAGGCCATAATAGGTGCATGGTCAGATGGACCCTGGGGCCCATAATGTATCTCTCGAGTTGCCATGAAGGTGCCAGGGGTGCCCAGGAGGTAGTCAATCCTAGATAAAGCTCCTCTAGAGGGAGTGAAGCAAGAGAATTCAATTCTGTCTGGGTACCTTTCCCTCCATATGTCAATCCACCCAAGCTCATCCAACAGGCGAGCCAGGGCAGTTTTACCTGATGTCTGTCTATAGGAACTATTGGACGGGTTACGAAACCTATCCTTCAAATCATCCAGGAGCAGGTTAAGATCCCCCATGCCTAGTATCCCGGCTGACGGAAATTGTGCTGCAAATCCTGCCGCTGCCTGCAGCAGTGAAAGATTGGCAGGAGGAGGATTGTACAAATTTAGAATCACATAAGGCATTCCATTAATGTGAGCATATACGAAAACAAATTTCCCCTCAGGATCAACATTCGTGTGATGGGGTTCCCATCTAACCGCCCGGTGGATCAATAATGACACCCCTTTAGAATAAGAATTACCATATGCACTCTCCACCCATTGAGCCCAGGGTTTCCTAACTCTCCCTCTAGTTTCTGTGGTGAGGTGCGTTTCCTGCAATCCCAGAATATGTGGCGCGAAACTGCGGATATGTGAAAACACAGCCATTCGCTTCCTAGGTCCACCTAAACCTCTGACATTCCAGGACATCACTCTTAAACCCGCCATAATAAATACCAGTTAAAGATATAAGGATAATCACCCAGCTCCTGGGATCCACCATGGCGAGAATAATGTCCACTGTACATAACACTTATATCTTGCTTGTTAGACATTGCAGTAATAGCGCAAAACATTGCAAATACTTTAAACCACCCCAACAATGGGTGAACTGTTAGAACATAATCACATCCATAATAACAAGTAGCCATGTGCTTGGGGGACCTGCACGGTGTATATAGGTGGAAACCCAATGCAGGTGGAGTAGCTGACTCCCCCCATATGAAGTAATATTTGCCGGTTACATGAGTGCTTATTAAGAGGAGCAGCAAGCAATTAACCCTCAATGTCCCTGAGACCACATAACAACATGAGGTAATACTTTACCCAACTCTGACTCAGAGTAGCATTGGAGAATAAGAGCATAGAGACAATTCAAAGAAAAGAAAGAAAAAAAATAATATGAATAGAAATAGAAGGTAATCATGGTGCAGTACTTGCAGCAGCTTTTTCATCACCCTTAGGCATATCCATAAAGAACTTTAGTTGCACGCCAAATCATTTGGGAGGGGAACGTCGGTGTCTCCCAGATAGCCAGTCCTCCGCTTCAGCAGGATTGGAGAGGAAAAGTGACTTGTTGCCATCCACAACTCTCAAGCGTGCAGGATACGCCATGGAATACTTGAGGTTCATCTCCCGGAGGCGTCTTTTAATGGAGACGAAGGTAGCACGTTTCTTCTGAAGGTCAGCAGAGAAATCTGGATACAGAGAAATGTTCGCAGAGCCCAGTGATATGGTTTGTGCGACCCTAGCTTGCGCCAGAATGAGATCCCTGTCCCGCCAGTTTAGCATGCGGGCTAGTAGGGGTCTTGGGGGGGCACCAGGAGGTAGCGGTCTGGCAGGTACTCGGTGTGCCCTTTCTACCGTATATGCAGATGAGAAAACAGCATTGGGGAACACCTCTTTAAACCATCCCTCCAAGAAAGCTGCTGGATCTGGGCCCTCAGCCCGCTCTGGCATGCCAATGATGCGCACATTATTGCGCCGTGCGCTGTTCTCAAGATCGTCACATTTTTGGCGATATAGCTCCACAGATGCCTCCACTGCAGTGATCCTTGCTGGTAAGGGATTGGTCAGATCCTCCAGGTCCGACACCCTGGTTTCGGTCAGTCGCACCCGCTCACGCAGCTGCTGCACATCTTGGCGCAATAGGCCCAAATCCACCCTTACCTCCTCTATCTTCCCTGTCAGGGAGACCTGGCACCCGGTGATGGCCGCCATGAGTTGTTGGTGAGAGGTTTGCAGGGTGAATTCAGGTTCAGCCTCCGCCTCAGAGAGTGGCTGTTGTGACGACTGGCTTCTGGTGCTGGCCGCACTTGTCGGAGACGGAGCCGCGGCGCCATGTTGGGAGTCCTGCCTGGCGAACTCCTTTAGTCTCTCCGCTGCCATCTGCGCCTTACTGGGGCTCATGATTTAGGTTTGGCGCTTGCTGCTGGCTTAAGTAAGCTTATTAGGGCAAATTTCGGCAGATGTGGGGATCAGGATGGCTCAGGATAGCTGGTGGGAGCCGGAGCTTCACTCAGATGCGTCCGGCCATTACGGCAGTTGGCCACGCCCCCCGGACTAACCATTTTTAATATGCTTTTATTAAACATTTAAGGCAAGGCACATTTTGGATATCACATTCAGAACCACTTTTTTATACATTTCAGTTGTGTTGTTAAGTCTGTTTTAATCCGCTGATAGAAAATGGTTTGCCCTATTTAACTCCAAAAATATATTTTACATTTGATCGAACTGACCTCTTCATAGGAATATTTTGCGCTGTAAGCTTCATGGCATGGGTTGCATGGATGAGCAGCTGCATACAAGTCTTACATCACTAAGCACAAAACCTATAGAGTGGCCATATGATACAGGCACAAGCCTCACTCACTAGAGCGCCATACCCTCTCTCTCTAAAGGCCAAAATCACCCTATAATCTTTCTTTCAACCCCCAGTGCAGCAGAGCCAGTACTTCTGTAGAAGGCCATAGAGCCGAAAATGTTCAGCACTTTCTGTATTGGAAATCCCACCTTAATAAGCAGCAAAGTGGAGTACAGGTGTCACGCTTAGGTGTGGGAGGGAAACACTACACCGAGCATAGGAGGGAATGGGGGGACAGGGAATCAGGCCTGAGAACTAGGGAAGGAAAATGGACACCTCCTAGTGAAAACCCTAACCAAAATCCTGACTGACTACCAGTATGAACAGACCCCAAAGGTAGATGAGTTTATACGCATCAATACCTAGAGTCCTATCAAAACCTATAGGACCCTGGTACTAATGGCAGGGGTGAGACTACCTGTTCCACCAAAAGGAAGGACGAACAAGAGTCTCCTACAGGCCTAATACAAACAATAGGGAAATGCAACACACAGAACCCAAACACAATACAAAAGGGAAAGGAAAGACTTAACTTTTCAAAGGTGCAATGGAAGCACCAGGAACTCATCCGAGATACAACCACAATCTTTCCAAAGGTCCAAATAGAGGCTATAAACCGCACAGCATTGTGGGAGAAGCAAATATAAATAGAGAAGGTTAAATGACCCTGATAGCCACACCTGGGGAAAGAAGGTGTGGCAAGCACCAGAAACAACACAGACATCATTTAATCCAAACGGAAAACATGTCAGATCAAACCATGTATTGCCTGTCACGGGAACATCCGTGACAACAGGAGTCTTCTTTATTTATTTAATCAGTATCCCATGATGCACTCAAAAACGCTGCTTGCAGCGCTTTTGTGTGTGTCATGGGAACGCATTGAAATGGAACGGAATGCATTCTGGTGCTCTCTATTCCCTGCAGTTCAGTTTTGTCCCCGTTGACAATGAATAGGGACAAAGCTGAAGTTTTTTCCTCCACTTTTGAGATCTTATGACGGATCTCAATAGCGGAAAGGGAAACACTGATGTGAAAGTAGCCCTAATCATTGTAATATGGTTCTGTACCATTCAGAGGTTGTATGGAGCCATACTATGGTTGTATACATGAGACCTAAAATAGTAACTAGAAAGGGGTTAGTCCTCCATTATATGCCATGCCATTGTATAGATAATACAATGTGAACGTGTTTGCAATTTCCATACTCTAGCAAAGATTTATGACATTTAAGTACATAGTGTGGCACCATCCGATATTCAAAGTGTACATTAAAGTGTATGTCCTTCTACTGAGTGCTGGTGGACACACATGCTCAGTCACTCTCCTCACAGCCAGGTCACGGCAAAGTGATCCTCCGGTCACAGCAGTACAGCCAATAAAAATAGCTTTCTGCCCTGTTTGTCAGAAAATGAGTAGAGTCTGCAGAATTTGTACAGCTGAGAATACTCTGTTTATTGCCTGAAGTAAGGACAAGCTATATTGATTGTTAGCTGCAGAAGGGTAAGGAGAGTAATTCTGTCCAGAGCCTACCCCCAGCAGTACAGATTGGAAGCAGCACCAGCAACACAAAGGGGGAGCTGGAGTCACAAAAAAATGATGATTTTTTTTTTGCTAGAAACACTGTAAATTATTTTAAATTGGCTATTAATAGCCTTTCTGGACTTTTGGTGTGAAAATGATTACTAAGATAACCTCTTTATTTTAGTTTCTTCCTAGCATAGCTGTGCAAACTTAAAACATTTTCCAACTAGGCATTAAACTGAAGATTGATAAAATAAACTGAGTTTATGAAATCAAGGGAGCCTAATTAGAAGTACATAACATCGTATTGCTGCTACTTGATGAATCCTATTAAGATTAGAAATTCAATATCCCATCTGAATGATGGCCTTTCCCGCCGCCAGCATTTTGTCAGAGCATTTATTTAGTGCTGCTGGGGGCATAATAACTGATAAGTGCATCCGCCTTTCAATTTAAAATGCTGACCGGTTGAATGAACAAGGCCTGGATTGCCTCTGACTTCTCTACTCCACCAAAGGAAAGTGGCTGAACATAAAGGCACTCTAAATGTGGCTTTTAAGGTGTATTGAATGCACTGTATTCCCATGCACCCCTTCCACCACTAAAAAGGGTATGTGGTTCAATCTCCCTTTTCTCGTCCTCCTCCTCCATCATATCAACATGCTTATCAGGCTGCCCTCGATCCTAATGTTTTAGAGGGTCAGCTCAGCAACTGGCCCTCACCTTTAATGTTTTATAGGGTTACCAGCAGGCCCTCAAACATAATGTTTTTGAGGGTCACCAGCAGGCCCTTAACCAAAATGTTTTAGAGGGTCACCAGCAGGCCCTCGCCCATATTGTTTTTGAGGGTCACCAGCAGGCCCTCGCCCAAAATGTTTGAGAGGGTCACCAGCAGGCCCTCGCCCATAATGTTTTAGAGGATCACCAGCAGGCCCTCACCTATAATGTTTTAGAGGGTCACCAGCAGGCCCTCGCCCCTAATGTTTTAGATGGTCAGATCAGCAGCAAGCATTCACCCCTAATGTTTTAGAGGGTCAGCTCAGCAGCAGACCCTCACCACTAATGTTTAAGATGGTCAGATCAGCAACAGGCCATTGCCACTAATATTTTAGATGGTCAGCTCAGCAGCAGGCCCTCGCACCTAATGTTTTTGAAGATTAGCAGCAGGCACTTACCCCTAATGTTTTAGTTGGTCACATCAGCAGCAGGCCCTCACCCCTAATGTTTTAGATGGTCAGATCAGCAGGCCCTTGCTCTAATAGTCATCATTTTTCAAAGGTGTGTAGGATGCCCTCCTTTATGTGTAATAAAGGGTGTATTGTAGTGCCGATTCCTTGCAATTTCTGGCAGCCCTTTCACTTATTGCATAGGCTTTATGAGTGTAGGAGTCCCACTACCTGAACAATTGTACCACAAAGTGAATAAGGCCCTCCTTTATGTGATATACAGGTTGTATCAGAGTGCCTCTTCCTTGTAATTTTTGGCAGCACTTGCACTTTATATACAAGTAAATATACAGGAAAAAATGTTTCCTAACAATTTTTCCTCTAAAATCGATTTTATCTTCGGTTTGGTGCATATTATTGTCAGTCTGTAAAAGGGGAGTACTACTCGGACAACATCGTTCCAAGCAGCGACCTGGGAGTCCAAGATGCATCCAGACATCCTCCCTATGCTGTTCCCGAACCATTTCAGTGGTGTTTCCATCAATTTCTGACCTTTTCCTGTGAACCAGACACCCTCCATTCTTCCGAGCAGGGGGTGCCTGGTTTAAAGCTCTGGTTCTCCCATTGACTTCGATTGTGCTGGGGTGCTCTGTAGAGCACCCGAGCAGCCCGAGGTGTTTTACTCAAGCACTTTGGTGCTCTACCAACACTAGCACTTTGACACTTTGGGCAAAATTTGGCAATTTTCACCTAAGGGTGTACTCACTTTTGTTGCCAGTGGCTTAGATATTAATGGCTGTGTTGAATTATTTTAAGGGCACACAAAATTTACACAAGTGACCCCATTTTGGAAAGAAGACACCCCAAGGTATTTCGTGATGGGCATAGTGAGTTCATTTAAGTTTTTATTTTTTGTCACAAGTTAGTGGAATATGAGACTTTGTAAGAAAAAAAAAATTTTAAAAAAATCATCATTTTCCACTAACTTGTGACAAAAAATAAAAAATACTAGGAACTCGCCATGCCCCTCACGGAATACCTTTGGGTGTCTTCTTTCCAAAATGGGGTCACTTGTGGGGTAGTTATACTGCCCTGGCATTCTAGGGGCCCAAATGTGTGGTAAGTAGTTTGAAATCAAAATGTGTAAAAAATGGCCGGTGAAATCCGAAAGGTGCTCTTTGGAATGTGGCCCCCTTTGCCCACCTAGGCTGAAAAAAAGTGTCACACATGTGGTATTTCCGTACTCAGGAGAAGTTGGGCAATGTGTTTTGGGGTGTCATTTTACATATACCCATGCTGGGTGAGAGAAATATCTCGGCAAAAGACAACTTTTCCCATTTTTGTTATACAAAGTTGGCATTTGACCAAGATATTTCTCTTACCCAGCATGGGTATATGTAAAATGACACCCCAAAACACATTCCCCAACTTCTCCTGAGTACGGCGATACCACATGTGTGACACTTTTTTGCAGCCTAGATGCGCAAAGGTGCCCAAATTCCTTTTAGGAGGGCATTTTTAGACATTTGGATACAAGACTTCTTCTCACGCTTTGGGGCCCCTAAAATGCCAGGGCAGTATAAATACCCCACATGTGACCCCATTTTGGAAAGAAGACACCCCAAGGTATTCAACGAGGGGCATGGCGAGTTCATAGAAAAAAAAATTTTGGCACAAGTTAGCGGAAATTGATTTTTTGGTTTTTTTTCTCACAAAGTCTCCATTTCCGCTAACTTGGGACAAAAATTTCAATCTTTCATGGACTCAATATGCCCCTCAGCGAATACTTTGGGGTGTCTTCTTTCCAAAATGGTGTTATTTGTGGGGTGTTTGTACTGCCCTGGCATTTGAGGCTCTCCGCAATCATTACATGTATGGCCAGCATTAGGAGTTTCTGCTATTCTCCTTATATTGAGCATACGGGTAATGAGAATTTTATTTTACGTTCCGCCTCTGGGCTGAAAGAAAAAAATGAACGGCACAGATTTCTTCATTCGCATCGATCAATGTGGATGAAAAAATCTCTGCCAAAAAAAGAAAAAGGAGGGGAAAGGCGTCTGCCAGGACGTAGGAGCTCCGCCCAACATCCATACCCACTTAGCTCGTATGCCCTGGCAAACCAGATTTATCCATTCACATCAATCGATGTGGATGAATAAATCATTGCCGGGATTTTTTATTTTTTTTATATATACAAAGTGTTTGCCAAAGCATATGAACACCGCCACCTCCTCAGCTCATATGCCTCGGCAAACATATCTTTTACTGCAGAGGAGAAATCTCGTCTTGCAGCGCCGCATACACCGACTTGTGTGTAATCTGACAGCAGTGCAATGCTTCTGTCAGAATGCACATCAGTGCTGCAGCTGGTTCATCGGTTGGTCCACCTGGAAGGTAAAAAAAACAAAACAAAAAAGAAAAAACCAGGCCGCAACACAATAAATTTTATTAACTTTATAATAACTTTTGAACAGAACATATAAACTTTTTTTTAACTTTTTGAACTGAAGTTAACTTTTTTGCTTACTTTTTTTTTTTTTTTTTTTTTACCTTTTATAGGACAAACCTCTCCTTCCCCATGGGACAATGTGCAAAGCGCAAATCGCCCAAAGATGTGGCGAAGTACATTATGCACTTTATCCCAGGTGAAAGGAGAGGTTTGCAGTAGCTGTGAGTGTAAGGGCCCTAATAGCCCTGTGTGCCTGTCCTGTGAGATGCAATCCCTATGCTAAGTGTACCTGTGTGTGGTACTTCCGGAAACACTCTCCAAAGCATAGGGCAGGGTGGTCAGGACAGTCAGGACAGAAATAGCGGGTGTCACGCCTTATTCCACTCCTGCTACAGACACGACATCTTTTTCGGGGTGATGGTTGGGTTGAGGTACCAGGAACGACACTGGGGAAATGTCGCTCGTGTAGACGGCTAACTACACTGGTGGATGGGGCCACGGAACCTTCTGGATACAGGAGGTTCTCGATGATCTCTTCCTGAAATTTGAGGAAGGATCGTGTTCTCCCAGCCTTACTGTAGAGAACAAAACTATTGTACAGAGCCAATTAAATTAAATATACAGACACCTTCTTATACCTTCTTATTCTGGTGCGTCGGGAAACTAAATACGGAGACAACATCTGGTCATTGAAGTCCACCCCTCCCATGAGCAAATTATAGTCGTGGACACAGAGGGGCTTTTCAATGACACGGGTTGCTCGCTCAATTTGGATTGTCGTGTCTGCGTGAATGGAGGAGAGCATGTAAACGTCACGCTTGTCTCTCCATTTCACCGCGAGCAGTTCTTCGTTACACAAGGAAGCCCTCTCCCCCCTTGCAAGACGGTTGGTAACAAGCCGTTGGGGGAAGCCCATGCGACTAGTTTGCGCGGTGCCACAGGCGCAAATCTGTTCTAGAAACAAATGCCTAAAGAGGGCCACACTTGTGTAGAAATTGTCCACATAAAGATGGTACCCCTTGCCAAATAAGGGTGACACCAAGTCCCAGACTGTCTTCCCACTGCTCCCCAGGTAGTCAGGGCAACCGACCGGCTCCAGGGTCTGATCTTTTCCCTCATAGATCCGAAATTTGTGGGTATAGCCTGTGGCCCTTTCACAGAGCTTATAAAATTTGACCCCATACCGGGCACGCTTGCTTGGGATGTATTGTTTGAAGCCAAGGCGCCCGGTAAAATGTATTAGGGACTCGTCTACGCAGATGTTTTGCTCTGGGGTATACAAATCTGCAAATTTCTGGTTGAAGTGGTCTATGAGGGGCTGAATTTTGTGGAGCCGGTCAAAAGCTGGGTGGCCTCTGGGACGGGAGGTGGTGTTGTCGCTAAAATGCAGGAAACGCAGGATGGCCTCAAATCGTGCCCTGGACATAGCAGCAGAGAACATGGGCATGTGATGAATCGGGTTTGTGGACCAATATGACCGCAATTCATGCTTTTTAGTTAGACCCATGTTGAGGAGAAGGCCCAGAAAAATTTTAATTTCGGAAACTTGGACTGGTTTCCACCGGAAAGGCTGGGCATAATAGCTTCCCGGGTTGGCGGATATAAATTGTGTGGCATACCGGTTTGTCTCTGCCACGACTAAGTCCAAGAGCTCTGCAGTCAAGAACAGCTCAAAAAATCCCAGGGCCGAACCGATCTGAGCCGTCTCAACCTGAACTCCAGACTGGGCGGTGAAAGGGGGAACTAATGGTGCGGCTGAAGTTGGTGACTGCTAATCAGGGTTTGCCAGCACCTCAGGGATTCTAGAGGCTCTACGGGCCTGTCTGTGCGGTGGCTGCGACGGGGTAACTACTGCACGTGCCACCGTACCAGCTTCAACTGCCCTTCTGGTGCTCGCCACTTCACCATGTTGTACGGCAGTGCTGGTACTAGGTCCAGGGAGGGCTGCGCTGCTGGTGTATGCCTCACCACGTGATCCGACAGCGCCAGCCCCACTCTGCTGCTCTTGAAGCGGATCCTGCGTAACCTGTGGTCTAGCGACACGGGGCCGGGTACGCCTGGTGCTATCAGGGACCTCCACCTCCTCGTCCGAACTTTGGGTCAGAGTGCCACTGCTTTCTACAGGTTCATATTCTGACCCGCTAGATTCGTCAGATGAGGGTTCCCATTCCTCATCCGACTGGGTCAGAATCCTGTAGGCCTCTTCAGAAGAATACCCCCTGTTTGACATTTGGACTACTAAATTTAGGGGTATTCCCTGAGACTACCCAAGAAAAAAAGCAAGCCTGTCTTACAAAGGGGAGGCTAGCGAAGTACCGGAGGCCGCTGCGGTTGATAAAAAATATCAAAACTGATTTTTTTATCGCCGCAGCGCTTGGAAAGTGATTGTGCAGTGATCAAAAAAATATTTTTTTTTTGTCACTGCGGTGGGGCGGGCGTGGGTGAACGCACGTGTGGGCGACCAATCAGGCCTGATCGGGCAAACACTGCGTTTTGGGTGGAGGGCGAACTAAGGTGACACTAATACAATTATAGAGCAGACTGTGATCAGTTTTGATCACTTACAGATACTATAAATGTACAAATGCTGATTAGCGATACGCTAAACAGCGAATAAGTGACTGCGGTGCGGTGGGCTGGGCGCTAAACAATCGCTAAACTACCTAACCAAGGGGCCTAAACTATCCTAAAACCTAACCGTCAATACCAGTGAAAAAAAAAAAGTGACAGTTTACACTGATCTCTTTTTTCCTTTCACTAGGTGATTGACAGGGGCGATCAAGGGGTGATCAAGGGGTTAATTCGGGTGATGGGGGTGATCTGGGGCTAAGGTGTAGTGTTGGTGGGTACTCACAGTGATCTCTGCTCCTCTGCTGGAACCAACCGACGAAAAGGACCAGCAGAGGAGCAGACAAGCCATATAACAGATCATATTTACTAATATGATCTGTTATATGGCTTGTGATTCGTTTTTTTGAAAATCGCCAACGTGCCAGCCAATGATCGTGGCTGGCAGGCTGGTGACAAACTTGTCCTCTAACTTTTGCCGGCCCACGATGCGCATGCGCGGGCCGGCTTTGAGCGAAATCTCGCGTCTCGCGAGATGACTCGTATATGCGTGAATCTGCGCAGCGCTGCCGCCTCCAGAACGCGATCCTGCGTTAGGCGGTCCGGAGGCGGTTAAAATATATATTTTTAACAATACTTTTATCTGCAGCACTATTGATAGCCAGAAATGCTTTATTACTCTGTAAACATCCTTTATACTTATGTTTATTCTGCCAATGTATCATAACTAGAGTTGAGCGAACGCGAACTGTAAAGTTCGTATTCTTACCGAACTTTAGGTTTTTTCGGCACCCGGACCCGAACATTTACGTAAAAGTTCGGGTTCGGTGTTCGGCGCTTTCTTGGCGCTTTTTGAAAGGCTGCACAGCAGCCAATCAACAAGCGTCATACTACTTGCCCCAAAAGGCCATCACAGCCATGCCTACTATTGGCATGGCTGTGATTGGCCAACTGCAGCATGTGACCCAGCCTCTATTTAAGCTGGAGTCACATAGCGCCGCCCGTCACTCTGCTTGGATTAGTGTAGGGAGAGGCTGCAGCTGCTGTGAGGGAGAGATAAGGGCGAAATCTTATCAAAAACAGCTTTTTTTACTCAGCGATCTACAGCAAATGTGTTTTGAGGGTGCAGTGCACAATTTTTTTAAGCCTGCCCTGAGCCAACTACTGCTGAAAACAAACTTTTTTTACTTCAGTTTGTCAATATCAATACTTAATCGTCAGCCATTGTATGCAACGATAGTGCACCAGCACAGGCTATCTGCATGTCTGCAAGTCCAGAAATACAGCTTTTTGCTTACTGGGATTTAAAAAATAACTTTTTTTTCATATAGTGCACAACTAGGATTAGACGTGCATAAGTGAGTGTCATATTTTGGCCAGAAATGCATCTTATTGGTTACTGGGGTGAAAAAACCCTCTAATATACTGCACATATGGAATTAGACGTGCATAAGTGACTGTCACATTTAGGCCAGAAATACGTTTTTTTGCTAACTGGGGTGAAAAAACCCTCTAATATACTGCACATCTGGGATTTGACGTGCATAAGTGACTGTCACATTTAGGCCAGAAATACGACTTTTTGGTTACTGGGGTAAAAAAAACCTCAGATATACTGCACATCTGGGATTAGACATGCATAAGTGACTGTCACATTTAGGCCAGAAATATGGCTTTTTGGTTACTGGGGTGAAAAAACCCTCTGATATACTGCACATCTGGGATTAGACATGCATAAGCAAGTGTCACATTTAGGCCAGAAATACGGCTTTTTGGTTACTGGGGTGAAAAAACCCTCTGATATACTGCACATCTGGGATTAGACATGCATAAGTGACTATCACATTTAGGCCAGAAATACGGCTTTTTGGTTACTGGGGTGAAAAAACCCTCTGATATATTCTGCACATCTGGGATTAGACGTGCATAAGTGACTGTCACATTTAGGCCAGAAATACGGCTTTGTGCTTACGGGGGTGAAAAAACCCTCTGATATATTGCACATCTGGGATTAGACGTGCATAAGTTACTGTGAAATTTAGGCCATAAATACCGCTTACATATAGAGTTAAAAAAAAAAATTTGATTGCAATACCCTACATTTGTGTTTTTATTGGCGGTTAATTAGTTTTAACAGACTTAACCACTTTTTACTTTGCTTTGTAAACGCTAACTATGAGGCAAACATCTAATAAGGGACGCGTCATGGTCGTGGTGGTGGTGTTGGTGGAGTCTCTGGTGCAGGGAGAGGATGTGGCAATTCTGCCTCAGCTACACATCCTACTGAACCTACTACCTCAGGTCCCAGTAGCCGCCAGAATCTACAGCGATATTTGGTTGGGCCTAATGCCGTTCTATGGATGGTAAGGCCTGAGCAAGTACAGGCGCTAGTCAATTGGGTGGCCGACAGTGGATCCAGCACGTTCACATTATCTCCCACCCAGTCTCCTGCAGAAAGCGCACAGGTGGCACCTGAAACCCATGCCCATCAGTCTGTCACATCACCCCCGTGCATATCTGGGAACCTGTCTGAGCCTCAAGTCATGCAGCAGTCTCTTATGCTGTTTGAAGACTCTGCTGGCAGGGTTTCCCAAGGTCATCCACCTAGCCCTTCCCCAGGGGTGGAAGACATAGAATGCACTGACGCACAACCACTTATGTTTCCTGATGAGGACATGGGAATACCACCTCAGCACGTCTCTGATGATGACGAAACACAGGTGCCAACTGCTGCGTCTTTCTGCAGTGTGCAGACCGAAAAGGAGGTCAGGGAGGAAGACTGGGTGGAAGACGATGCAGGGGACGATGAGGTCCTAGACCCCACATGGAATGAAGGTCGTGCCACTGACTTTCAGAGTTTGGAGGAAGAGGCAGTGGTGAGACCCAGCCAACAGCGTAGCAAAAGCGGTAGCAGGGTGCAAAAGCAGAGCTGCCGTCGCCAAAACAGTTCGCCTGCTACTGGCCACCGTCACCAGGGACTGAGCACACCAAAGGCAGCTTCAAGGAGTTCCCTGGCATGGCACTTCTTCACACAATGTGCTGACGACAAGACCCGAGTGGTTTGCACGCTGTGCCATCAGAGCCTGAAGCGAGGCATTAACGTTCTGAACCTTAGCACAACCATGACCATGCATCTACATGCGAGACACGGGCTGCAGTGGAGTAAGCACCTTCAAAACCAAGAAAGGGCTGAGGCCCCTACTGCTCCCTCTTCTGCTGCTGCCTCGGCCTCTTCCTCCGCCTCTGGAGGAACGTTGGCACCTGCCGCCCAGCAAACAGAGGATGTGCCATCAACAACAGCACCTCCGTCACCAAGCATCTCCACCATGTCACACGGAAGCGTTCAGCTCTCCATCTCACAAACCTTTGATAGAAAGCGTAAATTCCCACCTAGCCACCCTCGATCCCTGGCCCTGAATGCCAGCATTTCTAAACTACTGGCCTTTGAAATGCTGTCATTCAGGCTGGTGGAGACAGACAGCTTCAAACAGCTCATGTCGCTTGCTGTCCCACAGTACATCGTTCCCAGCAGCCACTACTTCTTCAGGAGAGCCGTGTCCTTCCTTTACAACCAAGTATCGAATAAAATTAAGTTTGTACTGCGCAACGCCATCTGTGGCAAGGTCTACCTAACCACAGATACGTGGACCAGTACGCACGGCCAGAGACGCTATATCTCCCTAACTGCACACAGGGTAAATGTAGTGGCGGCTGGGCCCCAGGCTGAGAGCTGTTTGGCACACGTCCTTCCGCTGCCAAGGATCGCAGGGCATCATTCTTTGCCTCCTGTTGCCTCCTCCTCCTACTCGGCTTCCTCCTCCTCTTCTACCACCTCCTCATCCGGTCAGCGACAGACCTTCACCACCAACTTCAGCACAGCCAGGGGTAAACGTCAGCAGGCCGTTCTGAAACTGATGTGTTTGGGGGACAGGCCCAACACCGCGCAGGAGTTGTGGCGGGGTATAGAACAACAGACCGACGAGTGGTTGCTGCCAGTGAGCCTCAAGCCCGACCTGGTGGTGTGCGATAATGGGCGAAATCTCTTTGCAGCTCTGGGACTAGCCGCTTTGACGCATATCCCTTGAATGGCGCATGTGCTGAATTTGGTGATGCAGAAATTCATTCACAACTACCCCGACATGTCAGAGCTGCTGCATAAAGTGCGGGCCGTCTGTGCGCGCTTCCGGAATTCTCATCCTACCGCCGCTCGGCTGTCTTCTCTACAGCGTAACTTCGGCCTTCCCGCTCACCGCCTCATATGCGACGTGCCCACCAGGTGGAACTCCACCTTTCACATGCTGGAGAGACTGTGCGAGCAGCAGCAGGCCATAGTGGAGTTTCAGCTGCAGCACACACGGGTGAGTCGCACTGTGGAACAGCACCACTTCAACACCAATGACTGGGCCTCCATGCGAGACCTGTGTGCCCTGTTGCACTGTTTCGGGTACTTCACCAACATGGCCAGTGGCGATGACGCCGTTATCAACGCTACAATACCACTTCCATGTCTCCTTGAGAAAACACTTAGGGCGATGATGGAAGAGGATGTGGCCCAGGATGAGGAGGAGGAAGAGAATTCATCTCTAACACTTTCAGGCCAGTCTTTTAGAAGTGGCTCAGAAAGATGATGTTTGCAACAGCAGAGGCCAGGTACAAATTTGGCCAGACAGGGCCCACTACTGGAGGACGAGGAGGAGGAGCAGGATGGGGATGAAGCATGTTCATAGCGGGGTGGCATCCAACGCAGCTCGGGCCCCTCCATTGTGCGTGGCTGGGGGGATACGGAGGACGCAGACGATACGCCTCCCACAGAGGACAGCTTGTTCTTACCTCTGGGCAGCCTGGCACACATGAGCGACTACATGCTGCAGTGCCTGCGCAACGACAGCAGAGTTGCCCACATTTTAACGTGTGCTGACTACTGGGTGGCCACCCTGCTGGATCCCCGTTACAAAGACAATGTGCCGTCCTTAATTCCCTCACTGGAGCGTGATCGGCAGATGCGCGACTACAGGCGCATGCTGGTAGACGCGCTTCTGAGAGCATTCCCGACTGACGCCGGGGGACAAGTGGAAGCACAAGGCAAAGGCAGCGGAGGAGGAAGAGGTCGCCAACGCAGCTGTGTCAGTGCCAGCACCTTAGAAGGCAGGGTTAGCATGGCCGACATGTGGAAAAGCTTTGTCACCTCGCCGCAACAACCGGCCCCAACTGCTGATATGGAGCGTGTTAGCAGGAGGCAGCATTTGAACAACATGGTGGAACAGTACCTGTGCACACGCCTACACGTACTGACTGATGGTTCTGCCCCATTCAACTTCTGGGTCTCCAAATTGTCCACATGGCCAGAGCTTGCCCTGTATGCGTTGCAGGTGCTGGCCTGCCCTGCAGCGAGTGTACTCTCTGAACGTGTATTTAGCATGGCAGGAGGCGTCATTACAGACAGACGCAGTCGCCTGTCCACAGCCAACGTGGACAAGCTCACGTTCTTAAAAATGAACCAGGCTTGGATCCCTCAGGACTTGTCTGTACCTTGTGCAGAATAGACAGTTTTAACAGCCTCAACCATCTATCCTTGTACTCAAGTGCACTTATTCCTTTTTTTTTATATATATATGTCCCAATATTTTGGGGTATACACCTATGTAAAAATGCAAAATAACACACATCTGTGTTGGCTACCTTTTCCTCCTTCGCCGCCGCTTTCACCTAGACCGCCACGTGAGCCTACACGGCCACATCTACCCATTCACCGCCTCCTCAACCTCTTCCTCCTACATCATTCCTAATTTTACTTTTATGTTTTTTTTTATTCATTTCCCTATCCACATTTGTTTGCTGAGCGTTTGCCATGCTCTTAAGCACATTTTGCTGCTTTTTGCAGCCCTCTAGCTCTTTCCATAACATTTTTACAGCCATTTTAGTGCTCAAAAGTTCGGGTCCCTATTGACTTCAATGGGGTTCGGGTTTAGGGTCAAGTTCGGGTCCCGAACCCGAATTTTTTTTTCAATTTCGGCCGAACCTGCCGAAGTCGAACATCCAGGTGTCCGCTCAACTCTAATCATGACATGTTTTCTTACCTTGACTAGTTGCTTAATGTTAGTAGGCACAACTAGATCTTTCCATGTGCACCAAGATGAGAATTTCTTATTAATGTAGACAATATCATATACACTTTCAGTTTTTGATAATTGAAAAGACTTTGGGATTTGCAGACCACTTAATTTTGGATTGTGAGAAGCTTGGTTAGATAGATTTTTCAAAAATTCACTAAACCTGGAAATAACAAAGAAAAACAATTTAGTATTTTATTGTCGACTAGGGCAATTCTACATACAATTAGGCATAATTAGGCATCAATTCTCATTTTTCTAATGTTTTAGATGGTCAGATCAGCAGCAGGCCCTCGCCCCTAATGTTTTAGAGGGTCACCATCAGGCAATTGCTCCTAATGTTTTTGAGCATCACCAGCAGGCCATCAATCATAATTTTTCAAGGGTGTGTATAATGCCCTCCTCTATTTATAATAAAGGGTATATTGGAGTGCCGCTTCCTTGTATTTTTTGGCAGCCCTTTTACTTAGTGCATAGGCTTTATGACTGTAGGAGTCCCACTACCTGAACAATTGTACCACAATGTGAATGGGGCCCTCCTTTATGTGATATACAGGTTGTATCGAAGTGCCTCTTCCTTGTAATTTTAGGCAGCACTTGCACTTTATATACAAGTAAATATACAGGAAAGAATGTTTCCTAACAATTTTTCCTCTAAAATCGATTTTATCTTCGGTTTGGTGCATATTATTGTCAGTCTGCAAAAGTGCCGTACTACTCGGACAACATCGTTCCAAGCAGCAACCTGGGAGTCCAAGATGCATCCAGACATCCTCTCCATGCTGTTCCCGAACCATTACAGTGGTGTTTCCATCAATTTATGACCTTTTCCTTTGAACCAGACACCCTCCCTCTTCAGAGCAGGGGGTGCCTGGTTTAAAACTCTGGTTCTCCCATTGACTTCCATTGTGCTTGGGTGCTCTGTAGAGCACCCAAGAATCCCAAAGTTCTCAATCAACACTAGTCTGTACGATTGCAACTATACCACATAGGTATACTTTTTCTTGCATTTTGAGGCTACATGCACATGACCATATGTGTTTTGCAGATGCCATCCGTTTTTCTTGCGGATCCATAGTAACAATGCCTGAAATGGACGAGAATAGGAAATGTTCTTTTTTTTTTTCGGGGCTACGGAAACTCATTTTTTTTCTGCGCATCACCATATTCTGACCCGCATAACTTTTTTTTTTTTATGTGTAGGGAGCTGTGCTGTTGATGTGTAGGGAGCTCCTTTTTTGCAGGGTGATCTGTACTTTTCATTGATACCATTCTGGTGTATATGACTTTTTGATCACTTTTTATATAATTTTTTTATGAGAGTGAAAATGACCAAAAACAGCAAATCAGCCATTTTTCTCACTTTTTTTTTCAGTTTCCCTCTTTGCCATAATGGATGAATATTTTTCAATTTTTTTTTATAGTACAGGGTTTTTTGAATGCGGTGATACCCATTTTATTTTTTTTATGTATTTTATTTTGAGGAAAGGGGGGTGATTAGAATTTTTATTTAAAAAAAACAAAACATTTTTTTTCTTTTTTACACTTTTTAATTGTTCCCATAACAAACTGTAACAAGCAATCATTAGATTGCTTCTTTCATAGACTCCAATGGATTATCATTGGAGTCTATGGGGATTATACTATGTTTCTATGTAGCCCCCAGGGGCTGCATAAGTACTAATATGTGGCACCCCCTTGTCACTCAGAAGGACAGAGGCTACCACACATACATTACGGCTCCCCAGATCCTTACTAGGGGGAGCTGGTGCACTCGAGTTAAATCAATCGACATTTCATCTATTGAGTGACCAAATCCTTCTTCTGCCACATAAGATGTCCATTCCACTTCTCAGAATATCTGATGCAAAGTATTCATCATTAGTCCTAAACATTCAGTGCTGGTCCAGCTTGGCCAGTAGTGCTTGGCCAGCACTACTCACATGGACATTGCTGAACAACCCAACAGCAGCTCTGGAAATATAGTAAGTGTCCTGGACTACCGATGCGCAGTGTGCATCAGTGGTTTTGGGTAGCAGAAAAGGGCTCTGGGAATCGGTGGATTCAGCAGATCACTAATTAAAATAGATGTATCTTTGCTCTCCATTTTCAAGTTAAAATGAAAATCTTCTTCTGGAACTGGTGGACCTCTGGGACCCGCACCTACAACGAAAATGGAGCGGGGAAATGAACAGATGGCGCACTGCGCATACACAGCCGCCCTCCATTCATTACTATGGGGCTGCTGAAAATAGCGGAGCGCTGGCTTGGCAATTTCCGTCTTCCCCATAGAAATGAATGGGAGCAGGGGCCACGCAGTGCTTTGTGGTGGACGGACCCCGGGAAAATCAGGGTCCTCCAGCCACAGCTCTCCCCGCTCCGTTCTCGTTGTTAGTGCGGGTCCCAGAGGTGCGACCAGCACCTATCAGACAATGGGGGCATATCTTAGCCATATGCCCCCATTGTAAGTGATGGAAATACCCCTTTAAATTCATCAGTCAATTTGTTATTTGGGTAATATAAATTTATATTTTTTGTTTAATTAAAGGCTATAAAACTTATGCCATCTAACATTTGCATAATTTTTTTCAGTTTTCCAGATCTATACATGCAGCCACTCTTTCCAGGAAATTAATATTTGTCCTGATCATGTGATAGTCACACATATGTCTGGCTCATTAAGGCTCTGATAGCTGTACAGTAAAGAGCTATGCACCTATGGCATCATGACATGAGCAGAACAGATTATAATGTCGTGGAAGAAAAGGAACATTTACACACGCCGACTGTGCAGGCAATTATCAGAATGGAACTTTTCCATCTTGATAATAGCCTGATCATCAGTAGAGATAAGAGCTGCACCTCCATGGTGTGAGGAAAAGTGATGGCTACTGCCATCACTACAGAATTATTGTTTCTGGGAAGCAGAGTGCTGTTCCCACAACATGATCTGCTGACCATAAACAATGATTTAATGTGCTGCATAAACAATGAATTCACCTGAGGAACGAGCATTTTGCTTGTTCATCAAGTGTCGGTACCACTTTTACATGGACCAATTATAAGAAACGAGAGTTAATACTAACGTTCATTCCTGATAATCGGCCCGAAAATTGTAAAGTAGAGATATCCCAAACTATTCGCCGGCGAACATCGCTTGTTCGCGTTCACTGCGGCGGGCGAACATATGCGATGTTCGGTCCGCCCCCTATACATCATCATTGAGAAAACTTTGACCCTGTACCTCACAGTTAGCAGACACATTCCAGCCAATCAGCATACCCTTCCTCCCAGACCCTCCCACCTCCTCTAAAAATGCAAGGACGGCAGCCCTCTTAGATTCATTCTGAAGCTGCAGTGTTAGTTAGAGCAGGGAGAGTGCTGCTGCTGCTGAATTAATAGGGAAATCGTTAGCTAGGCCAGTGTTCTGTGTCCACTCCAGTCCTCAAAGACTCATCTGATCTGCTGTAAGGACAGCGTCCTGACAGCACCCCAAAAAGCCCTTTTTAGGGCTGGTACATCAGTCTGCTTTTATATTTTTTTTGTCTATACAGGTTCTTCTAAAAAAATTAGCATATTGTGATAAAGTTCATTATTTTCTGTAATGTACTGATAAACATTAGACTTTCATATATTTTAGATTCATTACACACAACTGAAGTAGTTCAAGCCTTTTCTTGTTTTAATATTGATGATTTTGGCAT
Organism: Bufo bufo; assembly: GCF_905171765.1. NCBI lineage: Eukaryota > Metazoa > Chordata > Amphibia > Anura > Bufonidae > Bufo > Bufo bufo. The sequence goes on along the minus strand of NC_053389.1, from coordinate 449,258,197 downwards.
ACAGCTCATGAAAACCCCAAATTCCTATCTCAAAAAATTAGCATATCATGAAAAGGTTCTCTAAATGAGCTATTAACCTAATCATCTGAATCAACTTATTAACTCTAAACACCTGCAAAAGATTCCTGAGGCTTTTAAAAACTCCCAGCCTAATTCATTACTCAAAACCGCAATCATGGGTAAGACTGCCGACCTGACTGCTGTCCAGAAGGCCATCATTGACAGCCTCAAGCAAGAGGGTAAGACACAGAAAGAAATTTCTGAACGAATAGGCTGTTCCCAGAGTGCTGTATCAAGGCACCTCAGTGGGAAGTCTGTGGGAAGGAAAAAGTGTGGCAGAAAACGCTGCACAACGAGAAGAGATGACCGGACCCTGAGGAAGATTGTGGAGAAGGACCGATTCCAGACCTTGGGGGACCTGCGGAAGCAGTGGACTGAGTCTGGAGTAGAAACATCCAGAGCCACCGTGTACAGGCGTGTACAGGAAATGGGCTACAGGTGCTGCATTCCCCAGGTCAAGCCACTTTTGAACCAGAAACAGCGGCAGAAGCGCCTGACCTGGGCTACAGAGAAGCAGCACTGGACTGTTGCTCAGTGGTCCAAAGTACTTTTTTCGGATGACTGGAAAGAGGGAAATGCCAAAATGCCTGAAGTCCAGTGTCAAGTACCCACAGTCAGTGATGGTCTGGGGTGCTATGTCAGCTGCTGGTGTTGGTCCACTGTGTTTTATCAAGGGCAGGGTCAATGCAGCTAGCTATCAGGAGATTTTGGAGCACTTCATGCTTCCATCTGCTGAAAAGCTTTATGGAGATGAAGATTTCATTTTTCAGCACGACCTGGCACCTGCTCACAGTGCCAAAACCACTGGTAAATTGTTTACTGACCATGGTATTACTGTGCTCAATTGGCCTGCCAACTCTCCTGACCTGAACCCCATAGAGAATCTGTGGGATATTGGGAAGAGAATGTTGAGAGACGCAAGACCCAACACTCTGGATGAGCTTAAGGCCGCTATCGAAGCATCCTGGGCCTCCATAACACCTCAGCAGTGCCACAGGCTGATTGCCTCCATGCCACGCCGCATTGAAGCAGTCATTTCTGCAAAAGGATTCCCGACCAAGTATTGAGTGCATAACTGAACTTAATTATTTGAAGGTTGACTTTTTTTGTATTAAAAACACTTTTCTTTTATTGGTCGGATGAAATATGCTAATTTTTTGAGATAGGAATTTTGGGTTTTCATGAGCTGTATGCCAAAATCATCAATATTAAAACAAGAAAAGGCTTGAACTACTTCAGTTGTGTGTAATGAATCTAAAATATATGAAAGTCTAATGTTTATCAGTACATTACAGAAAATAATGAACTTTATCACCATATGCTAATTTTTTGAGAAGAACCTGTATATATATTGCAGTTGCCTGCCCGTGTGTGAGAGGCCACAGGCCCACAGACTGTACTGTGTGCACACCACTCATATAGGGTGGCACAGTACCTTGCAGATAAAAAAAGTCATTACATTTTTCCTCTGTAAAATAATTGCAGTTACCTGCCAGTGAGTGTCAGGCCCACAGATTGTAGTGTGCCCACTGCCCACCACTCATATAGGGAAGCACAGTACCTTGCAGATAAAAAGTCATTTAATGACCTTCAATGAGATCAGTGAGGACGAGGAACGGGACATGAGTAGCTCGGCATCCAACCTTGTGCAAATGGGGTCTTTCATGCTGTCATGCCTGTTGAGGGACCCTCGTATAAAAAGGCTGAAGGAAAACGACCTGTACTGGGTGGCCATGCTACTAGACCCCCGGTATAAGCAGAAAGTGGCTGAAATGTTACCGAATTAACTGAAGTCGGAAAGGATGCAGCAGTTCCAAAACAAGTTAAAAAGTATGCTTTACACAGCGTATAAGGGTGATTTCACAGCACAACGGCAATCTAACAGGGGAAGAGGTGAAAGTAATACTCCTCCTACCACGACCACGCCGGCAAGGACAGGACGCTTTACAGACATGTTGTTGATGGAGGACATGCAGAGCTTTTTAAGTCCTACGCATCGCCACAGCCCTTCGGGGTCCACCCTCAGAGAACGACTCGACCGACAGGTAGCAGACTACCTCACCTTAACTGCAGATATCGACACTCTGAGGAGCGATGAACCCCTTGACTACTGGGTGTGCAGGCTTGATCTGTGGCCTGAGCTATCCCAATTTGCGATAGAACTTCTGGCCTGCCCCGCTTCAAGTGTCCTGTCAGAAAGGACATTCAGCGCAGCAGGAGGTATTGTCACTGAGAAGAGAAGTCGCCTAGGTCAAAAAAGTCTAGATTACCTCACCTTTATTAAGATGAATGAGGCATGGATCCCGAAGGGACTGACAGTGGGCGATGCATTTGACTAAAAAAGGCCTGATGAGATGCCTTGGTCCCCACGCTGCTGTATTTAATCTCTGCATGCCGGGTGACTTGCGTGACTTCTCCGCCACCAACTAGGGTTCAAGCCGCAATGTTTTAGTGCACTTTCTGCCTGGAAAACATAAATATTTCCACAGCGGCTGCAACAATACATAATTTTTCAGGCATGTGTACATGCCTAATTTTTCTGGCCTCTGGTGCTGCACTGTGGCTGCAAAAACAAAACAAATAAAAAGGCACATATACAGTTGCAAGAAAAAGTATGTGAAACCTTTGGAATGATATGGATTTCTGCACAAATTGGACATAAAATGTGATCTGATCTTCATCTAAGTCACAACAATAGACAATCACAGTCTGCTTAAACTAATAACACACAAAGAATTAAATGTTACCATGTTTTTATTGAACACACCATGTAAACATTCACAGTGCAGGTTGAAAAAGTATGTGAACCCCTAGACTAATGATATCTCCAAGAGCTAATTGGAGTGAGGTGTCAGCCAACTGGAGTCCAATCTATGAGATGAAATTGGAGGTGTTGGTTACAGTTGCCCTGCCCTATAAAAAACACACACCAGTTCTGGGTTTGCTTTTCACAAGAAGCATTGCCTGATGTGAATGATGCCTCGCGCAAAAGAGCTCTCAGAAGCCCTACGATTAAGAATTGTTGACTTGCATAAAGCTGGAAAGGGTTATAAAAGTATCTCCAAAAGCCTTGCTGTTCATCAGTCCACGGTAAGACATATTGTCTATAAATGGAGGAAGTTCAGCACTGCTGCTACTCTCGCTAGGAGTGGCCGTCCTGTAAAGATGACGGTAAGAGCACAGCGCAGACTGCTCAATGAGGTGAAGAAGAATCCTAGAGTGTCAGCTGAAGACTTACAAAAGTCTCTGGCATATGCTAACATCCCTGTTAGCGAATCTATGATACGTAAAACACTAAACAAGAATGGATTTCATGGGAGGATACCACAGAGGAAGCCACTGCTGTCCAAAAAAAACATTGCTGCACGTTTACAGTTTGCACAAGAGCACCTGGATGTTCCACAGCAGTACTGGCAAAATATTCTGTGGACAGATGAAACCAAAGTTGAATTGTTTGGAAGAAACACACAACACAATCTGTGGAGAAAAAGAGGCACAGCACACCAACATCAAAACCTCATCCCAACTGTGAAGTATGGTGGTGGGGGCATCATGGTTTGGGGCTGCTTTGCTGCGTCAGGGCCTGGACGGATTGCTATCATCGAAGGAAAAATGAATTCCCAAGTTTATCAAGACATTTTGCAGGAGAATTTAAGGCCATCTGTCTACCAGCTGAAGCTCAACAGAAGATGGGTGTTGCAACAGGACAACGACCCAAAGCATAGAAGTAAATCAACAACAGAATGGCTTAAACAGAAGAAAATACGCCTTCTGGAGTGGCCCAGCCAGAGTCCTGACCTCAACCGGATTGAGATGCTGTGGCATGGCCTCAAGAAAGCGATTCACACCAGACATCCCAAGAATATTGCTGAACTGAAACAGTTCTGTAAAGAGGAATGGTCAAGAATTACTCCTGACCGTTGTGCGCGTCTGATCTGCAACTACAGGAAACGTTTGGTTGAAGTTATTGCTGCCAAAGGAGGTTCAACCAGTTATTAAATCCAAGGGTTCACATACTTTTTCCACCTGCACTGTGAATGCTTACATGGTGTGTTCAATAAAAGCATGGTAACATTTAATTCTTTGTGTGTTATTAGTTTAAGCAGACTGTGATTGTCTATTGTTGTGACTTAGATGAAAATCAGATCACATTTTATGACCAATTTGTGGAGAAATCCATATCATTCCAAAGGGTTCACAAACTTTTTCTTGCAACTGTATATGTCAATTCCCCTTAAGCGGCTTGCGTATCACAATGAAGCGATCACCTCTATGAGTGTGTTGCCAATGTTGGCACACCCCAGATGATAAGGTCGTTGCTTCATTGTGAACAGACCAAAAGCGATCGGCTGGATAATTTTTCATAGAAAAAACATTAATTTTCTTTGTGATCATCTAAGGTGATCATTAAAGCCTACTAGGCCAACAATGGGCCCACACTGCAGAATCATTGTTTTCTGGGTCACTTAACTGTCACTGAACTACCTCAGCACGATCATAGGCTTTGAAAAACCGCCATCGCCTGCAATCTCCCAAACGTGCGCACGAGCACAGTCATCACTACACCAAGATTGACGTATAGAGGAATAAAATTTATGTCATGAGTGTGTCAACTATTGACAACTCTTTGCGGTGCGTTAAACGGGGAGTTTGGTCTGTCAGAGTTTGGTCTGTCACTGTGAAGCGGGCGTAACCCTTACACTACCTGATTGATAAAACATCATACCTGATCGTATACACACACTGGATGTTTTAAAGCACGTTATTCCAAACAATTTAGGAATGTTAGGTGATTTATGCCCTTTATGGATTAAAACCCGACTCTGCGTCAACTACGTAATTTTCCATGGGAGTTTTGCCATGGATCCCCCTCCGGCATGCCACAGTCCAGGTGTTAGTCCCCTTGAAACAACTTTTCCATCACTATTGTGGCCAGAAAGAGTCCCTGTGGGTTTTAAAATTCGCCTGCCTATTAAAGTCTATGGCGGTTCGCCCGGTCGCCCGTTTGCGAACATTTGCGTAAATTCGCGTTCGCCGTTAATGAACGAAAATTTTCGCAGTACCCACTGAGGGCTGCGCCAGTGCGATCTGCAGGAGACTGAGGGCAGGAGCTCCATCCTCGTCATTGGGCATGCGCCGAGCCCAGTGACGTCTGAGCGAGCATCGGACGTCACTGGGCTCGGCGCATGCCCAATGACGAGGATGAAGCTCCTGCCCTCAGTCTCCTGCAGATCGCACTGGCGCAGCCCTCAGTGGGTACTGCGCCTGCGCGAGAGTTCGTTCGGCCGTGAGGGAGGGGGAGGAGAGGGATGAGAGGCTGTGGGCGGTTAGGCAGTCGGAAGGAAGGCGTTCTGGGCACTGTAAGAGGGGCGTTACTGGGCACACAATAAATTTGATATAATATTTGCACTAATGGATAAAAATATTCCCTACAGTATAAAAATTAGAAAATGAGAAGCAACACAGATATAAATACATTTATAAATGAAACTATCTCTTCAAGGTTACATAATGCCCTTGATAGAAAGTGCACATTCCCATCTCAGTTAATTAACAGCTTTTCTTCTAGACTTGGTAAACATTAAATGTGACATAGCTTCACTCACTCCTCGAATTAAGTTAATTGAAGCACTGAATTTCATTAAGGAGATATTATTTAAACAAACCTACAATTTAGAATAGTACAAACTGCATTAACAATGTCAGTGTATCACACAATGACAAAAGTTATAGAGTGTATAGTCACATCTTGATACCTATGTTTGACTTTGCCCTAATTCATTTAAATCAGGTTGGTGATATTACTTTTAACACATCTGTAAATGTGAAAGTTTGTACACTAATCCCAATATTTCCAAGCACTAAAGATGATGATTTCTTGTTGTGAACATCATAATGTGGTAAGACACTATAACACTGTGCCTATGCACTTTATGACCTACATCACCTGAATATTTTTAAGTGATAAATTGAGGAAGTTCTGGATGTTTTGTGGGCTTGCTGATGGGCTCAATCTTTCAGATGTCATAACTTTCTACTTTGAACACTAAAATGAGCCATTACTTAAACTTGTAAAGGTTTTTGATAAAAGACTTGCCACAAAGTTTGGCCTCAATGGAGACCAACTAAAAGACTCTAATGTGTGATTTATTTCTTAGTCATTTTGCCAGTCTCTAGACATCCTAGCCACTAGCAGTTACAATATAAATGCCTTTTTTAAGGGAAAACTGTTCTTTGAGCTAAGAATATTTACTCAATATCTTTGTATTACAGAAGTAAAAGCTGCATTAGAAAATATTGAATGTTACTGAAAGATATTAATGTTGAACCTTCGATAAACTGTGTGTTTATATGTTATATGTCAAATAACATGGTAAACATGGGGTGAAATCTAAATCACATAATAACACAAGCCTAAACTCAAAATCAGTGAAAACAACTAAAGCAGTAAAAATGACTGACAATTTACTAAATAAACAGTAAAGAGTCATCAATTTTATATTATGCAGGGATAGGTCCTGAGGACACAATCTCTGGATCCAAGCATTATAGCGAGAGAACTAATAACCAAGTCATTGGGATAGCTTTAAGATTTCAAACAGAAATAGCATTACCAGCCATGACAGTTCCTTAGTAACCTAAATAAAGATTAGCAAACTTTTCAAATTATTAGATTTCCAAAAAGTTTGCTTAGTTACAAATCAATTCATTATGAAGTGTGTTAAATCAGGTCTATCCCAGACTGCAGTTAAACTTTAGGGAGAATGTATCCTGGTGTACATCACTGTGCAGTGCACCAACATGCATAGCTAGTCCTTTCTGGTAGTGATGAGCAGCATAGGCAATATTCGTTTTTGCAATATTTCGCAATTTTTTGGGCCTAATATTCGCAATAAATTTTAAAATTCTAGAATTAGTGATCTCCAGTCATTATTTTCTTGAATGAAAAAATCAGCAATGTAATATGCGCGTATTGCGCGCGCAATACAGGCGTGGGTCACTTTTGCTACATTTTTCAAGCTGCTAGTTTCCTGGGACTGGAGAAAATGCACAGTACAGTAATTCCTATCACACTACCTAACACCCTGCAGTGGAACCTATCAGCTACACTATATCACTATCTAACCTACATCTAATCTCCCACTAACTATCTGTATTATATATATGAGCTAACTATCTAATGTAATTGACCCAGCAATGTAAATGACTCAGCAAAGCACAAAGCACAGCAATGATACTGGACTCTCTCTCTCTCTCTCTCTCTCAGAACTGCAAAAAAACTGCAGAAAATGGCTGCTGGGGAGTTTCTTATATAGTAAGGGATAGGCAACTTTCCTATTGGTTGCTAAGGATGTTGCTAAGCTTAGACAAAGATATTGCAGCCTTCTCATTGGCCCGCGAGCAAGAAGCAGGTGGGTACTGATGAAAAATATCTAGAATATTCGCAATTACAAAAACATAACACTATATTCTAAATCTTCGCAAATTCTCAAAGTGCCGATATTCGCAATAAAAATTTGCAATTAGAATATTCGCAATCAACACTACTTTCTGGTAGCAAAACAGTTACTGTGAGTCAGAATAACAGGCAGGTCACATATGTGGATGTGCGCATCATCGCGCAGGCCATCAACAGTCCTGGCTACTCCTAGGTAAACAAAAAAAAAAAAAAAGCATACAGCGTACATAAGTAAAGCCAAAAAAAAGCATTGCGTGCCACTGCAGATGTCCCAATAACTCTTTAGTGGAACAACATAAGGACACAGAGGCAGTGCCAACAAAGTAGTGGGGAAAAAAGGTTCTTTTAATCCATGTTGAGGCAGTGAAAACACATGCGTTTGAATTCCTTCTGTTAGCTGTAGAATGACTGTGCATTACTATTAGGCTTAGTTCACACATTTATTTGGTCAGTAATTCTTATCAGTTATTGTCAGCCCAAAGAAGGTGTGAGTCAAAACTACAGAACAAGTGGAGATCTATTCATGATACCTAATCCGAGAGTAGGCTTGACTCCTGAATTTAGCTCACAATGAGTGATGGAAATAACTGGCCAAATAACAGAAATGTGTACTCAGCCTTACAGGTCAATATTAGCGTCAGCAATAATTTAATGTCTGCATGGATTTAACCGTACAGGTGCCCAAGTGTTGGCCCCCAAAAAAGTGCATACTGTAGCGTGAGCATCCACCTCCAAACCATCAATGTTTGGCCAACATTTAATCAGTAAGGCGTGGGTCAAAAACAAAGATTATATATCATATAATTATATAATTATATATTTGCATGTCTTCAGTGTTTTGGACCCACTCCTGCTTTTGGTTTCCAAATCATTATAAAATCCTAAGGCAAAATACTGACCGTGTGATAGAGGCCTCATGCTCAATTTGTATGAGTTTTGGCCATTTGTGTCTGAAATTGGTTTTATTCAGATGGAAAAGAAGTTCTGCATGCAGGACAATTAATGGCCTCTATCACATGGTCAGTATGTGGTCAGTTTTTTTGCATCAGTATTTGATCAGTATTGGTAAGGCAAAAACAGGAGTGGATCCAAAACCGTGATAACATGTAACATAGTAAATATAGTTTGCAAGGTTGAAAAAAGACATCTTTACATCTAGTTGAGCCTGTTATCCTGCAAGTTGATCCAGAGGAAGGCAAAAAAAAACCTCTGTAAGGTAGAAGCCAATTTTCCTCATTTTATGGAGAACAATTCCTTCCAGACTCTGATCAGGCAATCAGAATAACTCCCTGGATCAATGACCTCTCCAGAAATCAGAAATGTAGAAAGATCAGGTGGCACTCACCGAAATGTGAAGTAATATTCTTTATTCCAGGGATAAACGCATAATAGGCATAGGGCGGACCACACACTGCAGGCAAACACTTGTGGCGACGGCCGTTTCGCGCCGCAGCTCTTCTTTAGGCCACTAACGTGATGACGCACAAGTGTCACCTTTTATGCGCCAGGTCATCTAGGCGAAATTAACAAATTCTACCATAGGTGAATCGAATGTACATACTCAGTGCAAATTACAAATAACAAGGAAATAAATAACAAAAGCATAACAAGAAACACGCTCATGTCACTTTTATCATTCAGGCCTAGTGGGCCTATCGCTCCTGAACTTATGATCCAGCCAGCTTATTTTCTCAATAATAAGCGATGTCTATCGCCTCCTTGTGGGGGATTGTGGACAATTTCAATACCTGCAAAATTCAGTGCCTTACTATCTCCATTATGTACTGACCTTACATGTTCTATAAGTCTAGGGCACCCTTTTCCTGTTGCTTTGGAGTTAGCATGTTCCCTTAACCTATCACATAGACACCTAATAGTTTTCCCTATATAAAACTGGCCACAATTACATTGTATGAGGTAAACTAGAAACTTGCTTTTACAAGTAATTCGGGAGTTTACTCTAAGCTGTAATCCTTCAAAGGTTAAAACATCCCATTGGGGGTTAAACTTACAGTACGGGCAATGCCCACATCTACGGTTGCCTTTTGGGATCCAATTCCTTAACCACATATTCGTTTTTTTCTCATCGAAGCAGTTTATCACTAGCCTGTCTCTCAGAGTATGGCTTCTTCTGAAAGCTATTAATGGTTTGGTACCTCCAATATACTCCAGTTATCCCTTATCACACATTTAATCCTATCTACCATTGGGCTATATTTAAAGGAAAATACAAAACGTTTCTGATTGGCCTCCTTTCTATAAACCTCAGTTTTTTCTGACACTGAAGTATTCTGGTACATAGATGAGGCCTTATTCATTGTCTCCTCTAACAGGTCCAAAGTGTATCCTCTAGCTAAAAGATGTTTTTTCAACTCAGCTGACTGTCTCAAGAAGCTTTCATCTGTGCCATTGATCCTTTTTAGCCTAATAAACTGACCATATGGCACTGACCTTTTAACACTATGGGGATGGTAACTGGAGTAGTGGAGTAGCAAGTTGGTGGCGGTCGGCTTCTGATAGCCCTCCGTCACCAATTTGCCCTCCCTCTCCATCACCAATACGTCTAGAAACTCTAACCTAGAGCCTCCAATCTGATAAGTAAATATCATGTTCATCTTATTCCCTGTATTCAAATAGTTCACGAAGTTTATGAACTGATGTTCAGAACCGGACCATACGATACACACTTCACTTTTTTCGGTGCACATAAGTACCTCATTTATTGCCTCATTTATTTCATTTATTTATATATATATATATATATATATATATACAGTGAACTATGCTCACATATATTTTTTGGGGTTGAGCACTCTGTTGAGGTTTCCTACCACTTTACACAATAGACTCTAATGTCTAAATGGCTGTGGAGGAACCGCAACCAATGCTAACGGAAGGCAGAGAAGGGGTGGACGTATACTTTACACAGTGCAATCAAGCTGACATATTGAAAATCTTGAGCACAAAAGCTCTAGAGACAAAAGTCGCACAGTTGGCGAAAAAAGAGGTCCGCTTATTTGGGACGGTCAGCTCCTTAAGATCTTACAAAGAAAGCAAACGTGTCCCGAGGGGGTTAAGGACTTATAAGGATATATCGCAATACCAAGAAGATGCTGAAATTACAGCTGAATGGCATTCACTGCACTTAGAGTTCTCTACCCGGATTCTTGAAACAGTATTAAAAAGTAATGAAAATAAATATGAAATAACCAAGGAGGAATTATCCCAGGCTAGGTCAGCGTTGCAAACAAGTCTCTCAGAGAACTAGTTGCAAGCCTTTAATAAAAGGACAGACAAGAAATTAACAGTGATACAGGCGGATATAAAAGAGAAAAATAGATACATTCTTGAGAGACAAACAAGACTATGATTCAGGCCGAATCTTTGACTGGAACAGTAAAAAACAAAGAAGAAAACGTCATCCACGCCATATGCGGAGTGACTACTGGACCATAGACTCGGACTCTAGCATCTCAGATGATCCCTCTACTAGTCAGACTGTAGGAGGGTCTGGTTTGAATGGTCAAAAAGCCCCCTTAGGAGAAGCATCAGAAGGGGTAGATGAAAAAAAGGAAAATAGGTACAAAACAAGGTTACAAAACAAACCAGGTCTCTTGGAGACGATAGTAGAAGAAGTTGAGGAGCATGAGGAACATGATACTGTAGTGAATCTAACTGGGTACGAACTGCCACCAGATTGTGCAAAAGTCCTCAAGAAGGGATTGAATTATGGTCTGGTGGAACAGTTCGACTCAGTGACCTTTGAGGTAGACCTGTTTAAAGCAGTTAGGAAGCTTAATTTGAATAGAATGTTCAGTAATGTACCAGAAACGAATGCAGATAGAAAGGAAAGAAAAGAGTGTGAAGTTCCAGCTAGTATAGGCCAGTTGGGTTTTAGTACATCAGCAGGGTTTAATGAGACAGAAGTATCATGCTTGGAATTGATGACAGGCTTGAGTTAACTAAAGCCCCTCCAATTACACCCACAACTGAGTTTGTAGGAGGGGACAGGTCTACTTACTGTCCCCTCTTGCCTGCCGGGAGTAGCATTGCCATCTTTCATAATAAGGTGTTGGAGGGAATAAAGGAACTAATCTATCCAAAAATACATAAGAACATTGATAAAGGGGAAGAAAGGATATAAAATGGCTACAACCTAATGATGACATAGTGGTGAAACCGGCAGACAAGGGGGGAAATGTGGTCTTGGTGACTAGAGATTATTATGTAATGGAGGCAGAGAGGCATTTGGGTGATAATACTGTTTACGAGGTTTTGGCAAGTGATCCTACTGTGAAAATTCTATCTTGTTTGAGAAGTCTGCTGCATAAATATGTAGAGTGCAATAGGTTGTCCAAAAGTAAAGCAGAAAAGTTGTTACCATTGTTTCTTTCCAGGCCCTCGTGGTATTTATTTACCCAAGATTCATAAGTCACTGACCCACCCCCCTGGGAGACCTATTGTCTCGGCATAAGAAACAAATCCAAACACTTATGAGGGGGATTTGTGGATGACACTGCTATGGGGGGATCGGTGGATGGCACTCTAATGGGGGGATCTGTGGATGGCTGTCATGCCCTGCTCAGGCTATGTGCGGAGGTCTGCCAGATTAGCAGCACGTGTCTAGCCTTTTGTTTTGTTTTGGAGTCAGGCTAGATCCGCCTCCCTTCAGGTGCACTAGGTGGGGTCATTGGTTTCAGTTTAAATCACACCCACTCCCAGTGTTCCCTGCGGGTTATAGCTTCTGTCTGGCTCTGTGTTTGCAAAGAAGGAAGGATTGGCTGTTCCTGCTCAAAAGATAAGTTGTTTTTTTGTTCTCTTGTGGTTTGCGGTCTAGGCTGTTAGAGAGACGCCTGCCCCTCCAGGTTCGGAGGGAGCAGGCTGCCTCTATTTCATCATCTTAGGGATTTTTAGGGTATTCTCAGCCCAGGCACGAGGACACGTTATTCCCACCTTAAGGGTCTGAACGTGGGCTTAGCAATATAGGGAGAGCTGGTAGGGATTTATCAGGAGGTGACCTTGATCCCCAGCTTCTTGCCTAGAAACTTGTTTGTTTATTTATCTGTGTTTCTATATCCTGTCCGCCGTGACATTATAACCCGCCAATACTTTGACTGCCATTGCTCAGCGGTTTTGAGATGGAGTCATTTGATGCGCTAGTTGATCGCATGCAGGGATTATCCCTAGAAGTTGCGGATCTGCGTAATTCGGTCACACGGTGTCAGAATGCTCTGGCATCAGGTGCAAGTCAAATTTATGGGGAGCCTAAAGTCGCGCTCACTGATAGATTTGCAGGGGGTGTGGATGACTTTATCCGCTTTAAAGAATCATGCAAGTTGTATTTTCGGCTGCGTCCATCTTCATCTGGTGATGAAAGTCAGAGGGTTGGTATAATCATTTCTCTGTTAAAAGGGGACGCGCAATCCTGGGCCTTTTCTCTGCCGCCCGGTTCTCTGGCCCTCCGGTCAGTGGAAGAATTTTTTAAAGCCTTGGGATTAATATATGATGATCCAGATCGGGTCTCGATGGAGGAATCTAAATTGCACAATTTATTACAAGGTGAACATACTGCAGAGGCTTATTGCGTTGAGTTTAGGAGATGGGCTACCGAGTCAGAATGGAATGACCCCGCGTTACATAGTCAGTTTTGTCAGGGGTTATCTGAGAGATTGAAAGATGCCCTTGCCTTTCATGAGTACCCGGATACATTTGAGAATGCAATGTCTTTATCAGTACGGTTAGATAGACGTATTAGAGAGAGGTGTAAGGCTCCCTCCGCGCAAGAGATCCCTTCTGTGAGTGGTTTTGTCTCACCTGCTCCCCAGGGTGATATTACATGTCACTCTGGGGTAGGGGAGGAACCCATGCAGCTGGGTCAGGTATCCTTCCGTTCTGGTCGTAGAGACTTTAGGAGGTTGCATAAACTATGTTATTACTGTGGAAAAAGTGGTAATTTTTATTTTTGCTTGTCCTTCCGTTAAACCGCATGTTGATGAGAAAGAATCACCAAGAGGTTTACTTAAAGAAAGAAAAAAAACATTCCTGACACTTGATAGTGTGAGTAGAGTGGTGGGGCAAGCAGGTATGCAAGCTCCCTGTAGTACTCGTTTTCTCCTTCCAGCTATGGTGGCGCTAGACTCAAAAAAAAATTTTTGTTGAAGTATTCATTGACTGTGGTGCTGGGGTAAACCTTATTGATTCTCTTTTTCTTCAAAATCTGGGTCTAAGTACTTGCACTTAAGAAAGAGAGATTCTGGTTTTCGCAGTTGATTCTTCCCCTCTTTCTCAAAGGAGTCTCACTCATATTGCTCATGGTATTTTGTTAAGGGTGGGTGATTCACATGTTGAGATTATGTCTTGTTTTGTCATGAAGGACTTACCTGCTCATATAGTCTTAGGGTTACCATGGTTGACAAAACATAACCCAATTATTGATTGGCAAGCAAGACAGATCATTGGTTGGAGTGAGTTTTGTTCAGATAATTGTCTTGGCACATCTATCTCTGGTGTGTCTACTACGGCTCTACCTCTGTATCTCTCAGATTTTGCGGATTTCTTTTCGGAGGGTGGGGCTCAGGAATTGCCTCCTCATCGTGACTATAATTGTCCAGTTAATCTCATCCCAGGGGCTAAGTTGCCAAAGTCTCGACTTTACAATCTTTCTCAACCTGAAAGAGAGGTCATGCGGAAGTATATTGCCGAGAGTTTGGCAAAAGGTCATATTAGGCCATCTAAGTCTCCAGTGGCAGTGGGTTTATTCTTTGTAAAGAAAAAGGATGGATCGCTGAGACCTTGTTTGGATTTCCGGGAATTGAACCGTATTACGGTCCGTGATCCGTATCCCCTTCCTTTGATCTCCGATCTTTTTGATCAGATTGTTGGAGCCAAGGTGTTCTCCAAGTTGGATTTAAGAGGGGCCTACAATCTGATCAGAATCAAGGAAGGGGATGAGTGGAAAACGGCCTTCAACACACATGAGGGTCATTTCGAGAATCTGGTTATGCCTTTTGGGTTAACGAACGCGCCAGCGGTATTTCAGCAATTCGTCAATGACATTTTCCATCATTTTGTGGGGAGGTTCGTAGTAGTTTACTTGGATGACATTTTAATTTACTCTCCTGATCTGAAGACCCATCAGGATCACGTGAGACAGGTTTTGACGATCCTTCCGGAGAATAAATTATATGCCAAATTGGAGAAATGTGTGTTTTCTGTGCAGGAGCTTCCGTTTCTGGGTTATCTTCTTTCTGACTCTGGTTTTCGTATGGACCCCGAAAAGGTCCTGGCAGTTCTGGAATGGGACCGACCGGAGAATCAGAAAGCTTTGATGCGGTTTCTGGGGTTTACAAATTATTATAGAAAATGTATTTTGAACTATTCTACCATTGTAAAACCTCTAACCGATATGACTAAGAAGGGCGCAGACGTCTCTGTCTGGTCGGATGAGGCATTGCAGGCCTTTTCGACTATTAAAGAATGTTTTGTGTCTTCTCCCATTCTGGTGCAGCCCGATGTGTCTCAGCCATTCGTGGTGGAGGTTGATGCATCAGAGGTGGGAGTTGGAGCAGTGCTGTCTCAGGGTTCATCTCCTGGCAAATGGGTTCCGTGTGCTTTTTTTTCCCAAGAAACTCTCGGTCGCCGAGAGGAATTATGATGTAGGAGATAGAGAATTGCTAGCCATCAAATTGGCCTTTGAGGAATGGCGTCACTGGTTGGAGGGAGCGTCTCACCCCGTTACTATATATACGGATCATAAGACTTTGGCTTACCTGCAATCTGCCAAGCGTCTGAACCCTAGACAGGCCAGATGGTCACTGTTTTTTTACCAGGTTCAATTTTGTAGTTACTTTTCGCCCGAGGGTTAAAAACATTAAGGCAGATGCGTTGTCTCGCAGTTTTCCTGGGGGATGTGATTCAGAGGATCCTGCTCTGTTTTTGGCTGATGGGGTGGTGGTCTCTGCTCTTTATCCCTAATTGGAGATGGAGGTGTTGGGAGCCCAGGAGGGGGCTCCTGGTTCTTGTCCCCCAGGGAGGTTGTTTGTTCCTGACGGATTGCGATATAAGGTGTTCAAGGAACATCACGATACTTTCCTTGCTGGACATCCTGGTGGTAAGTCCACCTTTGATCTTGTGTCCCGGAGGTTCTGGTGGCCCGGGTTACGTAAGAGCGTTGAGGATTACGTAGCAGCCTTTGAAACCTGTGCACGGTCAAAGGTTGCTCATACTCGACCTGCTGGTTGACTTCTTCCTTTGTCTATTCCGTCTCGTCCTTGGACGCACTTGTCTATGGACTTTATTACGGATCTGCCGAGTTCCTCCGGGAGGACAGTAATTTTGGTGGTTGTTGACCGTTTTAGTAAAATGGCTCACTTTATATCGTTAGCTAGTCTGCCCAATGCCAAGACTCTTGCGCAGATTTTTGTGGATAATATCGTGAAATTGCATGGCATTCCTTCGGATGTGGTTTCTGATAGGGGCACACAGTTTGTCTCCAGGTTTTGGAGGGTGTTCTGCTCTCGGCTTGGCATTCAACTTTCGTTCTCTTCAGATTTTCATCCGCAGTCGAATGGGCAGACAGAGTGTACTAATCAAAACCTGGAGACCTACTTGAGGTGCTTTGTGGCTGAGAATCAGGAGGACTGGTCCTCATTCTTGTCCCTAGCAGAGTTTGCTTTGAGTAACCGTAGGCAGGAGTCCACGGGTAAGTCGCCATTTTTTGGCGCATACGGTTTTCATCCTCAGTTTGGTACCTTTTCTGGGACTAGTTCCTCTGGGATGCCAGAGGAGGAGAGATTTTCTTCTGCCTTGTCTTCTATCTGGAGGAGGATCCAAGTGAATTTGGAGAAGATGGGTGAGAGATATAAGCGAATGGCTGACAAGAGACGTATGACTGGTCCGGACCTGTGTGTGGGTGATCTGGTGTGGTTGTCTACTAAAAATATTAAACTGAGAGTGCCATCTTGGAAACTGGGTACAAGATTTATTGGACCGTACAAAATATCTGCGGTGGTCAATCCAGTGGCGTTTCGTCTGGATCTTCCGCAGACTTGGAGGATCCATGATGTGTTCCACAGGTCTTTACTGAAAAAATATGTGAAACCGGTGGAACCTTCGCCTTTGCCTCCTCCTCCTGTTCTGGTTGATGGAAATTTAGAGTTCGAGATCTCCAGGGTTCTTGACTCAAGAGTTCTTCGGGGTTCCCTTCAGTACCTGGTACACTGGAGGGGATACGGCCCTGAGGAAAGGATGTGGGTTCCGGCTCGGGATGTTAGTGCCAGCCGTCTGGTGAAGGCTTTTCACAGATCCCACCCGGATAAGGTTGGGCCAGGGTGTCCGGAGGTCTCCCGTAGAAGGGAGGGTACTGTCATGCCCTGCTCAGGCTATGTGCGGAGGTCTGCCAGATTAGCAGCACGTGTCTAGCCTTTTGTTTTGTTTTGTTTTGGAGTCAGGCTAGATCCGCCTCCCTTCAGGTGCACTAGGTGGGGTCATTGGTTTCAGTTTAAATCACACCCACTCCCAGTGTTCCCTGTGGGTTATAGCTTCTGTCTGGCTCTGTGTTTGCAAGAAAGGAAGGATTGGCTGTTCCTGCTCAAAAGATAAGTTGTTTTATTGTTCTCTTGTGGTTTGCGGTCTAGGCTGTTAGAGAGATGTCTGCCCCTCCAGGTTCGGAGGGAGCAGGCTGCCTCTATTTCCCCCTTCATCATCTTAGGGATTTTTAGGGTATTCTCAGCCCAGGCAAGAGGACACATTATTCCCACCTTAAGGGTCTGAACGTGGGCAGTATAGGGAGAGCTGGTACGGATTTATCAGGAGGTGACCTTGATCCCCAGCTTCTCACCTAGAAACTTGTTTATTTATCTGTGTTTCTATATCCTGTCCGCCGTGACAATGGCACTGTTATGGGGGAATCTGTGGATGGCACTGTTGTGGGGGGATCTGTGGATGGCATTGTTATAGGGGGGATCTGTGGATGGCACTGTTATGGGGGATTTGTGGATGGCACTGTTATAGGGGATCTGTGGATGGCACTGTTATGGGGGATCTGTGGATGGCACTGTTATGGGGGATCTGTGGATGGCACTGTTATGGGGGATCTCTGGATGGCACTGTTATGGGGATCTCTGGATGGCACTGTTATGGGGGATCTCTGGAAGGCACTGTTATGGGGGATCTGTGGATGGCACTATTATGGGGGATCTGTGGATGGCACTGTTATGGGGGATCTGTGGATGGCACTGTTATGGGGGATCTGTGGACGGCACTGTTATGGGGGATCTGTGGACCGCACGGATATGGGGGATCTCTGGATGGCACTGTTATGGGGGATCTCTGGATGGAACTGTTATGGGGGATCTCTGGATGGCACTGTGATTGGGGGGATCTGTGGATGACACATATATAGCATCTTATGCTATGTGCCATGCACAGATCCCCCCCATAACAGTGTCCCTGCAGTGTGAATGACTCCCAATACAGGGGCTGGGGGCCGGCATCCGGATTAGGAATGACAGCGGGGACCAGTGCAGTCCCTGTATTCAAATGCATCGGCCCCGCTCACTGTACCGCCCGTACCGCCTGCTTCATTCATAAAGTGGGCGGCGCAGGCACGTGACGTAGTGAGTGACGCGCCACCCACCCGTTCTCCCGGCCTGCCTCCTCCCTCCTCTCTGCTACGGAACTTAATGTTGTAATGTAAGTAATACAGATGGAATATTATATCTTAACAATGCAGGTTAGATCATCACCTACAGTGAGCGGGGCCGGTGCATTAGAATACAGGGACTGCACAGGTCCCCGCTGTCATGGATTCGTCGGATTCGAATTTAGTAAATGAGGTCGGGACTCGAGTCCACGAATCCCTCGAATCCAATGAGATTCAAGGGATTCGTGGATTCAACGGATTCGTCGTCCCACCTCTAGTGATAATACTGTTTACGAGGTTTTGACAAGTGATCCTACTGTGAAAATTCTATCTTGTTTGAGAAGTTTGCTGCATAAATACACTGCGTGCAGAATTATTAGGCAAATGAGTATTTTGACCACATCATCCTCTTTATGCATGTTGTCTTACTCCAAGCTGTATAGGCTCGAAAGCCTACTACCAATTAAGCATATTAGGTGATGTGCATCTCTGTAATGAGAAGGGGTGTGGTCTAATGACATCAACACCCTATATTAGGTGTGCATAATTATTAGGCAACTTCCTTTCCTTTGGCAAAATGGGTCAAAAGAAGGACTTGACAGGCTCAGAAAAGTCAAAAATAGTGAGATATCTTGCAGAGGGATGCAGCACTCTTAAAATTGCAAAGCTTCTGAAGCGTGATCATCGAACAATCAAGCGTTTCATTCAAAATAGTCAACAGGGTCGCAAGAAGCGTGTGGAAAAACCAAGGCGCAAAATAACTGCCCATGAACTGAGAAAAGTCAAGCGTGCAGCTGCCAAGATGCCACTTGCCACCAGTTTGGCCATATTTCAGAGCTGCAACATCACTGGAGTGCCCAAAAGCACAAGGTGTGCAATACTCAGAGACATGGCCAAGGTAAGAAAGGCTGAAAGACGACCACCACTGAACAAGACACACAAGCTGAAACGTCAAGACTGGGCCAAGAAATATCTCAAGACTGATTTTTCTAAGGTTTTATGGACTGATGAAATGAGAGTGAGTCTTGATGGGCCAGATGGATGGGCCCGTGGCTGGATTGGTAAAGGGCAGAGAGCTCCAGTCCGACTCAGACGCCAGCAAGGTGGAGGTGGAGTACTGGTTTGGGCTGGTATCATCAAAGATGAGCTTGTGGGGCCTTTTCGGGTTGAGGATGGAGTCAAGCTCAACTCCCAGTCCTACTGCCAGTTTCTGGAAGACACCTTCTTCAAGCAGTGGTACAGGAAGAAGTCTGCATCCTTCAAGAAAAACATGATTTTCATGCAGGACAATGCTCCATCACACGCGTCCAAGTACTCCACAGCGTGGCTGGCAAGAAAGGGTATAAAAGAAGAAAATCTAATGACATGGCCTCCTTGTTCACCTGATCTGAACCCCATTGAGAACCTGTGGTCCATCATCAAATGTGAGATTTACAAGGAGGGAAAACAGTACACCTCTCTGAACAGTGTCTGGGAGGCTGTGGTTGCTGCTGCACGCAATGTTGATGGTGAACAGATCAAAACACTGACAGAATCCATGGATGGCAGGCTTTTGAGTGTCCTTGCAAAGAAAGGTGGCTATATTGGTCACTGATTTGTTTTTGTTTTGTTTTTGAATGTCAGAAATGTATATTTGTGAATGTTGAGATGTTATATTGGTTTCACTGGTAAAAATAAATAATTGAAATGGGTATATATTTGTTTTTTGTTAAGTTGCCTAATAATTATGCACAGTAATAGTCACCTGCACACACAGATATCCCCCTAAAATAGCTAAAACTAAAAACAAACTAAAAACTACTTCCAAAAATATTAAGCTTTGATATTAATAAGTTTTTTGGGTTCATTGAGAACATGGTTGTTGTTCAATAATAAAATTAATCCTCAAAAATACAACTTGCCTAATAATTCTGCACTCCCTGTATGTAGAGTGCAATATGTTGTCCAAAAGTAAAGCAGAAAAGTTGTTACCATTGTTTCTTTCCAGGCCCTCGTGGTATTTTTTACCCAAGATTCATAAGTCATTGACCCACCCCCCTGGGAGACCTATTGTCTCGGGGGTTGGGTCAGTGACTTAACCATTATCCAAGTATGTCGACTGGCTGCTCCGACCTGTCCTAAAACATGTACCATCATATCTTAAAGATACTGGGGACCTGCTCCTGTCCCTGAGATCTTTTCAGTGGCAGGAGGGGTTCCATCTAGTATCTCTGGATGTAGAAAGCCTTTACACCAGGATTCCCTAAGCTGAAGGCATTGAGGCAATAAATGAGGTACTTATGTGCAACGAAAAAAGTGAAGTGTTTAGGGACTTTATCAAGGAAGCCTTTGCCTTGGTCCTGAAAAATAATCCTTCAGATTTGGGAATAGGTGGTATAGGCAAAAGTTTGGTACAGCCATGGGCACACAAGTCGCATTTACTTTTGCAAATATTTTTTGGGCTAGGTTTGAAGACAAGTTTATTTACTCTGTTGATAAGCCTTTTGTTTCCTGTATTCGACTGTAATTGAGATTTGTGGACAATGTGTTTATCATATGGTCCGGTTCTGAACATCAGTTCATAGACTTCGTGGACTATTTGAATGCAGGGCATAAGATGAACATGATATTTACTTATCAGATTGGATGGCTCTAGGTTGGAGTTTCTAGACGCATTGGTGATGGAGAGGGAGGGCGAGTTGGTGACGAAGGGCTATCGGAAGCCGACCGCCACCAACTCGCTACTCCACTACTCTAGTTACCATCCCCATAGTGTTAAAAGGTCAGTGCCATATGGCCAGTTTATTAGGCTGAGAAGGATCAATGGCACAGATGAAAGCTTCTTGAGACAGTCAGCTGAGTTGAAAAAACATCTTTTAGCTAGAGGATACATTTTGGTACTATTAACCTACAAAAAGGCAGCTCTGTCAACTTAGACAGCTATAATGACCACTTGTACCACTTCCAGAGTAAACTAAAAGCCAAACAAGTGGAAGGTTTATATCAAAAGGTATCATTTATTATAAAATATAAATAATGGAGAGCAACAGGATGTAATACAGTACACGGAGAAGCACAGGGTAAGTAGATTCAAAGGAACCACCGTAGGACTGCGCAAGATAAGGCACAGTTCTTGCGCAATGTAAAGCACAAAATAGGTACGACCAATAAAGCAAAAGCTAAGACTCTGGGAAACCAGATGAATGTCACATATATAGTTTCCCCATTAAGGGTATGGTACACAAGTACCACAGGCCAGATATAGTAACCCCAGAGTCGTAGCTAGCATACACGGTATGATGTAGATATCACGATCAGCCAAAAAACAGTAATATGATAAATACAAAATCACTAGGCTGAAATCAAACCATAACTAACGTGTGCCTAAGTGCAAGGGACCCAGCGTGGATACATACAGGGGTACCCAGCACGTAGCATGGAACCGCGCTAAGTACAGGACGTACCTGAAGACATGGTGGCAAGATGAATGACCGGCCCTGGGCGCGAGACCTCGACGCGCGTTTCACCTCAACGGCTTCGTCAGGAGGTACTATATAATGCATAGGCAGGGTATATATAGAATGTAATGGGGGTGGGGCGATGGACAAGAATCACCTGAATGCGGCACACCTGCGCACCACTTGATCGGGCGCGGGAAGCACCATGGTACGCGGCGCCATCTCCCAGCGCGTCCACGTCTGCGCACCGCGCATGCGCGGCGGCGCTTACAGACGTCACGGAGCGCGTCGAGATGGCGTCGCCCAGCGCATGCGCACCCCGCGACCCCCGTGGAACGCAGGTGAACCGCAAACCGCCGCTCTAAAAAGAACTAAATGATGGAACATAGTCACAAAATTGCCACAATGCTACAGGCACGTACCCGCTGCATCCACACAGGGTCCCACGCTCACCGGAAATATCATATAGGGAGAAACCCCTCAGTAGATGTCTAATATGAATCAAAAAATAATGATAAGAAATAGCATGATCATAGATATAATAGTTAGTAACTAGTGTTGAGCGAACAGTTCGAGCATAGTTCGGGTCCGTACCGAATTTTGGGGTGTTCGTGACACGGACCCGAACCCGAACTTTTTCGTAAAAGTTCGGGTTCGGGTTCGTCGTTCGGCATGTATTTTGGCGCATTTTGAAAGGCTGCAAAGCAGCCAATCAACATGCATCATACTACTTGCCCTAAGATGCCATCGCAGCCATGCCTACTATTGGCAAGGCTGTGATTTGCCAAGTGCAGCATGTGACTCAGCCTCTTATAAGCTTGTGCGCACGTCGGGACGTGCTCACTCCCGATGTGAATAGAACAGGGATAGACGCAGCTGATGCTAGGGCGAGAATAGGCAGGGATAATTGAATAACTGGAAGCAAATTTCTCTCCTCCACCTGTGATTCATCTGAACAACTGCAGCTGAGCTGCTTTTTTGATAGGGATTGGCTATTTTTAGAGTGGCCAGAGTGATTTTTCCATCCACATGTACCTGGGCTGACCGCCGGCCGCCATTTTGCGACTTGTAGTGCTGCAGCAGAAGCTGCCACAGTGTGCATTCCAAAGCTCCAAACAAGTCAGACATCTACACCTGGGATTCAGACCAATAGCGATTTAGCAGCACAGTCCAAGGCTATTTTTTTTAAAGGTTGTGCAGACCATTTTGTGGCACATGTTACTGGGCTGATAGGCGGCGGCCATCTTGGGACTAGTGCTGCAGCACAATCTCTCCCAACGTCCATTAATCACTTGTAATAGTGGTCTGTGCCATAGAAATCCTACATCAGGGACTTGGGTGTGCTTGTGTCACCCCTACTAATACCAGTCCACCTGTAATCCATACAGTGAAAAGCCATAAAGTATTCCAGTGAGGGAATTTTTTTTTTATTTAAAAAAGGCCAAGTTAGTTTATCTGGCGTTCAATATACTAGATACAGTTAGGCCTGCGTTTCATACATCTGGAATTAGCAAACTAATGTGCTGGGGTTGGGAAAACATATATGTACCCATACTAGAATCTGTCAAAGAAAGCGGTACTCACATATAACAGTCATTCCATCTGTAATCCATACAGTCAAAAGACTGAAAGTATTCCAGTGAGGGAATTTTTTTTATTTAAAAAAGGCCAAGTTAGTTTATCTGGCGTTCAATATACTAGATACAGTTAGGCCTGCGTTTCATACATCTGGAATTAGCAAACTAATGTGCTGGGGTTGGGAAAACATATATGTACCCATACTAGAATCTGTCAAAGAAAGCGGTACTCACATATAACAGTCATTCCATCTGTAATCCATACAGTCAAAAGACTGAAAGTATTCCAGTGGGGGAATTTTTTTTATTTAAAAAAGGCCAAGTTAGTTTATCTGGCGTTCAATATACTAGATACAGTTAGGCCTGCGTTTCATACATCTGGAATTAGCAAACTAATGTGCTGGGGTTGGGAAAACATATATGTACCCATACTAGAATCTGTCAAAGAAAGCGGTACTCACATATAACAGTCATTCCATCTGTAATCCATACAGTCAAAAGACTGAAAGTATTCCAGTGAGGGGATTTTTTTTATTTAAAAAAGGCCAAGTTAGTTTATCTGGCGTTCAATATACTAGATACAGTTAGGCCTGCGTTTCATACATCTGGAATTAGCAAACTAATGTGCTGGGGTTGGGAAAACATATATGTACCCATACTAGAATCTGTCAAAGAAAGCGGTACTCACATATAACAGTCATTCCATCTGTAATCCATACAGTCAAAAGACTGAAAGTATTCCAGTGAGGGGATTTTTTTTATTTAAAAAAGGCCAAGTTAGTTTATCTGGCGTTCAATATACTAGATACAGTTAGGCCTGCGTTTCATACATCTGGAATTAGCAAACTAATGTGCTGGGGTTGGGAAAACATATATGTACCCATACTAGAATCTGTCAAAGAAAGCGGTACTCACATATAACAGTCATTCCATCTGTAATCCATACAGTCAAAAGACTGAAAGTATTCCAGTGAGGGGATTTTTTTTATTTAAAAAAGGCCAAGTTAGTTTATCTGGCGTTCAATATACTAGATACAGTTAGGCCTGCGTTTCATACATCTGGAATTAGCAAACTAATGTGCTGGGGTTGGGAAAACATATATGTACCCATACTAGAATCTGTCAAAGAAAGCGGTACTCACATATAACAGTCATTCCATCTGTAATCCATACAGTCAAAAGACTGAAAGTATTCCAGTGAGGGAATTTTTTTTATTTAAAAAAGGCCAAGTTAGTTTATCTGGCGTTCAATATACTAGATACAGTTAGGCCTGCGTTTCATACATCTGGAATTAGCAAACTAATGTGCTGGGGTTGGGAAAACATATATGTACCCATACTAGAATCTGTCAAAGAAAGCGGTACTCACATATAACAGTCATTCCATCAGTAATCCATACAGTCAAAAGACTGAAAGTATTCCAGTGAGGGAATTTTTTTTTTATTTAAAAAAGGCCAAGTTAGTTTATCT
Organism: Bufo bufo; assembly: GCF_905171765.1. Lineage (NCBI taxonomy): Eukaryota > Metazoa > Chordata > Amphibia > Anura > Bufonidae > Bufo > Bufo bufo. The sequence continues at coordinate 449,233,551 of NC_053389.1, read as the reverse complement.
GGCGTTCAATATACTAGATACAGTTAGGCCTGCGTTTCATACATCTGGAATTAGCAAACTAATGTGCTGGGGTTGGGAAAACATATATGTACCCATACTAGAATCTGTCAAAGAAAGCGGTACTCACATATAACAGTCATTCCATCTGTAATCCATACAGTCAAAAGACTGAAAGTATTCCAGTGAGGGGATTTTGCTTATAAAAAATAATATATTTCATTGTGGTGCGAGTTGAATCGCAACAATGAAGAAAAATACTATTAAGGGACGAGGACGCGGTCGTGGTGGTGTCCGTGGAGCCTCTGTTGCTGGTAGAGGACGTGGCCGTTCGGCCCCAGGCGCACACAGTAGGGAACGAACTCCCTCAACTAGCCGGCAGAATGTACCGCAATATCTCGTGGGGCCCAATGCCGCTCTTAGGATGGTAAGGCCTGAGCAGGTACAGGCATTAATCGATTGGGTGGCCGACAGTGCTTCCAGCACGTTCACCACATGGTCTTCCACCCAGTCTTCTGCGGAAAGCGCACAGGTGGCACCTGAAAACCAAGCCCATCAGTCTGTCACATCACCCCCAAGCATATCAGGGAAACGGTCTGAGCCACAAGTTATGCAGCAGTCTCTTCTTCTGTTTGAAGACTCTGCTTCCAGGGTTTCCCAGGGGCGTCCACCTAGCCCTTCCCCAGTGGAGGAAGACATACCATGCACTGACGCACAACCACTTATGTCTCCAGATGAAGAGGACATGGGAATACCACCACAGCAGAGTCACCGACTCTCTGATGATGACGAAACACAGGTGCCCACTGCCGCGTCTTTTTGCAGTGTGCAGACTGAACAGGAGGAGGTCAGGGAGGGAGACTGGGTGGAAGACGATGCAGAGGACGATGAGGTCTTAGACCCCACATGGACTGAAGGTCGTGGCGATGACTTTCACAGTTCAGAGGAAGAGGTAGTGGTGAGACCGAGACAACAGCGAAGCCAAAGAGGGAGCAGGGGGCCAAAGCAGACGAGCCGCCGCCCCCAGAGTTCGTCTGCTACTGGACATCGCCAACAGGGACCCAGCCCCACAAAGGCAGCTTCAAAGAGTTCCCTGGCATGGCACTTCTTTAAACAATGTCCTACCGACAAGACCCGAGTGACTTGCACGCTCTGCCATCAGAGCCTGAGGCGAGGCATTAACGTTCTGAACCTCAGCACAACCTGCATGACCAGGCATCTACATGCAAAGCATGAACTGCAGTGGGGTACACACCTTAAAAACCAGGCACTCGCTGAGGCTCCCCCTGCTCCCTCTACCGCTGCTGCCTCGGCTTCCGCCTCGAGAGGAATGTTGCCACCTGCCGAGCAGCAAACAGAGGATGTGCCACCGACACCACCACCACCGCCACCGTCAACTAGCGTCTCCACTATATCACACAGCAGCGTTCAGCTCTCAATATCTCAAACCTTAGAGAGGAAGCGCAAATTCCCCCCGAGTCACCCTCGAGCCCTTGGCCTGAACGCCAGCATTTCTAAACTGCTGGCCTTTGAAATGCTGTCATTCCGGCTGGTGGACACAGACAGCTTCAAACAGCTGATGGCCATGGCTGTCCCGCAGTATGTGGTTCCCAGCCGCCACTACTTCTCCAAGACAGCCGTGCCTTCCCTGCACATGCAAGTGTCCGATAAAATCAAGTGTGCACTGCGCAACGCCATTTGTGGCAAGGTCCACCTAACCACAGATACGTGGACCAGTAAGCACGGCCAGGGACGCTATATCTCACTAACTGCACACTGGATGAATGTAGTGGCGGATGGGCCCCCGGCGGACAGTTCCTTGGCGCACGTCCTTCCGCCCCCTAGGATCGCAGGGCATCATTCTCTGCCTCCTGTAGCCTCCTCCTCCTACTCGGCTTCCTCCTCCACTGCTTCCACCAGCTCATCCGGTCAGCCACACACCTTCACCACCAACTTCAGCACAGCCCGGGGTAAACGTCAGCAGGCCATTCTGAAACTCATATGTTTGGGGGACAGGCCCCACAGCGCACAGGAGTTGTGGCGGGGTATTGAACAACAGACCGACGAGTGGTTTCTGCCGGTGGGCCTCAAGCCAGGCCTGGTGGTATGCGATAATGGGCGAAATCTCGTGGCAGCTCTGGGACTAGCCGGTTTGACGCACATCCCTTGCCTGGCGCATGTGCTGAACTTGGTGGTGCAGAGGTTCATTCACCACTACCCCAACATGTCAGAGCTGCTGCATAAAGTGCGGGCCGTCTGTGCGCGCTTCCGCCGTTCACATCCTGCCGCTGCTCGCCTGTCTGCGCTACAGCGGAACTTCGGCCTTCCCGCTCACCGCCTCATATGCGACGTGCCCACCCGGTGGAACTCCACCTTGCACATGCTGGAGAGACTGTGCGAGCAGCAGCAGGCCATAGTGGAGTTTCAGCTGCAGCACGCTCGCGTCAGTCGTACTGCCGAACAGCACCACTTCACCACCAATGATTGGGCCTCCATGCGAGACCTGTGTGCCCTGCTGCGCTGTTTCGAGTACTCCACCAACATGGCCAGTGGCGATGACACTGTTATCAGCGTTACAATACCACTTCTATGTCTCCTTGAGAAAACACTTAGGGCAATGATGTTAGAGGAGGTGGCCCAGGTGGAGGAGGAGGAGGAGGATGAGGGCTCGTTTCTAACACTTTCGGGCCAGTCTGTTCGAAGTGGCTCAGAGGGAGGTTTGTTTAAGCAGCAGAGGACAGGTTCACAAGTCGCCAGCCAAGGCACTGTACTGGAGGACGAGGAGGATGAGGAGGAGGAGGTGGAGGGGGACGAGGATGACGCAAGTTCACAGCGGGGTGGCAGCCCAGGCCCATCACTGGTGCGTGGCTGGGGGGATACGGTGGACGATGACGATACGCCTCCCACAGAGGACAGCTTGTCCTTACCCATGGGTAGCCTGGCCCACATGAGCGAATATATGCTCCAATGCCTGCGCAACGACAGCAGAGTTGCCCACGTTTTAACGTGTGCAGACTACTGGGTGGCCACCCTGCTGGATCCCCGGTATAAAGACAATGTGCCCACTTTAATTCCTGAACTGGAGCGCGACCGTAAGATGCGCGAGTACAAGCGCACGCTGATAGAGGCGCTCTTGAGAGCATTCCCACATGTCACAGGGGAACAGGTGGAAGGTGAAGGCAGAGGAGTGGCAAGAGGTCGCCAACGCAGCTGTGTCACGGCCAGCTCATCTGAGGGCAGGGTTAGCATGGCAGAAATGTGGAAAAGTTTTGTCTCCACGCCACAGCTATCTGCACCGACACCTGATACGGAACGTGTTAGCAGGAGGCAGCATTTCACTAACATGGTTGAACAGTATGTCTGCACACCCCTCCACATCCTGACGGATGGTTCGGCCCCATTCAACTACTGGGTTTCGAAATTGTCCACGTGGCCAGAGTTAGCATGTTATGCCTTGGAGGTGCTTTCCTGCCCGGCGGCCAGCGTTTTATCTGAACGCGTATTCAGCACGGCAGGGGGCGTCATTACTGAAAAGGGCAGCCGCCTGTCCACAGCCAACGTGGACAAGCTGACCTTCATAAAGATGAACCAGGCATGGATCCCACAGGACCTGTCCCTCCCTTGTGCAGAGTAGTCCTTATTAACTGCCTAAAACATGTCTTGTTGTGCTACGGGCCACTTCTTTATTTGATACAAATTTTATGAAACCCACAGTTGAATAAAAATCTTCTCTGTCTGGGCGCCGGGGCCTAACCAGATGAAAGTGGCCCGTTAAACTAACGGGTGACATGAAGCCATAACCTCTGCCATGCTACCTCTGTCTTCTGTCTGGGTGCTGAGGCCTAAGTCAAATAAAGCGGTCTTCTGCTGTGCTGGGGGATATGAAGCTAATCTCTGACCTCTCTCCTCTGTCTGGGTCCAAAGGCCTAAATCACTGAAAGAGGCCTTCTCCTGTGGTGTGTGATATGATGCCAGAATATGTGCTGTGGGGCCTCTCTCCTCTTCCTGGGTGCAGGGGTCAAATAAACTAAATTGTGGCCTACTCCTGTGGTGGTTGATATGATGCCTGATTCTCTGATGTGGAACCTCTCTCCTCTGTTTGGGTGAAGGGGTCAAAGTAACTAAATGGTGGCTTCTCCTGTGGTGGCTGATATGATGCCAGAATATGTGCTGTGGTGCCTCTCTCCTCTTCCTGGGTGCAGGGGTCAAAGTAACTAAATGGTGGCTTCTCCTGTGGTGGCTGATATGATGCCAGAATATGTGCTGTGGTGCCTCTCTCCTCTTCCTGGGTGCGGGGGTCAAAGTAACTCAATGGTGGCTTCTCCTGTGGTGGCTGATATGATGCCAGAATATGTGCTGTGGGGCCTCTCTCCTCTTCCTGGGTGCAGGGGTCAAAGTAACTCAATGGTGGCTTCTCCTGTGCTGATTGATATAAAGCTGATGGTTGTGCCATCTGACATGGTTGCCAGGGTCTGATTCAATGGGGGCCTACTCCTGTGGTGGGTGATCTAAATGCCTGATTCTCTGCTGTGAAACCTCTCTCCTCCGTCTGGGTGTAGGGGTCAAAGTCTTTCAAAGTCGCCTTCTCCTGTGCTGATTGATATGAAGCTGATGGTTGTGCCATCTGACATGGTTGCCGGGGTCCCATTAAATTGTGGCCTACTCCTGTGGTGGTTGATATGATGCCTGATTCTCTGATGTGGAACCTCTCTCCTCTGTTTGGGTGAAGGGGTCAAAGTAACTAAATGGTGGCTTCTCCTGTGGTGGCTGATATGATGCCAGAATATGTGCTGTGGGGCCTCTCTCCTCTTCCTGGGTGCAGGGGTCAAAGTAACTCAATGGTGGCTTCTCCTGTGGTGGCTGATATGATGCCAGAATATGTGCTGTGGTGCCTCTCTCCTCTTCCTGGGTGCGGGGGTCAAAGTAACTCAATGGGGGCTTCTCCTGTGGTGGCTGATATGATGCCAGAATATGTGCTGTGGTGCCTCTCTCCTCTTCCTGGGTGCGGGGGTCAAAGTAACTCAATGGTGGCTTCTCCTGTGGTGGCTGATATGATGCCAGAATATGTGCTGTGGTGCCTCTCTCCTCTTCCTGGGTGCAGGGGTCAAAGTAACTAAATGGTGGCTTCTCCTGTGGTGGTTGATATGATGCCTGATTCTCTGCTGTGAAACCTCTCTCCTCCATCTGGGTGTAGGGGTCAAAGTCTTTCAAAGTCGCCTTCTCCTGTGCTGATTGATATAAAGCTGATGGTTGTGCCATCTGACATGGTTGCCAGGGTCTGATTCAATGGGGGCCTACTCCTGTGGTGGGTGATCTAAATGCCTGATTCTCTGCTGTGAAACCTCTCTCCTCCGTCTGGGTGTAGGGGTCAAAGTCTTTCAAAGTCGCCTTCTCCTGTGCTGATTGATATGGAGCTGATGGTTGTGCCATCTGACATGGTTGCCGGGGTCCCATTAAATTGGGGCCTACTCCTGTGGTGGGTGATCTAAATGCCTGATTCTCTGCTTTGAAACCTCTCTCCTCCGTCCGGGTGTAGGGGTCAAAGTCTGTCAAAGTCGCCTTCTCCTGTGCTGATTGATATAAAGCTTATGCTTGTGTCATCTGACATGGTTGCCGGGGTCTGATTCAATGGTGGCCTACTCCTGTGGTGGGTGATCTAAATGCCTGATTCTCTGCTGTGTAACCTCTCTCCTCCGTCTGGGTGTAGGGGTCAAAGTAACTAAATGGTGGCCTACTCCTGTGGTGGGTGATATGATGCCTGGTTCTCTGCTGTGGGACCTCTCTCCTTTGTCTGGGTGCTGTGGTCAAAATAATAGTAAGTGACCTTCTCCATTGGTGGGTGACTTGAAGCCTGATTCTGTGCTATGGGACCTCACTCCAATTAATATTGTTTAATTTTTATTTATTTTATGTTAACTCATCATTTCCCTATCTACATTTGTTTGCAGGGGATTTAACTACATTTTGCTGCCTTTTGCAGCCCTCTAGCCCTTTCCGGGTGTGTTTTACAGCCTTTTTTAGTGCCCAAAAGTTCGGGTCCCCATTGACTTCTATGGGGTTCGGGTTCGGGATGAAGTTCGGGTCGAGTTCGGATCCCGAACCCGAACATTTTTCGAAAGTTCGGCCGAACTCGTCGAACCCGAACATCCAGGTGTTCGCTCAACTCTATTAGTAACGTAACTTCGTGATCTACACTCATAGTGACATATCAAATAAAAAAGTGACATATAGGAGGTCCATATAAATGGAACCATGAGAATGGCTAGCAATAGCATAACTCCGTGGCAAATAGATAAAAAGCATGTGATGTACTGGGGGTCCATAAAAATGGAACCGCAGTATCGTTATAGCGATCATACAGATGATCTGGTTATGTGGTGAATAAGATAGAGAATGGTGGAGTAAAAACATCATATATATATAGGAAAGTGCTGTCAGTAGTATACATGTAATCATTATTCCACATAATCCAAAAAGGATCCAGTCAGATCATATGGGTCAATAATACAAATCAGGCCATAATTAGCCCATAACTGGATGCACTCTCCATCTCCTATACATGATGATACAGTCTCTCAAATTACAGAACAAAATCATGCATACAAGGAGAAAAAAAACGTAAAACACGAAAAACATGTAGACCTGACAGATATGTGTAATAAAACAATCTATACAAGTACAAGGAATCGTCCCATAGCATTATTAAACAAGGTAATACTGTGTAAAGCGCTATATAATGCAGACCCTCTAGGATAATGGTAGAGGGTGGGGGCGACATGGGTGGCACCCCGGGCAGCAAGTGGCAGCCCGCGGTGTCACCCCAGGCACACCCAACCCACCAACCAACACAGATAACAACAGGATCCACAAAGTCTTGAAAAGGCAAGGGGTGGCCAGGGTGACACCACCGGCGGCAAAGGCCGCCGGCGGGGTCAACCGAGACACCCCCAGCCAACAAGACAAAAAGCAGCAAGGGTAGAATTATAGACAATGGCAATGCCCATATGGCACCAGGCACGTCAGAAATCTAACAAGACCTCCTTAGAATGTGACAATGTCATAGCAAAAGGTCTCACTGGCTAAAATATGCCGGGAAGATCTACTGCCCATATATTATCGAAGCACAAAGTAATGCCCCGCCATATGTGTATACTAAAAAATGATAAAATATCATATAAATATGTTGCTAGGAGGTCTTGACGAACATCCTCTCTTGTGGCGGCCATGTTGTCACAATAGGTAGCTCTGTCCATCGTCACCAATCCCACACGGAAATGAATAGTATGATCTCAAAAGAAAAAACAAAGCAATATTATAGAAAGTATAATATGATAAAACAAAAAGAAAAAATATACCCCGCAATAAAATTCGCGCAATATTCATAGAAAGGAAGAAAAACTGTTAGATTCATTAAGGCCGTACGGAGTGACGGTGTCAAGGTTGACAATCCACCTAGTCTCTCTACGAAGTAGAGCTACTTTAATATTACCGCCTCTAGACCCTAGATGGATTCTGTCAATACCCTTCACCGTCAATCCCCCTGGATCGGACCCGTGGAACCTGCGAAAATGTCGTGGAACCGCCTGCAGTGACTCCCAATCCCTCTCAGGGATTTCCGCCGCTGCTCGAATCCTACACACATGTACCAAAACCCGTGTTTTTAGGGCTCTCTTTGTCATACCAACATAAAAAAGATTACATGGGCATGTGATTAAATATATCACAGCCTCAGTGTTACAGTTTATGTTGTGTACGATTTTAAAGTCTTTTCAGCCTGAGGAGTCACTGAAGGCGGTAGAACGAATCATATACCTGCAGGCGGCACACGATCCACAAGAGAAGGACCCCCACTTGGGGCCCTTACTACCGAAAATACCCCCTGGGTGTGGGGACATAGTGACTCTTCGTGAGGATGTCACGCAGATTGCGTGACCGCCTCCACGTGATCTGGGGATATGTGGGGAGACATACCGCCAGATCACCATCTGTGTGTAGGACCGACCAATGTCTCCTCAGAATAATCTGAATATACCTCCATTTCGTATTGAAAGGGGCAATAAATCTCACACATGTGTCACGGTTATCCCTTTTCTGAACTCTACTCACCAACAAGGAGTCTCTAGATGTTTTTTTGGCTCTTTCATAGCCCCGCTGTATGGTATTATATTGATAACCTCTTTCGAGAAATCGTTGTGTCAACACGCCGGCTTGATGTTCAAACTGCTTATCACTGGAGCAGATCCTGCGAGTTCTTAGGAACTGCCCTGTAGGTATTGCCTGAATCGTATTGGGATGGTGAGCAGAGGAGGCGTGGAGAAGGGCATTGACGGCAGTGGACTTCCTGAAAAGATCAGTGGACAAATAACCGTCGGATCCCTTAGTGATCATTATATCCAAGAATTCGACATTCGTGAGACTATATTTCCAGGTAAGTCTAATATTGCGTGTGTTATGGTTGAGACAGGCCAAAAAGTTTTCCAAGGCCGGAATGGTATCCTGCCGTAAGAAAAACACATCGTCTATATACCTAGACCATAGGAGTGCGGCATCATATCCAGGCGTGTCCTGGACGATCTCTCTCTCCCACAGCCCCAGGAACAAGTTGGCATATGCGGGGGCACACGATCCCCCCATAGCTGTCCCCTGGAGCTGTAGGAAGAGGCGGTCCTTAAATAAAAAATAGTTATGCGTAAGCATAAATTCTAACAATGTCAGAATAAATTCGATCATACTATTGTCATAATCTGACATAGTCAAAAAGGATCTAGATGCCCGCACTCCCTGGTCATGGTATATAGACGTGTATAACGACTCAATGTCGCATGTAACAAGGACCACATCTGGGTCCACATGAATCCCATTTAACCGTCTCAGCATGTCAGTGGTATTTTTAACAAAAGAAAGAAGGGTTTCTACACTTTTCTGGAGAAAAAAATCAATGAACCTTCCCACATTGGTACACAAGCTGCCGATCCCCGAAACGATCGGGCGTCCGGGAGGATGGGTACGGCTCTTGTGCACCTTGGGGAGCAAATATAGGGTAGCTTTGACCGGGAAGTCCACTCTCAGCCCTTCCATCATTTTAGTAGTGATGATGCCCTGATCACAGGCTTCAGCAAGAATATCATCCAACTCGTTTTTATAAAGTGTAGTGGGGTCCCTCTCAATTCTACGGTAGCATTCCTTATTATTGAGCTGCCTAAAGACCTCTCTTTCATACATCTGCACAGGCCATATCACATAAGCCTTTTGTTTCCTGTATTCGACTGTAATTGAGATTTGTGGACAATGTGTTTATCATATGGTCCGGTTCTGAACATCAGTTCATAGACTTCGTGGACTATTTGAATGCAGGGCATAAGATGAACATGATATTTACTTATCAGATTGGATGGCTCTAGGTTGGAGTTTCTAGACGCATTGGTGATGGAGAGGGAGGGCGAGTTGGTGACGAAGGGCTATCGGAAGCCGACCGCCACCAACTCGCTACTCCACTACTCTAGTTACCATCCCCATAGTGTTAAAAGGTCAGTGCCATATGGCCAGTTTATTAGGCTGAGAAGGATCAATGGCACAGATGAAAGCTTCTTGAGACAGTCAGCTGAGTTGAAAAAACATCTTTTAGCTAGAGGATACATTTTGGACCTGTTAGAGGAGGCAATGAATAAGGCCTCCTCTATGTACCAGAATACTTCAGTATCAGAAAAAAAATGAGGTTTATAGAAAGGAGGCCAATCAGAAACGTTTTGTATTTTCCTTTAAATATAGCCCGATGGTAGATAGGATTAAACGTGTGATAAGGGATAACTGGAGTATATTGGAGGCAGATGATAATAATCTTAAGGGGATAAAAGGTACCAAACCATTAATAGCTTTCAGAAGAAGCCATACTCTGAGAGATAGGCTAATGAGGAGCCGCTTCACTGAGAAGAAAACAAATATGTGGTTAAGGAATTGGATCCCAAAAGGCATAATGGAGATAGTAAGGCACTGAGTATTGCAGGTATTGAAATTGTCCAAAATCCCCCACAAGGAGGCAATAGACATCGCTTATTATTGAGAAAAGAAGCTGTCTGGATCATAAGTTCAGGAGCGATAGGCCCACTAGGCCTGAAATAATAAAAATGACATGAGCGTGTTTCTGTAAATATTGTAATTGTTATGCTTTCGTTTTTTATTTATTTCCTTGTTATTTGTAATTTGCACTGAGTATGTACATTCGATTCACCTATGGTGGAATTTGTTAATTCTGCCTAGATGACCTGGCGCATAAAAGGTGACGCATGTGCATCATCACTTTAGTGGCATGAGGAAGCGCTGCAGCCTCGAAACGGCCATCGCCACAAGTGTTTGCCTGCAGTGTGTGGTCCGCCCCACGGCTGTTATTGTCACAGCCACTATCTCTGGCTGTGACCTTCCGTCCTTGCTCGTTCGGCGCTCCTCGCTGAAGTTTCGTTTCTGTGTGTCATTTGTGGTTCTTTATGGGTTAACTCCCCTGTGTGCCTATTAGGAGTTAATCCTCTCTGTCTGCTCCATGGGTGTGGCCTCTCTGCTGCACCCATGGAACCTGTATATAAGGCTGAGGTTTCCTCAGTTCTGGGTCAGCTCTCCTGGTGTGTGTTGTCTTGTCCTGTCCTGCTCCTGGTTTGTACTCTTTCTCCCATGCTGCTGACCCATGGGATCCGTGTCTGTCTGTGCTCTGTGGGTTTCCCTACTTGTTCATTCCCGTCCTCTTTGACGTCCTCTTTCCTGTCTTTCTGTTATCTGTTCTGCCAGTTATGTTTTAGTTACTTTGTGTGTATTCATATGTCTCGGTTCAGCAAGCGCCTAGCTGCAGAGGGCTATGCGCAAGGCCACGCAGTATACCACTGGTGGAGCAAGTCCTTCTCTGCTCATTGTCACTCCTGTTTCCTTGCTATGTATTTCTGCTTGTGTTATTAGTTGCCCTGTTTTGTATTTGCCTGTCTGTTATGTTTTCCTATGTGCCGTCGGTACCTTCTGGTACCTGTTGTCCATTTGTTCCTGCTGTCACTGTCTAGTTCACGCTCCAGAGTGGACCCTGGCAACTTCCTGCGGCAAAGCCTAACCCTACCTTCTGGGGCCCTAGTGAATACCAGAAGTTGCTTAGTCACGCCCCTCTGGAGTATTACTAGACAGTGGCGCAGTGGGGGTTTTCTCCCACTGTGCTGACAGTACATAGAGCTCATGTTTTGTCTGTGCCTCCTTCCCTGATTTTTGTTTGTGCAATAAACTCTTATGTGTCTGTACCTGATTTCCGTTTGTTTATTGCTTGACAACGCGGTGGTGTGGCGAAACCGACCTCGCCACTGGGTTTTGGAGAGGACTGGCTGCTGGCCTCTTGCCCCAGGATTATGGGCCATATACTAACTTTTAAACCCCTGAACCGATTCAAGTGAATTTTGGATAGGTTTGTCCCCACGTTATACTGTTTGAATTAATGTAAGTTATATGTATGGCCAATGTAAACTCACAAAGTTGTAACAATCTATAATAATTGTAACTTGTCAGCTTGGGAGGAAAATGCTGGGTGTGTTTCTATTGTGCCATTGTCCCATTGTGTGTTTAAATGGTGATGTCTGTCCTGTTGTATCTACATGTGTATTGGCGATCTCCCTTTGTCCTCAGAGATAATTGGATTGCTCCTCAGGTTGTCTCCAGACAGAGGGGAGGAAACCATGATGCATTGTGGGGATATGTTGTCCTATGTTACAGTCTTCATTCTGGTCCTCTGGGGGCGTGAACGATTGGTTGCTGTAGTTACATTGTATGTCTTGTAATATACTGATTGGTTGTATTTCAAACCCCTGTGGGCAGTACTATGTTTGTTTTTTGTGAATAAAAGGGGCTGTACTTCAAGTACAGTCAGACCACTGCTTGACCCTCAACACGGAGCCTTGTCTCGTCATTGGGGGGATCTGCTGTATGCTGTTACAGACTGATTGCCAGGATTGTATGCTTTTCCTGTTCGTCTGCTAGCAGCTATTCGTGAGGTTCCAGTTTGGAGTGCTATTTTGTATCCAGTTCGGGGGGTTGGTGTCCTGCAGTAGCTGTGCCTGTCTCTCAGAAAGGGGCTTATCGCCTAAACGGATTTTAACCCCTTGTCTGCTGAAACGGTCTGTTACATTGGTGGCAAGCAGCGGGATCGTTCCTACAGCCAGAAGGACAGCTACAAAGAAACATCATTCCATGGAATTACAATTTGAGGGCAACGCATGTCCCAGTACAGCGACCCTGACAGCACCAGAATGGAAACAGCAGTGGAGTACGATGAGGGTGTCATGGATGACCGAGATGCAGTCCGCAAAGGCATCTGGTACCAGGTACTGGGTATTGTGGAGTATATGCAGGACAAGAGACTCCCCACGGAAGACCAGCGGTTGCAGAAGCGAGTAGCCCTGCGGATGCCCTTCCTGGGAGAGCAGCCCCGGGAGGAATGGGTGAAGGAATTGGAACTCCTAGCATGGCGGGAGCTGTGGCTGGAAGATGCCTACCAGGCGCTCTGGTGGTATGGGGGCACAGTACCTACCCAGGACAGCTGAGCATGACAAGCCGGAGGGAGAGGAGTTTGATGGTCCTGGCTTGTTATGGGAGACTTTTTCAGAGCTGGAGTTTGGGAGCCCTACACAAGCCCGGTTCCATGATCTCTTGGAATGGAGGGAGAGCAGGTATGACTGGGACGACACTCATGAGATTGAGCAGGACCTGGTCCACCTGGTGACCCGGGAGATGGAGCTGGAACAGGGCTACCAGCAGCTGTTCCACGCCAGTGAGAAGGCTCAGCAGGACAGTAAGGTGACAGACCCAGTCTCCATTCCCCAGCGGCAGTGTGAATTGCAGGGAATTGGGAGCCCAGTCTCCATTCCCCAGCGGCAGTGTGAAATGCAGGGAGAGGAGAGCAGCGTCCTCCCTCCTCAGTGGCAGGCGGAGTTACAGGGGGCAGAGGTAGTTGTTCCTGCCCCCCAGCAGCAGCATGATTTTTTGGGAATTGGGAGCCCAGTCTCCATTCCCCAGCGGCAGGCGGAGTTACAGGGGGCAGAGACAGTCGGTCCTGTCCCCCAGCGGCAGAGTGTCCAGCAGGGAATAGAGAGCCCAGTCTCCTTTCCCCAGCAGCAGGACACTGTATTGGGAGCGGAGACGGTCGGTCGCCCTCCCCAGCGGATAGAAGTATGTATGGGAGAGGAACTCGTTACCCCCTCTCCCCAGCAGCAGCTTAACGCACCAGGGGGAGACAGTAAAACCCACAACCGTGCAGATGGGACCGTGGTCTCTGCACCTACAGCACAGGGGGTAGAGACAGTCGGTCTCCCCCTCCAACAACCAGGCTCCAACCAGGCTTCTTCCGTGGGTAGCGCTGGCACCAGGGCAGAGTACCGCTGATACCTGCCCACAAAGCAACCTCCACTCCAAGCAGGGAGTAACACAGAGACCGGGGAGTACCAGCTTCCAACATAATCTTGGTGGACTCACTGGACAGAGACAGGCTACTAGAGTCAACAGGTCCAGTATTTGGTTGTGGGGTGGGCTGCCAGACTAACTCAGGTACCGACCGGCGTGAGGTCAGGTATCTGGTTAGTCTTCCCTGGGGGGGGGAGATGTGTGGCGAAACCGACCTCGCCACTGGGTTTTGGAGAGGACTGGCTGCTGGCCTCTTGCCCCAGGATTATGGGCCATATACTAACTTTTAAACCCCTGAACCGATTCAAGTGAATTTTGGATAGGTTTGTCCCCACGTTATACTGTTTGAATTAATGTAAGTTATATGTATGGCCAATGTAAACTCACAAAGTTGTAACAATCTATAATAATTGTAACTTGTCAGCTTGGGAGGAAAATGCTGGGTGTGTTTCTATTGTGCCATTGTCCCATTGTGTGTTTAAATGGTGATGTCTGTCCTGTTGTATCTACATGTGTATTGGCGATCTCCCTTTGTCCTCAGAGATAATTGGATTGCTCCTCAGGTTGTCTCCAGACAGAGGGGAGGAAACCATGATGCATTGTGGGGATATGTTGTCCTATGTTACAGTCTTCATTTCTGGTCCTCTGGGGGCGGTGAACGATTGGTTGCTGTAGTTACATTGTATGTCTTGTAATATACTGATTGGTTGTATTTCAAACCCCTGTGGGCAGTACTATGTTTGTTTTTTGTGAATAAAAGGGGCTGTACTTCAAGTACAGTCAGACCACTGCTTGACCCTCAACACGGAGCCTTGTCTCGTCATTGGGGGGATCTGCTGTATGCTGTTACAGACTGATTGCCAGGATTGTATGCTTTTCCTGTTCGTCTGCTAGCAGCTATTCGTGAGGTTCCAGTTTGGAGTGCTATTTTGTATCCAGTTCGGGGGGTTGGTGTCCTGCAGTAGCTGTGCCTGTCTCTCAGAAAGGGGCTTATCGCCTAAACGGATTTTAACCCCTTGTCTGCTGAAACGGTCTGTTACATTGGTGGCAAGCAGCGGGATCGTTCCTACAGCCAGAAGGACAGCTACAAAGAAACATCATTCCATGGAATTACATTTGAGGGCAACGCATGTCCAGTACAGCGACCCTGACAGCACCAGAATGGAAACAGCAGTGGAGTACGATGAGGGTGTCATGGATGACCGAGATGCAGTCCGCAAAGGCATCTGGTACCAGGTACTGGGTATTGTGGAGTATATGCAGACAAGAGACTCCCCACGGAAGACCAGCGGTTGCAGAAGCGAGTAGCCCTGCGGATGCCCTTCCTGGGGAGAGCAGCCCCGGGAGGAATGGGTGTAAGGAATTGGAACTCCTAGCATGGCGGGAGCTGTGGCTGGAAGATGCCTACCAGGCGCTCTGGTGGTATGGGGCACAGTACCTACCCAGGACAGCTGAGCATGACAAGCCGGAGGGAGAGGAGTTTGATGGTCCTGGCTTGTTATGGGAGACTTTTTCAGAGCTGGAGTTTGGGAGCCCTACACAAGCCCTGTTCCATGACTCTCTTGGAATGGAGGGAGAGCAGGTATGACTGGGACGACACTCATGAGATTGAGCAGGACCTGGTCCACCTGGTGACCCGGGAGATGGAGCTGGAACAGGGCTACCAGCAGCTGTTCCACGCCAGTGAGAAGGCTCAGCAGGACAGTAAGGTGACAGACCCAGTCTCCATTCCCCAGCGGCAGTGTGAATTGCAGGGAATTGGGAGCCCAGTCTCCATTCCCCAGCGGCAGTGTGAAATGCAGGGAGAGGAGAGCAGCGTCCTCCCTCCTCAGTGGCAGGCGGAGTTACAGGGGGCAGAGGTAGTTGTTCCTGCCCCCAGCAGCAGCATGATTTTTTGGGAATTGGGAGCCCAGTCTCCATTCCCCAGGGCAGGCGGAGTTACAGGGGGCAGAGACAGTCGGTCCTGTCCCCCAGCGGCAGAGTGTCCCAGCAGGGAATTAGAGAGCCCAGTCTCCTTTCCCCAGCAGCAGGACACTGTATTGGGAGCGGAGACGGTCGGTCGCCCTCCCCAGCGGATAGAAGTATGTATGGGAGAGAGAACTCGTTACCCCCTCTCCCCAGCAGCAGCTTAACGCACCAGGGGGGAGACAGTAAAACCCACAACCGTGCAGATGGGACCGTGGTCCTCTGCACCTACAGCACAGGGGGTAGAGGACAGTCGGTCCCCCCCTCCAACAACCAGGCTCCAACCAGGCTTCTTCCGTGGTAGCGCTGGCACCAGGGCAGAGTACCGCTGATACCTGCCCACAAAGCAACCTCCACTCCAAGCCAGGGAGTAACACAGAGACCGGGAGTACCAGCTTCCAACATAATCTTGGTGGACTCACTGGACAGAGACAGGCTACTAGAGTCAACAGGTCCAGTATTTGGTTGTGGGTGGGCTGCCAGGACTAACTCAGGTACCGACCGGCGTGAGGTCAGGTATCTGGTTAGTCTTCCCTGGGGGGGGGGAGATGTGTGGCGAAACCGACCTCGCCACTGGGTTTTGGAGAGGACTGGCTGCTGGCCTCTTGCCCCAGGATTATGGGCATATACTAACTTTTAAACCCCTGACCGATTCAAGTGAATTTTGGATAGGTTTGTCCCCACGTTATACTGTTTGAATTAATGTAAGTTATATGTATGGCCAATGTAAACTCACAAAGTTGTAACAATCTATAAATAATTGTAACTTGTCAGCTTGGGAGGAAAATGCTGGGTGTGTTTCTATTGTGCCATTGTCCCATTGTGTGTTTAAATGGTGATGTCTGTCCTGTTGTATCTACATGTGTATTGGCGATCTCCCTTTGTCCTCAGAGATAATTGGATTGCTCCTCAGGTTGTCTCCAGACAGAGGGGAGGAAACCATGATGCATTGTGGGGATATGTTGTCCTATGTTACAGTCTTCATTCTGGTCCTCTGGGGGCGTGAACGATTGGTTGCTGTAGTTACATTGTATGTCTTGTAATATACTGATTGGTTGTATTCAAACCCCTGTGGGCAGTACTATGTTTGTTTTTTGTGAATAAAAGAGGGCTGTACTTGAAGTACAGTCAGACCACTGCTTGACCCTCAACACGGAGCCTTGTCTCGTCATTGGGGGGATCCGCTGTATGCTGTTACAGACTGATTGCCAGGATTGTATGCTTTTCCTGTTCGTCTGCTAGCAGCTATTCGTGAGGTTCCAGTTTGGAGTGCTATTTTGTATCCAGTTCGGGAGGTTGGTGTCCTGCAGTAGCTGTGCCTGTCTCTCAGAAAGGGGCTTATCGCCTAAACGGATTTTAACCCCTTGTCTGCTGAAACGGTCCGTTACAGGTGGTCTCTCCTGGGACCTCCAACTTGTGACAGTTATGCTTTTATCCTTGGAATAAAGAATATTACTTCACATTTCTTTGAGTGCCGCCCGATCTTTCTACATTTTTATTTGAATTTAGAGGACTATGTGGGCAGAGCACCCCCAGCAGTGAGGTGTTGTTAAAGTCCGGTCACGGCTGATCCTGGTTGTTTGATCGAGGAGGAGGCTGAGCAGTGCCACCCCGTCTGTGTTCTTTCTTTTATATTATTGCACTCCAGAAATACATCCAGGCCCCTCTTGAACTATTTTAGTGAATTCATATCACCATCTCCTTAGGCAGAGAGTTCCATAGTCTCACTGCTCTTACCGTAAAGAATACTCTTCTGTGTTTGTTTACAAACCTTCTTTCTAGACACAGAGGATGTCCCCTCATCACAGTCACAGTCCTGGGGATAAATAAATGATGGGAGAGACCTGTGTACTGACCCCTGATATATTTAGATACATTTTTTATAATTTGAATAACCCTAATTTTGATAATCTTTCTGGGGACTGTAGTCCACCTATTCCATTACTTTAGTTGCTCTTCTCTGAATACTCTGATGCTCTACTATGTCTGTCTTGTTCACAGGAGCCCTGAACTGTAAGTAGTACTCCATGTGTTGTCTGACTAGTGATTTTTAAAGTGGCAGGACTATGTTTTCATCACATCCATCTATGCTTCTTTTGATGCAACCATTATCTTATTTGCCTTGGAAGCAGCTGCCTGACATTGGTTTCTACAGTTTAGTTTGCTGTCCACTAAAATTCCTGTCATTTTCCACAACAGTGTTACCATGTATACTACCTTTCAGTGTTGTACACATGGCTGGCAATATTCTTCCTATGTGCATAACCTTACATTTGTCAGTGTTAAACCTCATCTACCACTTCTCTGTCCATGCCTCCAACATAGTCAGATCCATCTGTAGCAGTATACTGTATTCTTCCATGTTGATTACATTACACAGTTTAGTATAATCTGCAAAAAATTGATATGTTACTGTGCAAGCCTTTTACAAGATCATTAATAAATATATCAAAGAGAATATGGGACCTCTGTGGTACTCCACTAGTGACCCAATCTGTGTGCACTGTTAATAACCACTCTCTGTTTTTTATCACTTAGCCAGTTACTTACCCACATATACACATTTTCTCCCTGTCCAAGCATTCTCATTTTATATACTAACCTTTTATGTGGCACAGTATCAAATGCTTTGAAGACGTTAAGATATATCACATCCATTGACTCACAGCGGTCAAGTCTAGAACTTACCTCCTCATAGAAACTGATTAAATTAGTTTGATATGACTGATCCCTCATGAAGCCTTGCTTATCCGGCCTTATTCGCTTAATTTCATTGTGACACTCCAAGACAGCATCTCTTAGAAAATGTAATGGAAATATTTGTATGTCTTCTGTGTTTTGGACCCACTCCTGCTTTTGGCTTCAAAATCATGATAAAATCCTGACTTCAAGAATTGGGTGACAACCAGATTTAAGACGTGCGCCATGCAGGGTGCATGGGTCATCCCTGCCTTATGCAGCGCAGACAAACTGTTCTTAACATTTTCTGAGACAATGGTTCCTATATCCAGTTGGCGAGGAGACAGCCAGGATTTGATTTCTTGGTTAATGACATAGAGCAGTTCCAACCCGTTGTGACTCAGTTCACCCAGGCTGACAAGGTGTAGAATCGTGCAACAATGCCATGCTTTGCATAAATGGTATGCTAGAGGACCACTCTGAACTGTGCCTACAGTGGAGGCTGAGGACAAGGTGGATGATGAGGAGGCAGAGGTGGACACTGATGCAGCCATCACCTGGCCAAGTCGCTGGTGTGCCTGGGCCAGAAACACAGTTATCCAGTGGGCCGTAAAGGACATATATTGTCCTTGACCATAGTTACAGCTCCGCACGTCAGCGCTTGCATGAACTATATGAGACACCGACAGGCTCAAGGACTGGTCCACCTTCTGCTCAACATACGTGTATAGAGCTAGAAAAACGCACTTATATATTAGACAACCTGTTAGTAATGAGTCTGATGTGCACTATGTCTATGTATAGCAGAACAGATTAAGTATAAATGGTGCAGCAGATGAATTAGGTAAATGCACCTATATATTAGACCGCCTGTTGACAATGAGTCTTAAGCGCACTAAGTCTATGTATAACAGAATAGATTAAATATTAATGATGCAGCAGACAAACTAGAAAAACAATCCTATATATTAGACCGCCTGTTGACAATGATTCCGATGCACAGTAAGTCTATGTATAACTAGGTAAACAAGCCTATATATTAAACCACCTGTTGAGACTAAATATAATGCTCAGTAAGTCTCTGCATAGCAGAACAAATTAAGTATCAAAGGTGCAGCAGATGAACAAGATGCACAGGGCGATTACACTAATCTTACACTGTATCTGCACTGTCCCTACTGTCTCCCTATGCTCTCCCTAATGTATGTGAAAACATACCCTACAATCTCCCTACCTGTCCTTGCACTGTCCCTATCCAATATACTACAATTAAAAGCTTTGTTAACCACTGTCCCTAGCGCTTGGCACAACTGTCCCTATGCTCAGCTCTCAGTAAAATGGCAGAGACAGGGTGGGATGAGGCTTTTATAGGGCTGTGACATCACAGGGGATGGCTTTGTGCTGATTGGTTGGCTACATGGCATTATGGGTCATATTGCATTTCTGGGCTACTTACTTTCACTTTGTAACACATGTAGCTGCGATTTTACAAAAAAAACTAATTTGCAAGGAAATTCGGATTAGTGACAAATTGAATTTTTCCTGAAATTATGATTGAATTCAATTAGTTTCACTTCAATTTGCACAACACTAAACCTAAAATACTGATAGTAAAACAAAATATTTAAGCAAAGTAATAGATTTAGCGGGTCCTTTACGATGTTGCATATTGCAGCTTAAAGGTTATTTGCACTGCAATCTGCGACTTTTCCCACTCACGTCAGGTCTAAAAAATGGGGGGGTGTCGTGGGCAGGGAAGGGGGCAGGTTCGGACGGCCTGTCTCTTTTATCACTTTCTACACCTGTTTTAGGCATAGAAAATTATCTAAATTTAAGCCAGCAAGGAATCTGATGTAGATTTAGACTGGCTGTGGATAAGCCAAAGTTATGTAGAGTTTTTGCAAAAAGATTGCCCAGAGGAATTTTTAAAATTTGCAGTGAAAATTTGCAGGGAAAACCAGGAGGGAGGAATAAGGTGGATCACATGACACTGGGAGGAAGTGGTGGAGTAGGAGGACTTGCCCTGATTGGCTCAGAGGCTGAAAGATCAATGAATCAGGAGGCAGTAGGCAGGCAAAACCGTCTGCAGAGAAAGAAAAATTAACATTCTGTGTTCAGCTTGTGACCTGGAGGATGTCTTGAGGCAGTGTCTGCCAAAAAAGGTATTACAGACACAAGCCACTAATGTAGTGTAATAATGATATTATAATTAGAATATAGGGAGAGCATAAGAAGATATAATTGGATATATTTTAGGGACTTTGAACAGGGAAAAGATATAAAGAAAGTGAGGGAGTGAGGGATGGGTCAATCAGAGCTGTGTGTTTAATACAGCTTGCTGGCAGCTATTTCTGCATTATTCCCGTGTTATTAAATGCATTGTATAATTCAGCAACATAATGGGTAGTTACAGACAAAACAATACTGCAAAAAGGCAATTTTTTCCTGTGTTATTAAATGCCTTGTATATTCCTGCAAGATAGCAGGTAGTTATCACAAATGCAATATTGCAATAAGATTGTTTTTTACCAGTACTATTAAATGCATTACACATGTCTACACTCAGCTAAAGAATTATTAGGAACACCATACTAATACGGAGTTAGACCCCCTTTTGCCTTCAGAACTGCCTTAATTCTATGTGGCATTGATTCAACAAGGTGCTGATAGCATTCTTTAGAAATGTTGGCCCATATTGATAGGATAGCATCTTGCAGTTGATGGAGATTTGAGGGATGCACATCCAGGGCACGAAGCTCCCGTTCCGCCACATCCCAAAGATGCTCTATTGGGTTGAGATCTGGTGACTGTGGGGGCCATTTTAGTACAGTGAACTCATTGTCATGTTCAAGAAACCAATTTGAAATGATTCGAGCTTTGTGACATGGTGCATTATCCTGCTGGAAGTAGCCATCAGAGGATGGATACATGTTCTCATTCTGTTTACGCCAAATTCGGACTCTACCATTTGAATGTCTCAACAGAAATCGAGACTCATCAGACCAGGCAACATTTTTCCAGTCTTCAACAGTCCAATTTTGGTGAGCCCGTGCAAATTGTAGCCTCTTTTTCCTATTTGTAGTGGAGATGAGTGGTACCCGGTGGGGTCTTCTGCTGTTGTAGCCCATCCGCCTCAAGGTTGTGCATGTTGTGGCTTCACAAATGCTTTGCTGCATACCTCGGTTGTAACGAGTGGTTATTTCAGTCAACGTTGCTCTTCTATCAGCTTGAATCAGTCGGCCCATTCTCCTCTGACCTCTAGCATCCACAAGGCATTTTGCCCACAGGACTGCCGCATACTGGATGTTTTTCCCTTTTCACACCATTCTTTGTAAACCCTAGAAATGGTTGTGCGTGAAAATCGCAGTAACTGAGCAGATTGTGAAATACTCAGACCGGCCCGTCTGGCACCAACAACCATGCCACGCTCAAAATTGCTTAAATCACCTTTCTTTCCCATTCTGACATTCAGTTTGGAGTTCAGGAGATTGTCTTGACCAGGACCACCCCCCAAATGCATTGAAGCAACTGCCATGTGATTGGCTGACTAGATAATTGCATTAATGAGAAATAGAAAAGGTGTTCCTAATAATTCTTTAGGTGAGTGTATATTACTGCAAGAAAGCAGGTAGATGCAGCAAATTCAATACTGCAATAACACCATTTTTTACCTGTGTTATTAAACATATTGCATATAACTATATAACTGCAAGATAACGGGTAGTTACAACTAATGCAATACTTCAATAATTACATTTTTTATTTGTGTTATTAAACGTGTTACATATTACTGCAAGATAACGTGTAGTCACAGTAAAAGCATGCAATACAATTATATTTTTTTTACCTATGTTATTAAATATGCTGCATATTACTGTAAGTTACTGGGTATTTATAGCAAAAACAATACTACAAGAACACCATTTTATACCTGTGTTATTAAATATATTTTACTTTTACTGTAACAAGTGTGTTGTAGTGCTGAAATATACCATGTAGTTAAAACACATTTTATTGCAAAAAAAATGCATTGCTATGCCCATGTTAGTGAATGCATTCTATTACTCCAATACACCGTGTATTTCAAACACACTTACTGCAAATATTGCATTGTTAAACCCAAGTTGGTGAACACATTCTGTTACTGCTATATACCATCAACACCAATAAATGACTCACAAAAGTGAGTGTCCGTGCCAAACCTGCACGTAAAGTAAAACACCAAAGAAGGGAAAAGGCTAGCACAAATAAATAAATATAAACTTTATTGAAGTCTCAACACGAGACAAAATACGGTAAAATACAGGTAAAAAACAATACTGTGGTGGGTATAGAACACACAGGAAGAAATGCGGCACCACTAGTATATCAGCATATACATATAAATATCCAGGCTAATGAAATCATGTAGATATAACATGGTATAAAAATGACATAGACCGAATATCTAAAACATGAGGCCAAGCCACGGCTAACAAAACAGGATGGAGATCCAAGACAGTACAAGGAGGTATAAAGTGCAAAGTGCAAAAATACAAAGTACATGGATCACAAATACTGAACTAACCACAATGGAGCCATGACATGAGTACCTGAGTGGTGAACCGGATTACCCCAACGCACGTTTCGCGTAAAGCTTCTTCAGGGGGAAGAGGGTGTGTATGTAGGGGGAGCTAATAGGGGAGCTTATATAGCCATATAATTTAATAAAACAATGGACAGCTGGGGAGATATGTGTGGCCACACATACGGAAGGGAGGCGAGTGCGGCCCAGCATGGAATGCATCGCGTCACTTCCGTTCATCGGATGGAACGCATATGCGTAGTGGAACGCAAGGCGTCACTTCCGGTGCATGAGGATAGGAAGGAGAGGCATCGCAGGCTGGGGACATAGAGACATATAGAAAATAGATGAAGTAATATCGTGGGGATACCTACATAGTGATGACAAATTGATATACCTATGTGAAAACTCATATATAGTAATCGGACGGACCGGAAGTGCGCTCCACAGGCATGGAACGCAGGAGGCGATCACATGAACACACATAGCCGGACGTCAGAGAAAGTACAGTGCATGAAATCTATAAGAGGCCAAATTGAATATAGCCATAAGTAATAGTATTGAAAAAGAATAGATGGCACATACAGGAAACTGTGCTGGGGGACGGGTGAAATAGGTGATAATGATACAGAGTAAATACAAAAGTATCGAATAATGTCTATAAACAGGCTGTGATAGGAATGAATGAAACCAGTGAAAGACCAGTGAAAGGTAGGTAGACACTAGGGAAACAAACCCAATTAGAAGAGTGTACCAAATATAGTTATCTATAGTAGAAAACTGTAACAGTGTAAAACAGTGAGTGTGAACACACATAAGATGTATATAAAATATATACAATGAGAATCAATAAACCAAACAAAGCATATTGATATATAATATATTGAAACAGTAAAAATGTAATCAAGTGCCAGCTCCAGATATCTGCAAAGGCAGGGGAGATCCATAACCCCTGCATCTGAAATCCACGATGAAACCTTCTCCAGACAGGGAGGATGGAGGGAGGGGGGGAAGGAGAAAAAAAAAAGAAGGGGGATGTGGAGTGGGGAATCCAATGGTGTATACAGCGGCCACAGCTAAATGGCTTAAGAAGGGAGCGAAATTGGAAGCGGATATTAGCCCAACGCGAGGCTAAATGGATCTTCCAGCTGAACACAGTTACTCCATATGGTCTTAATGAGGGCCTTAGTTATGCCCCCTTCTTGTAAAAATTCCTTCATTCTCCACCATCCTTTTAGTCCGACTGTGGGTGCTACATTCCTATTCTATTCATGACCATATTCTGTGTGTTCCTTTGTGTTTTGTCTATATATGTGTGTTCATTACATGCGTCGGTGTGGTACCGGCCAGGTACATATCCACGCATGGTTGCTTTTAGGTCTTACTGTTCGTGGACACAGCCTGTTGTTAGGCTGTTCCCCCTTTTGTTTATATACCAGTTGTGTATTCTTGTTTTTAATTATGCTTTCTCTCTGTCAGCCATTTAGGTGTGGCCGCCGTATACACCATTGGATTCCCCACTCCACATCCCCCTTCTTTTTTTTTTTTTTTCTCCTTCCCTACTCCCTCCATCCTCCCTGTCTGGAGAAGGTTTCATCGTGGATTTCATATGCAGGGGTTATGGATCTCCCCTGCCTTTGCAGATATCTGGAGCTGGCACTTGATTACCTTTTTACTGTTTCAATATATTATATATCAATATGCTTTGTTTGGTTTATTGATTCTCATTGTATATATTTTATATACATCTTATATGTATTCACACTCACTGTTTTACACTGTTACAGTATTCTACTATAGATAACTATATTTGGTACACTCTTCTAATCGGGTTTGTTTCCCTAGTGTCTACCTACCTTTCACTGGTTTCATTCATTCCTATCACAGCCTGTTTATAGACATTATTCAATACTTTTGTATTTACTCTGTATCATTATCACCTATTTCACCTGTCCCCCAGCACAGTTTCCTGTATGTGCCATCTATTCTTTTTCAATACTATTACTTATGGCTATATTCAATTTGGCCTCTTATAGATTTCATGCACTGTACTTTCTCTGACTTCCGGCTATGTGCGTTCCACCGGTCATGTGATCGCCTCCTGCGTTCCATGCCTGTGGAGCGCACTTCCGGTCCGTCCGATTACTATATATGAGTTTTCACATAGGTATATCAATTTGTCATCACTATGTAGGTATCCCCACAATATTACTTCATCTATTTTCTATATGTCTCTATGTCCCCAGCCTGCGATGCCTCTCCTTCCTATCCTCATGCACCGGAAGTGACGCCTTGCGTTCCACGACGCATGTGCGTTCCATCCGATGAACGGAAGTGACGCGATGCGTTCCATGCTGGGCCGCACTCACCTCCCTTCCGTATGTGTGGCCACACATCTCTCCCCAGCTGTCCATTGTTTTATTAAATTATATGGCTATATAAGCTCCCCTATTAGCTCCCCCTACATACACACCCTCTTCCCCCTGAAGAAGCTTTACGCGAAACGTGCGTTGGGGTAATCCGGTTCACCACTCAGATACTCATGTCATGGCTCCATTGTGGTTAGTTCAGTATTTGTGATCCATGTACTTTGTATTTTTGCACTTTGCACTTTATACCCCCTTGTACTGTCTTGGATCTCCATCCTGTTTTGTTAGCCGTGGCTTGGCCTCATGTTTTAGATATTCGGTCTATGTCATTTTTATTCCATGTTATATCTACATGATTTCATTAGCCTGGATATTTATATGTATATGCTGATATACTAGTGGTGCCGCATTTCTTCCTGTGTGTTCTATACCCACCACAGTATTGTTTTTTACCTGTATTTTACCGTATTTTGTCTCGGGTTGAGACTTCAATAAAGTTTATATTTATTTATTTTTGCTAGCCTTTTCCCTGCTATATACCATGTAGTTCAAATACACTTACAATGTGTTTGTGGAAGGAGAGAGACATTTAATTGTGCCTGTGTCTTTAAATTACATTTTAAAAAAACACCTGCAATTTTGCTAGTACTATTTCATAATCTATGTACCAAACCCATAACTTTTCATTTATAGGCATCATAATGAAATGTCTGGAAAACAGAAGCGTAAAAAAAAAAGACCCATGCCTTGTCATCTGAAGTAGTAGACCAGAGTCCTCCTTGGCCTCCAATAATCGTCACATTACTGTATTATCGAGCACAAAGAGGATAAGAGTGGACTGCATGGCTGATTTCTCCTCTCAGTCACAGCTTTGAGCCAGTGATCACAGTATTTCTCCCCCTTGCAACCCCAGAGAACCCATTCAGTTGCATCCTCTGTCTTTCTTGGCCCTTCCTACTGGGGCGCCTTCTGTTTTCCTAAGAAGAGGCAACAACCCGATGTGCTAAGGAAGATTCTCAAGACAGTTGATGACTCCCTGTTGATGACTTGTGTGAGATTGGACTAGCATGAAGAGGAGGTCCAGACAGATTTGAATGATTTTGTCATGAGGATTTTCACAGACCTCCAGCTGAGGTCAATGAATAGATCTGCTATTGCTGACGTGACCCATCATGCCACTACTTCTGTCTGCCTGCCTACTATCATGTTCTGTACCATATGGCTGCTGCTTTGGCCACCATCTTAGCACTGCTGCTGTCTGCCTTCCTATAATTATGTTCCTTACTTTCCATACTGTGGGAGGAAACTGGGGCGAGGAGACCAGAAAAACTCCAAGTAGATGTTATCCCTGGTTTTATTCAAAACCAAAGCTCCAGTGCTGCAAGGCAATAGTGCTACTTAGCCGCCATCCTGCACATTCAAAGTATTTTTAAGATGTCACATCCTGGAGTTCAATATTACAAAGTCTCTAATTGTTTACATTTTTCTAACCATAATTTGGTCAAAGTTTTTTATATATACTTTTGCTTAAAAGGAATATTCTGTGCACAACTAGTACAGAGCAGAACCAGATAACTTCCTTATTTACAAAAGTTGTAGAGACACCAAGGACATTCTCAAAAAAAAAAAAAACTTAATCTGGAATAGTGCTCAGTAATAATGCAGAGAGAAACTCTTCAGCAGCAGATAACATGACTCTCAGAGATTATGTCACTCGGCGATATGTAAGAACAGTATTTTATTTTATCCAATTAAAATATAAAGTAGTAGATACAATCTTCTTGACCTGGGCAATAGTAATTTCACACTAGATGTTCTTTATTATGGCCTTCCACAATGAAGTGTTCCCGGTGCAAAATTGCTGTCACCAAGCTCAAGAAGATTGTATCTACTACTCTGTGGTTTAATTGTCTAAAATATAAGATCTTCCTAAATACCAATAAATTCTATTTTTTCTGTTGCTTACATTCATTGCATTCCTGACTATACATAACAGAGTGTATTAATTTTGTCTGGAGTGTCCCTTTAAGGGTTGTTATATTATTTTGAATGTGATTATTAGTGTTGAACGAGCACCAAAGTGCTCGAGTGCTCAAGTAGAACACCTTGGGATGCTCAGGTGCTCAGCAGAGCACCCAAGCACAATAGAAGTCAATGGGAGAACCCGAGCATTAAACCAGGCACCCCATTCTCTGAAGAGGGGAGGGTGTCTGGTTCATAGGAAAAGGTCATAAATTGATGGAAACACCACTGAAATAGTTCAGGAACAGCATGGGGAGGATGTCTGGATGCATCTTGGACTCTCAGGTCGCTGCTGGGAACGATGTTGCCGAGTAGTACTCCACTTTTACAGATTGACAATAATACGCACCGAAGATAAAATCAATTTTAGAGGAAAAATTGTTAGGAAACATTCCTTCCTGTATATTTACTTGCTGCCAAAAATTACAAGGAAGAGGCACTCCGATACTACCTGTATATCACATAAAGGAGGGCCTCATTCACATTGTGGTACAATTGTTCACGTAGTGGGACTCCTACACTCATAAAGCCTATGCACTAAGGGAAAGGGCTGCCAAAAATTACAAGGAACCGGCACTCCAATACACCCTTTATTACAGATAAAGCAGGGCATTATACACACCCTTTAAAAATTATGATTGATGGCCTGCTGGTGACCCTCAAAAACATTAGGGGCGAGGGTCTGCTGCTGATCTGACCATCTAAAAAATTAGGGGTGAGGGTCTGCTGCTGATATGACCATCTAAAACATTAGGGGTGAGGGTTTGCTGCTGATCTGACTTTCTAAAACATTAGGGGTGATGGTCTGCTGCTGAGCTGACCATCTAAACAATTAGAAGTGAGGGTCTGCTGCTAATCTTACATTCTAAAATATTAGGGGTGAGTGTCTGCTGCTGATCTGACCTTCTAAAACATTAGTGATGAGGCTCTGATGCTGAGCTGACCATCTAAAATATTAGGGGCTAGGGCCTGCTGCTGATCTAACCATCTAAAAAATTAGGGGTGAGGGTCTGCTTCTGATCTCACCTTCTAAAACATTAGGGGTGAGAGTCTGCTTCTGGTCTGACCTTCTTAAACAATAGGGGTGAGGGTCTGCTGCTGAGCTTACCATCTAAAAAATTAGGGGTGAGGGTCTGCTGCCGAGCTGACCATCTAAAAAAATAGGGTTGAAGGTCTGCTGCTGATTTGACCATCTAAAAAAATAGGGGTAAAGGTCTGCTGCTGATCTGACTTTCTAAAACATTAGAGGTGAGGGTCTGCTGCTGATCTGACCTTCTAAAACATTAGGGGTGAGGGTCTGCTGCTGATATGACCATCTAAAACATTAGGGGTGAGGGTCTGCTGCTGAGCTGACCATCTAAAACATTATGGGCGAGGGCTTGCTGGAGACCCTCTAAAACATTAGGGGTGAAGGTCTGCTGCTGAGCTGACCCTCTAAAACACTAGGAGCGAGGGCAGCCTAATAAGCATGTTAATATGATGGAGGAGGAAGAGGATGAGAAAAGGAAGATTGAACCATATACCCTTTTTTGTGGTGGAAGGGGTGCATGGGAATACAGTGTATTCAATACACCATAAAAGCCACATTTAAAGTGCCTTTATGTTCAGCCGTTTTCCTCTGGTGGAGTAGAGAAGTCAGGGGCAATCCAGGCCTTGTTCATTTTGATAAGAGTCAACCTGTCAGCATTTTCAGTTGACAGTCGGATGCACTTATCAGTTATTATGCCCCCAGCAGCACTAAATACTCGCTCTGACAAAACGCTGGTGGCAGGGCAGGCCAGCACCTCCAAGGCGTAGAGCGCCAGTTCATGCCACAGGCTGCTACGTACTCCTTCACCATCCTCCAAAACGTTTCTCTCCTTGTGACACTAGGCCGCGCATCAGGGTGAGCGTGCTGGTGGGGTGTAATGAAATTGTCCCAGGCATTGGAGAGTGTTTCCTTGCCTCTGCTGGAACTGCTGTGTGTTCCCCTTGTCTCCCCTCCTTGGTTGGCCAAGGAACTACATACTCTGATGCCAGCGTTGTCAGCTAGAAATTTTTGGAGCAATTTTTCCACAAGGACCTTCTATCTTCTGGTATTGCACTATTTTGCTAGTCCTCTCCACCACAGGAATGAGAGATGAGAAGTTCTCTTTGTAGCGGGGGTCGAGAAGGGAGAACAACCAGTAATCGGTGTTGGCCATAATGCGTATAACGCGAGGGACACAGGAAAGGCAGCATAACATAAAGTCAGCCATCTATGCCAGAGTCCCAACAGACAAGACTTCGCTGTCCTCACCAGGAGGGTGACTCTCAATTTCCTCATCCTCTTCCCCTTCTTCGACCCATCCTCACAGAGGTCAGACATCCATGCCCACTTGTCGTTTGTGAAGAGCGAAAGCGGACTGGAAAGGCCACGAACATGTCGCAGCTGGTATTTCATTACTGCCCTCTGCTGCTCACAAAGCCTGGCAAACATGTGGAACGTGGAGTTCCAGTGCGCACTCATGTCGCACAGCAGTCAGTGAGCTGGCAATTGCAAGTGCTGCTGCAGCGTTGCCAGGCCAGCGGCAGCTGTAGATGACTTTCGGAAATGGGCACTCACGTGGTGCACCTTCACCAGTAGCTCAGGCAAATTGGGGTAGGTTTTGAGAAACCGCTGAACAGCTAAGTTGAACACGTGGGCTAGGCATGGTATGTGTGTGAGATTGCTGAGCTCCAAAGGCGCCACCAAGTTACTGCCATTATCAGACACAACCATGCCTGGTTGTAGGTTGAGTTGTGTTAGCCAGGTATTTGCGCTTTCGTTCAAAGGCTTGGGGTACAGACATCTGTACGCTGCGCTGGGACACAGGAGTGGATGTGGTAGATAATGGTGCTTGTGAAGGTCCAGGTGCCGACCGGGAGTCATCCTGGCCTATGTCTTGGACAGGGGATTGGCCAGCACATAGCACAGGAGAAGAGGAGGCAGTGGTGTGACCCACAGACACTGAATGTGGACCCAGGCGTTTGGCCCACCTATTACGGTACTTTGATGCCATGTGGCGGATCATGGTGGTGGTGGTGAGGTTTCTAGTGTTCACGCCCAGACTGCGGAACACCTACCACTTGGCAAGGAAGATTGCCACAAGGGGGTGCTCCGGGGAACAGTTGCAGGCCTGTTTGGTGTGGCCCACCCAGGGCCGGTGACACCCATAAGCAAAGTAGGCCACGGCGTAGAGCGCACTCTTGCTGGGGGCGCCCACTTTGCTTATGGGTGGCGCCGGCCCTGACCGTGCGCCTGCTGCTGCCTCCCGTCCGTGTCCTGCATCCTCTTGGGATCCTGTGGGTGTGGGTGTGAGCGGCTCTCGTGGGATGTAACCTGCTCTTCCTGCCTGCCCCCTGCTGTCTCTGCACGGAATGACCAATCACCGGCCGCACACGGGAGCGGCGCTGCAGAGCGAGCTGACAGGGAGCCTCTCCTGACTGGGGAGAGTCACGTGACCCGAACTCTGTGACAAACTGTGCTATATGCGCACATGTTATATATGGAGTCATATGTTATATATGGGATAAATGAATGGGCGGCACTGCGCATCAGTCGCGGTCCAGGTGCGCGGTCAAGAGGTAGATACCTGAATATTTGCAGTATAAAGACCAGCACTCCAAAATTCCAATGATGAAAAAAAGTTTTCCTTTTATTCGTCACCCATGTGTGACGCGCGTTTCGACACTAATTTGTGTCTTTATCAAAGTACAGGTGATAACAGCTCATCGTAGTTTACAAATGGCATCATTATATACAATTCAAATAACCCGCCTCTTGACCACGTAGGCAGTCACATGGCGAGGGGCGGGCTGAACCGTCCCCGGCCATGTGACCAGTCACGGGGCCAGTGCGTCATACTGCTAAGCAACCCAACCAAACAAACTAATCAAGAGTGGAGTGCGGTAAGATAAGTATCTAATCCATATGTTATTATTTTATCGAGGCAATTTTTTGATCCCTTACACATCTCATATATATACTCCATGGATAACGATACATTATAATTAAAACATCACCCCCTCATACAAGAACGGATATATAGTCACGGAGACAATGATGTCAGTCACACGATACATCATATGACATAGCACCGTTGTCTCAATTACAAAAAATGTTATAAAAGAATATCACATATCACAGGAAATAGGTTGTGCTGCAGTATTCAAAAAGATTCATGTCGGGTTCAATCATATGTAGAGAACCGCGGTATCAATATTTGATTACAAAACAATAGCATGCATAGATACAAAATGACAGACCACAATTATCTATCACACACATATAGGATCAGAGAAAACAATTAAGTGAATATTCCTTATTTAAGCCTTTGGGCGCAAGCGTCTCAAGTCGATGGATCCAATATGCTTCACGCTGGTGGAGCATCTGGATCCGATTTCCTCCACGTCGAGGTAAGGTCACTTCTTCTAGAATTTGAAAACGCAATTGTGAGATGCGGTGATTTTTTTCTTTAAAATGTTGGGGAATAGGTAGCAAAATATTTTCTTTCCTAATTGTGGACTTATGTTTTGCTACCCGGTCCTTCATACGCATTGTCGTACAGCTTCATCCGACTCTGGGAGCGACTCCACAACAGGTCAGCGCAATTTTTTAGGAGCACGCAGACGCCCAAGAAGGCCAATACCCGGCGCTCAGGTCGACACCATCATCGGGGACGCCGAAGCCCCACGTCTAACTCGGTCACAGGTACTCAGCCCACCTTAGTGTTAAACCTATCCTCTAAGAATCTCTCTCCACTCCAAATTGGACTTCTTGAAAAGGGACTATCCTTCAGTCCGACCACGAGTCTGGATACATTTGGACTGGACATGGATTTAAACCGCTTCTTTCGGAGCATACGGCTTAAAAGCCATTTTTCAAATGTTCCTATGCATGATCCGGTCCCTATTGAAAATTTACAACCTTCATTAAATTTGCAGCAATTTGGCTTAAGGCTTAAGAGCCATTATATGCCCCCAAAGGTTTACCACCCTAGTGAAACGTATATACAACTTGTACAACGTGATATTGCCACATTGCTTGCAAATTTTAAGAAAGGTGATTACTATATCCACCATAATTTGTCCGCGGAGGAGAGGCAGGTGGTCAATCATCTGACTGATGATGACTCCCTGGTCTTTAAGCCTGCGGACAAAGGCGGTGCCCTTGTCATACTAGATAAAGACTACTATGTTAGGGAGATTCAGGGACAATTATCTGACCACAATGTCTATGAAATATTGCAGGGGGATCCGGTCTGGACAATAAAACGGGAGCTACAGACTTTGGTTGATCAAAATGTATTACACCATGTTATTGATAAAAAATTAGCGGAGTTCTTGATCAACCAACACCCTGTGACACCCGTATTTTATACACTACCAAAAGTGCATAAATCCCTGGATAAGCCTCCGGGTCGCCCCATCGTTGCAGCTACTGATTCAGTCCTATCTCCCCCTGCAATATTTCTCGACAAAGTGTTGACTCCACTTACAAAAAAGGCCCCTTCCTATCTGAGGGATACCCAACACTTTTTGGAGGCAGTATGGGAAATTGAGCTGTCGCATGATTGCATCCTGGTCACTCTAGACGTCTGCAGTTTATATACAAGTATAACTCATGAAAAAGGTCTGGAATCTGTCCAGAAGTTACTAGATGACAGCCTGTACTCGGTACATGAAAAAGAATTTTTTATTTCCTTACTGTCCATTGTCTTACGTCGCAATTATTTTTTATTTCAGGATACTTTTTTCCAGCAGCGGTGCGGGACCGCGATGGGGTCCAATGCTGCACCGCCATATGCAAATTGCTATATGGCACACTTTGAGAGAGAATATATTAACCCAAGTGAGCTGTATCAAAATCATTGCATATTTTGGAAACGTTTTATAGATGACGTTTTTTGCATATGGCGGTGCAACATTGAGACCCTTATGACCTTTGTGGATTATATTAACAACATAAGACCAGAACTGAAATTTACCCTGCACCAAGATACACAACGTGTCTCCTTCCTTGACACATGGGTGATTAGGGGAACTGACAATAGAATTACCACTGACTTATATGTCAAAAAAACTGACAGAAATAGTCTCTTGTCATTCCAAAGTAATCACCCATCTACTGTAAAAAAATCTTTGCCATACTCGCAATACAGAAGAGTGGCCAATATTGTCATGGATCAGGACACACGTGACCTCAGGTTACGGGAGATGACTGAGAAATTTATAGACAGAGGCTATCCGCCCTATCTATTACACCAACAGCTGGATAAGATAAAAAATCCCACAGAAAGGAAAGACAAGGGACAAAGAATACCGTTAGTGGTAAAATACCATCCTTGGATGGACCGAGTTAAGGCTGTCATCTATAAACACTGGAACATCTTACAAAAATCATATCCTGAGATACAGGAATTTAGGGACCGTCCCATGATGTGTTTCAAGCGAAATAAAAATATTAGGGACATGATTGTCCGAGCAGATATAGAGAGTGACAGGATGCCTCAGCGACAGCTCACTTTCTCTACAGTTAGGAAGGGAACATTTCCCTGTCTTAACTGTGTTCACTGCTCCAATGTGATTAAAGGCTCCAGCATAGCACACCCACAGACAGGACAGCAAATCCCCATTCGGGGTCACTTCACATGTGACAGCAGCTTTGTGATTTATTTACTTAAATGTCCCTGTGGGTTGTGCTATGTTGGAGAGACGACAATGCGTATGAAGGACCGGGTAGCAAAACATAAGTCCACAATTAGGAAAGAAAATATTTTGCTACCTATTCCCCAACATTTTAAAGAAAAAAATCACCGCATCTCACAATTGCGTTTTCAAATTCTAGAAGAAGTGACCTTACCTCGACGTGGAGGAAATCGGATCCAAATGCTCCACCAGCGTGAAGCATATTGGATCCATCGACTTGAGACGCTTGCGCCCAAAGGCTTAAATAAGGAATATTCACTTAATTGTTTTCTCTGATCCTATATGTGTGTGATAGATAATTGTGGTCTGTCATTTTGTATCTATGCATGCTATTGTTTTGTAATCAAATATTGATACCGCGGTTCTCTACATATGATTGAACCTGACATGAATCTTTTTGAATACTGCAGCACAACCTATTTCCTGTGATATGTGATATTCTTTTATAACATTTTTTGTAATTGAGACAACGGTGCTATGTCATATGATGTATCGTGTGACTGACATCATTGTCTCCGTGACTATATATCCGTTCTTGTATGAGGGGGTGATGTTTTAATTATAATGTATCGTTATCCATGGAGTATATATATGAGATGTGTAAGGGATCAAAAAATTGCCTCGATAAAATAATAACATATGGATTAGATACTTATCTTACCGCACTCCACTCTTGATTAGTTTGTTTGGTTGGGTTGCTTAGCAGTATGACACACTGGCCCCGTGACTGGTCACATGGCCGGGGACGGTTCAGCCCGCCCCTCGCCATGTGACTGCCTACGTGGTCAAGAGGCGGGTTATTTGAATTGTATATAATGATGCCATTTGTAAACTACGATGAGCTGTTATCACCTGTACTTTGATAAAGACACAAATTAGTGTCGAAACGCGCGTCACACATGGGTGACGAATAAAAGGAAAACTTTTTTTCATCATTGGAATTACGGAGTGCTGGTCTTTATACTGCATGTTATATATGGGGTCATATGTGTATATGCGGTCATATGTGTAAACACACTGCTACCGCCGCATAGAGGCCCATGTGTCAGGGTGTGTGTCCGACTAACAATTAACAAAAGCCCCAGAGCAGCGGCAGGAAAACAATGAACAATGGCTCTTTGAGAGGAGGGAGGTGAATAAAAGCCCTTTGTTCCTCTGTCCATATGATACTCATAGAGCCTATTACTGGGAGCAGCAGGAAATGGCTCAGTCCCTGTACACTGAGGGAGGGGGCACATTCCTGTCCCGTGAAAAAGGGGCGGGTCAAAGGGCCTGATCAATGGGTAGTGTCAAGGGGGGCGGCAAAATTAGCTTTTGCCTAGGGTGGCAAAAATCCTTGCACCAGCCCTGGGCCCACCTTTTACCACCCCACTGCCTGTTCCAGCCTGTTGCGGTGCTGCGGATCCCTCCCCTTCTGTACTGCTGTCCTCGCTCAGCTTGCCACCTTCCCAGGTCGGGTTAGTGATTTCATCGTCCACCACCTCCTCTTCCACTTCCTCACTCTGGTCATCCTCCTGACTTGTTAACCTAAAAAGAACCTCACTTATTGACAACTGTGTCTCTTCCTCATCAAGAACCTCTTGAGACACTAATTGCGGTTGACTTATTGGCAACTGTGTCTCATCATCATCATCCACCTCGTGAAACACTAATTGCCGTTCCCCAACGTCATTTTTGTCTGACTGTGGATGCTCAAGAGTTTGGGAATCAGTGCCCAAGATCTCCTCATATCCCTCTTCAAGTGGGCTTGGCGAGTGGCCCAAATCAAGGAATGGCGATGAAAAGAGCTCCTCGGAATATCCGCGTGTGGGATCACTTGTTTGCCAAGACTCTCCATGGTGGGAGGAAGGAGGTTCAGGGTGAGGATTCTGTTGCCCAGACTCTTGGTGGTGTCCTGCGCCGCCCCCTGGAAACTGGGACATAAAGCTAGGTATCGTGGAAGAGTGTGTTTCTTGTGCTCTGGCAGCAGGCACAGTTTCACCGCGCACAAGCCGCCTCTGTGTGCACCATCAGCAGCACGGCCACTTCCCCATCCCTTACTGCTCGCCTTCAGCATATTAAATGGTATATATGCTTGCAAGTATGTCACACGTACAGTAGAGCAGGTTTTGTAAGTGTATGCACAAATAAATTAGACGTAAATGTCACTGATATTTAGGATGGGCAAACGTTATACAGGAGATGTAGCGCAGGTAATGTCGCTGCCACCAGCAGCCAAACAATTGCGCTGAATTTCACAGCGCAAATGTAACACAACAGATGTAGCAGAGGTTGTGTCACTGTCAGCAGCGGCCAAACAATTGCACGCAATTTAGCTCAGGTTGCGCTAATAATATATATGGCAGCCAGATAAAACAATAGTCCTTAAAAGGACTTTTAAGTCTCTAACACCTTTCACCATTAAAACCTGCATAACAAACAAACCAATTCCTGTCCCTACACTATCTGTTCCTTCTGCTGCAGCTCTCCCTGACTAAGACTGAGCCGAACTACGTGTCATCGGGTGCTATATAGCACCGGATGACTCGTTCTGG
The DNA here is from genome assembly GCF_905171765.1 of Bufo bufo. Classification (NCBI taxonomy): domain Eukaryota; kingdom Metazoa; phylum Chordata; class Amphibia; order Anura; family Bufonidae; genus Bufo; species Bufo bufo. The sequence goes on along the minus strand of NC_053389.1, from coordinate 449,197,297 downwards.
CCAGCCAATCACTGTAATACCAGTAGCCAACATGGCTACGGCATTACAATGAGTTCTAGTACCTCCACGCACGTCTATTGGCTGCGTAGCAGCCAACAAAGGTGCGGGAAGGAGCTCGAGTAAAAAGTGTTCGGCCGAGCATGCTCGCCCAACACTAGTGGTTATACTTATTGTTTACAAGCAAGATATGTCTTTTTTCTTATTTTATACACTTCCATAAGCAATTGTCATAGGACAGATTAGTTTTCATTCAAGGCATGTCTAAATAAATTTCTATGTAAGTATAAACACTGAATAAAATGTGAGATGTTTGTTACAGCACTCTTCCTGAGGGACCTTAATTCCATACTTTGCATTTGACGTTATAAATATTAATGCCTGTTTTATAGGATTTGTCCTAGTTTCTATGAATGTGTTTAAAGTTTGTCCAAAGACATTTTCTATTCTTAGTCTGGTGTGGCAATCATTTCAAATAACATTGACATTGTCATAACGGGGACGGATCCGTTTTTACTGACACAACCTGGCACAATAGAAAACGGATCGGTCATCCATTGACTTTCAATGGTGTTCAAGACGGATCTGTCTTGGCTATGTTAAAGATATTACAAACGGATCCGTTCTGAACGGATGCAGACGGTTATATTATCTGAACGGATCATTGAGAACCAGCTCTAAAGTAGGCACAGTGATATATAAAATTGTTGTGGTCTTTATTCTGAGGGTCATGGAGATCCTGCAGGTTGGACCCCACTGATTATAAAGTGATCACTTTATAAGATAGGAATACATATTTATAATAACACAATTTGAATTATACTAAATTACCCACTTCACATCTGGGTCATTTACCCCCTTCCTGACCAGGCCTAATTTTGCAAATCTGATATGCGTCACTTTATGTGGTAATAACTTTGGAATGCTTTTACTTATCCAAGCCATTCTGAGATTGCTTTCTCGTGACACATTTTACTTCATGACAGTGGAATATTTTAGTCAATATATTTCACGTTTATTTATAAAATAATCCAAAATAATCCAAAAATTTTGAAACATTTGCAATTTTTAAAATTTCAATTTCTCTGCTTTTAAAACAGAAAGTTATACCTCAAAAAATATTTATTACTTAACATTCCCCATATATCTACTTTATGTTGGCATCATTTTGTAAATGTCATTTTATTTTTTAAGACGTTAGAAGGCTTAGAATTTTGGAAGCAATTCTTAAAATTTTTAAGAAAATTTCCAAAACCCACTTTTTAAGGACCAGTTCAGGGGTGAAGTCACTTTGTGGGGCTTACATAGTGGAAACCCCCCCTTGTAGAAACTACACCCCTCAAGTTACACAAAACTGATTTTACAATCTTTGTTAACCCTTTAGGTGTTCCACAAGAATTAAAGGAAAATGGAGATGACATTTCTAAAGTTTACTTTTTTGGCAGATTTTCCATTTTAATAAAAAAACATTTTTAACACATCAAGGGTTAACAGCCAAACAAAACTCAATATTTATTTCCCTGATTCTGCGGTTTACAGAAACACCCCACATGTGGTTGTAAACTGATGTAAGGGCACACAGCAGGGCGAGGAAGAAAAGGTGCGCCGTATGGTTTGTGGAAGGCAGATTTTGCTGGACAGGTTTTTAGATGCCATGTCCCATTTGAAGCCCCACAGATGCACCTTACAGTAGAAACTCCCAAAAAGTGACCCCATTTTGGAAACTAGGGGATAAGGTGCCAGTTTTATTGGTACTATTTTGGGGTGCATATGATTTTTAATTGCTCTATATTACGTTTTTTGTGAGGCAAGGTAACCAAAAAATGGCTGTTTTTGCACAGTTTTAATTTTTTACAACATTCATCTGACAGGGTAGATCATGTGCTATTGTTATAGAGCAGGTTGATACAGATGCAATCATATCAAATATGTCTACTTTCTTTGTTTGTTTGTTTGTTTCAGGTTTACATAATAAAGCATTTTTGAAAAAAAATGTTTTTGTGTCTCCATTTTCTAAACGCCATATTTTTTTTAGTTTTCTGCTGATAGTCTTGTGCAGGGGCTTGTTTTTTGCAGGAAAAGTTGACATTTTTATTGGTACCATTTTTTGGTACATATGATTTTTCGATCAATCATTATTACACTTTATAGGGCAAGGTGACCAAAAAAATGTGTTGTTTTAGCACAGTTTTTATTTATTTATTTTTACAGGGTTCACCTGAGGGGTTATGTCATATGACATTTTTATAGAGCAGATCGTTACGAATGGTCAATACCTAATATGTATACTTTTTCTTATTTATTTAAGTTTTACACAGTAACAGCATTTTTTATACAATACAGCAGTATGAGGTGACTGTTTGATTGTTACTATTTTGGGGGGCATATGCCTTTTTGATCGCTTGGTGTTGCACTTTATGTGATGTTAGGTGATAAAAAATTGCTTTTTTGGCACTGTTTGTACTTTTTTTTTTTTACTGTGTTCACCTGAGGGGTTAGGTCATGTGATATTTTAAAGAGCTGGTTATTACGGATGCGGTGATACCTAATATGTCTATTTTTTTATTTTTTTTTCACTTTAACAAAATAATAGCAGTTTTGAAGCCAAAAAACCCCCACATATTTTAGTGTCTCCATTGTCTGAGATCATAGTTTTTTATTTTTCGACAGATTGTCTTAGGTAGGGTATAATTTTTTTGTGGGCTAAGGTGACAGTTTGGTACTATTTTGGGGGGCATATGCCTTTTTGATTGCTTGGTGTTGCAATTTTTGTCATCTAAGGTGACAAAAAATTGCTTTTTTGGCACAAATTAATTTTTTTTTATTTAACCCCACACCTGAGGAGTTAGGGGTTAGTTCATGTGATATTTTTATGAAGCTGTTTTTTACGGACTCGGCGATACCTAATATGTATACTTTTTTTATTTATTTCACTTTAACACAATAACAGCATTTTTTAAACAAAAAAAATGATGTTTTAATGTCTCCATGTTCTGAGAGCTATAGTTTTTTTATTTTTTTTTGTGATTTTCTTATGTAGGGGCTAATTTTTTGCGGGATAAGGTGACAGTTTTACATTGGTTGCATTTTGTGGGACATACGCCTTTTTGATCACTTGGAGTTGCACTTTTTGCGATGTAAGGTGACAAAAATGGCTTTTTTTTTTTACAGTTTTTGTTTATTTTTTTTACGGTGTTTATCGGATGGGGTGGATCATGTGATATATTTATAGAGCCGGTCGTTATGGATGCGGCAATACCAAATATGTCTATTTTATAAATTTGTTTCTATTTTTAAAAAAATTTTAATTACTTAATTGAGGAATTTTTTTTAACATGTGAAATCTTAATTTTTTTTTATTTTTAAAACACTTTTTTATTTTTTTTATTTTACACTTTGCATCTCCCAAAAGGTCATACAAGACCTCTGGGGGACATTTAACTTCTCTTTTTTTTCACTATTGATTTCTCTTGTAACTGGGGCTGATATAGTAGCCCCAGTTACAGGGGAAATACACCCCCCAGAGAGGCTGTATAGCATAATACAGTGCTGTACAGCCTCAGTGCAGGGCTGATCAAGGTCTATGGAAGACCCAACAGCTCCTGCACTCTTCTGGCCCTGCGGTCACATGACCACCGGGTTGGGACAGGAAGCGCATAGCGCTGTGTATACAGTGATCTAGAAGGCAGGGACACCTGCGAACTGTCCCTGCTTTCTCTCTGGGGTGCCCTGCTGTCACTGACAGCGGGCCCCCGCTGAGCAGCTGCACGATTAGCGTGCAGCTGCCATCTCTGAATGGACGTTCCAGAACATCCATTCAGAGATAAACATCCACCCATAGGATGTTTATATCCTATGGGCAGATGTGAAGTGGTTAAGTAAAAGAAACAATATTGAAAACAAATGGAAAGGAAATATAACTCCAAGACAGTGGGGCCAGGGGTCTGGTGAGAATAGTAGCATTGCACGCAGAAATAAAAGCTGTAGAGAATGGACAAAATGTTGAGTAGCCCAGTTGTAGAAAAGGTTAGGTTTTCAAACCAAAACACTCACTGTTGTTTTTTATGAGTAGAAATTTTGCAGGTTGAAGTGAGCAGAGCAGGGTGGCTATAATATTGAAGACAATGTAAATCATCTTTCCTAAACATTGAATTATTGGACCTGACTTCCTTTCGGCCCTGGTTTTGATTGCTGTTGGAGAATTGGAGCATGGCAAATTTGATTCTAATAATAGTCTCATTACTAGTGCAAATAGTTAGCCCTTATAAGTTTACTAATAAACATAAGCAAAATGATTCATAGCACTATAATTTGATTTGAATGTTTTGAAAAAAAAATATTATATAGAATCAGAATTTTACGTGATTCAATTTAGGAGGGGAGAAGAGAAAGGGAGAAAGAAAGTGAGAACGAGGGACAATGTCATCCACAGCTTTGAAGCACTTTTGATTTGGATGTAAAGTCCGAACTAAGTCAGACCATCCATTCAGTCAACTTGGACCTGAATTGATTTTGCAGAAATTCACTCATCTATATTTATTAAATAATTAGAAAATAAAAAACATAATTTGACTTACTTTGGTTTTGCATCAGAATGAAGAATTCCACCAATAGACCAAGTAACAGAAAAGAAACCATAAGCCACAATCATACGCTTGACCTCGTCATTTGTTTTCTTGCTAACTGTATAAGATCTTGAACCTGGATCCTCTGAAACCTCAAGGATTTCATCTTCATTTTCAATTTTCAATTTTGCCGAGCTAAAATTATACAAAATTTTATTGTTTGATATGATATCTATTAATTTATTTACAAATTTCTATTATTTTTATATTAATATAATTGCCAATATGACAGATATAAAAGTACAGAATACTAGTGTAAGACTGAGAACTAAGGCTCCCATAAAACTTTTCAACTGCCAAAAACCAGATAAGTCAATGACAAACATTTCTAATGTGCTTTTCTCACAGGGATGCAAGGCATAGGATTAGTTATATGACTGGGTTAACTCCCTGGGAAGTCAGTGACGCAGTAGGCATTGGATCCCACATGGTCAATTTCATAGATAGACAATTTACTTATTTACAGTCAGGTCCATTAATATTGGGACACCAACACAATTCTAACATTTTTGGCTCTATACACCACCACAATGGATTTGAAATAAAACTAACAAGATGTGCTTTAACTGCAGACTGTCAGCTTTAATTTGAGGGTATTCGAATCAGGTGAACGATATAGGAATTACAACAGTTTGCATATGTGCCTCCCACTTGTTAAGGGACCAAAAGTAATGGGACACAATAATAATCATAAATCAAACTTTCACTTTTTAATACTTGTTGCAAATCCTTTGTAGTCAATTACAGCCTGAAGTCTGGAACGCATAGACATCACCAGACGCTGGGTTTCATCCCTGGTGATGCTCTGCCAGGCCTCTACTGCAACTGTCTTCAGTTCCTGCTTGTTCTTGGGGCATTTTCCCTTCAGTTTTGTCTTCAGCAAGTGAAATGCATGCTCAATCGGATTCAGGTCAGGGGATTGACTTGGCCATTGCATAACATTTCACTTCTTTCCCTTAAAAAACTCTTTGGTTGCTTTTGCAGTATGCTTTGGGTCATTGTCCATCTGCACTGTGAAGCGCCGTCCAATGAGTTCTGAAGCATTTGGCTGAATATGAGCAGATAATATTGCCCGAAACACTTAAGAATTCAGCACGTATGGAAAATGAGGGGGCACACACACATGGGAAACACTGGATGCTTAGGTAAATATTATTTAATATTCTAAAAACAAACCCCTAAAATATACATTAAACATATAATGAGACAACCTAAAAATTCACATATATGTCAATACTGATGGCAAAAATCGTATATGCGCTGGCGTGAACACTGCTGTGGGTATGGTGAAATCACATACAGTCCGTACAAGCAATATCCCAATTCAAGTATAGATGCATACGGCTGCGAGTGTGCAAAATCGTATATATACTCTGGCGTGAACAGTACTGTAGGTATAGTGTAGTCACATATAGTCCATACCAGCGATGTCCCAATTGGTGTAGAAAAATGACCACACAATGTGTTCCAATAATTGTGGTGGTGTTGGATATCCAGAGAATCACTATGTACTGTGTCCAATAATATCCAATGTTCAGAGATCAGTAAAGCACATTTGGATAGACTTCCCAGTTACTTACAGTATCCAGCCGCTTGTGCTCACCCGGTCTCTCCCCTCCTTGCTGCCTGGCCGCAGCGCTGATTTCCCAGGTGGCCGTGCCTGGCCGACTGTGGCGTCCCACGTGACCTGGTGATCTGGGGTTCCGGGCGGACGCTTAGATGACGTCACTGCTGTGCGGCGGCAAATTCAAATTCGGAAGTGAATCTCTTGCGCTTACAACTTGGTATCCAGTTTCTTTAGTCTTTGACTTGAATCCACGCTCACTCTGTAGTGCCAGACGCGTTTCAGGGTCTTACACCCCTTCCTCAGTGGCCACCGAGGAATTCATCCTGCTGCTTTTGTCAGCAGTCATATCATCAATAAATACAAGAGAACAAGTTCCATTGGCAGCCATACATGCCCACGCCATGACACTACCGCCACCATGCTTCACTGATGAGGTGGTATGCTTAGGATCATGAGAAGTTCCTTTCCTTCTCCATACTCTTCTCTTCCCATCACTCTGGTACAAGTTGATATTGGTCTCATCTGTCCATAGGATGTTGTTCCAGAACTGTGAAGGCTTTTTTATATGTCGTTTGGCAAACTCTAATCTGGCCTTCCTGTTTTTGAGGCTCACCAATGGTTTACATCTTATGGTGAACCCTCTGTAGTCACTCTGGTGAAGTCTTCTCTTGATTGTTGAATTTGACACACATACACCTACCTGGAGAGTGTTTTTGATCTGGCCAACTGTTGTAAAAGCTGTTTTCTTCACCAGGGAAAGAATTCTTCGGTCATCCACCACAGTTGTTTTCTGTGGTTTGTGGGTTTGCTGAGACTACAGGTGCCCACTGCTTCCCCATCGGGTCCCCGCGCTGCAGTGGCGGGGACTCGATAGCAGAGAAGGCAAGCCCGATGCCTTCCATAGCATAAAAGCTGACAGCCAATGCATTACAATGAAGGTTGTATTGTAATGCATTGCCGAGGGGATCAGACCCCAGAAGTTGAAATCCCACATTGGGAAAAAATAAAAAGTTTAAAAAATGTTTAAAAAAATAATCATTTCCCAAAATAAAATAAAAAAATTTAAAATAAAAAATCCAAACATTTTGGCTATTGCCACGTCCGTAACAAACGGCTCTACAAAAATATCACCTGATCCACCTCCTCACCATAATGCCGTAAAAAAAAAAAAACTGTAATACCAAGCGATCAAAAGGTCATACACACCCCAAAATCATACCAATCAAACTGTCATCTCATCCCACAAAAATTGAGACCCTACCTAAAACAATTGGCTCTCAGAATATGGAGACACTAAAACATGATTTTTTTTCAAAAATGCTTTATTATGTAAAACTAAAACAAACAACCAAAAATATCCATATGTACCCTAAAATAGTACCAACAAAACCACCGCCTTATCCCGTAGTTTCCAAAATGGGGTCTTTTTTGGGAGTTTCTACTCTAGGGTTGTGTCCGGGGGTCTTCAAATGTGACATGGCAACTGAAAATTATCCCTGTGAAACCTGCCTTCCAAAAACCATATGGTGCTCCTTTCCTTCTGCGCTCTGACGTGTGCCCATACAGCAGTCTACGACCACATATGCGGTGTTTCTGTAAACTACAGAATCAGAGTAATACATTTTGAGTTTTGTTTGTCTGTTAACCCTTGCTTTGTTACTGGAAAAAATGGATGAAAATGGAAAATCTGCCAAAAATTTCATCTCCATTTTCCTTTAATTATTGTGGAACACCTAAAGAGTTAACATAGTTTGTAAAATCTGTTTTAAATACCTTGAGGGGTGTAGTTTCTAAAATGGGGCCATGTATGGGTGGTTTCTATTATGTAAGCCCCACAAAGTGACTTCAGACCTGAACTGGTCCTTAAAAATTGGGTTTTGGAAATTTTCTTAAAAATTTTAAGATTTGCTTCTAAACTTCTAAGCCTTCTAACATCCCAAAAACAAAAATGTCATTTACAAAATGATCCAAACATAAAATAGACATATGGGAAATATAAAGTAATATCTATTTTAGGAGGTGTCACTATCTGTGACTATAAAAGCAGAGAAATAGAAATTTAGAAAATTGCTAATTTTTCGAACTTTTTGGTAAATTTGGTATTTATTTATAAATAAAAATGAAATATTTTGACTCAAATTTACCACTGTCATGAAGTACAATATGTGACGAGAAAACAATCTCAGAATGACTAGGATAAATAAAAGCATTTTAAAGTTAGCACCACATAAAGTGACACAAAGATTTGCAAAAAATGTCCTGGTCCTTAAGGTGATAAAAGGTAGGGTCCTGAAGTGGTTAAACTGCTCACTAACTGTGTGACACTTTAATATGTCAATATGATAAATACAGTGATGATAATGATACAAAAGATGAATTTAATAATTTGTTTTATTTATATTACATGCAATTTACCCAGCCTGAATAAGTTTTCCAGAATTTCTGAAAACAATTGAATGTATCCTGTGTACTGCGGCAAGTCTTAATGTTATAAAATCTGTGATGTATACATGCTATAATGTTTAGCATTGTTTCCATTTTGAAATAAAATAAACAATAACACATTGTAATATAAATAAAATACTATGAGATTAAGATCTAAGTTTTCTCACAGGAACAATGTTCCCATCTCTTTTTAAATTGGAAGGTATATTACTAATAAAAGTAATAACAATAAGATGTTGGAAATGAGCTTTACCAAAATCATCCAAATAAGCCTATTATATAAAATAAAGCACTATAAATCCAACCTAAGGCAAGTATTAGTCCGACTAATAACACGGAAAGCATCTCAGCACTGTCATTAACATGTTAAGCCTTCAAAGAAGCCATTTGATCAGAAAGTGAATGTCAAATGAAAATTTCTCAGCACCATATGCTGAAGAACATAATGTGGCGTCCCAGCAATATTCTTTTTTCTATGAAATGATGCATCAAGGTAAGGTTAGATACAAAAAGAGCATGGTGAAACCTATTACATGCAGTGTCAATATAATAATTTTCTTTTCTATTTACCATATGGCAACTTATTTTAAAACAATTATATTATATTCCATCTGCACATTTTAAAGTACATGGAAGCAGGCAGGCTTTCAGAATCTGTGTTCCCAGCTGGTGGAAATTGAAGGTAAATGAATCGGCGGTGAATAGAGATGAGCGAATTTCATTTTTTTTTTAATTCGTTCACGCTTTGTTCACTGGTAAAAGGTGAATTACATTATAGATTCTGTTACCACGGACTAGAGAAGAGCGAATCGAAGCTGACGAAGTGGAATTTAATCTGAATTTCAGGAAAAATTAGATTTGCAACTAATGCGATTTTCCTCCGCTTCGTGGTAACGAATAGCAATTTTCCTAAAATGGCGGCTACACGTGTGAGGACTGAGGACATGGGGCAAGGAACTCTGAGAAGTCGGGATCACCCAGATTGACATGCCTACATGCAGCCAATCAGCAGCCAGCCAGCCCTGTGATGTCACAGCCCTATAAATACATCGGCCATCTTACAGTCAGACATTTTCCAGCGTTCAGAGTGCAGGGACAGACATGTGAAGGCTCTAGGGACAGCAAGTGAAAAAACGATTGTGGAAAAAAAAGACAGAAAAAACTATTTATAAGTGCAGGGAAAAGATAGGGAGGAATCATTTCACAGCATCTTAGTGCAGGGAGAGATGTCAGAAGGCGCTAGGGACATTGATAGGAAAGTGGTTTACAAGTGCAGGGAACGATTATTTGGGGATCCAAATAGTTATTAGAAAGCTCTGTCATTCCAGCTTTTTGTTATTGGGCTGCAAGTGTTATGTTAAAAAGCCTTTAGGGGCTTATATCTTAGTATCTTATTTAGTACTACAAGAAAAATATATACGCATTTCACTTCTGCTAATTCTGTTATTTCTGCTGAAAGCATATAGGGGTATATTTCAGTAAAAAAATAAATATATATACGCACTGTACTGTGCAGTTATTTCTGGTGAAAGTGTATAGGGGCGTAGTTCACTACAACAAGAAAAATAAATTCTCAGTTTACTTCTGCAGTTATTTCTGTTGAAAGCTTATAGGGGCATATTTCAGTACAACAAGAAAAATATATACGCACTGCACTGTTCCAGTTATTTCTTGTGCAAGCGTATAGGGGCGTATTTCAGAACTACAAGAAAAATATTTACGCACTTCACTCTTTAATTGTTTTCTGGTCAAAGCGTATAGTGGCCTATTTCAGTCCAAGAAGAAAAATATATTCTCAGGTCACTTCTGCAGTTATTTCTTGTGAAAGCATATAGGGGCGTATTTCAGTACTACAAGAAAAATATATTATCAGGTCACTTCTGCAGTTATTTCTGGTGAAAGCGTATAGGGCCGTATTTTAGTACAAGAAAAATATATACGCACTGCACTGTTGCAGTTATTTCTGTTGAAAGCATATAGGGGTGTATTTCAGTAAAAAAAGAATAATATATACGCACTGCACAGTTGCAGTTATTTCTGGTGAATGCGTATAGGGGCGTATTTCAGAACTACAAGAAAAATATTTACTCCATTCACTCTTTAATTGTATTCTGGTTAAAGCGTATAGTGGCCTATTTCAGTCCAACAAGAAAGATATATTCTCAAGTCACTTCTGCAGTTATTTCTGTTGAAAGCGTATAGGCGCGTATTTCAGTACAACAAGAAAAATATATATGCACTGCACATTTGCAGTTATTTCTGGTGAAAGCATATAGGGGCATATTTCAGTAAAAGAAAAATATATACGCACTGCACAGTTGCAATTATTTCTGGTGAATGCGTCTAGGGGCGTATTTAAGAACTACAAGAAAAATATTTATGCACTTCACTCAAATTGTTTTCTGTTTAAAGCGTATAGTGGCCTATTTCAGTCAAACGAGAAAAATATATTCTCAGGTCACTTCTGCAGTTATTTCTGGTGAAAGCTTATAGGGGCGTATTTCAGTAAAAAAAGAAAAATATATACACTCTGCACTGTTACAGTTATTTCTGGTGAAAGCGTATAAGGGCATAGTTTAGTACAACAGCAAAAATATATTCTCAGTACACTTCTGCAGTTATTTCTGTTGAAAGCGTCTAGGGGCGTATTTCAGTACAACAAGAAAAATATATAAACACTGTACTGTAGCAGTTATTTCTGATGAAAGCGTATAGGGGTGTATTTCAGTACTACTAGAAAAATTTAAACGCACTTTACTCTTTAATTGTTTTCTGGTCAAAGCCTACTTCAGTCCAACAAGAAAAATATATTCTCAAGTCACTTTAGGCCCTGTTCCCTCACCTGTCCTCAACCTGCCTCTGTCCTTTGCTGTTCCCTCAGCCACAGAAGTATTGCATGCTGTGGGCTCAGCTCCACTATACAGCGAGGACGAGCTGCTAGAGGACAGTCAGCAGCTACTGCCCAGCCAAGATCTTGAGGAGACATCCGCAAGTAGTGATAAGGAGAGTGGAGCAGGAGCTTGTGTTGCGAGCGGTCAGGCTCCTGACCCATAGACCGTTAAGGAGGACATGAGTGACATGCAGACACTTGATGATGATGAAGCCGATCACACTTGCAGTTGCAGGTCGGGAGCCAAACGTGCCCGGGGTAGACCACCTGCTTTGCAGCAGCCTACCTGCCTGAGAAGTAGTGGTGGAGGGGTTCACGGAGGCAACGGTGGTAGCAGTCAGTCAGTTCGGACTGTTGGGGGGAAAATCACCTACTCGGCGGTGTGGTAGTTTTTTATTAAGCTGCCAGAGGAAGTTAACATGGCCACATGTAGAATTTGTGGGCAGAAGGTGAAGCGTGGCCATGTTGCCAATGTTGGCACTATGGCCTTGCGTCAACATATGTAGCGTTGCCATGCAGTGGCCTGGGAGAACCGTGGCTCCGAACTGGTGGTCCAGCCTGCCGCAACTACCGCTGCATCACCCAATGGCACGCACCTGTTTTCAGCCAGTCAAGGCTCCACCACCTCAGCCAAAGGGAGTTGTCTGTCATTCCCATCTTCTGCTGGACCAGATGCTCCTGCTCCTACTCCTCGTCAGTCATTCCGTCATTAATCGATCACCAAAGCGATTGCCAAGAGACAGCAGAATGCGTGCATGCATCCAAGTTACTGGTGCTACAGTCCCTCCCTTTCCAAGTAGTGGACTCTGCACCTTTCAGAGAACTGATGGCTTGTGCCGAGCCGAGGTGGAGATTCCCAGGCCGTCATTTCTTTGCGAAAAAGGCAGTACCAGCCCTGCACAAATATGTCAAACAGAAGGTGGGCCAGTCCTTGAGCCTGTCGGTATCTGCCAAAGTGCATGGCAACGCTGACGTGTGGAGCTCTAACTACAGTCAGGGACAGTACTTGTCCTTTACGGCCCACTGGGTGAATGTGGTTCCTGCAGAACCACACCAGCAACTTGGCCAGGTTTCGTCGCGTCCGCCTCCACGTTGTTACACCGTTGGACCTGCGACAATGTCCACCTCTGCGTCCTAATTTGTTTGGGATATTCCCTCTTAACGCCACTTGGAGTATAGCTGCTGCTACATAGAGTGTTCAGGATAACCTCATATATCCTACTTGGAATGATTCCCTATTAGCACCACTCTAGGTGCAGCGCTGCCGCTAATGTGTCTAAGTGTAGCGAGTCTGCAGATCTCGTCACTCAAACACTAAATCAATCATGCACCTATTTTAAAAGATCAAACTAAAGCTCCCCCAACATGTTTCACCACTAGATGTGGCTTCATCAGGGGATGGAGCTACTGTCAACACGAGTGCTTAGTGCGTGGAAGTTTATAACTGCTAGGGGTGGGACATTAGTTGTTCGCTATCCAATCCCTGCTCAGAGCTCGTGTGGCAGCATGATCATCCAATCCGGTATCTTACATGTCGCCCCCTCCAGAGCGCATGCGTCTGTACTTAGAAGATTTTTGCTCCGTCCTAAATGCGCATGCGTCGGGACTTCTATTCATATCTTGTCCGACAGGGCTTACTGCGCATGCCCCCATACTTAGAGATTTTCCATACTCACAACTAGATATCTGTTAGATATGCGCATGCGTCAGAACTTCTTATTCGCATCCTATTCAGGAGCGGGTATTGCGCATGCGCCCATACTTGCGCAATACCTGCTCCTGAATAGGATGCGAATAAGAAGTTCTGACGCATGCGCATATCTAACAGATATCTAGTTGTGAGTATGGAAAATCTCTAAGTATGGGGGCATGCGCAGTAAGCCCTGTCGGACAAGATATGAATAGAAGTCCCGACGCATGCGCATTTAGGACGGAGCAAAAATCTTCTAAGTACAGACGCATGCGCTCTGGAGGGGGCGACATGTAAGATACCGGATTGGATGATCATGCTGCCACACGAGCTCTGAGCAGGGATTGGATAGCGAACAACTAATGTCCCACCCCTAGCAGTTATAAACTTCCACGCACTAAGCACTCGTGTTGACAGTAGCTCCATCCCCTGATGAAGCCACATCTAGTGGTGAAACATGTTGGGGGAGCTTTAGTTTGATCTTTTAAAATAGGTGCATGATTGATTTAGTGTTTGAGTGACGAGATCTGCAGACTCGCTACACTTAGACACATTAGCGGCAGCGCTGCACCTAGAGTGGTGCTAATAGGGAATCATTCCAAGTAGGATATATGAGGTTATCCTGAACACTCTATGTAGCAGCAGCTATACTCCAAGTGGCGTTAAGAGGGAATATCCCAAACAAATTAGGACGCACTTGTGGGAAATATATCCCAGTCTTCTGCCCAGAGTATCACCATAGCACCTTTATGTTTTAAAAATAAGTATTTTTTCTTTTCTTTTTTCTCCTGTTCTGAATTAGTTTTATTGATAGGAATAAACGTTATGTTTTAATCGACCAGAAACAGGAGTTTTGTAGCCTATGGCTATTTGAACTATATAATTTTAAAATCCTGGGTCCAAAAGGGTCTATGAAAAACTAATGTCCACCTCTGCTTCCTCACCCTCCACCATGTCCTCAGCCTCCACTGCAGAGACAAGTCACAGTGCCCCTCCAGCATACCACATGTGCAGGGCTTGGCGGTGTCACGCTGTAGTACATGTGGTTTGCCTTGGCAAAGGGAGTAACACAAGGGAGGAACTGCTCCGTGTGATGCATCAAGAAATTGAATCCTGGCTTTCTCCGTGACAACTGAAAATCGGAACCATGCTGACGGACAACGGGAAGAACATTGTGTCGACGCTGCATGAAGGAAGGCTGAGCCATGCACCCTGCACGGCACGCATGTTCAATCTGGTTGTCAAGCGGTTCCTGAAATTTTCCACCCATTTGCAAGACATTCTAAAAATGGCCAGGAAACTTTGCATGCACTTCAGCCACTCGTACACCGCAAAGCAAACCCTCCTTGAGCTGCAGCGGCAGAACGGCATCCCCCAACATAGGCTGATATGCGACGTTTCCACTCGTTGGAAATCCACCCTCCATATGTTGGACCAACTATATGAACAGAGAAAGGCGATCAATGATTTATTGATGATGCAAGCGGATAGGTGTACTCCACTGTGTAACTTTGATGTTAGCCAGTGGAAGCTCATGCGTGACACCTGCCGTTTGCTCAGGCCCTTTGAGGAGGCCACATTATTTGTCAGTCACAAGAACTATGGAATGAACAATGTCATTCCACTACTTCATGTCTTGGAACAGATGCTGGTAACTATGGCTGGTCAGGGGACAGGAGACATGTTGCCTCAATCTCACAGCCACATGAGCCCTGTGGTGGCTGAACTGGAAAAGGAGGTGAAGGAGGATATTGGAGCAAAAGGGAGCAAAAGGGAATGTGTAGCCAAATGGGTGTTTTTTTTACTCAGCTGACAGGAGAGGAGGAGCAGGAGCAGGCAGAGGATAAACAGGGCGATGAGGAAGACGAGACAGAGGACCCGGACACACCATGGCAGTATGCAATGGAGATGGAGGCAGGGAGCCCCTCCTAGTCACTTGCACAAATGGCATGATGCATGCTCACTCGCTTGCGTAGTGACAGCCGAATTGCCACCATTCGGCAGAGGGAGGACTTCTGGCTCTTTTCCTTGTTGGACTCTTGCTACCGGTCCAGAATGGGGGCCTTTTTTACACCCACCAAGAGGGAGGACAAACTGAACTACTACAGAGACATCCTATCCAATGTAGTCAGTTGGCCGCTGCCTATCTGCGCCATAGTCCATCCTCTCGCAGGTCTGAGCGGAGGGGCCCTCTGCGCTCACGTTCCACTGCCATGGCTGCTGCGGAGGGGTGGGGTGGCAGGAGCAGTACCAGCTCCATCAGCAGCAGCCTGAGTCTACAGTCGCTGATGAGTAGCTTTCTTCACCCGCATAGTGAAGAAACTACTCAACAGCAGCAGGTCAATCTGGAGCAGGACCTAAACTAGCAGGTGGTGGCATACTTGGACAGCACCCTGCCACCCCACATTGAAGATCCGCTGGACTACTGGGTAGCCAAACTGGATTTGTGGCCGCAACTAGCAGAGTTTGCCCTGGAAAAGCTGTCCTGCCCAGCCAGTAGTGTGGCATCTGAGTGAGTGCTTAGTGCAGCGGGGGCCATAGTTACCCCAAGGAGAACTCGCCTGTCCACCCAAAATGTGGAGAGACTGACCTTTGTCAAGATGAATCAGATGTTGATCAGCCAGGATTTCCAACCACCAATTCCTGATGCATCAGACTAGATCATCCATGGTGCCACACCAACACTTTGATAAAAGAGACCGGTTTCTTCTGACTACCTGCCTCAGTTACTACTCTTCTGCTGCATCCCGCTTGATGCCACACATCTGATGCCAAGTGCTCCTTATTTAACCCACCTTCATCAGCGGGTACTGGTATTTCCACCCACCACCCCACTCTGTTACCGAGTCACTTTGTGGTCTCCTGATGCAGCTGCTGCTGCCATCAGCCAAACTATGTCACCTTGCTACTCTGTGGTCTCCTCATGCAGCTGCCATATCCACACTATGTCACCTTGCCACTCTGTGGTATCCTGCTACTGCCATCTTCACATTATGTCACCTTGCCACTCTGTGGTCTCCTCATGCTGCTGCTACTGCCATCTCCACATTATTTCACCTTGCCACATCTCATGCCAAGTGATCCTTATTTAACCCACCTTCATCAGCGGGTACTGGTATTGCCACCCACCACCCCACTCTGTTACCGGGTCACTTTGTGGTCTCCTGATGCAGCTGCTGCTGCCACCTCCAAACTATGTCACCTTGACACTCTGTGGTCTCCTCATACTGCTGCCATCTCCACACTATGTCACCTTGCCACTCTGTGGTATCCTCCTGATGCTGCTGCTACTGCCATCTCCACAATATGTCACCTTGCCACTCTGTGGTTTCTTCATGCTGCTGCCATATCCACACTATGTCACCTTGCCACTCTGTGGTATCCTGCTGCTGCCATCTTCACATTATGTCACCTTGCCACTCTGTGGTCTCCTCATGCTGCTGCTACTGCCATCTCCACATTATTTCACCTTCACACTCTGTGGTCTCCTCATGCTGCTGCCATCCCAACACTATGTCATCTTGCCACCCTGTGGTATCCTGCTGCTGCCATCTCCACATTATATCACCTTGCCACTCTGTGGTCTCCTCATGCTGCTGCACTGCCATCTCCACATTATGTCACCTTGCCACTCTGTGGTATCCTCCTGATGCTGTTACTGTCACCACCTCCAGACTCAGTCATTGTGCCACTCTGTGGCCTCCTGATGCTGCCGCCAACTCCAGACTGTGTCATTGTGCCACTCTGTGGCTTCCTCATACTGCTGCCAACTCCAGACTCTATCAGTTTGTCACTCTTTGGCCTCCTGATGCTGAGGCCTCCTTCAGACTCTGTCATTGTGCCACTCTGTGGCCTCCTCATGCTGCTTCCACCTTACTACTATGTCATAGGGCCACACTGTGGACTTCTCATGCTGTTCCCACCCTCCCCATTGCATTACTGGGCCACTATTTTGCCTTTCGGCCTGGTGGAAATATTGATTTATTTGACCTTTCTTCTGATTTGTCAGAAGGAATGAAAAATTAGACGCACACCGGATCCTGTCTGGGTAGCAGCTGTAAGGTCTGTATGGTTCCACCAGAATTGGCTTATGATTTGGTAGCCAAAAGCAGGAGAGTGGGTACAAAACACAGAAGACATGCAAATATTCTGTTCACGTGTCATCTATGTTTTAGATTCACTCCAGTTTTTTTTGGGCTTTAGTAATACTGATGGATTATTGAGCAAATGCTGACTGAGTGAAGGCGTATGCTCCACAGACAGGATCTTTTTTTTGTGGGTTATTGTCCTTACGGATCAGAGGAAGGACAAATTAATCAGTGACATCAACACAAAGTTACTGCTGACACCCTCTCCACTCTGTCGGGGGGGGCTCTACTTGTACACGTGCTTAATAGAACAGGTTCTGTAGACATCTATGTGGAATCAGCTGGTGACGGTGCAAAAGGATTGCGTCTCTTCTTGGTGCTAACATTGACCTGTATTGTTTCACTACCACAGCAGACTCCCTATGCGTGTTACTGCAAGGCACAGTGTTCTACACCCCTATAAAGGCTCTCTGCAGCCTGGAAATAGTTTTTCAATGCGATTCACCACAAATAAATTCGGATCAAAAAATGTTTTTAGAATTTTTGAAAAATTTGCTTATCTCTACCATGGACCATAACACAATTCTATGACGGAATGTATAATGGAATGCCTTTAGAGGCATTCCGTTATTTTTTCTGTCGTAATAGAAGCCTATGGGCTGCAAAATGGATACATCCTGTTCCTGTTATGCAAGGGAGTCCTCCCCTGCATAACAGAAATTGGATGGATCGTTTTGCAGCCTATAGATTTCTATTATGATGGTATCAATAACAGAATTTCTCTAAAGGCATTCCGTTATGCATTCAGTCATATAATTGTGTTATGGTCCGTAGTAACACCTTTTACTAGTAAGCGAAGCATGAACAAATTTTATAACCTCAAATTTACTCATCTCTAGCGGTTAACTATCAATTTAACTTAAAAGTACAATGTAAAAAGAAAACATTATTATTGTGCCATAGTGTTTAGCACTGTGAGAAAAGATTTCCTTCTTCCAAATATTTCATATTTTTCACACTTGGTTTCTTTACGTTCCATACAAGATATCCGCAGGAGTGTGTGAACTACAGTATGATATGCATGATAGGTTTAGGTCCCACCTTGTGAACCCACCTTCTTGGATCTGTTCATAATTTCCATGGACTTTAGTGGAGAGTGTTGCACCACCTTTCCATTTAATGCAATGTTGAAAGCAAATGCATAGAATCAGCAAAGTTTACAATATTCTCCTGATAGGTGAGGGTCCCATAGGTGAGATTTGCACCTATAATGCACATATAGCATATTAAAAAGGGAAAACTCCTTTAAGGGACATAGTACGAACACTGATCATGGCGTTGGGCGGCATGACGTAAGCACGTAGGTGTGCCGCGGCTCCTCCCGCCCTAATCCTCCACCCGGCTCCCGGACCTGCCACGCGTACGCTGACCTGATCTCGCCGCTTCAAGCGCCTCAAGCTCTGGACACATGCCGATAATCCTCTCCTAGCCTGCCGCTTCAGTTCCTCACCCTGTACTGGCGTCCCTCTATTCGCCTGCGGATCAGCTGCTCCTACCTTGGCCCTGCGGTGGCATCCTCCCCCACCCGGACTGTGGTCGCAATGGACGGGAGGGGAGAAGGAAGCTTTGGGGTGCGTACTTGATTCCTGGATAACCAACAAGGAAGCCAGAGGTTGGTGGTCTCAATGTGATCCCTATGTTTGGGGGCAGTGCGGATAGGGGCGCTGGAACAAGAGTGGAGTGGAGTGATAGATCTCCGTACAGGTGGATGGAGGCAGAACTTGTTTGGATCGCTTTGCATGATTGAACTGTATGGACTGTGGGGATAAGCCTATGCCATATTAGTAAAGAAGGGATGTGACATTTAAATCAAAAAGATATGAGCAATATGAGTGTTCGCTAGGTGTTTTAAAGCCTCCTCTATTTCATGCAATATCCTAGGAACACATAGACTGGTGGTGTTTGCTTTTTATTGTGCCAGCTGTACCAGTTGAGCTATCTGTGGTACCTTTGTGGGGAGGCCCGCCTGTGATGGGTGGGCAGTGATAACATCAATTCTGTGGAGCTGACATGTTTTCCCTCTGTCCTTTCTTGGGGTCTGGATCCGGCTGGGGCTTTGTGGACTGTATTATATCTGAGAGAGAGTGTCCGGAGGAATGAACCCTGCTGGTAAATTAACATCTTCTAACACCTGCGGTTGTCTGTGGAACTCCTATTTATTAACCCTATGTAACAAATCTATTTACTAACCCAATCTAACTAACCAGGATGACTACTCCCCACTGTAAAATGGACAGCAACATTACAAGTATCCCTGGGGGCTTTGTCTGTTGATAAAGATCGCATGACTGTTTGGTGTGAATTTATATGCTGGACAGATTGCGATACACAGGAATCTAAAGCCCTGCCCAGTGCGCGGGGAGAAAAAGTCTTTGGGGAGACGAAAAAAGTGTGGTCCTATAACTCTTACTCCAACCTGACTGTTGAGTATATATATTTTTTTTAAAAGATTTGTTTTTGCAAACAGTCGGTTGCTGCTGTGTATAGGGTTCCCACCCCGGGTAGTATATTTACAAAGATCACAGCAGATAAGTAGGATATTCTTTCTGTTTCTCTTTTTATTTTTTTGTTTCAAAAATAAAGTATAATAACATACGGCAGTACGTGTGTAAACGTTTTCGGCTATGCAAAGCCTTCCTCAGACACTGAAAGATTACAAAAAATGACAATCAAGCCCTATGTAAACAATATATTAGGTTAACAGCTTATAGTTCTAGCAAATAATATATAAATAATATAAATAAATAATAGACGAAAATAGAATATGAAAAAAATACAAATAATAGTAATAATGATATAATATACAAGATACAGTGGCTGACTATGCGATCTAGTAAAACAAGCTTGTCCGGATCTCGAGGTCATCTCTGGTCAGAAGTCACTTTTCTATATGAAGTGGACACTGCGTCGGCCTATATCATGTTGCTGGGACGTCATATCAACTTGAAAAAATGCATTTAAGGAAGAAATGTCCAGTTCCAAATCCCAAAATTTAGCTCTAATACATATTTTGCTCCTAATGGAATATCGCTGTATTAACTGAGGTTACGTAACATCATAGTGACCCCTATAATCTGACTTCATTTCAACATAACACATATCTCTCTCTCCTAAGAATCTAAGAGACCTAAGTGCATTATTAAGGAGCATAAAAAAAACGTCAGGAAACATGAGAAAACATAGAAACAATATAGAAAAACATAGAAAATCAGGGCCTTCCATCCTTACCTGTGCCGCAGTGTGATGTGGATATGATGGTGAAGAGAGGGTAATGGTTGTGCCAATGGAAACGGAGCTATGCTCCAAATACACCAAAGTTGGGTGTCATGTGTGGTCAGGAAAATTTCACTTTATTCTTATTTTAGCTTCATATTCTTTCCTCTATTTTTTCCCATTCATATTCCATCTGTTTCCATTCATACCCTTCTTATCTATTTTCCACTCTATATTTCTCCAAATTATAACCATATTTAGCATGTTACTAAACAAATGTGACTATACACTATATTATATATATAGATATCTGTTTTGTTCTGTCCCCAGTAGAGCCCTGTAATGCCTATCTACACTGTATTCCACGGCCGGGCACTTCCGGCCTTTGGAACGCAACTTCCGGTCCGGATGCGTTCCACCGGCCGATACACTTCCGGCGGGTGGAACGCACGCCGCTCCACATGGTTTGAATAGATTCCACCCGCTGATTTGGGCGCGATTCTGTGCCTCTATATAAAAAGTCTAGATTGTGACCACACATGACACCCAACTTTGGTGTATTTGGAGCATAGCTCCGTTTCCATTGGCACAACCATTACCCTCTCTTCACCATCATATCCACATCACACTGCGGCACAGGTAAGGATGGAAGGCCCTGATTTTCTATGTTTTTCTATATTGTTTCTATGTTTTCTCATGTTTCCTGACGTTTTTTTTATGCTCCTTAATAATGCAGTTAGGTCTCTTAGATTCTTAGGAGAGAGAGAGATATGTGTTATGTTGAAATGAAGTCAGATTATAGGGGTCACTATGATGTTACGTAACCTCAGTTAATACAGCGATATTCCATTAGGAGCAAAATATGTATTAGAGCTAAATTTTGGGATTTGGAACTGGACATTTCTTCCTTAAATGCATTTTTTCAAGTTGATATGACGTCCCAGCAACATGATATAGGCCGACGCAGTGTCCACTTCATATAGAAAAGTGACTTCTGACCAGAGTTGACCTCGAGATCCGGACAAGCTTGTTTTACTAGATCGCATAGTCAGCCACTGTATCTTGTATATTATATCATTATTACTATTATTTGTATTTTTTTCATATTCTATTTTCGTCTATTATTTATTTATATATTATTTGCTAGAACTATATGCTGTTAACCTAATATAGTGTTTACATAGGGCTTGATTGTCATTTTTTGTAATCTTTCAGTGTCTGAGGAAGGCTTTGCATAGCCTAAAACGTTTACACACGTACTGCGGGATGTTATTATACTTTATTTTTGAAACAAAAAAATAAAAAGAGAAACAGAAAGAATATCCTACTTATCTGCTGTGATCTTTGTAAATATGTTGAGTATATATATATATATATATACATACTTTACAAATGACGAGGCAGCACTTCCAGCTTTAAGGTGACAGGGTGAAGACCCCAAAAGACTTTAATCCGGCAACGTTTCGGCCTGCTCAATGAGGCCTTTATCAAGCTACATAACAGTGTATACAACCAGGTATATATACCCACAATCCAATACAAAATAATTACAATCAGTGATTACACATGTCATCAATCAGGTCACATGATCTCCAACTCCATCGTCACGTGACATTTGTGCATAGTAAACATTTGCAAAAGAGTCATACAAAGATATAAAAATTACAAATAGTGATCATCCTTGATTACAATAGATATGTGCATTTCAATCAATATATGTACGTACATCTATTTTA
Organism: Bufo bufo; assembly: GCF_905171765.1. Classification (NCBI taxonomy): domain Eukaryota; kingdom Metazoa; phylum Chordata; class Amphibia; order Anura; family Bufonidae; genus Bufo; species Bufo bufo. The sequence continues at coordinate 449,174,986 of NC_053389.1, read as the reverse complement.
AAAAGAGTTTATGCCCCCTGCATACACAACCCCAAGATGTACATAAAGTGCTTAAGTGCTCCGTGCATAAAGAGTTAAAATCTTTTATTTGTGATGCAGCTGCATCATATCTAAACTTAAAATCAACCTGTTGGAGCTCACCATTCATGGACCCATAGAACAAACCGGCGTTGGCGTCCCTCAGTCTGCAGCGCGCATGCTTCGGGTCAGACGTCACTGGTCCCGCCCCCTACGTCGCCGCGCCCCTACGTGCCAACTCCATGGACCGCAGCGTCATCCAATGGAGCGCATCGCAGGACCAACAGCAACGAGGGGAGGAGGGCCAGGTCATGTGACACAGAAAAACGTCACGCTACATCGGAGGGCGTGTTCATGCTCCGGGTCAGACGTCACTGGTCCCGCCCCCCACGTTGCCGCGCCCCTACGTGCCAACTCCATGGACCGCAACGTCATCCAATGGAGCGCATCGCAGGAACAACAGCAAAGGGGGGAGGAGGGCCAGGTCATGTGACACGGCCTAGCATCACTCAACATCCGAGGGCGTGTTCATGCTCCGGGTCAGACGTCACTGGTCCCGCCCCCAACGTCGCCGCGCCCCTACGTGCTAACTCCATGGACCGCAGCGTCATCCAATGGAGCGCATCGCAGGGACAACAGCATAGGAGGGAGAAGGGCCAGGTCATGTGACACGGCGAAAACACCTCGCTGCATCAGAGGGCGTGTTCAGTGTCCAAGGAGATAAGAAATATCTCAACGCGGACAATCGCGGAGGTGCCTGTAGTAACAGTGCGCAACCTTGCATGCTACAATAAATCTACAACCTCAGTGCATAAAGGGCGGACGGGGTGGAAAAAATGAACTCGGCCCCCAGCCAGAGGCGATCCCATCTCCTCCACCGGGTCCCCAACTGTCAAAATCATTATATGTGCAATTACAATGGGACAAACCCTTCCCATCTATCTGCACCGCGAACTCTGACATCAGTATATATCCACTCGCTATCCGGCTTGTGGCAAGTGAACATCGTATATCAACTCATGTAGTTCGCTAGTTGTAAAATAATTTATCGAGGTCAATAGACACATTGCGCATCAAGTCGCCCACTTGGACACACATCCGCCACCGTCCATCTAATCTCCTCACTATGGTCACTTCATTCACCGGCGTGTTCAAGGGTCCATAGGCGGCTCCATGTAATGAAACAGATAAAGGGTCATTGGGCTCATCTACAGATTTATCTGAAATAGATGAAAAAATGTATCAACTTATAAACAATGTGTTAGATTCAAGAAAGAGTGTACACTGCTACATATCCCCCACACCAAGCAAAATGGAAGAGGACCCCCACATCCGGCAAGCTAACTGCACATCCACTATCCACATAGTTCCCATCTGCATTCTGCATTGAGGCCATCAGGCTTCAATGTATGTAACCTGTGTATCCACATAATCTCACGTTGTTTGAGAAGCTTTTCCCTGTTACCTCCCCTTTTCAGTGGTGGGATATGATCTATCACCCTGAATTTGAGGTCCTTCTCCCTGTGTCCAGCTTCAATAAAGTGCTTGGGCACAGGAAGATCTTTCCTCTTTTGGCGAATAGAATATCTGTGATAGTTCATCCTGGTCTTGACATCACATATGGTCTCCCCTACATAAAAAAGATTGCAGGGGCAAGACAAGAGATAGACCACATATGAGCTATCACAGGTTAGAAAGTGCCGTATGTCAAACTGCGTATTTAATACTGGGTGTGTGAATTTCTCCCCTTTTAGCATATAGCTGCAGTTAACACAGCTCAAACACGGATAACATCCGTATTTTTTGCGACCTATATACGTCTGGACTTTAGCCTTATCACCAGCCACCTCTGCTCTGACTAACTTGTCCCTCAGGCCATCTGCTCTCCTATATGACATTAGAGGGGGTACAGTGAATTCTTTCACTTTACCAAAGTTGCTGCTTAGTATGGGCCAGTGTTTTTTAACGGCACCTGCTATTTTGTAACTGCCTTCAGTGTATGTCGAAATGAATGGCACCCTCGCCTGCTTGTTTACTTCCTTCGGACTCTCTGTTTTCAATTCATCCAATTGTCTACGAACCAGTCTTCTGGGGTACCCTCTATTGATGAACTTATCTGCCATCTCAGACAGTCTCTTAGTTCGTACCTGTGAGTCTTTTACTATACGTTGCACACGGAGGAACTGACTCCGTGGCAATGTCTTAACCATAGACCGCGGATGACAACTCTCAAACCTCAATAGTTTGTTACAGTCCGTCGGCTTGGTAAACAAATCGGTTACAAGTACAGTGTCCTGCTTCATAACCATGTCGTCCAGAAATTGGACCTGCTCGGTGGAGTACGTGAGAGTGAACTGGATCTCAGGATCCATTTCATTTAGAAATCCTTGAAAACTAGCCAACTCGTTCTCAGTGCCGTCCCAGATGACAAAAACATCGTCTATGTATCTCCACCACCCCCGCACATGGCTGAAGTGGTGGGACACATAGACGTGTTCAGCCTCCAGGCCCGACAAGAAAATGTTGGTCCAATTTCTGGACACCATAGTTATGAAGCAGGACACTGTACTTGTAACCGATTTGTTTACCAAGCCGACGGACTGTAACAAACTATTGAGGTTTGAGAGTTGTCATCCGCGGTCTATGGTTAAGACATTGCCACGGAGTCAGTTCCTCCGTGTGCAACGTATAGTAAAAGACTCACAGGTACGAACTAAGAGACTGTCTGAGCTGGCAGATAAGTTCATCAATAGAGGGTACCCCAGAAGACTGGTTCGTAGACAATTGGATGAATTGAAAACAGAGAGTCCGAAGTAAGTAAACAAGCAGGCGAGGGTGCCATTCATTTCGACATACACTGAAGGCAGTTACAAAATAGCAGGTGCCGTTAAAAAACACTGGCCCATACTAAGCAGCAACTTTGGTAAAGTGAAAGAATTCACTGTACCCCCTCTAATGTCATATAGGAGAGCAGATGGCCTGAGGGACAAGTTAGTCAGAGCAGAGGTGGCTGGTGATAAGGCTAAAGTCCAGACGTATATAGGTCGCAAAAAATACGGATGTTATCCGTGTTTGAGCTGTGTTAACTGCAGCTATATGCTAAAAGGGGAGAAATTCACACACCCAGTATTAAATACGCAGTTTGACATACGGCACTTTCTAACCTGTGATAGCTCATATGTGGTCTATCTCTTGTCTTGCCCCTGCAATCTTTTTTATGTAGCGGAGACCATATGTGATGTCAAGACCAGGATGAACTATCACAGATATTCTATTCGCCAAAAGAGGAAAGATCTTCCTGTGCCCAAGCACTTTATTGAAGCTGGACACAGGGAGAAGGACCTCAAATTCAGGGTGATAGATCATATCCCACCACTGAAAAGGGGAGGTAACAGGGAAAAGCTTCTCAAACAACGTGAGATTATGTGGATACACAGGTTACATACATTGAAGCCTGATGGCCTCAATGCAGAATGCAGATGGGAACTATGTGGATAGTGGATGTGCAGTTAGCTTGCCGGATGTGGGGGTCCTCTTCCATTTTGCTTGGTGTGGGGGATATGTAGCAGTGTACACTCTTTCTTGAATCTAACACATTGTTTATAAGTTGATACATTTTTTCATCTATTTCAGATAAATCTGTAGATGAGCCCAATGACCCTTTATCTGTTTCATTACATGGAGCCGCCTATGGACCCTTGAACACGCCGGTGAATGAAGTGACCATAGTGAGGAGATTAGATGGACGGTGGCGGATGTGTGTCCAAGTGGGCGACTTGATGCGCAATGTGTCTATTGACCTCGATAAATTATTTTACAACTAGCGAACTACATGAGTTGATATACGATGTTCACTTGCCACAAGCCGGATAGCGAGTGGATATATACTGATGTCAGAGTTCGCGGTGCAGATAGATGGGAAGGGTTTGTCCCATTGTAATTGCACATATAATGATTTTGACAGTTGGGGACCCGGTGGAGGAGATGGGATCGCCTCTGGCTGGGGGCCGAGTTCATTTTTTCCACCCCGTCCGCCCTTTATGCACTGAGGTTGTAGATTTATTGTAGCATGCAAGGTTGCGCACTGTTACTACAGGCACCTCCGCGATTGTCCGCGTTGAGATATTTCTTATCTCCTTGGACACTGAACACGCCCTCTGATGCAGCGAGGTGTTTTCGCCGTGTCACATGACCTGGCCCTTCTCCCTCCTATGCTGTTGTCCCTGCGATGCGCTCCATTGGATGACGCTGCGGTCCATGGAGTTAGCACGTAGGGGCGCGGCGACGTTGGGGGCGGGACCAGTGACGTCTGACCCGGAGCATGAACACGCCCTCGGATGTTGAGTGATGCTAGGCCGTGTCACATGACCTGGCCCTCCTCCCCCCTTTGCTGTTGTTCCTGCGATGCGCTCCATTGGATGACGTTGCGGTCCATGGAGTTGGCACGTAGGGGCGCGGCAACGTGGGGGGCGGGACCAGTGACGTCTGACCCGGAGCATGAACACGCCCTCCGATGTAGCGTGACGTTTTTCTGTGTCACATGACCTGGCCCTCCTCCCCTCGTTGCTGTTGGTCCTGCGATGCGCTCCATTAGATGACGCTGCGGTCCATGGAGTTGGCACGTAGGGGCGCGGCGACGTAGGGGGCGGGACCAGTGACGTCTGACCCGGAGCATGCGCGCTGCAGACTGAGGGACGCCAACGCCGGTTTGTTCTATGGGTCCATGAATGGTGAGCTCCAACAGGTTGATTTTAAGTTTAGATATGATGCAGCAGCATCACAAATAAAAGATTTTAACTCTTTATGCACGGAGCACTTAAGCACTTTATGTACATCTTGGGGTTGTGTATGCAGGGGGCATAAACTCTTTTTAAAATAGATGTACGTACATATATTGATTGAAATGCACATATCTATTGTAATCAAGGATGATCACTATTTGTAATTTTTATATCTTTGTATGACTCTTTTGCAAATGTTTACTATGCACAAATGTCACGTGACGATGGAGTTGGAGATTATGTGACCTGATTGATGACATGTGTAATCACTGATTGTAATTATTTTGTATTGGATTGTGGGTATATATACCTGGTTGTATACACTGTTATGTAGCTTGATAAAGGCCTCATTGAGCAGGCCGAAACGTTGCCGGATTAAAGTCTTTTGGGGTCTTCACCCTGTCACCTTAAAGCTGGAAGTGCTGCCTCGTCATTTGTAAAGTATATATCTTGGAGGAGGGGCCGGCCTCTGTGAGGAATTGCACCCAGTGCACAACGTCTGACTGTGCTGCTGCAGTATTTGGGATTTTATATATATATATATATATATATATATATATATATATATATCTCTATTTTGTGGATCATTAAATCATTAATGATATGTAGAGTGACTCTGCTGCTTAATCTGTAATTGTCACGGCGGGGAGTGGGGGAAACCCCCCCACTGTGCAGTATCAGAGGGTAAAGGGGGATCAGTCTGGCCAAAAGGAGTAATAAGGGAGCAGGTCACCTCCTACCGCGTCCCTAATCCTCTCCCTGACTCCTCACCGTATGAGCGGACCCCGATGGTCGGACCACTCATACTCAGGATACCTAAAGACCCTAAGTCGCCCTGGTAATCCCTCACCAAGAAGCAGGGAAGAGACGACCTGTTCATCCCAGTAATGGAGGAACAGGAGTCTCTATCTGAGGCCAGGCTGCAAGGAGAGGGGAACACATACAGCTATAGAGATGGCAGGTAAGCGAGACCAGTAACACACTTACCTGCCACAGACACACTGACTGGAACCCGTGCACAAGTGCTGGTGTCCACACCAACATTAAAAGGACACAGCACACACCACAACCACACAGGAACCCAGGACACCCATAGCTGCAATAAATGTGAGACACCATAAAAACATCTTCTATGACCACAAGGGTGGCCCTCCCTGGACAGATGGAATATGAAGACCAGGAGGATAGCTCCAGCATACACCATGGCTTCAGTACCCCCCAGCTTCAGGCATCCAGCAGAGGCTAAATAGCCCAAGCAGCCACACCCACACACACATAAACCCAGTGTTAAAACACTAGGAAGGGATTTAACCCTTCCAACACCAGACAAGGGGAGGAAGCCACTTAAAAGGGAAGTGCACACACAAGCATGGAAAGCTACACATTGCTGCAGGCAACAACATGCGTGGCAACCATGTCACAGCAATCACCCAGAAGGCCGAGACACTGCCACCGCATGCACACACAGCAACACGTTGCCACGGGCAACTGCAAGTGAAGCAACAGTGTCACAGCGCACACCATAGGCCGTGACACTCCCACCCCTCAAAGCCCCCCCACCAAAAAAAAAAAAGGAACTAAACATAACTCCCAAAAAACAACAGGACAGGGGGTGTAGGGGAAAGTAAGAGGATCAGCGTCAGAGCAAGGATGTCTCTCTAAGACTGCCGCCAGCCCCAGGAACAACAAACAGGAACCAGGGCACCAGCCACCAAACAGCCCAGAGAAACCGCACTGAACACTGCGTCCACCTCAGACACGGTTCACAGCAGGTTGCTGCTGCCATGCATCCCCAATCAGCACACAGCCAGTACACCAAGGAATGCATCCAGCACACAACACACGCACCTAAACCACTGAGGAATGGACGAGGAGGGACGCAAATATCAGTGACGGTTTACACCTACTGCGACCAGCTGTCACAGGGAACTGCACTGTTAATAGTGTCTCTCCTTTCACCCGCCCTCTGGAGGATAAGCATGTGCACCAGAAAATGGTAGGTGACACATGCTGGGCCCTCACTGGACAGATGGAATATGCCAGGAAGATAGCTCCAGCATACACCAAGGCTGGAGGAACCCCAGCTTTAGGCATCCAGCAGAGGCTAAAAAGCCCAAGCAGCCACACCCACATAAACCCAGTGTTAAAACACTAGGAAGGGAGTTAACCCTTCCAACACCAGACAAGGGGAGGAAGCCACTTAAAGGGGAAGTTCACACACAAGCATGGAAAGCTACACGTTGCCGCAGGCAACAACATGCGTGGCACCCAACAAAAAAAAAACAATAACCCCATATAGAATAAGAGAGCACACATATAAAATATATGTAGTTTATTAAAGACACATTAAATGACAATAAATATAACATAAAGGCACAAAGTAAAGGGGGTGGTGGTGCGCCCCATGTGGTGGGACCAAAATCAAACACCCTCACATATACCGGACTAACAGGGAAAAGGGGGTCACAGACATTGGGTATAAAGCTGCATACTAATGGGAGAGCTGTAAGTTCACCCAAAGTAACCTAAAACCATGTGTATGCTACATGCAATAATAGAAAAAAGTCAATGTGGTTGCACACAGCACACCTACCCCCCAATGGTAACAGATGGCAATCCGATAAATGCGGATTACCAAACAGTAACACAATCAAGGGCAGAGCAGGAATGCTGTGTGTAAGCAATAAATAATACTGAATTAACAAAGTAACAATGCATGAAACAAAAACACAAATTAACCATGGTATGCCGGAACCCAAGGTCTGTGACCAGAGCTGCACCTCGACGCGCGTTTCGCCAAGAAAGGCTTCATCAGGAGGTAAAGATAACAAACAGTGTCCATCTTTAAATAGTGTGGTCCACAGCTGGCACTTTATTAGCGCATACGCCCAGTGATGCAGAGCGTGACATCACAGAGGCGCGCCACCCACTCCCAGGAACCAGGTGAGGCCCGCCCAGCACGTCACATGATCGAGCAGGGAGGAGGTAGCCGCACCTACTGCGTGAAGCCACTCCCCTCTCCCGTCCGATCACATGACATGGGGCCGTGCGTCAGCCGGCTCACAAGGGACAGGTATAGGAGCGCCACCGCGATGCCCCCCTGCAGCGCACCGGTGCGATGCGCTATTGCCAGGTGGAGATAGCGACTGATCAGTACAACAGATCGCGATATTTATCAGGATGTATTTTTATATTTTAATTTAGATTGTAATATTGAAAACGGGATCCGGCATACACATGCAGCAATAAATGGACAACATAATGACAGGATACATCTCAGATACAATTTATATTCCAATCCGATGCATATAGGAACGAAATCCCTATATAACCCCCATGTTTACAAATCTCTAAAGCTGGAACAATCATATACATATACACTCACCTAAAGAATTATTAGGAACACCATACTAATACGGTGTTGGACCCCCTTTTGCCTTCAGAACTGCCTTAATTCTACGTGGCATTGATTCAACAAGGTGCTGATAGCATTCTTTAGAAATGTTGGCCCATATTGATAGGATAGCATCTTGCAGTTGATGGAGATTTGAGGGATGCACATCCAGGGCACGAAGCTCCCGTTCCACCACATCCCAAAGATGCTCTACTGGGTTGAGATCTGGTGACTGTTGGGGCCATTTTAGTACAGTGAACTCATTGTCATGTTCAAGAAACCAATTTGAAATGATTCGAGCTTTGTGACATGGTGCATTATCCTGCTGGAAGTAGCCATCAGAGGATGGATACATGTTCTCATTCTGTTTACACCAAATTCGGACTCTACCATTTGAATGTCTCAACAGAAATCGAGACTCATCAGACCAGGCAACATTTTTCCAGTCTTCAACAGTCCAATTTTGGTGAGCTCGTGCAAATTGTAGCCTCTTTTTCTATTTGTAGTGGAGATGAGTGGTTGGCTCAGTATATCATACTAGACCCCAATGTATCTATATACCCAATTTGAGATTTTTTCTTATAGGTTGGTCTAACAACATGCGTGGCAACCATGTCACAGCAATCACCCAGAAGGCCGAAACGTTGCCACCGCATGCACACACAGCCATCATCAACTAAAACACATGTTTGAAGCCACACAAAATAGGAAATATTTTATCATAACAAAACACAAATTTATAGATTTCTGTCACCAACTCACGAACACTGGGGTCACTATCGCTCAAATATGTAGGTTAATAAGGAAGGGGTTGGGTAAAATAATAAAGTTTAACAGTGAAGAAAAATGAGCAAAGGATATAGGATCAAACACATTAGATCGGGGGAATATATATAAAATTTTTAAAAGGGCAACGATTTCTAGTAACTTTAGGATAATCTATTTTAATATTATCCATAGAATATATATGACTCCAGTATTACTAAGTAGGATTTATAAAGAACGAAAATCAAACTGCTGGAAATGTGGAGAAGAGGCTGCTGATTATATGCATATGATATGGAGCTGCCCAAAGGTGCAATCCTATTGGAGAGAGGTTTTTGGTGCCCTAAGTGTAGAGTCTGTGATATCCCTCCGATTAAAACCAGAAGTGGCTGCCTTGGGAAGTATCCCAGTATTAATCAGGGGAAAAAAGAAAAAAAGGGTCTGGATAAGAGGTCTTATGGCGGCAAGAGTTATTATCGCAAGAGAGTGGGGCTCTAAAACAGTACCTAATATTATTGAGTGGAAAAATCTACTTGTAAAGACCGAGAAGTTTGAGGAATATGCAATGGGTTGGTAAACTGGTTGCTGACGGGGGGTGCCGCTGCTTGGGCAGGGGTGGGGTGGTGGGGGAGGAGGGAGAGAGAGAAGGATATACCCGTTGGGGGGGTCCATGTAAGGTACCCACCGGGATAACTATCATTGGGGCGAGAGGGGGGGTTGGTTCGGGATGGGGAATAGGATGATTTGCCGGTGGGAGGTCTGAGTAAAAGCAATGTGGAATTTGGTGGGGAACTTGGTTGCCCCCTGAAATGGAACAGACTACTCGTCATTCTCTGTATTGTTTTTTTCTTTTTTATAATGTAATATTGTGACTGCCTTGGCAGATTGTGTACTGATGAATTAGAATTTTGTATTGATGAACCCAGATCTCTGTATTGTCAAATTGTATTTCAATTTAGTATTTGGGGAAAAAAATAATAAAAATATTTATAAATAGAAGGGACATAGCAACTCCACGTCCAGATTGCATGTTAATTAAATCAATTGAGCATACAGTTACGTCCAAATTACTAACCGGGGCTGTGAGACACCAGAGAAGCTGACAAAGGACCAATCAAAGTGAACCATGAAGCGTGAGGAAATATGGATTCATTGTGAATCGAACTTTTCATGAAATTTGGATCAAAGTAAATTTGAATAAGTTTTGTTTTGCTGAATTAACCCTTGCTGTGCTACAGGAAAAATGTATTTAAAAGGAAAATATTCGCAACTAAATGATTTTTTTAAATTTCACCTCCATTTTGCTTTAATTTTTGTGGAACACCTAACCAACTTTGTAAAATCAGTTTTGAATAGTATGAGGGGTGTAGTTTCCTAAAATGCGGTAATTTTGGATGGTTTCTATGAAGTAAGCCTCTTAAAGTCACCTGAGAGCTGAATTGGTCCTTAGAAACACGGTTTTGAAAATTTGTTTGAAAATGTCAAAAATTGCTTCCAAAATTAAAATAAAATTTACAAAACGATGCCAACACAGAGTAGACATATGGGGAATATTAATTAATAACTATTTTGTGAGGAATCACTATTTGTTTTAAAATCTGAGAAATTCAAATTTAGAAAATTGCTAAATTGTAAGACAAAAACATAAAACATCAACTAAAATTCATCACTAACATGAAGTACGATGTGTCACGATGTGGATCAGTAAAGGTTTCCAGAGTTATTACCAGATAAAGTGACACATGTCAGATTTGAATAATGGGGCTCTGGCATTTGGTCCAAACTGGCTTTTGTTTGAAGAGGTTAAAGGGGTCTTTGATCTTCAGCAAATAACACTTATTCGTTGTTTAATGAGAGAACATATGATTTCATAAATTTTGTGTATAAATATCTCATATTATGGATTCTTCCTTGCTTACTTCCTGGTCATGCAATGTTGGTACAAGGCGTCTTACACCTACAGTCTAGTTAGAAGAGTTCTCTCTAACAAGCCATGAACCTGTGTTAGCCTCATAGAACCAGGACACATTTTCAACCTTTGGAAACAATAAGCGTCTCCATTTCATGACTGCAACAATAGATGTTAAAAACCTTGAAAAGACAATTCACATAGTAAAATACTAGATAGCAAAAAGAGCTTTATATGCTGAACAAATTACAAAATTGACAACGATCATTGTAAGGGTCCATTCACATGACCGTAATTCTGGGGAATTTCAATGGGGCCGCAAATGATGCGGAAAGCACACCGTGTGCTGTCCGCATCCGTTGTTCCGTTCCACGTCCCCCGCAAAAATATAGAGCATGTCCTATTCTTGTCGGCAGTCGTGGACAAGAATAGGCATTTTCTATATAGCGCCTGCCATGTGCGGTCCGCAAAATGCAGGACGTACATGGCCGGTATCCGTGTTTTGAGGATCCGCAATTTGCGGCCTGCAAAACACTTATGGTCATGTGAATGCACCCTTAACCCCTTAAGGACTCAGCCCTATTTCACCTTAAAGACCCGGCCATTTGTTTGCAAATCTGACCAGTGTCACGCTTTGACTTATCCAGGTCATTCTGAAATTGTTTTTTCGTCACATATTGTAATTCATGACACTGGTAAAATGAAGTAAAAAAATAAATAAATTATTTATAAAAAAAATACCAAATTTACAAAAAATTTGTAAAAAATTGCAAATTTCCAAGTTTCAATTTCTCTACTTCTATAATACATAGTAATACCTCCAAAAATAGTTATTACTTTACATTCCCCATACGTCTACTTAATGTTTGGATCATTTTGGGAATGATATTTTATTTTTTGTGGATGTTACAAGGCTTAGAAGTTTAGATTTTCAAAAACACAATTTATAGGGACCAGTTCAGGTCTGAAGTCACTTTGCGAGGCTTACATAATAGAAACCACCCAAAAATGACCCCATTCTATAAACTACACCCCTCAAGGTATTCAAAACAGATTTTACAAACTTTGTTAATACTTTAGGTGTTCCACAAGAATTAATGGAAAATAGAGATACAATTTCAAAATCTCACTTTTTTGGCAGATTTTTCCATTTTAATAATATTTTTCCAGTTACAAAGGAAGGGTTAACAGGCAAACCAAACTCAATATTTATGGCCCAGATTCTGTAGTTTACAGAAACACCCCATATGTGGTCGTAAACCGCTGTACGGGCACACGGCAGGGCGCAGAAGGAAAGTAAAGCCATACGGTTTTTGGAAGGCAGATTTTGCTGGACTGGTTTTTTTGACACCATGTCCCATTTGAAGCCCCCCTGATGCACTCCTAGAGTAGAAACTCCAAAAAAGTGGCCCCATTTTAGAAACTACAGGATAGGGGTGGCAGTATTGTTGGTACTAGTTTAGGGTACATATGATTTTTGGTTGCTCTATATTACACTTTTTGTGAGGCAAGATAACAAGAAATAGCTGTTTTGGCACCGTTTTTATTTTTTGTTATTTACAACATTCATCTGACAGGTTAGATCATGAGATATTTTTATAGACCAGGTTGTCACGTTGGGATATTAGTTTGGTGTGCCTGGAGTGGTCAATTAATAGGCTTTCAAACCACGTTAGGGGGCGCAAAAGAGCTTCCAAAGGAATATGTTTAGCAATAAAAGAGCGTAAAAAGGACAGTAGGGGAGGAAAGGGTTTACAATCCGGGAAAATATGCAAGATATCTTTATTGTTCAACACTGTACCCTCTTCACCATATAAGGAGAGTATCGGAACTGTGGAGTTCCTAATTGAATAAGGTAAACAATCCCTTAAGTCAGAAGAAGCGTGGGCCATGATGTCTCTTATCTGAATCAAGGGTGACGGAAGGGGTATAGCGTGTTGTGATGACTGGAGCCATTTCCATGCTAACAGTGTCGACTTAACAATCGGATTGAGAGGTCTATCCTACGTAGGGAAATTCCCCATTCCCACTAAGAGGCCTGAGGAACTCGAGCCAAGATCACTCTGCTCCATGAAGACCCAAGGTTTTCGTATAGGGCTTGTTAGCCAGTCAACTACCCTTGATAGTAAGACAGCTCTCCCATATAGCTCAGGATCAGGTAAACCAATCCCCCCCTTAACCTTTGGTCTACAAAGAACAGAGCGAGCCAGTCGAGCCCTCTTCCCAGTCCAAACAAATGTGCTAATTTGACGTTTAAGTTTAATATAGTATATTTTTGGGATTGGAATAGGTAGAACCTGCTGGAGGTATGTCAGTCGGGTAGGACAAGGGAGGTGACCATATTTTTCCTGCCAAACCATGAATGCCAACCCAATAGTTGAACCGTTATTGATTTCAGGAGAGGAGTATAATTCAGGTGGAAAAGTGATGTTGGATCTGGACCAATCTTAACACCAAGATAGGTGATATGGGGGGTATCCCAGTTAAAGGGAGAGCTGTCCTTCAATAGATTTCTGAGTGGAGATGGGAGATCTATGCAAAGCATATGGGACTTGCTCATGTTAATCTTGAAGTTGGAATGGAGGCTAAACTGTTCTAGTATTTTGTATAGCAAAGGAAGGGCTTTAACCGGGTTAGTATTCAGTATAAGGAGGTCATCTGCGAATGCAGCTACTTTATGTTCGTGTTGGCCCATTTTAATGTCCTCAATCCCTTTCTCTCCCCTGAGTGCTTGCAACAGTGTTTCCATAACTAACACAAAAATTAGTGGGGACAGGGGGCATCCCTGTCTGGTGCCATTACGGATAATAAAGGACGGGGATAAAGTGTCGTTTATGATAATAGAGGCTGAGGCATGTGTATATAGCGATAGAATGGCTTTAATATACAGGTCAGGCCAAAAGAACGTCTCTCATATAATCCCAGCTGACCCTATCAAAGGCTTTTTCTGCGTCCGTGCTAAGGAGAACTAGAAGGCGTTTAGACATTTTTGCAAAGTATACTGCATTCAAGACCCTGGCAGTGTTATCTCTGCCTTCCCTACCATGGACAAAGCCTACCTGGTCTCCTCTGATTAGGGATTGGAGAAAGCTGGAAAGGCGAATTGCTAACATTTTGGCTAGTATTTTTAAATCCAAATTTAATAAGGATATAGGGCAATAATTAGCACAAATGGAACCATCCTTCCCCTCTTTTGGAATCAGCGTAATGTGTGCCCTGGTCATATCTTTGGTAAGTGGGACACCAGACAGGGAGCTATTATAAATTGAAAGTAAATATGGGCCAAGTGTACGGTAATATAAAGCAGGGTAGCCGTCTGGTCCTGGGCTTTTCCCATTTGGTAATTGTTTAATTGCTGTCATGACCTCTTCTAAGGTGAAAGGGGCTTGAAGAACCTGAGCCTGAGTGTCAGATAATGCTGGTAAAGAGAGTGAGTTAAGAAAGGATGTTACTGCTTCTTCTGGAGGGGGAGGAAGGGGGTTATTAGCTTCTTTTTCAGCACCTTTAAATTATACAGGGAATAATAAAAGTTTTGAAACTATTTAGCTATTTCTGGGGTGGTAAATACTTCTCCCTTGTTGGGGATTTTAATCCTGTGTATATAATTGTGGGCTTTCCTCTGTTTTATGTGCTGCATCATGAATTTAGAAGCCTTATCTCCATGCGCATAATATTTGAATTGCGCATGGAGCTAATACCTCGCTGATGCCGTGTTGAGGATGTTTTTTAAAATTGTTCTCATTTCAGTAAGCTCGGCAAGATGTGACTCCAATAAAGATTTTTTGTGTATATTTTCTAAACGCTGGATCTGAGATAAAAGTTCATCCACTCGTTTTTTCCTCTCTTTTAATTTTGGCTCCCATGTTAATAAATTTGCCCCTCATGTATGCCTTATGGGCATCCCACAATATATGCGGAGAGGTCTCAGCGAGGGAGTTAAGGGAAAATAATTCCTCTAATATGGTTTGTACACCCTTTAAGTTTTCTTCTGTGGATATAAGTTGTTCATTTAGTCTCCATCTAAATGCACAGGGTTCTAGTGAGGGAGCAAGAATAGTAATGAACACAGGCGCATGGTCTGAGAGGGTCATATTGCCTATATATGCATGAGTACATAGGCTTAGATGTTCCTTAGACAAGAATATGTAGTCTAGTCTATGATATGATTTATGGGGAGGCGAAAAGAAGGTGTAATCCTGCATGGAGGGATTGAGGAGACGCCAGACATCAAACATAGCACCTTGATGTAATTTTCTCTTAAGATGTCTATTTTGGTAAATATTGCTGACTTTTTAGATGTTGAATCTATTAAAGGATCCAGTGCAGTATTTAGATCTCCTCCAAGCACCACTACACCCTCCCTATATGTCTTCAGAAGGGAGAGCACCTCATCTAACCATGACACCTGGTTAACATTGGGGGCATATATATTTTCAAAAGTGTATAGTTGATTGACAATAGTTCCCTTTAGCAAGATATATGTACCCTCTACATCTTGGATGTGTGATACATATGTGAAAGGAAGGCCCCTCCTGAACCCGATGCTCACACCTCTTGATGCTGCAGAATTGGATCCACAATGATACCAATGTGGGAATAGAGATCGGGAGAGGTTAGGATATTTGTTAAGTTTAAAATGTGTCTCCTGAAGCAGCAGGACTGAACATTTTTCTTTTTTCATATGTGTGAATATTTGGCAACATTTGGGTGGGGCGTGAAAACCCTTAACATTAAAAGAAGCTATACACAGGTCAACCATTTATCAATGAAATGTCTAACCGTGTACAGCTGAGGAATTCAAAAATGTTCTGTGTGAATGGAAAATGAAGGTACTTAGCCTCCTTAGGTGGAGCATCAGGGTTCCAGAGACGTCCCCTCCGACTTCGGGAATGCATCCTAGGTAATTGAAAACACCTGTCATAATAACAAAAAAGATGGAACATAAAATAAGGAACATAGCAATGAACGGTTGTATAAAGAGCAATTGTATTAGAGCAATTACACTCCAAAAGTAGGAAAAGGGGGAAATAGTACACAACGTGTTGTGACATTGTGTATCTCCCTCATAGGAATCTAGAGATTGGATCTCTGCTAGGTACAGAAATAGGTGGTAACAGCTTTTTTAAAACAAAAAAATGATGTTTTAGTGTCTCCATATTCTGAGCCATAGTTTTTTTTTTTTTTGGGCGATTGTCTCAGGTAGGGGCAAATTTTTTGCGCGATGAGGTGACTGTTAGATTGGCACTATTTTGGTTGGCAAACGCCTTTTTGATCGCTTGCTGTTGTACTTTTTGTGATGTAAGGTGACAATTTTTTATTTTATTTAGCACAGTTTTTATTTTTTATTTTTTACGGTGTTCATCTGAGAAGTTAGGTCATGTGATATGTTTATAGAGCCGGTCGATACGGACACAGCGATACCTAATATGTATACTCCCCCCCCCCCTATTTTTTACCTATTTTTTTTACTTTATTTGGGGAAAATGACATTTTGGTTTATTTTTACTTGAAACTTTTAATTTTTGGGGGGGAAAACTTTATTTTTTCAACTTTTTTTTTCACTTTATTTTTTGTCCCACTTTGGGACTTGAACTTTTGGGGGTCTAATCCTTTACAATGCATTCCAATACTTCTGTATTGGAATGCATTGGCTGCATGAGTAATACTGTGTGTATTACTCATACAGCTTCCGGCCTGTGAGATCCAGGGGGCTGGATCTCACAGGCTCATCACTGGAAGGCAGCGCAATGCCTTCATTAGGCATCGCGCTGCCTTCCATGCCATCGGGTCCCCCCTACAGCCGCATGGGGACCCGATGGCACGCTCGATCACCGCCGCAACCGCAGGTAAAAGCCGCAAACTGCAGGTCTGAATTGACCTGTGGTTTGCGGCGATTGCCGATACGGGGGGGGTCACGGGACCCTCCCGCGCATTTAGCCAAGGTGCCTGCTCAATGATTTGAGCAGGCACTGGGTTCCGATCACCGCCCACCGGGCGGTGGTGATCGGAACAACACATGACGTACCGGTACGTCATGGGTCCTTAAGGACTCGGGAACCATGCCGTACCAGTACGTCTCAAGTCCTTAAGGGGTTAAGGTCAATAGTAGCCTTTAAAATGAGAAATGATATATTTCTGCTTATTCTACTTAAGGACATTTGAAAACAATTTTCCGTACAAATTTAATAAAAAATGAAATATTTAACACAATTTGTAACTTCAGGATATTTTCAATAAATTTATAATTGAAGTCACAAGCACATTTTACAGACTCTTTTGGTACAATTCTACTTTAAAATCTTATAAGAAAAGTCAATATCTCCTAACAGAAAGAGAAAAGGTTCAGTTTTACATAATAAAAAATAAAACTAAGGCTATCAAACCCATCCCTATTGAGTCAGCAGGTTAATTCCCATGGCAATGTTGCCTGCCTATATTTTAAGCTACTGGCTTTATGAAGACACCTCTGAGGTCTTTTCTAATGAGTTATCTTTCCTGATAAAATAAATCCTTATGCTGTGATGGTCTCTGTTTGTAATGGGATCATTGCACATCTATTATATTATAATAATCCTGTGGTTGTGATAAGTGAGATAAATGACAGCTAAGGAAAGAGGAATATTCTATATTATTATTTGTCAGGCCTTCAAAACAGCATTTTTTTTTCTTAATCGAGACTATGTACCTAGTAAGGTTATTTCCTTTAAAGTTATTGATGGCATGACTTCTGGAGCACACTTCATCAGCTTCTGCTAACACTGACTCCAAATCAAATAAGTAAGGTTATTACATTAGCTAACACACATTTCCTACAGGTTTGGTTATAAGCCACTGCATATAGAATACAATATGTAAAAAAAAATGTAAAAACATATTTTTCATACACCCCATACATCTGTGCATATATATATCACCTTGACATTCTGTGACAGATAGATAGATAGATAGATAGATAGATAGATAGATAGATAGATAGATAGATAGATACCGATGTAGTAGAGTTAACACTCATGCTTAGTGATGGACGAACATCTGCCGGATTGGTTCGCGAACCGCAAGTTTGTGGTGGGTCCTATTCATTTTAATAGCAGGTGAAACTGAAAAACCTTCAGATCATATTTGCATCCAAGAAATAATTACTAGAAGTGCACAAATAGTCCCACAACAAGGACAGTGACATACCAGATGTATTATTTGAATTTGAGATCTCCATTCATTATTTTTTTAAATGTGAAATATCGGCAGTATAATTTTCGCGTACGCACATGCGCACACCAGTTATAATTATTTTTTTCAATACAGTTTGTCACTGTGTGTAGCAGAGGGAACGCAGCAAAACAGTAAACAAATGCTGCAGTACTCAAATGCACTATAAAGAAAGTATATTATTGGCATATAACACCCCGCTTCTATCAGTTTTTTGGGGGGGCGACTGGTATATCACACCAGTTATAATTATTTTTTCCAATACCGTTTGTCACTCTGTGTAGCTGAGGTAACGCAGCAAAACCGCAAACAAATGCTGCACTAACCAAATGCACTATATAGAAAGTATATTATTGGTATATAGCACCCCGCTTCTATCAGTTTTATTTTGGGGGGCGACTGGTATATCACACTAGTTATAATTATTTTTTCTAATTGCGTTTGTCACTCTGTGTAGCTGCAGTATCGCTGCAGAACCGCTCACCACTGCTGCACAATACAAATCCACAATATTATGCTTTCTATGTTAGAAATTATATTATGTGTATTACACCCCTCTGTACCGCACACCTATCAATAGTACACCTATACCAGTCCTTAAAAGGACTTTTGTGGACCTATTTTATAGCGTTTTTGTCCCTAACAGTCTGTCCCTGCTCCACACAGCAACCTTTCCCTACACTGACAAAAGACTGAATTTAAAACGGTGGCCAGATATCGGGTCTATTTATATGGTAGGGGGTATGTCCATGTGCTGAAACTTTTCTATTGGCTATCCTGTACCACCTGATGGATGTGTCATGGGTCAAAGTCCTTCACAATGTAAAAGAATATGGTGGGCACGAATATCGCCATATGTTAACATGTTCGGCAAATCGCAAACTAGCAAAGTTTGCCGCTAACCAATCGCTTGGCGAACCGCAAGGCCATCACTACTCATGCTTTCTGAGATTTCTGAGATGTGTTATCTAAACTAAGCAAACACCTCAATTCAGTGGCGTACCTACAATATAGGCAGACCACGCAACTGCTATGTGGCCCGTGAGGAAGAGGGGCCCGCAGTGGAGGAGAGGCCCACCCCTAATTGCTCCTGTCTATCTTTCTAAAGCTAAAGGACCTTAGATGATGTCATCACAGGTCCTGTAAGGGAACTGCACAGTGTAAAGTGTAGTTCCAAGGTTAGAACAGTGCACCTGCCAGGACCTATGATGACATCATCACAGGTCATTCAACCCCTAACAGAAAGTATTAGAAGTTCACAATCAGCTCTGCATTGATCCATACAGACTGGAATGGAGTGGTAAGAGGAGGTCCTCCACTTCTTGTTATTTACCCCCCTCCCATGCCCTGTTTTTACTCATTGCTAACTCATGTATAATACAGACAGTTACAGTGACCACTACCTCATGTACCTCACGCACAGTGACCATAATGTATAACTGACCACATATTTCTGTAAACACTGCATCTACAGTATTATATATTGTATGTCTCACATCAATACACTGCTATATATACAGTTGCAATAAAATGTATGTGAACCCTTTGGAATGATATGGATTTCTGCACAAATTGGTCATAAAATGTGATCTGATCTTCATCTAAGTCACAACAATAGACAATCACAGTCTGCTTAAACTAATAACACACAAAGAATTAAATGCTACCATGTTTTTATTGAACACACCATGTAAACATGCACAGTGCAGGTGGAGAAAGTATGTGAACCCCTAGACTAATGACATCTCAAAAAGCTAATTGGATTGAGGTGTCAGCCAACTGGAGTCCAATCAATGAGATGAGATTGGAGGTGTTGGTTACAGCTGCCCTGCCCTATAAAAAACACACCAGTTCTGGGTTTGCTTTTCACAAAAAGCATTGCCTGATGTGAATGATGCCTCGCACAAAAGAGCTCTCACAAGACCTACGATTAAGAATTGTTGACTTGCATAAAACTAGAAAGGGTTATAAAAGTATCTCCAAAAGCCTTGCTGTTAATCAGTCCACGGTAAGACAAATTTTCTATAAATGGAGAAAGTTCAGCACTGCTGCTACTCTCCCTAGGAGTGGCCATCCTGTAAAGATGACTGCAAGAGCACAGCTCAGACTGCTCAATGAGGTGAAGAAGAATCCTAGCGTGTCAGCTAAAGACTTACAAATGTCTCTGGCATATGCTAACATTCCTGTTAGCGAATCTACGATACGTAAAACACTAAACAAGAATGGATTTCATGAGAGGATTCCACAGAGGAAGCCACTGCTGTCCAAAAAAACATTGCTGCACGTTTACAGTTTGCACAAGAGCACCTGGATGTTCCACAGCAGTACTATCAAAATATTCTGTGGACAGATAAAAACCAAAGTTGAGTTGTTTGGAAGAAACACACAACACTATGTGTGGAGAAAAAGTGTCACAGCACACCAACATCAAAACCTCATCCCAACTGTGAAGTATGGTGGTGGGGGTATCATGGTTTGGGGCTACTTTTCTGCGTCAGGGCCTGGACGGATTGATATCATCGAAGGAAAAATGAATTCCCAAGTTTATCAAGACATTTTGCAGGAGAACTGAAAGCCATCTGTCCACCAGCTGAAGCTCAACAGAAGATGGGTGTTACAACAGGACAACGACCCAAAGCATAGAAGTAAATCAACAACAGAATGGCTTAAACAGAAGAAAATACGCCTTCTGGAGTGGCCCTGTCAGAGTCCTGACCTCAACTTTATTGAGATGCTGTGGCATGACATCAAGAAAGCGATTAACACCAGACATCCCAAGAATATTCCTGAACTGAAAAGTTCTGTAAAGAGGAATGGTCAAGAATTACTCCTGACCGAGGTTCAACCAGTTATTAAATTCAAGTGTTCACATACTTTTTCCACCTGCACTGTGAATGTTTACATGGTGTGTTCAATAAAAACATGGTAACATTTAATTCTTCGTGTGTTATTAGTTTAAGCAGACTGTGATTGTCTATTGTTGTGACTTAGATGAAGATCAGATCACATTTTATGACCAATTTGTGCAGAAATCCATATCATTCCAAAGGGTTCACATACTTTTTCTTGCAACTGTATACACACTGCATATATTACACAGTATTATAGATGCATTGTGTACAGGTATATAGTATATACAGCAGTGTACTGATATGTGACGTACAAGATATAATAGATGAAGTGTGTACAGATATATTGTATATACAGCAGTGAACTGATATGTGAGGTACGAGCTGTAATTTATACCTCATACCTAATGTTAATACACTGCTGTATTTACTATATACCTGTACACACTGCATCTATTATACCTCGTACCTCACATATCAGTACCTGCTGTATATACAATATATCTGTACACACTGCATCTATTATACCTCGTACCTCCCATATTACACTACTGTATATACTATATACCTGAGTACACTGCATATATTATACCTCGTACCTCATATATCAGTACACTGCTGTATACTCTATATTCCTGTACACACTGCATATATTATACCCTGTACCATACATATCAGTATACTACAGTATATACTATATACCTGTACACACTGCATCTATTATACCTCATACCTCACATATCAGTACACTGCTGTATACACTATACATCTGTACACACTGCATCTATTATACCTCTTTTGTGTGCCAGGGCTGTTTTGTAATCCCAATCCGGCCCTGAAGACATAAATTATAAAACACAGCAGCAAGTATACAGTAGTTCATGGAACAAAGGGAGAGGCCTGGAATGGGTAGTGGGAGGGGCTATAGAAGGGGAATGGGGGCCTAATTTAGATTCTTGCTATGGGGCCCAGTGATTTCTATGTACGCCCCTGCTTCAATTGCTTTTCAATGGCTGTTGTTTCAAGATAACACAATGATTTAAGAAATTTGAGTTAAGAGTTTGAGTGCTAACCCTGCTACATCTGTAGATAGAAAGATAGATTAGAGAAGATAGATAAATCGATAGATATTAGATAGATATATAGATATTAGATAGATAACTACAGATATAGATAGATAGATAGATAACTACAGCTATAGATGATTGATTGATTGATAGATAGATAGATAGATAACTACAGATAGATTGATTGATAGATTGATAGATAGATAGATAGATAGATAGATAGATAGATAATAGATAGATAGGAGATAGATAGATATTAGATAGATAGATAGATAGATAGATAGATAGATAGGTATTAGATAGATAGATAGATAGATAGATAGATAGATAGATAGATAACTACAGATAGATAGATAGATAGATAGATAGATAGATAGATAGATAACTATAGATAGATAAATAGATAGATAGATATTAGATAGATAGATAGATAGATAGATAGATAGATAGGTATTAGATAGATAGATTGAAAAATAGATAACTACAGATAGAGATAGATAGATAGATAGATAGATAGATAAATAGATAGATAACTATAGATAGAGAAATTGATAGATAGATAGATAGATAGATAGATAGATATACATAGAGAGGAGATAGATAGATAGATAGATAGATAGATAGATAGATAGATAGATAGATAGATAGATAGATAGATATGAGATAAGAGATGTTAGATATTAGATGGAAAAATGTTCTGCTATATTTACATAGGTGATCAGAATTACAAAATAAGCAAGCTGAATTTTATCTATGTGGTTTGGCCATTCTAATCCAAGTGACAAGATAGATGGCATGCTCTGAACATCCAGCAATCACGTATTTCATTGTTTTTGGTTAAAATGCACAGACAGTCTGGCAATGCAGAGCATTTGTCTTTATCTGTGGAACACCTGACAAGAGGCATGATTACTTCTGTAAGGGTATCAAAATAACGAAAAAATGTTCTGTCCGCAGCCTGGGTTATTTATTGCAGGGTGAAATGCTCACTGTGGCTAGGAAGCAAAAAATTATTTAGACTACATGAGAAAATACTTTTTTTCCTTCCAGAGCCAGTATGCTAAGCACCAGTCTTACCTGCACAATTTGACTCTCTTCAGCAGTAAGTACAGCTGGAAGGTTTGCTGTTATCCACGACTCAGTTAGTGGCTCCCAACCTAAGTCTTTTGCTTCCATATAAATCATGCCACACCTGAAAAATAAAAGTTAAAAGAAATAAACAAACATTGTTTAAAGGGACCCTAAACCTTCAGTCTATCTAAATCAGAGGTGAACATGATTTTCTGGTCCAAGCGACACATTGTCTGATTAAACCTATCCCAAGGGCTACAATAACATTTGATACAATTATGGTATGGCATAATTATAGTTTATGTCTTAAATGACTGATAGGTGCTATTTGCACTTTCAGGACTCCCAACTATTGGGGGAGTGAAAGCAGGGTGGCCAACCAGATTTTTTCTTTTTTCTGAACAACTTATCCGAAAATCACGGACAGCCAACATTTTTATGGCCAAATTGGAAAACAATAATAAGTGCTAAAGATTATAAATAATACATGTCTAAAGCTCAATATACTGATCAGAACTCATTACCAGCATTTATTGTGAGCTGTAAAATGATGATAATTGCCACTGGAGATGAGCGAATCGAATCCTACGAAGGGGAAATTCGATCCGAATTTAAGGATAAATTCGATTCACCTCGAAGACAAATTTCCTTGAGTTTCATGTTAGCGAATTGAATCATTCATATTTACCTCCTCTATTTACTCATGACGGGCCATCAGCCGCCATCTTGATTGAGGATCTCAGCCGAAATCCCGTGAGTGACCACGCCAACCGGCTTGATGATGTCATCTCGCGCCACGCAAGATTTTGTGCCAAATTTTCAAGCAAAATGGTGGCGGCCAGCCCGTCACGAGCAAATGGAGGTGGTAAGTTTGATTAAAAAATGTTTTATGTTCATTTTACACAGTTTTTACACTTAGTTGCCGCGATCATGTATGAACGCAACATCTGAGGGGTACAATGACAGGGGGCAGCTCTATAGGAGCTCCCTGTCATTGCACCCGCTACTTACAAAAAAATGCGCTACGTGACTAAGTGAATTTTTTTGTCAAATTCGGCGAATCAGTCTAATTGAACTTTTCAATAATTCGCTCATCTTTAAATACCACCAAAAGAATGTGTCAAGTACCACCAGCCTCAAAAAAATCCTGATGAGAGGCATGTCCTCTCGGCACTCCTGAAATGAGGAGACTATGCAATCATGTTGCTTATGTGAGTTACTCAAATAAAGTAGAATTTCACTGCTTCAAAAAGCTACTAACAGCAGTAGTGAGCAAAGGGTAAGGAATCCTCAACGTTTTGAGGCGTTGTACATCACCACATTGCAAAACATGTCATTGCTATTACTATACAGAAAATGGTTTAGGCATGTGGAATTAAGTTCACCATGCTCATTTGACAAATGTTGGAGCAACCTGCAGCTTTCAATGCAGTCAGACAACTATCTAATGAAAGATGTCAGGGCACATGATAGATGAATAGCCACTTGTGAGACAAGCACTTTAAATATCATTTCAGCATTTAAAAGCTATATTCAGTTCTGACTTCTTTTATTCCCTGGGATTGCCCCATGGCTGCATTCCCAGCAGTAGTTATGGCGAGGTTCAATATTATAATACTTCACTCTATGGCAGAATGCGGCAAAGCAAGTGTTTAAGACTGTACTGATGCCTTCAATAGACATCAACACAGTTTGTGCTAGACCTGAAGGGCTTAACTGGTGATATGAATGAATTGAGGAAAGACAAGTATTTAAAATTGTATTATTCAGCCCAACCAATGCTTAGTGTGCACCACAAAGGACCCATAATGACTATCCTGTCAGAAAACTGGACAATCACTTTATGCTCTTTTTTTATCAATTTATACTAGTTTTTACTTAAAATCAGACTAGTGGTTTTCTATACAATGCAGGAATATGCCTATTGAATATGACAAAAGCAGTGACCCAGAGTTACTGTTTCTATGACTAGAATCTGACTAAAATTGGTGCAATTTTGGCACAATTTGGTGCAACTAGGGTTTTTCCAATTTTTTCGATTCAAAAAGAGCATAGCGCTAAGCAATAAGGGTGTAGCTTTGTGGGAAAGGAGGCACGGTTTAAGATACAACATTTTGCACCAAAATTGCACCAAAGAAAGCTAACCAATAGTTAAAAGGGTTCTCTGCTCTTCCTATACGGATGACCTATCATCAGGATAGGTCATCAATAGAGATGAGCGAATCGAAGCTAGGTGGAATTCAATCTGAATTTCAGGAATTATTCGATTTGCACTGAATCCGTGGTAACGAATCACATTTTTTTCTAAAATGGCTGCTTCACATGTTAGGACATAGAGCAAGGAACTCTGGGAATGAGGGATCACCCACAATGCCATGCATGCAGAGATGTCACAGCCCTATAAATATCCTCAGCCATCTTGGATTCAGCCATTTTCCAGTGTACTTAGTGCAGGGAGAGACGTTCGCAGGAGCTAGGGACAGTGCTAGGAAAGACTTGAAAATATTTTGCTCTATAGAAGTTCAGGGAGAGATCATTAGAAATGTAGCGAAAGGATAGGGAGGAATTATTCCACAGTATTGAAGCAGAACAGGGTTTAATAGGTGCATTTACAGCCTGGGTAATAGGAACAATCCTATTACACCTTTCTGCATTGACTGTAATTCCAAATTGCAATTATACTGCTGCTCATTTCAGATTTGCAATACCTCTGTAATTCCAGCAAACTGTTTTTGTTATTGGGGTCTTATTAGCCCTTGAGCTGTCTGTCCTTACCATCATCTGCTGGTACTCCTCATCCTAGTTAGTCATTCCGTCAACAATCAATCACCGAAGCGATTGCCAAGAGACAACAGTATGCGTGCACTCATCCAATGGCGCAGAAGCTGAACGTGCTCCTGGCCAAGTTGCTTGTGCTGCAGTCCCTCCCTTTCCAAGTGGTGGACTCTGCACCTTTTACTGATGGCTTGTGCAGAGCTGAGGTGGAGAGTCACAAGCTGTCATTTCTTTGCCAAAAAGGCAGTACCAGCCCTGCACACATATGTAGAACAGAAGGTAGGCCAGTCCTTGAGACTGTCGGTATCTGCCAATTGCATGGCAGTGCCAACCTGTGGATCTGTAACTACGTTCCTTTAAGGCCCACTGGGTAAATGTGGTTCCTGCCCAGCCAAACCAGCAACTTGGCCAGGTGACGCCGCTTCCGCCTCCACGTTCTCACGCTGTTGGTCCTGCAACAATGTCCGCCTCTGCCTCCTCATCCTCCACCTTATCCTCAGCCTCCACTGCAGGGAAAATTCACAGTGCCCCTCCAGCATACCAAATGTGCAGGGCATGGCGGTGTCATTCTGCTCTGCACCTAGTTTGCCTGGGTGAACTGAGTCACACAGGGGAGGAACTGCTCGGCGTCCTTCATCAAGAAATCAAATCCTGTCTTTTTCCGCGACAACTCAAAATCGTAACCATAGTGACTGACAACTGCAAGAGCATGGTGTCAGCGCTGCATCAAGGAGGGCTGAGCCATGCACCCTGCATGGCGCAAGTGTTCATTCTGGTTGTCAAGCGTTTCCTGAAGTCTTCCACCCATCTGAAAGACATCCTAAAAAAGGCCAGGAAACTTTGCATACATTTCAGCCACTCGTACACAGCCAAGCACACCCTCCCAAGCACACCCTCCTTGAGCTACAGCAGCAGAACGACATCCCCAACATAGGCTGTTATGCGACTTTTCCACCCGTTGGAATTCTACCCTCTGTATGTTGGACTGACTGTACGAACAGTAAACGGCCATCAACGATTTCCTGATTATACAGGCGGTCAGAGGTACCCTCTTGTGTAACTTCGATGTTACCAAGTGGCAGCTCATGTGTGACACCTGCCATTTGCTCGTGCCCTTTAAGTAAGCCACCTTATTTGTCATTCGCCAGGAAGACGGGATGAACAACGTCATTCCACTGATTCATATTCTGGAAAAGATGCTGGTAAATCTGGCTGGTAAGGGGACAGGAGACGTGGCGCCTACATCTCACGGCCACATGACCCTGTGGGGGCTGAACTCGAGGAGGAGGACATTGGAGCACAAGCAATGTGTCGCGAAATGGGTAGTTTTTCTGCACAGGTGATAGGA
This sequence comes from Bufo bufo, assembly GCF_905171765.1. NCBI lineage: Eukaryota > Metazoa > Chordata > Amphibia > Anura > Bufonidae > Bufo > Bufo bufo. The sequence goes on along the minus strand of NC_053389.1, from coordinate 449,147,803 downwards.
GAGGAGGAGCAGGAGCAGCTGGAAGAGCAAGAGGGAGATGAGGAAGACGAGGCAGATGACCCAGACACACCGTGACAGTATGCAGTGGAGATGGAGGCAAGGAGTCCCTCCGAGTCACTTGCACAAATGGCCCGATGCATGCTCACTTGCTTGCATAGTGACAGCCGAATTGTCACCATTCGGCAGATGGATGACTACTGGTTCTTCACCCTCGCTACCGGTCCAAAATGGGGGCCTTTTTTACACCTGCTGAGAGGGAGGACAAACTGAACTACTATAGAGACATCCTATGTAGTCAGTTGGCCGCTACCGTCTATCCTCTCAGAGGTCTGACCGGGGGTGCACTGCACTCTGCGCTCACGTTTCACTGCCATGGCTGCTAGGGGGGAAGGGGTGGCAGGAGCAGTACCAGCTCCATCAGCAGCACCCTGAGTCTAGAGTCGCTAATGAGCAGTTTTCCTCACCCGCATAGTGAAGAAACTACTCACCAGCACCTAGACATAGAGCAGAACCAGAACCTGAACCAGCATCATACCTGGAGTGCACCCTGCCAGCTGTCATTGAAGATCCGCTGGAATAATGGGCAGATAAACTGGATTTGTAACATAGTACATAGTTTATAAGGCCGTAAAAAGACATCTGTACATCTAGTTCGGCCTGTTATCCAGAGGAAGCCCAAAAAAAAAACTGTGAGGTAGAATCCAATTTTCCCAACTTCAATCAGGTAATCAGAATAATTCCCTGGATCAATGACCCCTCTCTAGTAGCTTGTAATATTATTACACTCCGGAAATACATCCAGGCCCCTCTTGAACTCTTTTAGTGAACTCACCATCACCCCCTCCTTAGGCAGAGAGTTCCATAGTCTCACTGCTCTTACCGTATAGAATCCTCTTCTATGTTTTTGTACAAACCTTCTTTCCTCCAGACACAGAGGATTTCCCCTTGTCACAGTCCTGAGGATAGATAGATGATGGGAGAGATCTCTGTACTGACCCCTGATATATTTATGCATAGTTATTAGATCTCCCCTCAGTCGTCTTTTTTCTAAAGTGAATAACCCTAATTTTGTTAATCTATCAGGGTACTGTAGTCCACCCATTCCAGTTATTACTTTATTTTCCCTCCTCTGAACCGTCTCCAGCTCTGCTATGTCTGATTTGTTCACAGGAGCCCAGAACTGTACACAGTACTCCATGTGTGGTCTGAGTAGTGATTTGTAAAGTGGCAGGACTATGTTCTCATCACGGGCATCTATGCCCCTTTTTTTATTGAAAACGTAATTCAGTATTGAATATAAAATAAAGAAACAATGTGCAGCAGTATGCAATATTATGCTGCATAACAACAGTTACAGTAATTATAGTAACAAGGTAGATGTGGTCACAATGAATATTCACTATTAATTGTAACTTATATCTCTAATAGAGTAAATATATCACAGCTCAGTCAATGGTCACTGTTAAATTGCCTGAAATCTTCCCAGTGTTTTCAAAGGGCGCAGAATTTACTATGAGAGCGATTCTCCCAGGCTGCTAATTCTTCGAATCTATAAATGGTATCCACCTTGTTTACCCAATGGTCTAGTGGTGGACGATCTGGGGATAGCCAGAACCGAGGAACCAATAGGCGTGCTGCCATAAGCAGCTTTTTAAACAATGGTGTGACCCTGGTGATTGTGTGGGAGGGGGGGGAGGCCTAAAAGGGCAAGTTGAGGAGAAAGCGAGGTCTTTGTTTTGCCTATTTGGTTACATTGTCTAAAGATCTCAGTCCACAATTTGTAGATTGGTGGGCAGGACCACCAGATATGAAAGAACTTGCCACCCCCCTCTCCACACCTCCAGAAGGCGTCAGACCCTGTATCGTTGAATGTACAAGTGACTTCAGGTGTTTTATACCACCTGGTGAGGATTTTATATCCGTTTTCTTGTATTCTAACACATCTGGAAGAGGTGTGGGGTTACCTGTATAGTCGTAATTGGTCTTCCCTGGAGAATAAAACTTCAAGGTCCCTCTCCCAAGCTCCAATGAAGGCCAGTTTAGGGGCACAGATAGGGGAGCCAAGTCTTCCATATAACTGAGAGATTAATTTTTTCGGAGTGGGTTTAGAGAAAATTAGGCTTTCAAACCAAGTTAGGGGTCTCAGTAGGGCTTGATAAGGTACATATTTAGATAAACTGGAGTGGAGAAATGAGTAAAGAAAAGGAAAGGGTTTTGCTTCAGGAAATAGGGAGACAAAGAGTTCCCTGCATCCCATCCTGCCTCCCTCTCCAAATAGGGAGAGTGCCGGAATTTTAGGGTATCGGATAGATGGAGGGGTACTTTGTTTCAGTTCTGGTGGAGCCAAATCAATTAAGTCTCTAATCTGAATAAGTGGGGAGGGCAATGGGATGCCTCTATCAGAGTTTTGGAATTTGTGCCATGCTTCTAGTTGTGCCTTAATATTTGGGCTAATATTTTTATTGTTAATTTGGTTCCTTTGGGAATGAACCAGAAGGACTCTGAGAGAGGAGTGAGCTAGGGTGGCTTCCATACTTATATTATATTATATAATTACTTGTGTGGGGATTCTCTAAACCAGTCTATAACTCTAGTTAATAGGGTAGCTATGTTGTAGAGTAAGGGGTTCGGAAGGTTAATACCTCCAAAGGATTTTGAGAGGCGTTTTCGGGCTTTCTTGCGATTCCATATAAAGGAGCGTATTTCCCTAGTGAGGGTTTTAAAGTAGGAATTGGGAATAGAGAGAGGTAAGACTTGTAGGTAATTTAGTCTTGGAAGAACTAATGAAGTGAAAATATTTTTGCGACCAAACCAAGAAAGTGTCTGGAGGTGGAGGTTGTTTAGTTGATTTTGCATGGACTGTAATAATGGGACATAATTGAGATGGAATAATTTGGTGAGGTCAGTACCAATTTTGACTCCTAAGTATGTTATGTATGGGGTGTCCCAATTAAAGGGAGAGCGAGCTGCAAGGTCAGCTTTAGATTGAGTGCTCAATCCTATGCTCAATATGTGTGATTTTTTCATATTTATTTTAAAATTGGACAGTGGATTAAATTTTTCTAGGATGTCATATATAAGCGGTAAAAAAACTTTTGGATTAGAGGTGAGGAGTAGGAGGTCGTCGGCAAAAGCCGCGGCCTTATGTTCATGGTTCCCAAATTTAATGCCTTCAATTTTGACATTTTGTTGGATAGTTTGAGCGAGTGGTTCCATAGTCATCATAAAGACCAGAGGGAAGAGAGGGCAGCCCTGTCGCGTTCCATTTCTAATAAGAAAGGAAGGGGAGATAGTCTCATTCACTATCATTGACGCAGAGGCATTGGTATACATGGAGAAGACTGCCTCAATATAAGGCGTAGGTAGGCCAAATTTCACCAGTGTAAGGCGTAAGAATTCCCAACTGATTCTGTCAAAGGCCTTTTCGGCGTCGGTGCTAAGAAGAACTAGGGGATGGGAGAATTTTGTAACATAGTGTATGGCATTGAGAATTCTGGCTGAATTATCCTTGCCCTCCCTGCCAAACACAAAGCCTGTCTGGTCTCCATTAATCAGTGATGGAAGAATAGTGGAAAGACAGTTGCCAACATTTGAGCCAGGAGTTTTAGGTCAAGATTCAGTAAAGAAATGGGACGGTAGTTAGGGCAAAGAACTGGGTCTTTACCTTCCTTGGGTATAATGGAGATATGGGCTCTCGTCATGTCTACGGTAAGAGGAATGCCTTTAAGAGATTGGTTGCATATAGTTAGTAGATAAGGGATAAGGGATTCACTGAATGTACTATAATAGAGGACTGGGAGGCCATCCGGGCCCGGAGCTCTATTTTTTGGGAGTTGTTTAATGGCATCTTTCAATTCGTCAGGAGAGAAGGGAGTCTCTAATATCTTCTTATGGGAGGGGGTGAGTTTGGGGAGTGAGACTGTGTCAAGAATCTGTTAATGGCCTCTGTATTAGATGGTACATCGACTGGAGGAGAAGATTGGGGAAGGTTGTATAGTGATTGATAGAAAGCCTGAAATTGGGAGGCAATATCTTTAGATGTTACGGCTATTTCTCCATTTTTTTTATGGATTTTGAAAATATAGTTGTGTGATTTTCTTTGTTTTATCCTACTCATTACAAACTGAGATGCTTTATCACCATGGGCAAAGTATTTGAATTGAGAGTTGAGGAAAAATTTGGCCGACATTGAGTTCAAATGGTTTCTTAGTTCAGAGCATAGTGTGTTAAGCTTAGAAATGTGTTGTTCTGAGAAGGATTTTTTGTGGAGAGATTCTATTTTTAGTTTTTCTAATAGGAGAGTGTCAATTCGGGCCTTTTTTTGTTTTTTAAGGTGGGATCCTAGACTAATGAGTTGGCCACGTATGTATGCCTTATGGGTATCCCAAAGGATGTGGGGGGAGGTGTCAGGGAGAGCATTTAAGGAGAAGAAATCATTAAGGGCTTTTTGGACTATGGCTCTATTTTTATTTGAGATCAGCTGTTCATTGAGTCTCCATCTAGATGCCTTGGGGGGTACCTGAGGGGTGGAAATAGTTATAAAAACTGGAGAGTGATCTGATAGGTGGATGGAATCTATGTGAGCTTTAGAGCATAATTGGAGATGTTTTTTTTTAGAAACTAGCAAGTAATCCAATCTCTGGTATGAACCATGAGCGTTTGAAAAAAAGGTGTAGTCTCTCTCAGTGGGGTTATAGAGTCTCCAGGGTCAACCAGGCTTAAGTTGTGGAGTTTATTACAGAGGGAGTTGAGAGCTCTCTGTGATAAAGCAGATTTTTGTGTTGAAGAGTCTAAAATAGGGTTCAGGGTGACATTAAAGTCACCTCCCATGATGACAGTACCTTCCTGGAAGGATTCTATAATTGGATAGATGTCTGTGACAGAACCATCTGTCTTTGGAATTGTATTGTATGTTATGTGAGGGTACCCAGATAGCTATGCCATGGAGCCTGTTCGTGAAATTAAAGACTTTGGCTCCATGTCGATTTTATTGTATTTGTGTAGTCTGAGTGCCATTCACCTAATAATATGCACTCAGACTTGAGATATCTGGGGATATGTTAATTGTCTGTGTTTACTGTAATGGTTGATGACATTGTATGTTTAAATGGTGATTTCTGTCCTGTTGTCCCCACGTGTGTATTGGCGATTTCCCTTTGTCCTGAGAGATAATTAAATTGCTCCTCGGTTGTCTCCAGGGCAGAGAGGAGGAAACCATGATGCATTGTGGGGATGTATTGTGTCTGTGTATCCTGAATTGCTGCATATCTGTCCTATGTCACAGTCTTCCATCTGGTCCCCTAGGGGAGTGTCCACCAGATGGGGACCTGCATAAATACAGGCGGGTAGCCCTCAGTAAAGGTGATTTTAATTTACCCTCAACACAGAGCTTGGTCTCGTTTTTTTTGGGGGGGGAAGTTCTTCTAAACGGCGGTTTCACCCTCTCCTGTCGAGAGGATCGTAACAATTGGTGGCAGCAGTGGGATGTGTGCAGCATCAAACCACTACTTAGCTCACCTTATCACCCACAGACTAACGATCTCTGCGAGCGCTTTAACGGCACCCTCAAGCAGATGCTGAGGACCTTTACTGACGCTTGCAGAGACTGGGAGAGATTCCTGCCTCATCTGTTATTTTCATACAGAGAGGTGCCCCAGGAATCTACTGGGTTCTCTCCCCTTGAGTTACTCTATGGGAGAAGGGTCCGTAGACCCCTCGATCTCATTAGAGGACACTGGGAGGGAGAGACAGAACAGGAGGGAACCCCCATAGTGCCATATGTCCTGGAACTCCGGGACCACATGGAGAGACTATCTCTGATGGTAAGGGAGAATCTCCAGGCGTTCCAGGGGAGACAGAAGAGGTGGTGCGATCGGGGTGCCCGGCAGCGTGTCTTCCAGGTTGGACAAAAAGTTTTGGTGCTCAAACCTGTGAAGACAGATAAGATGCAAGCATCTTGGCAGGGCCCGTATAAAGTGTTAGCTCAGGTATGTGATACTACGTACGTTATAGCCAGCTGTGCAGATGAAAGGATCCAGCGATCCTTTCATGTGAACATGCTCAAGGAGTATCAGGAGAGACCGGAGGATGTCGCTGTGGTGTGTGCCCCTGCTGCAGATGACCCAGAGAATTTACCCCTACCAGACTTGTTAGAAAAGGACCCCCAGACTGATCTTACTGCCCTAGTACAGCTAGGGGACCGGTTAAACCCCACAGAGAAGGTACAGGCCAGACAGCTTCTGTAGGAAAAGCAGGCGACGTTCTCCCAAGTACCCGGTTACACTTCCCTAGCTGTACATAAGGTAGAGACCCCCGGACAGAACCCCTTACGACAGCCCCCCTACCGTATCCCTGAAGCAGTCCGAGAACGAATGCGGAAGGAGATACAGGAGATGACCCAGCTTGGGGTCATCGAACACTCCGATAGCCCGCGGGCCTCGCCGGTAGTCCTGGTGCCTAAGAAAGATGGTACTACCCGGTTTTGTGTGGACTACAGGTGGCTCAACGTGCGAACCACCACTGACGCCTACCCGATGCCCCGGGTAGACTAATTATTAGACCGTATTGCCAGGGGACGTTATCTCACCACCATAGACCTGTGTAAGGGCTATTGGCAGATTCCCCTGGCCGAGGATGCTATCCCCAAGTCGGCATTTGTCACCCCGTTTGGCCTGTACCAGTTTAAGGTCATGCCATTCGGGATGAAAAATGCCCCGGCTACCTTCCAGCGTATGGTGGATAGACTCCTCGATGACTTCCAGGAATTTGCATGTTCATACCTGGACGACATTGCGATCTACAGTGAGTCCTGGAAGGAACACCTGGTCCATGTAGGGGTGGTGCTGGATAAAATTTGGGCCGCTGGTCTGACATTGAAGCCAGAGAAGTGCCATCTAGGTATGGCAGAAGTGCAATACCTGGGTCACAGAGTGGGGTGTGGGAACCAGAGACCAGAGCCAGCCAAGGTAGAGGCAGTGGCTAACTGGCCCATACCTACCACTAAGACTCAGGTGTTAGCCTTCTTGTGGACAGCAGGGTACTACAGATGCTTTGTCCCTGAATACAGTGCTATCGCTAAGCCACTGACTGACCTGACTAAAAAGAATCTTCCTAAGCAGGTCCTGTGGTCTCCGGCATGTGAAGCCGCATTTCAGGCACTAAAGCATGCTCTTGTGAATGCTCCTGTCTTGGCTGCCCCCGTCCTTAACAAACGCTTTCTTGTTCATACAGATGCTTCCATGTATGGACTGGGGGCTGTGCTGAGCCAAGTCGGGGAGGATGGAGGAGAGCACCCTGTCGCATACCTCAGTAGAAAGTTACTACCTCGGGAAGTGAGCTATGCGGCAGTGGAGAAAGAATGCTTGGCCCTGGTCTGGGCCCTAAAGAAGTTGAGTCCCTATCTGTACGGGCAGGAATTTTCCCTTGTAACTGACCACAACCCATTGGTCTGGCTTAACCGGGTCTCTGGGGATAATGGCAGGTTGCTACGCTGGAGATTAGCCCTGCAACCATACAACTTTACCAGTTACAGACCTGGTAAGTACAACGGCAATGCCGATGGGTTGTCACAACAAACAGACCTCACTCCGGCTTCTTAGTTCCGGTTATCCCCAAGTTGACCTGAAAAGGGTCAAGCCGGGTCTACCGGAGTGTCCCACAAGGAGGGAGCCATGTGATAGAACCATCTGTCTTTGGAATTGTATTGTATGTTATGTGAGGGTACCCAGATAGCTATGCCATGGAGCCTGTTCGTGAAATTAAAGACTTTGGCTCCATGTCGATTTTATTGTATTCGTGTAGTCTGAGTGCCATTCACCTAATAATATGCACTCAGCTATCTGGGAATATGTTAAATGTCTGTGTTTACTGTAATGGTTGTGACATTGTATGTTTAAATGGTGATTTCTGTCCTGTTGTCCCCACGTGTGTATTGGCGATTTCCCTTCGTTCTGAGAGATAATTGAATTGCTCCTCGGTTGTCTCCAGGGCAGAGAGGAGGAAACCATGATGCATTGTGGGGATGTATTGTGTCTGTGTATCCTGAATTGCTGCATATCTGTCCTGTGTCACAGTCTTCCATCTAGTCCCCTAGGGGAGTGCCCACCAGATGGGGACCTGCATAAATACGGGCGGGTAGCCCTCAGTATAGGTGATTCTGATTTACCCTCAACACAGAGCTTGGTCTCATTTTTTTTTGGGGGGGGGGGGGGTTCTTGTAAATGGCAGTTTCACCCTCTCCTGCCAAGAGGATCGTAACAATGTCGTTGAACCAAAAAGTCTGGTTGACATTGGGAGCGTAAATATTGATAAAAGTGTAGACATGGTTGGCTATACAACCTTTTAGCATTATATACCTTCCATCCGCATCCTGAATGTGGGAGCAGTATTGTAATGGTGTAGTTTTGCTGAAGCCAATGCTAACCCCTTTTGGAAGCAGAGGAGTTCGATCAACAATGGAACCACTCAGGAAAACCGCTCCGGTGAGATATGTCTGGATAGCGATAAAACTTAAAGTGAGTTTCTTGCAGAAAAAGAATGGAAGTGTTTCTCTTTTTCAAAAGAGAGAAAATTTGGCACCTTTTAGAGGGGGCATTAAAGCCCTTGACGTTAAACGAGGCTATCGTTAAGTCTGTCAGCATATATACAGGTATATCAGCATATATACAAGTTAGCAATGAACATGCAGTTATAAGGTTCTGTGACTGAGAGGGAGTGCTAAAGCAACCCGAGTAGCATCTACATAACAAATATGAACAATATAAACCAAAACAGAGAAAAAATAAAGTTATACGAAAAAACAGATGCGCTAGTGCGCAGAACTTCGAGTAGATGAGTAGTAGGGGAATTTCAATAATGATAGTGATAATTATCACCCTATGACAAGATATAGATCCAGGTGAGGTCGTTATAGGATCCAAAGGTAAGAATGAAGGTAGAAAAGGTAGGGATAAGGGGGAAGGGTTGTAAGTGAGAGGAGAGATAGTTAAATGGTTAAGACACATTAGGAGGTCTGGAGAGGGATTGAATGAATTCCATAGAAAAAGACAGAAGCGAAAGTCCATCTCACTCTCCTAGGGGTAGTCTTCTGGGAGTAGAATGTGGGGCATGTCTCCTGTTCTTGGAGGCTCTTGGGGTACGTTGTTTTTCCCATAGGTTAGAGGCAGGTAGATCTGGTAGGGATGACAAGTCCTGGACCAAGTCCCAGTTCTGTATATCCAATGGGCTGATGTTTAGGTGGTCGTAGACCTGGTCCAGGTCTGCAAACATAGAGATATTGATCCTGCGACCTTCTTAGAAGAATGACAGAGCAAAAGGAAAAGTCCATCTGTATGGCGTGTTATGCGATCGGAGCCAATCTGTCAGAGGTTTCAGGGTTCTCCTTTTCTTCAAGGTAGTTTGAGCTAGATCCTGAAAGATAGATATATTGTATTGTCCCATGATATCTCTCTTGCTGAGCGAGCTTTAGTTAAAATGGCTTCTTTAACCAGGAAGCTCGGAAATTTGCATATAATGTCCCTTGGTGGGGCTGATGTAGCTGGTTTGGGCCTTATGGCCCTATGCGCCCTTTCAAGGATCACTTCGTGAGCTGAGTCAGGACCCAAGATGGATAGGCAGATTTGAGTTATTGTGTGTGGTTAGCGACCCCCATTTGGTGTCTCACCAGGACCGATTGCGATTCTTCCAGGGACTCGACTCTTCTTCCGATTTGTCGGACGTCCTGCTTGATCACTGTTAAATCGGTGCTTAAGGGCTCTAGTGCTGCTGCTAGAGAGGAGGTTAGAGCATCTTTAAGGTACGATCTTGAAATAGGGAGTCTATCTGTCTCATCCTCACCCTCTTGTGTTGGATCCGACAGCTCTCTCTGCGAGCGGCCTGTGGCGCGTGGTGAGGCCGGCGCCATCTTGCTATCTCGAGCCACGTAAGCGGAGGCAGCTTTTTTGATAAATTTATCCAAGTCGCCTTTGCACACCGATGTCTTGTGCTGTTCTGTTGTGTCACCGGACTTGGATCCTCCGATTTTCACCATGGCTGGATCTCCAGGCGGTATAAACAGGCTGTTAGGGTGATTTTATGCACGGAGCAGTTCATTCAAGCAGCCATCCACTGCAGGCGCTAGCTCCGCCCCATCTATGCCCCTTTTGATGCAACCCATTATCTTATTGGCCTTAGCAGCAGCTGGCTGACACTGGTTTCTACAGCTTAGTTTGCTATTCACTAAAATTCCTAGGTCCTTTTCCATGTCAGTGTTACCCAGTGTTTTACCATTTAGTACTGGTGACTTGCATTATTCCTTCCCATGTGCATAACCTCACATTTGTCAGTGTTAAACCTCATCTGCCACTTCTCTGCCCAAGCCTCCAATCTATCCAGATACCTCTGTAGCAGTATACGGTCCTCTTCCGTGTCAATTACTTTACACAGTTTAGTGTCAACTTGCCAAGTTTGCCGTGGTAAAGCTGTCCTGCCCGGCCAGTAGTAGAGCTGGTGTTTAGTGCAGCGGGGGCGATAGCTACCCCAAGGAGAAATTTGCCTGTCCGCCTAAAATGTGGAAAGACTGACCTTTGTCAAGATGAATCAGGCATGGATCAGCCAGGATTTCCACCCATCAATGCCTGATGCATAAGATTAGATCATCCATGCTGCCTCACCCAAACCTTTACAAAAGAGACAGATTTCTTCTGGCTGCCTTCCTCAGCTGCTATTCTAATGATTCCACCTGCCTGATGCCACACATCTAATGCCAAGTGCTCCTTCTTTCACCCACCATTGTCAGTGGGTACTGTTATTGCCACCCACCTCCCTACTCTGTCACCGGGTCACTCTGTTATCTTCTGATGCTGCTGCTACCTCCACACTATGTCACCTTGCCACTCTGTGGTCTCCTGATGCTGCTGCTACCTCTACACAATGTCACCTTGCTACTCTGTGATCTCCTCATGCTGCTGCTGCCACCTGCACACTCTGTCATTGTGCTACTCTGTGGCCTCCTCATGCTGCTGCTGCTGCCACCTCTACACTATGTCACCTTGCCACTCTGTGGTCTCCTGATTCTGCTGCCACCTCCACACTATGTCACCTTGCTACTTTCTCGCTTCCTGATGCTGCTGCCACCTCCACGCTATGTCATCTTGCCACTCTTTGGTTTCCTCATGCTGCTGCTGACACCTCCCCACTCTGTCATTGTGCCACTCTGTGGCCTACTCATGCTACTGCCACCTCCACACTCTGTCATTGTGCCACTCTGAGGTCTCCTTATGCTGCTACCTCCACACTGTGTCACCTTGCCATTCTGTGTCTCCTGATCCTGCTGCCGCTTCCACACTATGTCACCTTGCCACTCTATGGTCTCCTGATGCTGCTGCCACCTCTACACTATGTCATTGGGCCACTCTGTGGACTTAATATGCTGTTCCCACCCTCATCAGTTCATGACTGGGCCACTATTTTGCCTTTTTGGCCCGGTTAGCATCATCATTTATTTGACCCTTCTTCTGATCTGTCAGAAGAAAGGAAAGATGAACACATAGTGGATCCTGTCTGTGTAGCAGCTGTAAGACCTGTATGGTCTCATCAGAATTGGCTTAAGATTTGGTAGCCAAAAGCAGGAGAGGGTACAAAACACAGAAGACATGCAAATATTCCATTCACCTGTCATCTCTGTTATGGATCAACTCCTGTTTTTTTGGGCATTAGCAATACTGATGGATTACTGACCAAATGTTGACTGAGTGAAGGCAGATGCTCAACAGACCAGATTCGTTTTTTTGGGGGTTATTGTTCTGACAGATCAGAAGAAGGGAAAAATAATCTATGATGTCAACACAAACTTTCTGCTGACACCCTCTCCACTCCGTCAGGGGAGCTCTACTTATATAAGCTTTTAATAGAACAGGTTCTGTAGATATCTATGTGGAATCAGCTGACAACGGTGTAAAAGAAGTGGGCTCTTTCACGCTATAGTAGGATCTTGGGCCTCTGTACTGTTCTTTATACATGACACTAAAATAGACTTGTAAGGCTAAGTTCACACTTGAGTTATTTGGTCAGTTTTGGCCCCATAGCTGCCCAAAGTAAAGTGTGCAGTGATTCTAAGAGCGACGCCTGTCATCTTCATGTCATTCTGACTCACAGTATTATTTCACTACCACAGCAGACTCACTATGTGTGTTTCTGCAAGGCACTACATCACATGTGTGTTTTTGCAGCCAGTAAATAGCTTTTTTGAATGAGATTCACCACAAATGAATTTGGATCGAAATCGAATCTTTTCTGAAAATTCGGCATACCGACCGAATAATTTTTTTTTTTAATTTGCTCATCTCTAGTCATCAATATCAGATCAAAGGTAGCCCGACTGCTGGAACCCTTTAAATCAGCTGTATGAAGAGAACTCAGTGCTCATATGAGCGCTGTGTTCTCCTCGCTGTTTACCTGCTCGCCATCAACACTGCATTTACTTCAATCTGACATCTCTGTCCTATAAAACTGAATAGGAAGGAGCTCTTCCATGGGCCTAAGGGGCTGTAATTACACCTGATCAACGCTGAGATGTCAACGGCAAGCTGCTAAACAGTGAAGAAAACACAGCGCTCATACAAGCACTGCATTCTCTTCATACAGCTGATCGGTGGGGTGACGGCAGTTGGGCCTCCATCGATCTGTTATAGATTAGCTATTATAAGAATAGTCCATCAATATCAGATAAGAGGAGAAAACCTTTAATATAGAGATAGACAAAATTGTCTTTACCTGTACTCTAATTATCTTCCAGTCTGAGCCCTTGTGATAAATCTGTTGTAGGTCCAGACAGCCTGTCTAAGCTTACTCCATCTATAGGATGTGTAAATCTGCCCCTATGTTCTGATTCATACCCTCCACTGTGTATAATGTGTTCCTGTAATGGCCAGAACCACATTAATAATATATCTTTTTCTTCAAAGTCAAACATGTAAAAGTGATATTATCTGAATAGCAGCCATTTCTAAAATGGAAAAAAAAATCACTCAGTATTTGACTCTTTCAGAACTATGCTGAATATGCCTTTAGAGGTAGCAAAACTGATATTTTAAAATATCAAACTAATCAGTATATAAATAGATGTTATTTATATGGAGTATGTACTGAATTGCAATGTAGAAGAGTTGTGTATACACTACCTATTAAAGAAGCTAATTCACCGCCAATATTCTATAATTTGTTACACCCTAATTAATTTGCATCCATACATTTTGAACCTTTTCATAAAGGGAACCTGCAACTTGGTCTCTCACTTCCTGCGAACTACAGGGTGATATCATCATCAATCAAATTCCTCCTGGCAGCTCTCAGGCCGCTCACCTCCCCACACTCCTCTATATTCTGTTGAAGATATAATGCCTCCCCTATCTAAAGCACTGGGAGTGCAGATACAGTATATAGTAGGCAAGTGTATACAGTCATTGGCTGAAGTTATATAAACCTCCTGACTGATGCTGCCTGTCTTTACTATCTGTGTGTGCTGACTCTCCAGTATTCTGAATAGTTCTATGGGATTTTGCTTCAAACTGGTCTATCTATCTCCTACATGTAGGAATTCACAGGGGAGAGATAGATGACAGGGCAGAGAGCAGATAGGCTCTAACTACATCACATAGTAAACCATTAAGATCCCGCAGTGTGAGGGAACAACAGTTTTGTGTCATGGCTGCCATTACACAGTGGAGTGAGGTGAGACTCCACACCCTCTGTCTCTACAGAGCCAGGAATTCTGGGTAATGTAGGATTCATTAGCAAATCCATATCTGAGAGGAAAAAGGAATCAAGATAACACACACATTGCGCATCAAATAAAGCAGGTACAAACAAGGCACAGACAAGAGCCTCTATCTTATTCTTTAATAATGGCATATACTGCACTATTTAGGTAAAGAAAATCCTGGAGTGCTTTTTTAAATACTTGTAATGCAGGCTCAATGAAAGATGGTAAAAAAAGGAAAATGAGTAAAATCGTGTTTTCAATTATTTTACAAAAAAAATAGGTTTTATTTTCCTAGATATACAACTGAAAACAACAACATGAACACATTAAAATGTCCACTGGAGCATATCAATTGATTCAACAAGATGAAAGTTTGCTAATTATAGGATTACTGATCTCATCACATTGTAAGACAGGAAGACAATTTTAATACAAAACATCAATAAGCTTAGCAAAGCTTAGATTAGATGATTTATTAGTTATTGGAAAATTGCAGTCATAATATGGGTTATATCTGTGGATTGTCTTCAATCAGCTTCTTAAAAAAATAAAAATAATAATTTATATAGCTCTTTCATGAAAATATATGAAATAAATAAATTATATATTGGATTACATTTTCATCAGTAATGATTTATCTATTTAAAATGTTGGCAAGAATGTTAAAAACAAATGCATTTGTTATAAATGGATGATAATGGAAGTATGGGCTCCATAAATGTAATTGGACTGCAACCTGATACAAACTTTTTGCCCCTGATTTACCATGCATACACTCCAGAATACTGGCTTAAAAAAAAACAAAAAATATATATATATATATATATATATATATATATATAAAATGTTTTTTTTGTGACTTTTTGGGCTCGCTTACATAAAATCTTTTGTTTTTATATAACTCACTCCAGTTTTAAATTATAGGAGGGAAAACAGTTGTGGTTAGCTATGTTAATGAGTTTTACTCGAGATTTTACATTGAAACTTAGATAAAAAGTCACAATCTCACATAGCGCCCAACAAGCTTCTTTAACTATAATGGGGTCTGTCTGTTTTCTGTCATGGTGGTTGTCATTTTACCGGACAAAAGAGCACATTAATCAATAATCTGTACAAGTGAATAAATGTTATGAAATTGAATATACTGTTATTACTATTTTATTACCTTTGTACCAGCTATCTACACTTTTCTTACCTACTTACTGTAGCTGGAGATGCTTGTTCAAGATCTAGAACCTCACAAATCATGTTCTGCTGTGGGCTCATTTGAATTATTTCTCCACTCATCAGACAGAGCTAAATGATTAAAAATATGAAAAATCAGCAAATGTAGTTGATATTCAACACAATGATGAAGTTATGGATTTTAAAGACCAACACCCCAGTATCTGCATAAAAAGAAAACCTTAGGCCACAGTAAGGATGAGCAACCCAGTTCGGACCAAACCAGTCTGAACTTTGCTACTTTTCGGATGGCAGATGAACCCGAATATTTTCAAGTTAATTTCGAACAAAGCTACTACAACGGCACATGGCTCTATTTTAGTGCACATACTGGTGGTAAAAAGCACTAAGGAGGAAGAGGAAGGGTTCTCACGTAACCATGGGAGGAAGTAAGAGTGAGGGCTTGCCCTGAATGATTCCCAGGCTGACAGACAGCCTGGATGAGCCAATTAGGACTGCAGCAGGCAGGGTGGTGCTCTAGCAGAATAAACAGAACACCATTCTGTGCTGGGCTGAGAATAAGGGTGGATGGGTCTTACAGTGTCTGCCAGAACAATCTTAGGGAGTAAGGGACAATGCAAAAAAATCTGAAATCAATCAAGCTTGTATTCTATTGCCAGCCAGGGAGAGTGAAGGGAAAGGCTAGGATTACAAAGAAGAATAATTGTGTGTGCAGAATAGGGACAAGCTGACATCAAGGGTGGAAGAAGTAAGGAGCTGTGGCCACTGTGCCTCCTTGCAGAACTGCAGCTTCTGCAAACCTCAGAAGCAGCTACCTCCAAGGAAATACCTAAATTGTTTTCCCATATTCACAGAAATCATTTTTTTGTGTGTTTTTTGGGGATAGGGAGCGCGAGGGGTAAAATTAGCAATAAATGTACCAACACATGTTCTACCATTAATCTAGCATAACATATACAATACTAGTTCCGTTCCTTTTTTTTCGGGGTAGGGAGGGAGTAATTGAATTTAATTAAAACAGCATATAGGTGATCAGTACACCAATACAAACACTTGGGTAACAATTTACCTGTACTGTAAGTGTTAACATGATACTAAGGGTCAGGCCCCAATGGTCTGTTTCTGTATATTCAGTTTACCCCTAGTTAAAATTATATACTTTTTTAGGACTTGCTCAATTCAATTAAACCAGTATATATATGTGATTACTACAGCAATACACAGGGTAGGGCAGCAATCTACCTGTGAGTATTAAAGTGAAATTGAGCATGAAGCTTGGCTATTAATCATCTGTTAATGTGCATTTATTTCTCCACACGGTTGAATTTTTCTTTTTTTGGAACTTGTTTAATTTAATTCAACCAACATATAAGATATCAACACCAATACACAGGCCAGCACACAAAAGTTGCTGTGAGGGATAACAAATTCAGGCCTAAATCAGTTTCCTTTATTTCTGTGTTCATAAACATGTTTTCACTCTTTTTTTTTTTTTTTCTTTTTATTAGGGTTGTTGATTATATTCAAACTAGCTAATATGTGATTACTTCACTAATAACGCCTGTCAGGTGCTGAAGACCTTCCAAGAGGCCACAAAGTTTGTCAACAAGGACAACTGCGACATGAACAATGTCATCCCTCTAATACTAATATTTAATGTAGAACAGATGTTGATGCACATGCAGCAGGGGACCACAGCAGAAGAAGATAAGCTGACACATCTTGCTGTCCATCCTGCAGCCATTGGGAAAACAACAAACGGAGGATGATAAAGATAAGGATGTGGAGCTGCCAGTGCATGAGGAGGAGGAGGTGCAGAAGCAAGAAGACGATGATCATGGTGACACCGGCCAAGATACCCAATTGTCTCAGTGGGTGGCTGAGCAAGAAAGAACTGGTTTCTTGGGCACACTGGCCAGAATTGAGACCTGTATGCTTGTTTCCTTACGTAGTGACAGATGTATCATTGACATCAAGAATACGCAGAAGGTTAACAAGGGCTAATGACTCTATATATTGAAATAGCCATATATGGAGTTAGGCAGGGGACTCCTAAGCAGAACAGGAATGGATACTGCCCCCTATAAGTGATAATTTTTGGAAGCTTTGGAATACGAAAAAGCATAACACATGTGTGTCTGAAAACATAAACGAAAAGAGATAAGTTTTCCTAAACATTATGGAGGGGGTTATATACCAACTTCCAGGGCAATTGGAACAACTTTGTTTTTTTTGGGGGGGGGGGGGTTAATACCCAATTGGCAAGTTATTCATAAACTATAAAGAATAATAGAAAAATGGTGCAGTCTAGATCCATAACAACATATGTAACAAAATTGTTATTTTATTAGAATACAGACATGTGCTCCACTTGGCTTAAAGAAACTAGTCCATCCCCTATTTGAATTAAAGAAAGACATATTAATAGTAGCAAATCCTGCAGTCAGTGAGGTAATAGGAACAATTTGATTTATAAGAGCAGTGCAATTTTCTTTAAATACCTTTTTATTATCATCTAAAACAGTATTCATGTTTTCTACCCAAACAGCATCGACTGGTCCATCAAATATGCACCATTTTCTGTATTTTGTGTTGCATATAGCATGACTCCGAAACACACTAGCCAAAACACCTGAAGAAACAGAAATACCGTTTAATACATTTCCTTTACATGTTTCACCGATATTGAGATATTTAATATTGTGTAATTTCAAGCTTCTTTTTCACATTAATGATAAATAAACCCAATAGACATAGCATCCATTTGATGTATTTTTATGTATTTTAGTGATGGGTAGGCATTATTTTTTTCAATTTTTTTTTCGGGGAAGGGGGGAACGATCAAATGGGAATGTAAATAGATCCAACTTTGTGATATATTTTATGATGCTCTCTGCAAATGTTCAAAAAACCCTTAGCAAAAATAAGAAAATGGAGAAGGAAATATTTTACAGTATCAATGCTTCAGCCTCTGAATATCATGCTGTGGGAGGGGAGAGGGAGCAGCACAGGGAAGCAACACAGCTATAACATCTATCAGGAAAGTTAGAGAGAAAAATTGTGCACTTTCAGAAAGAATGGAAAGGTTATACAAATTTTGTATGACACATTCCCTTTAAGAATCCACAAATTCCAAAATTAGGTCCATAGTCAATAACTAGTTTTCATGGGATAATTCCAGGTAGCCCAAAGAACTGAACCGAATATTACTAAATAACAATAAAAATGAAGATGCATTACAAAGATGCTAGATGTTATATATACTTCTTATATGTACAGTAAACTTGATCAAGGGTGAACTATGCATTTGGACTGAACAGCTATTGATGAAAATATAGAAATGTAATGCATCATTTTGACCTCATATGCTATGTCAGGGATCATCAACCTTCGGCACTCCAGCTGCTGTGAAACTACAACTCCCATCATGCACATGTACTCTGCTGTCCTTATAACTCCCATAGAAGTGAAAATAGGATTCTAGGGGTTGTAGTTTGAGAACAGCTGGAGTGCTGAAGGTTGCTGATCCCTGTTCTATGTAATAAGTAAAGGTAGTACAATATATTCTCTCCAACATATCTTCCTATCGAGCCAATAAATGGCTTGATCTTTGTGCCCCCAGTATTCTATCGGTAACTACCATGAATACCTTTTAACCTTAATTTGTCCTTCACACTTTAGTTGCAATTTCAGTTTCTATTTTTATTGTATCTTAAAATAATACGAAATTGCATTTCAGAAGCTCAGTATTTTTCACAGAGACACTTAAATTTCATTATTTTTGACAGCAGAATTACAAAATCTCTGGAACAAAACTGTGCTCTTTTATTGCATCACTCTGGCCTGAAGCCTTGGAGTTTATCACAGGAGCAAGATATGCATTGCCTCTCTATGATAAGGGTTATCAGTTCCCTGCAAATATAAACAGATATGTCGCAGTCTGGCATCTGCCAGACTCTCATGAATAGTGGAACAATTTACATTTAATTCTCTTTGTCTGTATTCTCCTATGCATGCATATCAAAGAATAGATTGAGCAATTACTATTTGATATTTTGTATTATTCACAGTTAAGACAATGCATGTAATAGCTGCTTTTGTTTTAAAGACATACAGACCCACATCACTGCACATATAAATAGAAAGGCAATGTGATGAATCTTTTTGTGTGTGTTTACACTGCATGAAATGGAGATATGGCATGACAGGTAAAAAAAATATAAAGTGGACCTGTTCTTCACAAAATTATAATAGTGTTGTATATACAGAACTAAGAAAAGCATGGCTGCACAACATTTCACATGCAAACAATAGAACTGACAAATGGGGGTCATTCAAAATTAAGGTGGTATTATACCTACTAGAAATGAAAAAATAGAAGCTCTTTGCGCACATTTTTGATCAAACGTGTGTCGGGCCCATCTACCAGGCGTCAAGGTGGCTTCTGCAGATGGGTTCCTAACACTAACAGAACTGCCTCTCTTGGACTTACCTAAGCCTACAATGTTCAGGGCGATTACATTAATACGGTTAAAATGGATCCTATATTGCAGCACATGGTAGGTCAACACACCAACAGCGGTCTGCAAATCCCACAAAATATCTGGAAGAAGCCGCTGGGCTTATATACTTGTTATGGTTGTAGCAGTCAGTGTTTGTCCAATTGTTTTCAATGGTGGCAAACTGCTGAGTATATAGTATATGGACCCCCATGGAGCTCTGGGTATAAGGTATTTGTTTGAGGGGGTCTCGTGTGGGATCCCTGGATGGCTGGGAACTTTCTCTGGCTCTCCTCCCTTTTATACTCATTGTATTTTTGATGGTAGTACTCATTTGACTCACTCCTGCCATACACAGTGTTCTATGGGCTCCAGCTAGTTGTGGACTTCTTGCTATATTTTTGTGGGATTTGCAGACCGCTGTTGGTGTGTTGACCTACCATGTGCTGCTATATAGGATCCATTTTAACCGTATTGATGTAATGATTCTATGAGATTTACAGTCAGGTCCAAAAATATTGGGACATCAACACAATTCTAATATTTTTGGCTCTATACACAACCACAATGGATTTGAAATGAAACAAACAAGATGTGCTTTAACTGCAGACTGTTAGCTTTCATTTCAGGATATTTACATCCAAATCAGGTGAACGGTGTAGGAGTTACAACAGTTTGTATGTGCCTCCTACTTGTTAAGGGACCAAAAGTAATGGGACAGAATAATAATCATAAATCAAACTTTCGCTTTTTAATACTTGGTTGCAATCCTTTGCAGTCAATTACAGCCTGAAGTTTGGAATGCATAGACATCACCAGCCGCTAGGTTTATCCCTGGTGATGCTCTGCCAGGCCTCTACTGCAACTGTCTTCAGTTCCTGCTTGGCCATTGCATAACATTCCACTTCTTTCCCTTTAAAAACACTTTGGTTGCTTTTGCAGTATGCTTTGGGTCATTGTCCATCTGCACTGTGAAGCACCGTCCTATGAGTTCTGAAGAATTTGCTGAATATGAGAAGATAATATTGCCCGAAACACTTCAGAATTCATCCTGCTGCTTTTTTCAGCAGTCACATTATCAATAAATACAAGAGAAGCAGTTCCATTGGCAGCCATACATGCCAATGCCATGATACTACCACCACCATGCTTTACTGATGAGGTGGTATGCATAGGATACTGAGCAATTCCTTTCCTTCTCCATACTCTTCTCTTCCCATTACGCTGGTACAAGTTGATTTTGGTCTAATCTGTCTATAGGATTTTGTTCCAGAACTGTGAAGGCTTTTTTAGATGTTGTTTGGCAAACTCTAATCTGGCCTTCCTGTTTTTGAGGATAACCAATGGTTTATATCTTGTGGTGAACCTTCTGTATTCACACGGGTGAAGTCTTCTCTTGATTGTTGACTTTGACACACATAAACCTACCTCCTGGAGAGTGTTCTTGATCTGGCCAACTGTTGTGAAAGGGGTTTTCTTCACCAGGGAAAGAATTCTTCGGTCATCCAACACAGTTGTTTTCCGTGGTTTTCCAGGTTCTTTTGGTGTTGCTGAGCTCACCGGTGCATTTCTTCTTTTTAAGAATGTTCCAAACAGTTGTTTTGGCCATGCCTAATGTTTTTGCTATCTCTCTGATGGGTTTGTTTTGTTTTTTTCAGCCTAATGATGGCTTGCTTCACTGATAGTGACAGCTCTTTGGATCTCATCTTGAGAGTTGACAGCAACAGATTCCAAATGCAGATAGCACACTTGAAATGAACTCTGGACCTTTTATCTGCTCATTGTAATTAGGATAATGATGGAATAACACACACCTGGCCAAGGAACAGCTGAGAAGCCAATTGTCCCATTACTTTTGGTCCCTTAACAAGTGGGAGGCACATATGCAAACTGTTGTACTTCCTACACCGTTCACCTGATTTTGATGTAAATACCCTTAAATTAAAGCTGACAGTCTGCAGTTAAAGCACATCTTGGTCGTTTCATTTCAAATTCATTGTGGTGGTGTATAGAGCCAAAAATGTTCGAATTGTGTCGATGTCACAATATTTATTGACCTGACTGTATATGTACATTTTAGTGTATTGGATTTAATAAATATTGTTCATTTTACTAATTGTGCGTGGCTCTTTTTGGTGTTTATAGGGGTTATGTACCACGCTAATGGCAATTATCTAAGTGTTATGGGAGTTTTGAATATTCAGGGCAATACAGGAACCAGCTACATTTGTACTCTGTTCAGAATACCCAGGCAGATGGGAGTTGCTTAGTCTAAAAGAGAACGTACCCTAAATATATACTACAAGAAAATTTAGACTAACACAATCATGACCCCTATTTCTCAGTTCTATTGTTTGCATGTGAAATGTTGTGCAGCCATGCTTTTATTAGTTCTCTATATGCTTGCTTGATGGATATGCACCTGTGACCATGATTGTGTTAGTCTAAATTTTCTTGTAGTATATATTGAGGGTAGCGCCTCGTTTAGACTAAGCAACGCCCATCTGCCTGGGGCTTCTAAACAGAGTACAAATGTAGCTGGTTCCTACGTCGCCCTGAATATTGTAGGCTTAGGTAAGTCCAAGAGAGGCAGTTCTGTTAGTGTTAGGAACCCATCTGCGGAAGCCTGGTAGATGGGCCCAACACACGTTTGTTAAATAATATGTGATATAATATTAATTGATATTTAATATAAAGTAAGTATTACATTACACATTACACACCATTTATACAAACTGGATTCCAAAAAAGTTGGGACACTATACAAATCGTGAATAAAAACTGAATGCAATGATGTGGAGGTGCCAACTTCTAATATTTTATTCAGGATAGAACATAAATCACGGAACAAAAGTTTAAACTGAGAAAATTTACCATTTTAAGGGAAAAATATGTTGAATCAGAATTTCATGGTGTCAACAAATCCCCAAAAAGTTGGGACAAGGCCATTTTCACCACTGTGTGGCATCTCCCCTTCTTCTTACAACACTCAACAGACGTCTGGGGACCGAGGAGACCAGTTTCTCAAGTTTAGAAATAGGAATGCTCTCCCATTCATGTCTAATACAGGCCTCTAACTGTTCAATCGTCTTGGGCCTTCTTTGTTGCACCTTCCTCTTTATGATGCGCCAAATGTTCTCTATAGGTGAAAGATCTGGACTGCAGACTGGCCATTTCAGTACCCGGATCCTTCTCCTACGCAGCCATGATGTTGTGATTGATGCAGAATGTGGTCTGGCATTATCTTGTTGAAAAATGCAGGGTCTTCCCTGAAAGAGATGACGTCTGGATGGGAGCATATGTTGTTCTAGAACCTGAATATATTTTTCTGCATTGATGGTGCCTTTCCAGACATGCAAGCTGCCCATGCCACACGCACTCATGCAACCCCATACCATCAGAGATGCAGGCTTATGAACTGAGCATTGATAAGAACTTGGGTTGTCCTTGTCCTCTTTGGTCCGGATGACATGGCGTCCCAGATTTCCAAAAAGAACTTTGAATCGTGACTCGTCTGACCACAGAACAGTCTTCCATTTTGCCACACTCCATTTTAAATGATCCCTGGCCCAGTGAATATGCCTGAGCTTGTGGATCTTGCTTAGAAATGGCTTCTTCTTTGCACTGTAGAGTTTCAGCTGGCAACGGCGGATGGCACGGTGGATTGTGTTCACTGACAATGGTTTCTGGAAGTATTCCTGAGCCCATTCTATGATTTCCTTTACAGTAGCATTCCTGTTTGTGGTGCAGTGTCGTTTAAGGGCCCGGAGATCACGGGGATCCAGTATGGTTTTACGGCCTTGACCCTTACGCACAGAGATTGTTCCAGATTCTCTGAAACTTCGGATGATGTTATGCACAGTTGATGATGATAGATGCAAAGTCTTTGCAATTTTTCGCTGGGTAACACCTTTCTGATATTGCTCCACTATCTTTCTGCGCAACATTGTGGGAATTGGTGATCCTCTACCCATCTTGGCTTCTGAGAGACACTGCCACTCTGAGAAGCTCTTTTTATACCCAATCATGTTGCCAATTGACCTAATTAGCGTTAATTGGTCTTCCAGCTCTTCGTTATGCTCAAATTTACTTTTTCCAGCCTCTTATTGCTACTTGTCCCAACTTTTTGGGGATTTGTTGACACCGTGAAAATTGGAATCAACGTATTTTTCCTTTAAAATGATACATTTGCTCGGATTAAACGTTTGATCTGTCATCTATGTTCTATTACAAATGAAATATTGACATTTGCCATCTCCACATCATTGCATTCAGTTTTTATTCTCAATTTGTTTAGTGTCCCAACTTTTTTGGAATCCGGTTTGTAGTAATACACTTGGCAATGGGAGGTCTGTATAGGAACGTCAAGAACTATATTTGAAGTCTACCATATATGACAATGTATAAGTCCATACATTAGTAAAGACATGCCTGTATCTATGGTATAAATGACTGACAGGAACAGACAAGGGGTGGTCTTCTGACACTCACTCTCACACTCTGTTAGGGGTTGTTGGTTACTGGAGACGATGAAGGGAAGACACATGGAGTCTTGAGAAAAGGATTCCTGACCATCAACAATGATACCTCAAGGACTACCAACATTCACTCATGGATAATTAGAATAAGACATTTCCTAACCTATTTCTGTAAGTCATCAACTCTTATGAAGACTGAAAATAAATCACATTATTCATTTTTATATAACTCTTGTTGAATCCTGGTGATGAGTCCTCCAGGTGGTCTTTTCTCCAAATAAGCATACACTAGATTTGGAGAGGATTACCAAATCGGGTTGATATATTTTTCATACATAAATATTTTACATTTGGAGACATATTACATTTGGCGAGCTAGTGCGATACTGATACATATTTAAGCTTGAAGAGGAGGAGGAGAGAACTCAAAAAGAATTATCAAGCTTTAATACGTCAGAGAATCTAAGAAGAATTTTCTGAAGGAGGACAACAAGTGCCAGATGTATCAAGACGTTCTGATGACAGAAGCCCAGCCTTGAATCTACTGAGGTTGTGAGTATGGAAATAATACATTCTATTGCTGATAAGAGTAGATTACAATTTACGTTGAAGCCTAGTAAAAAGTATGATTTGCAGAAGATATGGTTTTATTTATATGCAGAATGTGAAAAGGAAAACAAGAAGATAGACTACTGTAAACGTATTTTAGTCAGAAAAGAGACAGAGAAAATAAGGAATATTTTCCATATGTTAAAGGTCTTTCACAGACTATTGTCAGATAATTGTACTAGTGAAGTTCCAACCACAGATGCTGCAATCCGTAAAGATGCATCTACTGAGGGTGAAAATGGCAATAAAGTAGAGGAAAGTAAGAATAATGAGGATTTGAGAACTCAGCAGAATGAGATAAAACACATATGTATGATCTGTGATGAAGGTGACCATAACCTTATAAATGAGGAAGGGTCAGTACAACAAGAGAAGACATTGCAGATCTCTGCTGAAGGTGACCTTGTGTCAGTAGACAATGACAGGTCTATACACCAGCATACATTGCATATCAAAGAGGCCAGCTTAAAATTAAAATTACAGAAGCAATTAATGAAAATATGCTAAGAAATCCCCACATATGATGCAAACCTTCATGTGTGCAGGAATTCTGAGATTTTATCAAATTAACAAAGGAATAGATTATTTAGATTGTGGCTTCTTGTGAATCTTTCTAGGAGTCTAGCAATGAAACAGGTTGATGATAATGATTCAAAAGAATGGATTTTTCATAATGATATGCAAAGACTAAAAGAGCTGATTTGGTGCACTAGAAGTGACAGCATGCCCACTTATCAAATTCTAAGGGAATTAAAAATTGGCAGAAAGGAATTCACATTTGGATTTATGTCCATGTTTGGATGGACATGCAAAATGGTTATTGAGAATGCCAAACTTTCACATATCATTCACATGTTTGTCAGAAAATTCTAAATTTTAGAGCCTTCTATATTAGTGTTGGCATCAGAGAAACAAACATTATTTTAGGCTGCAAAGTTTCTGGACATTATGAGGAAAAATATGAAGCAGTCTCCATCACATACAAAGGCAGATATAATAATAGACAAAATCCGGCCTAAAAAGACTAAAATATCATATACATGTAAAAAAAAGCAAAGATAATCTTTATGAGGGACGCAGAAAATTACATGTAATGTTTAGACCCTATCATATGATCAGTCACACACACAAATCCACAGACACCAATTGTCACTGAACAGATTTCTGAGGTAGATATAAATAGACCGACACCAGAGAAGGATCTACAGAGGGACAAAGATCAGATTTCTAAGGCAGATACCAGTCTAAAGGACAAAGGTATTGACATTCAGAACCAGATGGGTTTTAAATTTGATTATCCTGTCATTATTGAAGAAAAACTTAAGAATAAGCAGTCAATGGATTTCTTAAATGAATTAAGAGATTTTGATATTTCTAAACCAGTCACATTGAGCAGGATATTCCAGGATCTCATCAACAGAGAAGTTATGAGAATAGGTTTAGGTATTAGCTAGAAATAAGTTTATTGAGGACAGATATATTGGTAATGGCTTTGGCCTGGATAAGGATAAGAGTAAGTTTTTGCCATTAAAGTTAGCTACTTAAAAGTTCTGATTAATTATGAGACAATGTATGACATAATTGATATATGGTATACATAAGTATATACAGAGGAATGTGATACTTATTGTAAGATCAGCACATTGTAGGATAAACCATGTATTTTTGTACAAGGACATTTAGAGTTTGAGCATGACTGGTATAGGAGACAGAAGCTATAATTGTAAAAGTAACAGGATCCTATTCTCATATGTCTTGAGTCAAGATACATTTCTCTCTAAACCATAGAAGGTCAGAGAATAGAAAAATAAGATTTTTGTATACTCTTTAAACAGATAATATTCCTAGGAAATATTTTTCTATTATATTTAATATTTTCTATTTCTATATTTTCTCCAGAAGAAAATTTCTTAAGAAGCAGCATTTGACCGAAATTAGCAAAATCTTGCTTCCATAGCAATTTTATCCACATTACTAAATAAATTTCATAATTGCATGGAATGTCTAGTAATCAATCTATGTAACAATGTTTGACTAACAGAATAATACTAAATGTAAGATATTAAAGATGTAACTTACTTTTGGAAAAGCACGAAGCATGGTTGGTCTTGTTTACAGCCATGGTGAGGAAAAGCATGTGGTCAGTTGATTGACAGGGACACATGATGATGTTTGTGTTGTCTAAGAATAGGTTAATGGTATGGAAAGACCAAAATTCTAGAAATTTAAGGTTCTTAAGTTTAAATAGCTTTTATTTGTGGTCCACAAATGAAGTATTTCAGGTTTATAGCTGAAATTTATTTTCTAATGAGCATTACAATATATGCATACATATGGGTTCTATTACATCATTTTATTAATTGAAGTTAATTGGCTATTTGAGCATGGGATGATGTAAGAGTGATGTGAGCAGCTGCTGTGTTATGTGAGTATGTGTTATGTGAGTATGTATGAATGCTATTCTAAGACTGAGCATAAAATATGAGTTAGAAATGAATAAATTAGTTAAAAGATGGTCATATTTTTTATAATGACTTGTCAGATGTATTGTAGGATTATACAACATATTTCATTATTTGTGTTGACAATTATATCTCTTACATTTATACTGGAGATTAGATAAAGGAAATTTGTCGAAATTGTGTTAAGAATAAGGATAATTTGGAGGCCTTATAATAGTAATGTGACACATATGTCCAAGAAGACACGTGATCCTATTGTTACAGGTTAAATGTTCTATAACATTCTAAGTTATATTAAGTTAAATATTTGATGATCCAGTATATAGAATGATAAAGATTCATAGGTACATTTTTTATTTAATTTACAAATGTTTCATGGTAATATTTTTATGGGATTTACTTTCTATAAGATTGTTTGTTTTATTTTATTTTTCAAAAGTGTTTTTATTTATTTATACTGATGATTTATCATTGATACTCCACACACATACACAACTATATCCTTATATACAGAACTATATCCTCTTATATAGGAAGGTATGATATATTGTATGCATGATAGTAATCTGTTGGTCTTAATGTGAATGAATAATGTATATATATATATATATAACTTGAAAAAGATAGGACTGCACTCCAGATAAAGTAAAAAATCAGTGGAGCTTTATTCACCCATAACTTTGGCAACTTTGCGACGTTTCGGCTCACAAGAGCCTTCTTCCAGCATAGAAACAGTGAAAATAACAATCATATAAAGGCAAGTCTCAAGTGACTGGCCAATCATACTGTGATTACAATCATGATTAAATTGGATACATATGGTACATATAAACAAAAGTGCATGTGCGTAAAGTGACATGTGCTTAAGAGATCCGCATCACAAGAACATAGTCCCTGGTCATCGATCATATAGACATGTAATATATAAATAATATAAGTGTATATTAAAGTGCATACATATATTAGATGAAGATCAACGAAGTCGCACCTCTCGATGTAATGGCGCCAGCATACACCATCGTATTCCGTTGAGCGTCACCATTCTCTCACTGCGCATGACCAGATCCGCGTCATCATCCATCATAGCGCTTACATGTGACGCATGCGCTCCATCAAAATTACACTACAGGCACCATCTTGATAGAGGGCAACATTGCCCAACGGTTGCATAAGTGCCGTTCGTGCATACATTCAATAGGCTAAACGCTTTCCTATGTAGTATATTAAGCCGCAGTAGGTAAATCCTACATAAATCAGCATCTGGAGAAGGTACCAACTCTGCGGAGATGGATCCTGTCCACTAGATGGCATATGTCAGAGGGGGACACGTCAGTGTACCCTGCCGGCATCGCCAAACTAATTGCCGAAAATAACGCAGCCATAGGGGAATTCTTTAAGGAAAGAGTAGCCGGATAAAGAAAAATTCATATCTGGAAATACGCAGCGAGAAGACTGTTGATGTTGCAGCTCGGTATCATCATCATCAAAGAGGGCCAGTTCAAGGATCTCCATCCAAAAGAAATGTTTTTTTAAAAAAAATTGTTGTTCTAAAAGGCAAAGATAAATATAACAAATTAATTACAGATTGATTAATCTGTGTCACAATGATTATCAATGTGTGTTATCACCGTTTCAAGGCACTTTTATACAACCAAAGAGAAAGATCAAAAGACGCAGGGAAGATCAAGCTAAACCTCAAAGCCAGACATCTCATCTAAAATCTGCATTAAGCCCATTAGGATGTAGACTGTCCAAGGTATATATCCATCTTAATTCTCGCTGTTTCAAGATTGCCAAACGGTCACCACCTCTCCTGGGCATTGCCACATGGTCGATTATCCAGCATCTTAGATCCCGTTCACCGTGGTGAAGGGATCCAAAATGTCTGGAAACCGGCAGATCGGTGCGACTTTTTCTAATTGAATTCCTATGGTTATTTAACCTGACCTTCAATTCCGTAGAAGTTTCTCCTACATATATTAGATTGCAGGGACATGATAAAACATAAATGACATATGATGAGGAACATGTCAAATGATATTTAATAGGGTATTCTCTTCCTGTGGATGGATGTACAAAAGATTTTGATTTATTTATATAGCGACAGTTGACGCAATTAAGACACGGGAAACATCCCAGTCACGCCTGCGTCAACGGTCGCTGAATGACATTTCTTTTTGGACCAACATCTGCCTTCACCAGATAATCTCTTATATTTTTATTTTTTCGATACGATAACAATGGAGGATTCTCAAATTCAGCGACGTCTTTTATTCCTCTACTCAGAATGTTCCAATTCTTTTTAAGGATCTGTCCTATTTCTACACTGTAATTAGAATATGTGGACATAAAAGGTATTCTCTGAATTTTTGAGAGAGTAGGTTGTACACGTTCTGGACACATATCAAGAATTTTGCTTTTTTGTTCATTCAGCAGTTTGCGAGGATAGCCACGTTCTCTGAATTTGTCAGCCATCATATCCAATGTGGCTGGCAATTCAGTGTGGTCCGACACAATTCGTTTTGCCCTCAAAAATATACAGTATACAGTACAGACTAAAAGTTTGGACACACCTTCTCATTCAAAGAGTTTTCTTTATTTTCATGACTATGAAGGCATCAAAACTATGAATTAACACATTTGGAATTATATACATAACAAACAAGTGTGAAACAACTGAAAATATGTCATATTCTAGGTTCTTCAAAGTAGCCACCTTTTGCTTTGATTACTGCTTTGCACACTCTTGACATTCTCTTGATGAGCTTCAAGAGGTAGTCCCCTGAAATGGTCTTCCAACAGTCTTGAAGGAGTTCCCAGAGATGCTTAGCACTTGTTGGCCCTTTTGCCTTCACTCTGCGGTCCAGCTCACCCCAAACCATCTCGATTGGGTTCAGGTCCGGTGACTGTGGAGGCCAGGTCACCTGGCGCAGCACCCCATCACTCTCCTTCATGGTCAAATAGCCCTTACTTTCAAAGTTTTCCCAATTTTTCGGCTGACTGACTGACCTTCATTTCTTAAAGTAATGATAGCCACTCGTTTTTCTTTACTTAGCTGCTT
The DNA here is from genome assembly GCF_905171765.1 of Bufo bufo. Lineage (NCBI taxonomy): Eukaryota > Metazoa > Chordata > Amphibia > Anura > Bufonidae > Bufo > Bufo bufo. The sequence continues at coordinate 449,117,771 of NC_053389.1, read as the reverse complement.
TTTTCTTGCTATAATACAAATTCTAACAGTCTATTCAGTAGGACTATCAGCTGTGTATCCACTTGACTTCTCCTCAACGCAACTGATGGTCCCAACCCCATTTATAAGGCAAGAAATCCCACTTATTAAACCTGACAGGGCACACCTGTGAAGTGAAAACTATTTCAGGGGACTAGCTCTTGAAGCTCATCAAGAGAATGCCAAGAGTGTGCAAAGCAGTAATCAAAGCAAAAGGTGGCTACTTTGAAGAACCTAGTATATGACATATTTTCAGTTGTTTCACACTTGTTTGTTATGTATATAATTCCACATGTGTTAATTCATAGTTTTGATGCCTTCAGTGTGAATCTACAATTTTCATAGTCATGAAAATAAAGAAAACTCTTTGAATGAGAAGGTGTGTCCAAACTTTTGGTCTGTACTGTATATACAGGGAGTGCAGAATTATTAGGCAAGTTGTATTTTTGAGGATTAATTTTATTATTGAACAACAACCATGTTCTCAATGAACCCAAAAAACTCATTAATATCAAAGCTGAATATTTTTGGAAGTAGTTTTTAGTTTGTTTTTAGTTTTAGCTATTTTAGGGGGATATCTGTGTGTGCAGGTGACTATTACTGTGCATAATTATTAGGCAACTTAACAAAAAACAAATATATACCCATTTCAATTATTTATTTTTACCAGTGAAACCAATATAACATCTCAACATTCACAAATATACATTTCTGACATTCAAAAACAAAACAAAAACAAATCAGTGACCAATATAGCCACCTTTCTTTGCAAGGACACTCAAAAGCCTGCCATCCATGGATTCTGTCAGTGTTTTGATCTGTTCACCATCAACATTGCGTGCAGCAGCAACCACAGCCTCCCAGACACTGTTCAGAGAGGTGTACTGTTTTCCCTCCTTGTAAATCTCACATTTGATGATGGACCACAGGTTCTCAATGGGGTTCAGATCAGGTGAACAAGGAGGCCATGTCATTAGATTTTCTTCTTTTATACCCTTTCTTGCCAGCCACGCTGTGGAGTACTTGGACGCGTGTGATGGAGCATTGTCCTGCATGAAAATCATGTTTTTCTTGAAGGATGCAGACTTCTTCCTCTACCACTGCTTGAAGAAGGTGTCTTCCAGAAACTGGCAGTAGGACTGGGAGTTGAGCTTGACTCCATCCTCAACCCGAAAAGGCCCCACAAGCTCATCTTTGATGATACCAGCCCAAACCAGTACTCCACCTCCACCTTGCTGGCGTCTGAGTCGGACTGGAGCTCTCTGCCCTTTACCAATCCAGCCACGGGCCCATCAAGACTCACTCTCATTTCATCAGTCCATAAAACCTTAGAAAAATCAGTCTTGAGATATTTCTTGGCCCAGTCTTGACGTTTCAGCTTGTGTGTCTTGTTCAGTGGTGGTCGTCTTTCAGCCTTTCTTACCTTGGCCATGTCTCTGAGTATTGCACACCTTGTGCTTTTGGGCACTCCAGTGATGTTGCAGCTCTGAAATATGGCCAAACTGGTGGCAAGTGGCATCTTGGCAGCTGCACGCTTGACTTTTCTCAGTTCATGGGCAGTTATTTTGCGCCTTGGTTTTTCCACACGCTTCTTGCGACCCTGTTGACTATTTTGAATGAAACGCTTGATTGTTCGATGATCACGCTTCAGAAGCTTTGCAATTTTAAGAGTGCTGCATCCCTCTGCAAGATATCTCACTATTTTTGACTTTTCTGAGCCTGTCAAGTCCTTCTTTTGACCCATTTTGCCAAAGGAAAGGAAGTTGCCTAATAATTATGCACACCTAATATAGGGTGTTGATGTCATTAGACCACACCCCTTCTCATTACAGAGATGCACATCACCTAATATGCTTAATTGGTAGTAGGCTTTCGAGCCTATACAGCTTGGAGTAAGACAACATGCATAAAGAGGATGATGTGGTCAAAATACTCATTTGCCTAATAATTCTGTACACAGTGTATATATATATATATATATATATATATATATATTCTGAAACTGAACATTTGTAAGGTTTTCAAGATTCCTACTTACTGGTAAAGCACTCATGTTTTGTTTATACAGGAGTGATGGTAACAGATGGTAAAGGCAGACTCATGTCTCTCAAGAGTTAAAGTCTAATGATAATAGTCAAATTTAGTTAATTTGAGTCAATAAGTATTGGTATATGGAAGAAAGTATGCAAATACAAGGCATAATCAAATATTATGTAGTTATCCATTACACAAATGTATGAATCATCTAATCAGGATATGTGAGTATGACATACATGAACTACATGGTGATCATGGAGTTAATGTAATTGTTATTTAGGATATTGTATTCCAGAGAGGTTCCAAATATGGAAGAAGTTAATCCTGGATCACTAATAGGAATTGAAACTCATTAATGGTTATTTAAATATAAAGGTCAACTATATTGGAAATCATTTCAGCTATAGGGATTATGTTAATACATATTTGTTGCTTTTCTAAACAAAAGTTTATATTTACAGTTATATTTTAAAGAAGAAGAATACAATGATATTTAATAGAGTAATATATCATATCTCATGCAGAATATTACTTTATTGAAAAAGGTAAAGATTTAGTTTTATTGTAGAAAGAAATATTTTGTGTGATCAATTAAAATTAATCAATATAATTTTTATTTATAAAAAATTCCACAAACATACACAAATATATATGACTGAAGGAATAAAGATAAAAAGGTTATACTTACATAAAGGATTTTGTATTAGGATAATATTTTCAATAATATATAAACATCTATATTATGTTTAAATATAATATGGTAATAAATGAATGGTATGGTACACTGTGATAATATAGGTTAGCTATAATCATCAACTTTGGTGTAGTAATTAGGAAAGAAGAAAACATCTTCAATCAAGACTAAAGTCAACAGGAAATGTCATGTTTTCTAGAGACTGTGATATTCATGAAGTCAATAAAAAAAAAGACTGATGTGCCCAGAGTCCCAGGAAAAGACTTGGAGGTAACAAATCTGTGTTATATTCAGGAATAAAGGTGTGAAGATAGAGGGCACTGGAGAGTGACCCAAGACCTGAAGCACACCTGTCCATAGACAACTCCAGAGGTAAAGTTCCACACAGAAAGGAGGTCTGTGACAGAAGGACTGGCATCCAAAATGGAGAATTGAGCTCAAAGGAGAGCGAGTGCTGAAGAGCTTCAGTAAGTAATTTAGAGTTAGATTAGATAGGGTTTCAAGAAGTGAGTTATTTAGCGCCTATGGGCTTAGGATGTTTTTTTTTTTCTGAAAAAGCTGTTCCATTGGATTGCCATAAACACCTCTGTGAAGTTTAGGAATCTGCTACTTGTGATACTAAAGTTAAAAGCTTTGTTAATGGACTACATTTATTTTACTTGATTGTCAACAATCATGCTGAGAGCATGAAATTCTTCATATGAGGCTGAATGGACAGTTACTCTAAGTTCCTTATAATGTTCTACCATGTTAAACCTGGTGGGAAAGAAGGGGGATGACAAAAAAGTCTGTTCACAGATGCTTCTAAAGAAGACCAAGAAATTCCTGATAGGTATGTAAGTTAAAATCTGTGTCCAGGAAAGCTGTCTCACTACAACAAAGTAAAAGGTGATAAATCTTGTACATGAACATCATTGGAAAATATGATATAATTAAATTTAAGGACTGCACATCATCCACATACAGTTCTATCAATCCTATTATAGACTTTATGTGATTCAAATTTAAGATGAATAAGTGAAATTACAGTATCAAGATCATGACAAGACCAGAAGAAGATGATGAAGAGAAAAAGATGCCTAATAAGAAAGTAGATTAGTTCCTAAATTTATTTCAATGGTATTCAATCACAGTTTACCATATATTCAGCAAATATTGTGTTTGTGTTGTCAAATAAATAATTGATGAACAATTAATTAATTCATAAAGAAGAAAAAAGAATGAAGAGTCCAAGAAAATAGTAAAATTTGATGTTGTGGGTTCGAAAAGATTATCTCACCCTCAAGAGGGGGAAATGTTAAATAATAGGTAATATAATATTAATTAATATTTAATATAAAGTATGTATTACATTACACATTACACACCATTTATAGTAATACATTTGGCAATGGGAGGTCTGTATGGGAACGTCAAGAACTATATTTGAAGTCTACTATATATGACAATGTATAAGCCCATACATTAGTAAAGACACGCCTATATCTATGGTATAAATGACTGACAGGGACAGACAAGGGGTGGTCTTCTGACACCCACTCTCACACTCTGTTGGGGGTTGTTGGTTACTGGAGAAGATGAAGGGAAGACACATGGAGTCTTGAGAAAAGGATTCCTGACCTTCAACAATGATACCTCATGGACTACCAACATTCACTCATGGACAATTAGACTAAGACTTTTCCTAACCTATTTCTGTAAGTAATCAGCTCTTATGAAGACTGAAAATAAATTGCATTATTCATTTTTATATAACTCTTGTTGAATCTTGGTGATGAGTCCTCCAGGTGGTCTTTACTCCAAATAAGCATACACTAGCATTGGAGAGGATTACCAAATCAGGTTGATATATTTTTCATACTTAAATATTTTACATTTGGAGAAATATTACAACGTTTGATAAAAAATGTGCGCAAAGAGCTTCTATTTTTTCATTTGTAGTAGGTATAATACCACATTAATTTTGAATGACCCCCATTTCTCAGTTCTATTGTTTGCATGTGAAATGTTGTGCAGCCATTCTTTCATTAGTTCTCTATATGCTTGCTTAATGGATATGCACCTATGACCATGATTGTGTAAGTCTAAATTGTCTTGTAGTGTCTTATATATATCACAATTACTGTACTTGCCTAATTGACTGTTAAACATGCAAACTAAATATATATAATTATCTTTTTCTGCTGCTACAAGCAACATCCATCTTCATTTTTAAGTGTCTAGAAAGGTTCTTTAGTTTCATAAAATTCCACTGACATGATAATTTTGAGAAAAAAAACCTAAAGGCATTCAATAAATAGAAAAAATACAGTATAAAAATATAAATAACTCCATACAAGCAGATTTTTAGGTTTAGGGTGTTTAGAGGTAGCAGTCAAAACTGGTCTCCCACATAAAAAGACATTAGTGCTATAAAGAGCACATGATAGGAGAGGGCCATATGTCCCAACAGTAGATATATGGATGGCATAGGTTTGAAGGACCAGGGATAATTACCCTGTTTCTCGCCTTTTGGTATAAGTGGTCTGGTCCTGCATCCTGCCAAGAGGGTGAGTTCCCATTTAGTTAGAGTGAGAAGATGAAGCACACTCCAGAGCTTCTGCTGATATATGATTCTCCAAAGAGACCAACAAAATTCAGCTTCAAGAAAGCACCTGAGAGACAAGACAGCAGAGTGATCAGCAAAATACTGTTTTACAGACACTGCTGCAAGGTGAAGGACTATGTCTCAGAACCCACCACGAGGCCAGATAAAGTTCAAGTCTCAATCTATACAGCCTTCCAACCTGCCACTATACCTTTTTAATTGGTGCCAGAAACTGCACTTTAAAGTTGCTGCTACTGTACTGAAATACCACAATTAATATTTTGTACTAAGAAAAAATAGACTGTTATACATTCACTTCTGGCCTGATTCTTCTAACTACATTTCTACTTTACCGATGCCCAGGGAGCAATGGTCTGAGAAAGTATACTTTGACATAGCATCTCATCAGGGCCACTACCACTTCCATCCTCTGTTTCGGAATCTCAGGGGCTTGCTACAATTGTGTTAATGACTGAGAGGAAAGATGCCCAAAATATTGAAGTACAATTCCACCTATTTCCAAGTGTATAGAAAATACTTTGAAACACCAGAGTCTTTATGGTTCTATGTTGTTCCACCATATGGCACCTCCATGTGGCATTGTAGTGTCCATATCATGCTTCTATATACATACACAATTCTATACAATCTGACTAGTGATGAACAAAGTTAGCTTCGGATCAAAGATCCAAAGGCGCTTCACTTAAAACTTCAAATAAATGCTGTACGGAGACCCGTCTCCGTACAGCATTAAAATGTACAGCCTCCAATGAGGCAAAGTCAGTTATTCTTGCAAAACTTTGGTATATGATTTTTAAAGTGGAAAACCACTTTAATACTTTGATCCAAGCTTGACTTCGGTTCCGACTGGTACCTCGGAACAGAAGCCTAGTTCAGATCTAAGTTTTAAAGTGTTTTTCCAGTTTAAAAATCAAATACCAAAGTTATTCAACAAGGTCTTGCGAGACTTTGCAAATAACTTACTTTGTCTCATAGGAGGCCACACATTTTAATGCTGTACAGAGACAGATCTCTGTACAGCATTAATCCAAAGTTTTTAGGGAAGCGACTTCAGATCTAGAATCTGAAGCTCACTTTGTCCATCACTTCATCTGACACATTGACAACCTGGTGCATGAACTCAGTCTTACCTGCTATTTATTATTCTGTGTTAGTCCTTGGTCTTCTGCTATATACTAAATACAATTTTATGAAACTCACTTAGCCCATTTAGATGCTAGATACTAAAAAAAAAATAACCCCACAGTCTGAAAAATTAGCTAACATTTTTATATTTGACCCCGATAATAGATTTTTTATTTTTTTATGTTATCCATATATGAAATTGTTTGGTTGTTCAATAATCCTGTTCCCAATGTGAAAGAACAGGTCGTTAGAACTAACCACATTTTGCTCAGCAGTGAAAAGTCATTATTAAAGGTTCCCTCCATTTTATGGGGGAATTAACCTGAGAAATAAAATGGATGTTCCTTTGAGAGTAAATAGAGTAAGGAAGTATGATATAAATAGCTTTGATGGATTGCTGTCTTTTAATTAGCACTGCAGTATTCTGTATATATTGTGACAAGCTGCTAAAGTAGCACTAAGCCTAAAAATGAATGTTAGAAGTAAGCAAGAAATATAGTCGCCACACTCTTGTTGCTCTATGTTATTTTCTACATGATCCTGACACAAAGGAGATTTACCATGATGGGATTTTTAAAAACAGTTTTAAAAGAGTCTGAGTTGCCATAATTTGGGCCAAATTTATCAAATGTCGCACAATGTTTAATAAACTTGGTTCATATTTAAGTTAAACACTTCTGTCTTGAACTATTGCTCCACTGACTACACCAATCCTGGAGTAAAATTGCAACTTTTTAAAATGTCCCGGCTGAGAAGTCTTGTTGAAAGTTTTATCTTCATTCTCCCCTGAGGATCAGTACTCATAAAGGACTTGTCAGTCACCAAATGTAATACAGAAATTCACACCACTCCACAGTTTCAGTGCAATTAGTTCATATTTTAACACAAATGATTATGGATCCAGGGTGAAGATCTAGATATGTGCGAAACAGATGTATCTGTCCTATATGGCTATGACGTAAAAAAGGTCTGGAGTTTGTCTTGCCTTTGATAAGTCTGGTTTAAATCAGTTTTTACAGACTAACCAGGCCCACTTTCCTATGCACTTTTCAAAACTGACAAGAGTGGTGTAAAATGCAGTCATGAAGAAATCCTTTATAGAACATAGGAGTTCATCTCCTGCTGACCTCTTCCATCTGTGGATAGTGGTCAAATGAGGGGACAGGGCTTAGCAAGTAGGGCAGGCTTAATTATTTGTTCCTGCTGCAAACATGGCACAGGAGGGAGGCTATTGCTCCAGCCATTTGTCTAATAGCTGGTTACAGGACCGTGAGGAGAGGAAGAGAGTTATGCATGACCTGGGACAAAATGCAACCAAAGAAAATGTGTGAATTTTTTACATTTTGTACTTCAAACAAGTGAAGGATGGTTCCATTAGTTTGTTTTTTATGAGAACTGCTAAGGTGATACTAGCACTGATTACTGAAATTGACTGGTAATCGCATTTGGGAATGTACTAATGCATTTATTGCAATAAAACTTATTTTAATTGGTATTGTCATTTACGGTAGGCACTGCAAAACCGAATTATAGCGTTATTGAACTGAAGGAGCTATGTAAGTTGATGAATATTTTTATGCCTTTAATTGCTAAACTTCTCATATATGTTTTTGCCTTGTGAGTCTCTTACTGTATAAGGTGTTTTGGGTCTATTTTAAAACGTGATAGAATAAAATACTCTTCTGACATATAACTTGAAGGGAAAATAGTTCAAATGATTACTACTTGAATTCATTGGATTGTACTAATTCAATATTCATCCATACATTTTTGATTAGCATTACATATTTTACTCAACAGGTTGCCAAGTAACCGTTTTTATCTGATCATTTCAGCATTAAAAATACATTAAGCCTTTTCCTCCTGTGAAGCGGAGGGCATAATTCTCAATAAGCTTCACTTTGCAAAAGAAATATTGATGTATACCTGTAATCTCTTGTCTCAAAACTGATAAAGCTATACGCAATCCAAATTAAAAGTCACTGCAATATGTCTGGCAAATAATAATCAATTGCAACAAACTAATTAATACAATTATACGTTCCCAATTATGAGTTCCCTAGTTCACCATTCAGACAGTATTATCACAATTTTGCAGTGCAATTATGATAGCAATATACCTCGGAATAAATTTTCATCAATGTAAATCATTTCTAAAAGTATTTGATCACCACAACAAAAAATTACACAGTGAGATTTTGTGATTCAGAGAAGGTGAAGCAAGAACTGTAATTTGTAACTGTAATTTGCAACTGTTTCCTTTGGTTATATCTTCTCTCACATTTATAATAATGTGGTGTACAATATATGTAAATGAATAATTTGGTTGTTAGCTACACTAAGTATTAGACTCAATTTACAGCATGTCTATGGTGTACAGTATGTTCAGCATACATGGTACCAAATATTTCCAACAGATACGCTAATGAGACTATAGTTTTAGTGGCTAAGAGTATGCCAAAAGGGTGTTCTTTTTGCCCATGATTTCACAGTATCACAGTAACAGTAAAACAAACATGCTAATGTACATTGCACTATGCACGTTTTAATGGCTATTCCAAACAGTTCTACAGTAATATGTTCAGTGGGAGCATTTCAAATGGAAATAATATGGAACCATTAAAGGTCAATAGCATATGTCCGGATTCCATATACAAAGTATATCAATGCTTCTGTAATAACGGAAGTTATGACGTTAGTGTGAATAGATCCTAAAATTTAATACTAATGAAACACAATAAATAAAGCAAAAAATAGTAGTGTGAATATGAAAAAAAAAGTTGTGTGAATATGAAATTTAAAGGACATCTGTCAGCAGATTTGTACCTGCCTGGCCTGTTACATGTACACTTGGTAGCAGAAGACATCTATGTTGGTCCCATGTTCATATGTGCCCGCATTGATGAGAAAAATTATGTTTTAATGTATGCAAATGAGCCTCTAGGAGCCACTGGGGTATTGGCGTTACACCTAGAAGTTCTGCTAGGTAGTTAAAATGTCACACCTGGCCATGTCAATCAAAGTGCAGAAGGCACATCAGTTGCAGAAAAAGATGATGAAGGTAGAGCTTTACTGTGAAGCATTCTTAGCTCTTAACATTGACAGCTTTAGTAGTCTCTGAGTTGGATGCTACAGCTGCCACTCAAAGCAGGAGTGATAAGTAGGAAAGAAGCTCACTGCAGAGAGCAGAGAAAACTTCTCAGTGAGGTGCCACCTCCAGTGCACTTGCAGGACCAGAATCTGGCAGAATGGAAGCTTATAGTCACACTACATCTAAAAGCTCCACAAAAGTTGTTTTCTGTACTGCTGCCCCTACCTACCTAGGCTATCAGCAATTCTGTATGGTCAAAAGTGTTGACTGGATCTCTTTAAACATACAAGTGAACCAAACTAAACAGATAACAATGGGCCTAAATAAAGCTTTATTCTCAATACCCTAGTGTCTAATATTATATTTCTACTGTAATATTTCTAATGGTAAATAAGCAATAGAGATGAGCAAATTTTTCAAGAATTCGATTCGCCTGTTCGCCAAATTTTTCGAGAAAAATATATTTGTGGTAAATTACGTTTAAAAACAGCTATTTAATGGCTGCTAAGAGCCTTTATAGTGGTGTAGAACACAGTGCCTTCTAGTAACATGCATAGGGAGTCTGCTTTGGTAGTGAAATAATACTGTGAGTCCATATGACATGCAGATAACAGGCGTCGCTTTTAGAGTCACTGCACACTTCACTTATTAGGGCAGTCATGGGGCCTTACAGGTAGATGTTAGTGCCAAGAAGAAGCGCACTCCTTTTACACCGTCGCCAGCTGATTCCACATAGATGTTATCAGAACCTGTTCTATTAAACGCTTATACAAGTAGAGCCCCCCCCCCCCCCCCCGACAGAGTGGAGAGGGTGTCAGCAGTAAGTTTGTGTTGACGTCACTGATTAATTTGCCCTTCTTTTTATCCGTCAGAACAATAACCCACAAAAAGTTGATCCTGTCTGTGGAGCATACGCCTTCACTCGGTCAGCATTTGCTCAATAATCCGTCAGTGATGACGTGATGACGTAGACACGTACGTCGCGCTCTCCACCGCTCCCCAGGGCTCGGCTACCTCGCTATTCTGATCCTCCTGGCGTCCCTGCAGTCTCGGCGGTGTTTCACGCCCCCATGTTCCTTATGGTCGCGGGGAATGCACTCCTGATCTAGCCGCTGACTAACCGCTGACTAACCGCTGACTAACTGCTGACTCGTAAGTGCCGACTCCTAACCTCCCGCCTGCTCCTGCCTTCTCCGGTCTCCTCCTCCCCCCCCCTTGTGTTGCCGGGACGAGTTCTGTGCCGAGGCGACTAACCTTGCTGCAATTGTGAATGCTGCCTGATCCCCTTCCGCATGTGCGGCTCTCTCCTCGTGTCTCCAGCTTTTCCGGACCTTCTCCTCCCCTGTGCCGCGGCGGCCACGGTGCTGTGTCCGCTCTGACTGACAGCTGTTGGACGGACTGCTGGGTTCCATCGGGGGACCCTGCTTCCCTTCTGTTTTGTGGATCGGCGGCTTTGCTGCCATCCTGGTCGGCAACACTGCACTTCAGGCGGACGGACGTACATCCAAGCTGGTGAGATTGTTCCTTTTTTTTTTTCTCTCTGGCTTAGTGTGTATCCATATGCCCTCTGTTTCCAACGCTAACTACTGACTAAAACTGCCTTAGCACCTTGTGATATTTTCAATCCAGATGCTCTGAAGCTTACTGCTAGTACCCTCACTGTTGAGGTGGTCAAAGAGCAAAAGAGGGCGAGGGGGAAAGAGAAAAAAGGAAGAGAAAAAGAGAAGAAGCGAATTATAGATACAAATATAAAGGGAATGAGCCATAAAAGCTATAAAAGCTATAAAGGCACAAAGTGAATATAAAGTGAGGGGAGAAGAGAAGGAAACAAAAAAATAAAAAGAGGATAAATAAAGAAGAAAAAAAAAAAAAAAGAAAAAAAAGAGAAAAGAAAGGGGGAGAGAGAAGGAAAAAAAAAAAAAAAAAAAGGGGGGAGAGAAGAGAGAAGAAAAAAGAGGAGAGAGAAAGAAAAAAAAAAAAAGAAAAAAAAAAAAAAACAAAGGGGAAGGAAAGAAGAAGGGAAGAAAAGGAGGAAAGAAAAAAAGAGAGAGAAGAGGAGAAAAAAAAAAAAAAAAAAAAAAAACAGGAGGCATGGCTCCAAAAGCCAATAGGCGCTCGGCCGACCTCGCTAGTCAGAAACAGGGCACCAAAACTTTTGAAACAACAAGAATAGATCAGTTCCTGAGGTCTCCAAGGGTTAATACGAGGGGCGGACAAAAGGAGCTCGCCTCCAAAAAAAATGATGACCCGGAGGCGACTGAGATAGAATTACAAAAAGCCTCTAGACAACTTGAAGAACAAGAGGGTATAATGGGAGAAATTATGCCCAATGACAATTCCTCTCCGCTAGAAGAAATACTCCTAGCAGTCAAACAAAACGGGGACTTAATACAGGCTGTTACAACCCAACTTGGATTCATCCAGGTTGATGTGGGTTTGATAAGAGATGATTTGTCTAAAATCCGAGACAGAGTTGATAATCTTGAGAGTTCTACTGCCTTGATACAGAAAGAATCCCAAAAAACAAACTCTGAAGTCTCCACATTGAAACTAGAGTGTAATCTCCTAAAGAAAAAGGTGGCGGACCTTGAGGATAGGTCGCGAAGATACAACGTGAGAATAATAGGGATCCCAGAGGGCGCTGAAGAGAAGAATTCTACTCAATTTATACAGAAGTTAATTTTCGAGAATTTCGGAAAAGACTCCTTCTCCCCACTGTTTATGATAGAAAGAGCCCATCGGGTCCCAGGGGGTAAATCGATCCCAGGGAGACAACCTCGGACATTTCTTGTTAAGTTATTGGCTACAGGGGATAGGGATATGCTATTGAGAAGGGCGAGGGAATGTTCACCGGTTATATATAATGATAATAGACTGGCTTTTTTTCCGGATTTTTCAAAAGACATACAAGAAAGGAGACGCACATTTACGACGATAAAGGAGAAGTTAAGAGAAAGGGACATTAAATATTCCCTCATGTTCCCAGCAAAATTGCGGATTATTTTTAAAGATAAAACTCTATTTTTTGATACTCCAGAAAAAGCCGCGGACTGGCTCGAACAAAATGATCAGTGACTTAATAGTTGCAGAATTTGGTGGGAACAATAACCGCTACGGGGGGTCTATACCCCCAATTGCCCCCTTTTTCTTTTTCTTTTTCTTCTGCTTTCTAATGGGGAGGGCCGAGTGTGGGGAGTGCGGGAGGGATGGTCATAGGAGAGAAATCTACTACAATACGTGGTGGATTACCTATATGGGGGGATGGGGTGTGGGGTTCGGGGTGGGAGATGGGCTGTGGTGCGTCAAGTTTATCTACTTTTTTTTTTTTTTTTTTTTTTTTTTTTTTTTTTTTTTTCTCTAACCGCTTTTGATAATGACAACTAGAATCCTTGCCTGGAATATACGTGGATTGGGGGATAGAGGAAAAAGACAAGCGATCTTTGATTTGATACAGGTTCACCTACCAGCAATAGTATGTTTGTTAGAAACTCATCTTACTGAAGAGACCTCTAGGGTGGTCGGCAGGGGATGGGCTGCGCACACGTATCATTCTACCTTTTCCAGCCACTCTAGAGGTGTGACTGTCTTGATACATAGACAGATTGATTTCGTCTGCGAGGCATCCTCTGTCGACCGTCAGGGGAGATTTATCTTTTTGTACTGTAAATTAAGGGGGAAGACATGTATCTTGGCTTTTGTCTATATCCCGCCGCCATTTTCCTTTTTGGTTCTTAATTCTTTGTTATTGTTTATGGATAAATGGCCAGAGTGTCCAACAACGATTATTGGCGACTTCAACTGTGTCATTGATCCTCTGCGTGACAGGGTCTCTACAAGTGTCAGGAGAGATAGCCCGATTCAGGGATCTCCCCTGGCACGGTTTTGTTCTGAGGCGGACTTTGAAGATGTGTGGGGACATCTAGGACAGGGGAAAAGGGCCTTTTCATGCTTCAGTAAAGCAGGTAAATCTATGTCTAGAATAGATCTAGCATTGATAAATAGTAAATATGTGAAATTCGCAAAACGAATGAAATATGAAACAAGGTCAATTTCGGACCATTCACCGCTACTCCTTGAACTCTGTTTAACTCAGGAAAGACACACACAAAAACCCCCTTTTAGATTAAACCCTTACTGGTTAACAGTAATTAAGACACACGAAACAATTCAGAAGGAAATTTGTCGATTTTGGGATAACAACTATGGCTCAGTAAAAATCCAAGTGGTATGGGATACATTTAAGGCATATATGAGGGGAATAATGGTCAGTAATATTGCGAACCTTAGAAAGGAGTATGGGAAAAAACAGAAAAATCTGGAAGAACTCGCATCAATGGCGACACAATCCTTTTATATGAATAAGACGGAGGAGAACAGAGAAAGTATGCAAATGGCCACACAAGCATACTCCAACTTTTTATTGGACAAGGCCCAACAGAGCCTTTTCTTTAAAGGGCAAAAATATTTTGTGGAATCTGGGCGACCTGGTAAACTTTTGGCCAGAGTAATCTCAAGCCAACAATCCAAAAAATATATAGATAATATTAGATTGGTCAATGGTAAGATGGTCAGCGGGCAGGGCCCTGTAGAGAAGGCTTTTGTGGACTATTTTTTGGATTTGTATAAAGCTGATCTAAATATCACAGATGATAAGATGGATGCCTATCTTGATGACATTTCTTTTCCAACTATCTCGGAAGCGCAAAAGAAAGCACTGGAATTGGATGTCTCAATACAGGAACTTGAGGGAGCGATTAAACTATGTTCGGCCAATTCCACCCCTGGCCCAGACGGACTCCCATTTGAATTTTACAATAAATATGGGGACCTTATTTTCCCCAGACTGCTGGAGGTCCTTTCTGATTCAGTGGAGGACGGGAAGCTACCAGATTCAATGTTGGAAGCCGTAATAACATTAATTCCAAAAAAAGGTAAAGACCCCGTAGATCTAGAATCATATAGACCAATCTCACTGCTCAACGCAGATGTAAAGCTCTTTGCGAGGATTTTTGCCACAAGGCTTTCTGGGGTTATCTCCTCCATTGTCCATCCGGATCAGAATGGCTTTATTCCAAATAAGGGCACACACCACAATCTCCATCGGCTCTTTGCTAATATTCAGGCCCCTGGAGGGACCGCTCGCTCCATCCTGTCACTGGATGCCTCTAAGGCCTTTGACCGGGTGGAGTGGCGATTCCTCTGGAAGATTCTGGTAAGGATGGGCTTTGGGGAAAGATTCATAGGCATTCTGAAATTGCTGTACAGATCCCCCAGCGCAAAATTGAGTCTTAATGGAATCCTGACAACTAGCTTTGATTTAAACAGAGGGACGCGTCAGGGCTGCCCACTATCCCCATTGCTATTTGATATTTATATTGAACCTCTTGCGCTGGCCATTAGGCAGGATTATCAAGTCAAGGGATTTGGTACGCTAGGAGCGCAGGACCGTATTTCCTTATACGCGGATGATGTTCTTTTTTTTATAGACCATACGGAAACAACTCTCCCCAGAATTATTCAAATGGTTAAGTCATTCGGTGAGGTGTCCGGTTTTCTTATAAACTGGTCTAAGACCAGTTTGATGCCAATAGACCCCCTGCCACAGAAAGAGGTTCATGTGACGCAGCTGGATATCGTTGATTCTTTTCAGTATCTGGGTTTGATTATCTCATCCAGGGTTCAAAATTTTCTACAACTTAATCTGATCCCCATGGTGACAAAGATTAGAGCTAAAATAGGGATCTGGTTGAGACTTCCCCTGTCTAGAGCTGACCGAGTTTCATTGGTCAAAATGGTGATACTACCACAACTTCTTTATGTGCTTAGGAATACACCCATTTGGATACAGGATAAATATTTTAAACTTATGGAAAGAATAATTAATGATTTAATATGGGGAAGAAAACGAGTGCGAATAAAGTTAGAACATTTGTATAAATCATTGGAGTGCGGGGGTTTAAATCTCCCTTACTTTAAAGGCTATTTCATTGCTACCCAGCTATTGATGTGCTATGAATCAGAAAGTAGTGCATGTCTAGGGAAAATAGTGGGTAGCCACGTTCATGGTAATATATTCACTCTTCTGGAATCTGGGCTATTGAGGAGCCATGAGCAGGGCTATAGCGAGACTATAAAATTACTCCTGAAAGTGTGGGCTACTACTAGGACATGGTTGAAGGTAAAGGGTTCACTTACATTTACGCCTCTTTGGCATAATCTGCACCTCCAAAGGTTAGATGATATTGCAGTTGACACATTTTGGCAAAAAAATAAAATTCTGTATATTTCACAGGTAATTAAGGATAGAGAGATTAAGTCATTTACAGAGATATCACATAATATAGAAAATGTTTCATGGTTTAGATATCTTCAACTGCGTTCAGCATTATCCAGTTTGGATGATAAATCTGTGTTGGATATAGATAGTTCATCTTTTTTGAATGATTGGGTAGGGGGGACACCGCATAGAATGAAGATTTCAAATATATATAAACTATTACTTAAGGCACGATTTAGTGATATACAATCACCAGGACAAAGAGCGTGGGAGATGGACTGTCCGAATATACAAATAGAAGGGTGGGAGAATATTTTTGGGAATCTAGGTTCACTATCCCAGAACTTTAACCATGTGCTAGTACATTTTAATATTTGTCACAGACTATATGTTACCCCTTTATGGATGAATAAATGTGGATTAAGAGACACGTCTAACTGCCCTAAATGTGACACCTTAGGTGCGGATTATTTTCATATGATCTGGACGTGCCCAGAACTTATAAAATACTGGAACAGTATTCACAACTTCATCCGCTACAAATTAAAAATACGAATTCCTCTTGAACCACAAGTGTTTGTGCTTAACGATCTTTCCAAAATAAATAACCATAAGTACCAAAAGATTTTCCTAGGCAGAATACTGATGTTGGCCAGAGTTTTGGTCAGTCGGACCTGGTTTGCTCGATATACTCCAGAGATAAATACATGGATAAACCTAACTAACAAGGTAAAAAACTATGAGAAAATTATGTACAAACAGAGGGAAGCTGAGGAGAAGTGGATCAAGATATGGGGCGGTTGGAGGACTTGATTAGTTTGGATAATCCCTTTTTTTTTTTTTTTTTTTTTTTTTTTTTTTGACGCACCACAGGTATGGGGAGGGGGGTGGTTACGGGGGCAAGGGGAAAGGAAAAAAGGAAAAAATACTTTTGTACTGTAATTCTCTGTTCTTTTATATACTTCAAGTAATAAAGATAAATAAAAAAAAAAAAAAAAAAAAAAAAAAAAAAAAAAATAATCCGTCAGTATTGCTAATGCCAAAAAAAACAGGAGTGGATCTAAAACAGAGATGACACGTGACTAAAATATTTGCGTGTCTTCTGTGTTTTGTACCCACTCCTGCTTTTGACTACCAAATCATAAGCCAATTCTGATGGTACCATACAGGCCTTACAGCTGCTACACAGACAGGATCCGTTGTGCATCTCATTTTATTTTCCTTCTGACAGATCAGAAGAAAGGTCAAATAAATGATGATGTCAGCCAGGCCGAAAGGCAAAATAGTGGCCCAGTCATGAAGTGGGGAAGGTGGGAACAGCATGAGAAGTACACAGAGTGGACCTATGACATATTGATGAGATGGAAGCAGCATGAGGAGACCAAAGAGTGGCCCAATCACAGAGTGTGGAGGCTGCAGCAGCATCAGGAGGAGGCCACAGAGTGGCACAATGACAGAGTCTACAGTTGGCAGCAGCATGAGGAGACCGCAGAGTGACCCAATGACAGAGTGTGGAGGTGGCAGCAGCAGCATCAGGAGGAGGCCACATAGTGCCACAATACCAGAGTCTGGAGGTGGCAATAGCAGCAGCATCAGGTGGATACCACAGAGTGGCAAGGTAACATAGTGTAAGGTGGCAGCAGCAGGATACCACAGAGTGGCAAGGTGACATAGTGTGGAATTGGCAGTAGCAGCAGCATCAGGATACCACAGAGTGGCAAGGTGACATAGTTTGGAGATGGCAGCAGCATCATAATACCACAGAGTGGCAAGGTGACATAGTGTGGAGATGGCAGTAGCAGCAGAAGCAGGAGGATACAACAGAGAGGCAAGGTGACATAGTGTGGAGATGGCAGTAGCGGCAGAAGGATATCACACAGTGGAAAGATGACATAGTGTGGATATGGCAGCAGCAGCAGAATCAGGAGACCACAGAGTGGCAAGGTGACAGTGTGGAGCTGGCAGCAGCAGCAGGAGGATACCACAGAGTGGCAAGGTGACATAGTGTGGAAATGGAAGTAGCATCAGCAGCATCAGGATACCACAGAGTTGCAATGTGACATGGTGTGGAGATGGCAGTAGCAGCAGCATCAGGATACCACAGAGTGGCAATGTGACACAGTGTGGAGATGGCAGCAGCAGCATCAGGAGACCACAACGTGGCAAGGTGACATAATGTGGAGATGGCAGTAGAAGGATACCATACAGTGGCAAGGTGACATAATGCGGAGATGGCAGCAGCATGAGGAGACCACAGTGTGGCAAGGTGACATAGTGTGGAGATGGCAGTAGCAGCAGAAGCAGGAGGATACCACAGAGTGACAAGGTGACATAGTGTGGAGATGGCAGCAGTAGCTACATCAGGAGACCACAAAGTGATCCGGTGACAGAGTGGGGTGGTGGGTGGCAATACCAGTACCCGCTGACGAAGGTGAGTGAAAGAATGAGCACTTGGCATCCGATGTGTGGCATCAGGCGGGTTGCAGCATCAGAGTAGTAGCTGAGGCAGGTAGTCAGATGAAACCGGTCTCTTTTATCAAAGTGTTGGTGTGGCACCATGGATGATCTAGTCTGATGTATCAGGAATTGGTGGTTGGAAATCCTGGCTTATCCACGCCTGATTCATCTTGACAAAGGTCAGTCTCTCCACATTTTGGGTGGACAGGCGAGTTGTCCTTGGGGTAACTATGGCCCATGTCTCACTAAACACCCACTGTGATGCTACACTACTGGCTGGGCAGGACAGCTTTTCCATGGCAAACACTGATAGTATCCTGTTTGGCTGCCCAATGGTCCAGTGGATCTTCAATGTGGGTGGGCAGAGTGTTGTCCAAGTATGCCACCTACTGCTGGTTCAGGTCCTGCTCCAGGTCTTCCTGCTGCTTCTTTTGGTGAGTAGTTTCTTCACTATGCAGGTGATAAAGCTACTCATCAGCGACTGTAGACTCAGGCTGCTGCTGATAGAGCTGGTACTGCTCCTGTCACCCCACCCCTCCCCAGCAGCCATGGAAGTGGAACGTGAGCCCTCTGGTCAGATATGCGAGAGGATGGACGATGGCGCAGATAGCCAGCGGCCAACTGACTACATAGGATGTCTCTGTAGTAGATCAGTTTGTCCTCCATCTCAGTGGGTGTAAAAAAGGCCCCAATTCTGGACCAGTAGTGAGAGTCCAACAAGGTGGAGAGCCAGAAGTCATCCCTTTGCCAAAAGAAGACAATTCGGCTGTCACTACGCAAGGAAGTGAGCATGCATTTGGCCATTTGTGCAAGTGACTCGGAGGGACTCCCTGCCTCCATCTCCACTGCATACTGCCCTGGTATGTTTGGGTCCTCTGTCTCATCTTCCTCATCGCCCTGTAGGCTTCTCTTGCTCCTCCTCTTCTATCACCTGAGTAGAAAAACCACCCATTTCGCTACACATTGCCTGTGCTCCAATGTCCTCCTCACCCTCCTCTTCCAGTTCAGCCCCCACAGGGCTCATGTGGCCATGAGATCTAGGCACCACCTCTCCAGTCCTCTGACCAGCCATTGTTACCACCATCTGTTCCAGGACATGAAGTAGTGGAATGATGTCATTCATCCTGTAGTCCTAACGACTGACAAATAATGTGGCATTGTCAAAGGGCCTGAGCAAATGGCAGGTGTCACGCATGAACTACCACTGGCTGACATCGAAGTTACACAGGCGAATACTCCTATCCGCTTGCATCATCAAGAAATCGTTGATGGCCTTTCTCTGTTTGTATAGTCGGTCCAACTTATGGAGGGTGGAATTCCAATCGGTGGAAACGTCACATATCAGCCTATTTTGGGGGATGCCGTTCTGCTGCTGCAGCTCAAGGAGAGTGTGCTTTGCAGTGTATGAGTGGCTGAAGTGCATGCAAAGTTTCCTGGCCATTTTTAGAATGTCTTGCAGATTGAACACATGTGCCATGCAGGGCGCATGGCTCAGCCTTCCTTGACGCAGCACCGACACAATGTTCTTATAGTTTTCGGTCACCATGGTTCCAATTTTGAGTTGTCGGGGAGAAAGCCAGGATTCAATTTCTTGACGAAGGACGCGGAGCAGTTCCTACCCTGTGTGACTCAGTTTGCCCAGGGAAACGAGGTACAGAACAGCATGACACCACCGTGCCCTGCACATGTGGTATGCCGGAGGGGCACTGTGACTTGTCCCTTCATTGGAGGCTGAGGACATGATGGAGGATGAGGAGCCAGAGGTGGACATTGTCGCAGGTAAACATTTAGAAGAATATGTGCACTACTGTGGTGGATGCAATCAACAAAAACTGAATAAACCCTCATACTGATGTTAAAATTAGACTTTAGCCAATATATCCTTATATGAAGGACATGCCGGAGCCCGCGCACCATGTCAAGGTTTCTCAGGTGGCACGGGACCTAATGCTAATCTACCTGTGCCATATGGGCAGTACCAGGGGCCAGTGGGCGAGTTACAGAAGCGTAAGGTCCAATTGCCTCCAGTGTGAAACCACATATGCAATGGGAGGAGGAAGGAGGCTGTGAGTCCCACCCAGAGCTGACTGATATGATGCAGGCCTCACAGGTGCACCAAATGCTGCCTATAGGTGAAAATCAGGCACATTCAAATTTGGAGTTTATACACCTCCAGTCATACATAAACAAATTACATAACAATATAACGTGGTCTCAGGAAATGCTCAACCCCATATGCAGTTGTGCATTTATAACCGGGGGAGCAAATCCTGCACATGTGATCCGTTGCTCATGGCAATCCCCAGCAAGAAATGCGTACAATTGAGGATGCCCACAGCAAACCACAAGTGCCACATAGGCATCCTACACCAGATAGAAAAATGTGTGGATATAATTGACTATATCAAATAAACGTTTAGAAGAATAGGTGCACTATTGTGGTTGATGAAATCAACAAACTGACTAAACCCTTATGCTGATGTTAAAATGAGACTTTTGCCAATATATCCTTATATGAAGGACATACCGGAGCCCGTGCACCACGTCAAGGTATCTCAGGTGGCACGGGACATTGTCACAGGAGCAACGGCGTTACAATGTGGAGGCGGAAGCGCTGTAACCTGGCCAAGTTGCTGGTGTGGCTCTGCAGGAACCACATTCACCCAGTGGGCCATAAAAGACATGTACTGTCCCTGACCGTAGTTACAGCTCCACACATCGGCGCTGCCGTGCACTTTGGCAGACACCGACAGGCTCAAGGACTGGCCCACGTTCTGTTCTAAATATTTGTGCAGGGCTGG
Source organism: Bufo bufo (assembly GCF_905171765.1). Classification (NCBI taxonomy): domain Eukaryota; kingdom Metazoa; phylum Chordata; class Amphibia; order Anura; family Bufonidae; genus Bufo; species Bufo bufo. Next base: position 449,096,663 of record NC_053389.1, on the reverse strand, counting down.
TACTTCCTTTTTTGCAAAGAAATGACGGCTTGAGACTCTCCACCACGGCTCGGCACAAGCCATCTGTTCTCTGAAAGGTGCAGAGATCACCACTTGGAAAGGGAGGGACTGCAGAACCAGCAACTTGGACAGAAGCATGTTCAGCTTCTGCGCTAGAGATGAACGAATCGAAGCTGACAAAGTCCAATTTAAGGAAAAATTTGATTCTGAACAAATGCGAATTTCCTCGCGCTTCGTGGTAACAAATCGCAATTTTTCCTAACATGGCGGCTGGCCGGCTACAATGGCGGCTAAAATGGCGGCTACACGTGTGAGGACATGGGGCAAGGAACTCTGGGAAGCCGGATGACCCATAATGCTATGCATGCAGCCAATCATGTAGTCCCTGGATTCATTGGAGGCCATTTTGGCACCATAGAGATACAAACCAAAAGAGGCCCAGCATGCATGTGGGACCTACACTTCCTGAATTTCATGGTCGCTGTTATGGCACCCAACAGGTGAGTTTAGTGCTAGGACCCGTCTTATAGAGATCACCTTGGCGTGCGGCAGACAGGCTCAAAATATTTTGGACAAAATGTATTTGCTAAGCATCTCTAATTTATTAGCATAGCATTGGCAATACAATATACCTTTGTACTTTATTTGGTTTGTAGAGTGCTGTTGCATTATGTGTTGTTCTATATGTATTTTCAGCCATAGCAACGTGCACCTGCGCATTGGGATGTGCTGACCCCCCCCCTTTTTTGTTTTGTAGTTTGTATGGGAGACGTGGCTGACTCCTATTTGGTCGTGCACTCCTGTGGCCTGTTTTGCGTCATGGGCTGATTTTAATTAGCATGAGTACATAGTTTGCTCAACATGCATGCTGGTATTTGTAGTCCCTGGATTCATTGGAAGCCATTTTGGCACCGTAGAGATATAAACCAAAAGAGGCCCAGCATGCATGTGGGACCTACACTTCCTGAATTTCATGGTCGCTGTTATGGCACCCAACAGGTGAGTTTAGTGTTAGGACCCATCTTATAGAGATCCCCTTGGCGTGCGGCAGACGGGCTCAAATAATTTTGTACAAAATGAATTTGCTAAGCATCTCTAATTTATTAGCATAGCATTGGCAATATAATATACCTTTGTACTTTATTTGGTTTGTAGAGTGCTGTTGCATTATGTGTTGTTGCATTATTGTTTTGTAATCAGAAGCCAGCCAGCCCGGTGATGTCACAGCCCTATAAATAAGGCGGCCATCTTAGAGTCTGCCATTCACTACCTTTGTTCAGGCACAGACGTGTAAGTAGGCACTAGGGAGAGTGAAAGAAAAACTAATTGTGATATACTGTACTAGTGTAGGGAAAGGATAGTGAGAGAAATCATTTCACAGGCAGGGAGAGACATGTGCAGATGCTAGGGAGAGTCATAGGAAAATCCTCATTGTGAAAAAAAGCGATTTACAAGTGCAGGGAAACATTACTTGGGGATCCAGATAGTCTCATAATACAGCTCTGTCATTCCAGCAATTAGTTATTGGGGTGCAAGTGCTATGTTGAAAAGCCTTTAGTGGCTTTTATCTGTGGAAAAAGATAAATATATAAGCAGGTCACTTTTGCTGTTAAGTGCGCTGATATCATTTAGTGGCCTATTTCAATACAATACGAGCAATATTTACGCAGGTCACTTTTGTTGTTATTTGCGCTAAAAGCGTTTATTGCCATATTTCTAGAGAAAAAGAGAAAAATAGACTGTTCATATTTGCTGTTATTTGCTCTAAAAGCGTTTCTTGTCATATTTTACTACAATACGAGAGAATTAGACATAGTTCACATTTGGTGTTATTTGCACTAAAAGCGTTTATTGTCATATTTCGCTACAATACAAGAAAAATAGAAGCAGTTCACATTTGTTGTTATTTGCGCTAAAAGCGTTTATTGCCATATTTATAGAGAAAAAGAGAAAAATAGACTAAATTCATATTTGCTGTTATTTGCACTAAAAGCGTTTCTTGTCGTATTTCACTACAATACGAGAAAAATAGACGCAGTTCACATTTGGTGTTATTTGCGCCAAAAGCGTTTATTGCCATATTTCACTACAGTACGAGAAAAATAAACGCAGTTTACATTTGGTGTTATTTGCGCTAAAAGCGTTTATTGCTATATTTCTAGAGAAAAATAGAAATATATGGCAGAGAAAAGCAGGCAACACCACCTATCTGGAATAAGCGTGGAACAATAGAAATACCTTTAGATTATTTATTATGAGATGCCACACATTAAAAATGGCCAATGTTTATGAAATATTACAATAAAATAAAATACAATACACTGAATAAAATACAATTAATAAAAATACAATTGATAAAAATATATCAGGATGAGGTCTCCTGGAATAATGTCTCATGAGATAATTTGCGGCAGAGAGCAATACAAATCCACCTGTTGGTGTTTGCCTGATAGGACTGTCTCTGTGAGACTCTTACCGCTCAGTAGTACCGATGCTGTAAATGTATAGTTAGCTTCCACGGAGTGGCGAAGAAATATCGTCAGCAGGACTCTGGATTATAAACGCTGAATACTGAACAAGCGTGCAGCTTGAAGTAAGTGGTCACACAACGGTGAAAGATGCAGACACCGGAGCGCAGGACGCTGGATGCTGAGTGTTCAGCTCGGAGGGCGTGCTCTCGATCAGGTGATCCTATGTATCAGATGTTCCGATCAGCTGGTATGTATCGCCCAATCACGTACTGCTCAGGTCCTTGTACCCAGAGGTAACTTGACCCAGCGTAAATCCAGATCCAGGTCCTAAATTGCAGTGTTGGTGGATGAATATTTAAAGAGTAAATTCTCTATGTCCACGGAATCTTTTGTACTTAGGGTCCGGACCAGTACATAGATATAGAAGTTGCGTAGTCCGCTAGACGCGTTTCGAGGCCTCCTGCCTCTTCCTCAGTAGCTACTGAGGAAGAGGCAGGAGGCCTCGAAACGCGTCTAGCGGACTACGCAACTTCTATATCTATGTACTGGTCCGGACCCTAAGTACAAAAGATTCCGTGGACATAGAGAATTTACTCTTTAAATATTCATCCACCAACACTGCAATTTAGGACCTGGATCTGGATTTACGCTGGGTCAAGTTACCTCTGGGTACAAGGACCTGAGCAGTACGTGATTGGGCGATACATACCAGCTGATCGGAACATCTGATACATAGGATCACCTGATCGAGAGCACGCCCTCCGAGCTGAACACTCAGCATCCAGCGTCCTGCGCTCCGGTGTCTGCATCTTTCACCGTTGTGTGACCACTTACTTCAAGCTGCACGCTTGTTCAGTATTCAGCGTTTATAATCCAGAGTCCTGCTGACGATATTTCTTCGCCACTCCGTGGAAGCTAACTATACATTTACAGCATCGGTACTACTGAGCGGTAAGAGTCTCACAGAGACAGTCCTATCAGGCAAACACCAACAGGTGGATTTGTATTGCTCTCTGCCGCAAATTATCTCATGAGACATTATTCCAGGAGACCTCATCCTGATATATTTTTATCAATTGTATTTTTATTAATTGTATTTTATTCAGTGTATTGTATTTTATTTTATTGTAATATTTCATAAACATTGGCCATTTTTAATGTGTGGCATCTCATAATAAATAATCTAAAGGTATTTCTATTGTTCCACGCTTATTCCAGATAGGTGGTGTTGCCTGCTTTTCTCTGCCATACACTTCATTTTTTAATTGGGTGAGTGACCCAATCAGCAGTGAACCCACCACAATCCGTTCATCTTAAATGTTGAGCCTCCCTATCTTGTCAAAAATAGAAATAGTTCATATTTGGTGTTATTTGCGCTAAAAGCATTTCTTGTCATATTTATAGAGAAAAAGAGAAAAATAGACTTAGTTCATATTTGGTGTTATTTGCGCTAAAAGCGTTTCTTGTCATATTTCACTACAGTACGAGAAAAATAAACGCAGTTCACATTTGGTGTTATTTGCGCTAAAATCGTTTATTGCCATATTTCTAGAGAAAAATAGACATAGTTCATATTTGGTGTTATTTGTGCTAAAAGCGTTTCTTGTCATATTTCACTACAGTACGAGAAAAATAGACGCAGTTTTCATTTGGTGTTATTTGCGGTAAAAGCGTTTATTGCCATATTTCTAGAGAAAAATAGATCATATTTGCTGTTATTTGCGCTAAAAGCTTTTCTTGTCATATTTCACTACAATACGAGAAAAATAGACACACTTCACATTTGGTGTTATTTGTGCTGAAAGCGTTTCTTGTCATATTTCACTACAGTACGAGAAAAATAGACGCAGTTTTCATTTGGTGTTATTTGCGCTAAAAGCGTTTAATGCCATATTTCTAGAGAAAAATAGATCATATTTGCTGTTATTTGCGCTAAAAGCTTTTCTTGTCATATTTCACTACAATACGAGAAAAATAGACGCAGTTCGCATTTGGTGTTATTTGCGGTAAAAGCAGTTATTGCCATATTTCTAGAGAAAAAAAGAACAATAGACTAAGTTCATATTTGCTGTTATTTTCCCTAAAAGCGTTTATTGTCAAATTTCACTCCAATACAAGAAAAATAGAAGCAGTTCACATTTGGTGTTATTTGAGCTAAAAGCGTTTATTGTCATATTTCTAGAGAAAAAGAGAAAAATATTTGCAGTTCACTTTTTCTGTTATTTACTTAGAAATCCTTTAGTGGCCGATTTTAGTCCAATACGAGAAATATATACGCAGTTCACTTTTGCTGTTATTTACGCTGAAATCGTTTTGTTGCCAATTTCAAATCCTTTTGTTGCCTATCTCAGTAAAAAAAGAAAAATATATTTGGCGCTTTAGGGGTGTTTTAATTTGCTTTTTATTTATTTAGTTCAGCTAAAAGTATGTCAGACAGAGAAGTTCCAGGCCCTGCACAGGGGAGTGTCAGAGGCGTAAATGATTCCGGCACAGGCACAAGTCGCAGCAATGTAAGGGGGCGTGGCAGCAGGGGTTTCTTCCCGAGGCCTCAGGTCCACAAGTCAGCTAGCGGTCGTGTCTTGACCAGCAACCCAGTGGTTCTTGATTGATTGACTGAATCTTCGACTTCATCGCAAGTGACAGCAGCACCAGCAACCTGAGTCTACAGTCGCTGATGAGCAGATTTCTTCACCTGCATAGTGAAGAAACTACTCACCAGCAGCAGCAGGTAGACCTGGAGCAGGACCTGAACCAGCAGAAGGTGGCATACTTTGATAGCATCCTGCCAGCCGTCATAGAAGATCAGCTGAACTACTGAGCAGCCAAAATGGATTTGTGGCCGCAACTGGCCGAGTTTGCCCTGTAAAAGCTGTCCTACCTGGCTAGTAGTGTGGCATCAGAGCAGGTGTTTAGTGCAGCGGGGGCCATAGTTATCCCAAAAAGAATTTGTCTGTCCACCCAAAATGTGTAGAGACTTACTTTTGTCAAGATGAATCAGGTGTGGATCAGCCAGGATTTCCACCCACAGATGCCTGATGCATTAGATTTAGAGTTGAGCGAACACCTGGATGTTCGGGTTCGAGAAGTTCGGCCGAACTTCCCGTAAATGTTCGGGTTCGGGATCCGAACCCGAACCGAACTTCGTCCCGAACCCGAACCCCATTGAAGTCAATGGGGACCCGAACTTTTGGGCACTAAAAAGGCTGTAAAACAGCCCAGGAAAGAGCTAGAGGGCTGCAAAAGGCAGCAACATGTAGGTAAATCCCCTGCAAACAAATGTGGATAGGGAAATGAATTAAAATTAAAATTAAAAAAATAAAAATGAACCAATATCAATTGGACAGAGGTCCCATAGCAGAGAATCTGGCTTCACGTCAGCAGAGAATCAGTCTCTTCATGCCATAGCAAAGAATCTGGCTTCATGTCAGCAGAGAATCAGTCTCTTCATGCCATAGCAGAGAATCTGGCTTCATGTCAGCGCAGAATCAGTCTTCATGTCATAGCAGAGAATCAGGCTTCACGTCACCCACCACTGGAACAGGCCACTGTCACACATTTAGGCCCCGGCACCCAGACAGAGGAGAGCGGTCCCGTAACAGAGAATCTGGCCTTATTTCAGCGCAGAATCTGTCTTCATGTCATAGCAGAGAATCAGGCTTCACGTCACCCACCACTGGAACAGGCTACTGTCACACATTTAGGCCCAGGCACCCAGGCAGAGGAGAGCGGTCCCGTAACAGAGAATCTGGCCTTATGTCAGCGCAGAATCTGTCTTCATGTCATAGCAGAGAATCAGGCTTCTTGTCAGCCACCACTGGAACAGGCCACTGTCACACATTTAGGCCCAGGCACCCAGGCAGAGGAGAGAGGTCCCGTAACAGAGAATCTGGCCTTATGTCAGCGCAGAATCTGTCTTCATGTCATAGCAGAGAATCAGGCTTCACGTCACCCACCACTGGAACAGGCCACTGTCACACATTTAGGCCCCGGCACCCAGACAGAGGAGAGCGATCCCGTAACAGAGAATCTGGCCTTATGTCAGCGCAGAATCTGTATTCATGTCATAGCAGAGAATCAGGCTTCACGTCACCCACCACTGGAACAGGCCACTGCCACACATTTAGGCCCAGGCACCCAGGCAGAGGAGAGAGGTCCCGTAACAGAGAATCTGGCCTTATGTCAGCGCAGAATCTGTCTTCATGTCATAGCAGAGAATCAGGCTTCACGTCAGCCACCACTGGAACAGGCCACTGTCACACATTTAGGCCCAGGCACCCAGGCAGAGGAGAGAGGTCCCGTAACAGAGAATCTGGCCTTATGTCAGCGCAGAATCTGTATTCATGTCATAGCAGAGAATCAGGCTTCACGTCACCCACCACTGGAACAGGCCACTGTCACACATTTAGGCCCCGGCACCCAGACAGAGGAGAGCGGTCCCGTAACAGAGAATCTGGCCTAATGTCAGCGCAGAATCTGTCTTCATGTCATAGCAGAGAATCAGGCTTCATGTCAGCCACCACTGGAACAGGCCACTGTCACACATTTAGGCCCAGGCACCCAGGCAGAGGAGAGCGGTCCCGTAACAGAGAATATGTCCTTATGTCAGCGCAGAATCTGTATTCATGTCATAGCAGAGAATCAGGCTTCACGTCACCCACCACTGGAACAGGCCACTGTCACACATTTAGGCCCCGGCACCCAGACAGAGGAGAGAGGTCCCGTAACAGAGAATCTGGCCTTATGTCAGCGCAGAATCTGTCTTCATGTCATAGCAGAGAATCAGGCTTCACGTCAGCCACCACTGGAACAGGCCACTGTCACACATTTAGGCCCAGGCACCCAGGCAGAGGAGAGTGGTCCCGTAACAGAGAATCTGGCCTTATGTCAGCGCAGAATCTGTATTCATGTCATAGCAGAGAATCAGGCTTCACGTCACCCACCACTGGAACAGGCCACTGTCACACATTTAGGCCCCGGCACCCAGACAGAGGAGAGGTTCATTCAACTTTGGGTTGCCCCACAATATAATGGTAAAATGAAATAAAAAATAGTATTGAATGAGGAAGTGCCCTGGAGTAGAATAATATATTGTTAAGGGGAGGTAGTTAATATCTAATCTGCACAAGGGATGGACAGGTCCTGTGGGATCCATGCCTGGTTCATTTTTATGAACGTCAGCTTGTCCACATTGGCTGTAGACAGGCGGCTGCGTTTGTCTGTAATGACGCCCCCTGCCGTGCTGAATACACGTTCAGACAAATTGCTGGCCGCTGGGCAGGCCAGCACCTCCAAGGCATAAAAGGCTAGCTCTGGCCACGTGGACAATTTGGAGACCCAGAAGTTGAATGGGGCCGAACCATCAGTCAGTACGTGGAGGGGTGTGCACAGGTACTGTTCCACCATGTTAGTGAAATGTTGCCTCCTGCTAACACGTTCCGTATCAGGTGGTGGTGCACTTAGCTGTGGCGTGTTGACAAAACTTTTCCACATCTCTGCCATGCTAACCCTGCCCTCAGAGGAGCTGGGCGTGACACAGCTGCGTTGGCGACCTCTTGCTCCTCCTCTGCCTTCGCCTTGGGCTTCCACTGGTTCCCCTGTGACATTTGGGAATGCTCTCAGTAGCGCGTCTACCAACGTGCGCTTGTACTCGCGCATCTTCCTATCACGCTCCAGTGTAGGAAGTAAGGGATCCAGCAGGGTGGCAACCCAGTAGTCCGCACACACGTTAAAATGTGGGCAACTCTGCTGTCGTTGCGCAGGCACTGCAGCATGTAGTCGCTCATGTATGCCAGGCTGCCCAGAGGTAAGGACAAGCTGTCCTCTGTGGGAGGCGTATCGTCATCGTCCTGTGTTTCCCCCCAGCCACGCACCAGTGATGGGCCCGAGCTGCTTTGGGTGCCACCCCGCTGTGAACATGCTTCATCCTCATCCTCCTCCACCTCCTCCTCATCCTCGTCCTCCTCGTCCTCCAGTAGTGGGCCCTGTCTGGCCACATTTGTACCTGGCCTCTGGTGTTGCAAAAAACCTCCCTCTGAGTCACTTCAAAGAGACTGGCCTGAAAGTGCTAAAAATGACCCCTCTTCCTCCTCTTCCTCCTGGTCCACCTCCTCTTCCATCATCGCCCTAAGTGTTTTCTCAAGGAGACATAGAAGTGGTATTGTAACGCTGATAACGGAGTCATTGCCACTGGCCATGTTGGTGGAGTACTCGAAACAGCGCAACAGGGCACACAGGTCTCGCATGGAGGCCCAGTCATTGGTGGTGAAGTGTGTCTGATCCGCAGTGCGACTGACCCGTGCGTGCTGCAGCTGAAACTCCACTATGGCCTGCTGCTGCTCGCACAGTCTGTCCAGCATATGCAAGGTGGGCACGTCGCATATGAGCGGGAAGGCTGAAGTTACGCTGTAGCGCAGACAGGCGAGCAGCGGCAGGGTGTGAACGCCGGAAGCGCGAACAGACGGCCCGCACTTTATGCAGCAGCTCTGACATGTCGGGGTAGTTGCGAATGAACTTCTGCACCACCAAATTCAGCACATGCGCCAGGCAAGGGATGTGCGTCAAACTGGCTAGTCCCAGAGCTGCAACGAGATTTCGCCCATTATCGCACACCACCAGGCCGGGCTTGAGGCTCACCGGCAGCAACCACTCGTCGGTCTGTTGTTCTATACCCCGCCACAACTCCTGTGCGGTGTGGGGCCTGTCCCCCAAACATATGAGTTTCAGAATGGCCTGCTGACGTTTACCCCGTGCTGTGCTGAAGTTGGTGGTGAAGGTGTGTGGCTGACTGGATGAGCAGGTGGAAGAAGAGGAGGAGGAAGCTGAGTAGGAGGAGGAGGAGACAGGAGGCAAAGAATGTTGCCCTGCGATCCTTGGCGGCGGAAGGACGTGCGCCAAATAGCTCTCCGCCTGGGGCCCAGCCGCCACTACATTTACCCAGTGTGCAGTTAGGGAGATATAGCGTCCCTGGCCGTGCTTACTGGTCCACGTATCTGTGGTTAGGTGGACCTTGCCACAGATGGCGTTGCGCAGTGCACACTTGATTTTATCGGACACTTGTTTGTGCAGGGAAGGCACGGCTCTCTTAGAGAAGTAGTGGCCGCTGGGAAAATACTGTGGGACAGCAAGTGACATGAGCTGTTTGAAGCTGTGTGTGTCCACCAGCCTAAATGACAGCATTTCATAGGCCAGTAGTTTAGAAATGCTGGCATTCAGGGCCAGTGATCGAGGGTGGCTAGGTGGGAATTTACGCTTTCTCTCAAATGTTTGTGAGATGGAGAGCTGAACGCTGCCGTGTGACATGGTTGAGATGCTTGGTGACGCAGGTGGTGGTGTTGGTGGTACATCCCATGTTTGCTGGGCGGCAGGTGCCAACGTTCCTCCAGAGGCAGAGGAAGAGGCTGAGGCGGCAGCAGCAGCAGAAGAGGCAGAGGCGGCAGCAGCAGAAGAGGTAGCAGGGGGAGCATGAGTAACTTCCTTGTTTTTAAGGTGTTTACTCCACTGCAGTTCATGCTTTGCATGCAGGTGCCTGGTCATGCAGGTTGTGCTAAGGTTCAGAACGTTAATGCCTCGCTTCAGGCTCTGATGGCACAGCGTGCAAACCACTCGGGTCTTGTCGTCAGCACATTGTTTGAAGAAGTGCCATGCCAGGGAACTCCTTGAACCTGCCTTTGGGGTGCTCGGTCCCAGATGGCGGCGGTCAGTAGCAGGCGGAGTCTCTTGGTGGCGGGTGTTCTGATTTTGCCCACTGCTCCCTCTTTTGCTACGCTGTTGGCTCGGTCTCACCACTGCCTCTTCCTCCGAACTGTGAAAGTCAGTGGCACGACCTTCATTCCATGTGGGGTCTAGGACCTCATCGTCCCCTGCATCGTCTTCCACCCAGTCTTGACCCCTGACCTCCTGTTCAGTCTGCACACTGCAGAAAGACGCAGAAGTTGGCACCTGTGTTTCGTCATCATCAGAGACGTGCTGAGGTGGTATTCCCATGTCCTCATCATCAGGAAACATAAGTGGTTGTGCGTTAGTGCATTCTATCTCTTCCACCCCTGGTGAAGGGCTAGGTGGATGCCCTTGGAAAACCCTGGCAGCAGAGTCTTCAAACAGCATAAGAGACTGCTGCATAACTTGAGGCTCAGACAGTTTCCCTGATATGCATGGGGGTGATGTGACAGACTGATGGGCTTGGTTTTCATGCGCCATCTGTGCGCTTTCTGCAGAAGACTGGGTGGGAGATAATGTGAACGTACTGGATGCACTGTCGGCCACCCAATTGACTAATGCCTGTACCTGCTCAGGCCTTACCATCCTTAGAACGGCATTGGGCCCCACCAAATATCCCTGTAAATTCTGGCGGCTACTGGGTCCTGAGGTAGTTGGTTCACTAGGACGTGTGGCTGTGGCAGAACGGCCACGTCCTCTCCCAGCACCAGAGGGTCCACTAACACCACCACGACCATGTCCACGTCCGCGTCCCTTATTAGATGTTTTCCTCATTGTTCCCGTTCACCACAATTTTGAGAATGGCAAATTTGGGAATGCTTTTTCAACCCAGAACAAAAAGTCTGCTTTGACGGTCACTACAAATAACTTGACCAGCTAAAACTGTGCAGATTTGGTTGAATAGAGATGTGAGACCTGTTTTTTTTTTCGCTGTGTGACAGTTATAGGTTTAATCACAGAATGACACTTCTATCAGCACGCTAGCGTGTGTCTTAGGTTTTTCTGAATGATACTATCAATAACTTTAATGGAAGATTTTCTTTTTGGGATAGATTTCAAGTAGGCCTGAAATACCACAAACTAGTTATTTTCAGAATGGCAAATTTGGGAATGCTTTTTCAACCCAGAACAAAAAGTCTGCTTTGACGGTCACTACAAATAACTTGACCAGCTAAAACTGTGCAGATTTGGTTGAATAGAAATGTCAGGTCTATTTTTTAGGCGCTGGGTGACAGGCTCAACTTGCCCCTGATGTAATATATGGCCAAAAAATAACCAGACTGTTGATGGTTATATGCACTTGGGTGAAACAGGCTCAGCCTGCAGCTGATGTAGTATATGGCCAAAAAATAATCAGACTGTTGATGGTTAAATGCACTTGGGTGAAACAGGCTCAGCCTGCAGCTGATGTAGTATATGGCCAAAAAATAACCAGACTGTTGATGGTTAAATGCACTTCGGTGACACAGGCTCAGCCTGCAGCTGATGTAGGATATAGCACAAAATAACCACACTATCGATGGTTAAATACACTTGGTGATAGCTCGTGCTGGCGCACCACAAGTCACAAAATGGCCGCCGATCACCCCAGAAAAAAAGTGATCTAAAAACGCTCTGGGCAGCCTCAAAAAAGTGAGCAAGTCAATAATAGCACTTCAATGATCCACAGCTGCAGATCGATCACAGAATGAAGTCTTTTGGAGGAGTTAATCTGCCTAATCTAGCCCTAACGTCGCAGCTGCAACCTCTCCCTATACTGATCATAGCAGAGACATGTGCGGCGCTACGTGACTCCAGCTTAAATAGAGGCTGGGTCACATGGTGCACTGGCCAATCACAGCCATGCCAATAGTAGGCAAGGCTGTGATGGCCTCTTGGGGCAAGTAGTATGACGCTTGTTGATTGGCTGCTTTGCAGCCTTTCAAAAAGCGCCAAGAAAGCGCCGAACACCGAACCCGAACCCGGACTTTTACGAAAATGTTCGGGTCCGTGTCACGGACACCCCAAAATTCGGTACGAACCCGAACTATACAGTTCGGGTTCGCTCATCCCTATTTGTGAGCTCTCCAAATCATAAAGAGTTTTTTAAGGGAAAGAAGTGGAATGTTATGCAATGGCCAAGTCAATCACCTGACCTGAATCCGATTGAGCATGCATTTCACTTGCTGAAGACAAAACTGAAGGGAAAATGCCCCAAGAGCAAACAGGAACTGAAGACAGTTGCAGTAGAGGCCTGGCAGAGCATCACCAGGGATGAAACCCAGCATCTGGTGATGTCTATGCATTCCAGACTTCAGGCTGTAATTGACTGCAAAAGATTTGAAACCAAGTATTAAAAAGTGAAAGTTTAATTTATGTGTATTATTCTGTCCCATTACTTTTGGTCCTTTAACAAGTGGGAGGCACATATGCAAACTTTTGTAATTCCTACACCGTTCATCTGATTTGGATGTTAAATACCCTCAAATTAAAGCTGACAGTCTGCAGTTAAAGCACATCTTGTTTGTTTCACTTCAAATTTGTGGTGGTGTATAGAGCCAAAAATGTTGGAATTGTGTCGATGTCCCAATATTTATGGACCTGACTGTAGGCCATCAGGATCCCTCCTTCATATGCTCAAGTAACACTCACAAGAGAACTGTATTTAAAAAAGTAAACTAGCCCCCAGGAGTTATGTCTCCCTCCCTCCATCCAGTCCAGGTCTACTTGACTTCTTCTGGCACGAGAGAGCCAGCAGGTGACACTGATTGGTTGGGACATTTTATAGGAGTGTACTGTACTTCAGCATTGCTAAGTTTATGTTGGACAGTTTCCCTAGATTTAACCCCTTATCACATAATACTGTACATGCATGTCATTATGCACAAGGGATTGTATGGAGCAAGCTGCTGCGCTAAGCCCACTATATGAAAGGCAATATACAGCAGCAATGACCATGATCGACGATGATGCCAAAACTGTTCATTTTACCCCTCAGATGCCACGTTCAATAGTGATTTCAGCATCTGTGAGGTTAGGCAGAGGGATTCAGCAACCTATGCCTTCAATCAGAGATCCTGCAGTGAAATCGCAGGGCTCCGATCGATTACTAAGACAGCCTGGGGCCTGCTGAAATTTCCCAGCACAGCTCAGTAGGCAAATCATCAGAATCTCATTGACCGTAATGGATCTCTATTATTATTTTTAAAAGTTCAAGTCACCCCAAAAATTTTGTAACAGTAATCAAAAAGTTGTATATACCCCATAAATGGTATCAATAAAAATTAAAGTTCAGCCTGCAAAAACAAAGCCATCATACAGCTCTGTAGACTGAAATATAAAAAAGTTATGGTCAGAACATGGCAATGCAAATTTGGTGTCTCCAGAATTGTATTGAGCCACAGAATAAGGACGTCAGGGCATTTTTACCACACAGTGACTCCTGTAATATCAAAACCCAAAAATCCTTGCCGTTTTTTTTTTTTTTTTTTTATCTCACAAATAATTTTTTTCATGTCTTCCAATACAAGACATGGTAAATTAAATGATGCCATTAAAAATGTATCTTATCCCGCAAAAAAAAATAAGCCTTCATATGGCTGTGTGAATGGAAAATTTAAAAAAAGGTTATGGCTGTTGGAATGTGTGGAGGAAAAATAAAAATTGAAAAAACAAAAACAGGCCCAGTCCTTAAGGGGTTACATTTCTCTGATGATCCTTTATGATAAAATGTGTAAGAACAACAAAATTACAAAAGAGACTGAGGTTCACTGTCAGATCCCCCTTTACAGGGTGGTAGCCCAATCATCCATGAGTGCTAGCTCTCCAGGGAAAAGACAGGAAAGGGACTGCTGAATTAAACTTGTTGACTTGTGACCTATGTTTACAGTTTTTGTTTTTTTTCTACACATTATCTATTTATTTATCCAATAAAAGTTCAGCTTTATTTTGCACAAACAAGCTTTATCAGTAAGGTATTGTACAAGCATATGTTTTTCAACAATAGACTACTGGATTGAAAACTCTCTTTTTAGGTGCTAAGCATTGTTCTCTTGGCTTCATCAGCTCACAGGACAGGATAAGTCCCTGCAGCCGGGCAGGCTCCACAATCTTTCTGCTTAATGATGTGACAAAGTGCTCCACAATCGATCTATGCAGTCTTAGAGAGAACTGTGCAGCTGTATGGCAGTTTTTACCATACATCTGCACAATTATCTCTATGAAAAGTATCTATGAAAATGTCAGGAAGAAAACAGGAAGTGAACCAACATAAATGCTAGAATTGATCTACTCACCATAGATGACCAGGGATCCTTACATTTACCCCTTTCATTCTAGTAAACTCCATGGGATTCGGACATTAACTCCCTCAGTGCCTGCCCCCCCCCCCCCCTCAAGGATACTAAGTGTCACTTTGGTAGACCTGAATGCTTTTTAATATCATTTGCCTGGCTACTATGTGGTCCTTTATATCTGTATGCTTTATATCAAATTTTTAGGATGCTATATGTTATATTTAATATGATTCTGTATGATTTAATGTGATTCTGTATTGGCCAGCTTACTCAATAGCTATAAAAACTGAGAGGAAACACTGGTGTAAATTTCATTTGTGCAAGGATATCTTTTCCTACTGTGTCATTATCTGTCAATTATGTGCTATACGGCACTGTGTAACATTGTATTATTTTATGAATAAAAACTAATAATAACATAGGATTTTTATGTTCTAGGACCTATAATAAACTGAATTGCTAAAAGTTGTACTTGGGTCTCAAGAGGTGAACATCATCAATAGACTCAAAATCCTAATAGAAGTTCAATTACAGTGCAGTATTACACAAATGAAATGCTACTACTATGTAAGCTGCATGTAATGTAGGTTATCATCTGTTATTGAAACACATAAATGATATGCAGTCATAAACTTAAGGGAGAAGAACATTTTAGATTTAACAGTAATTTCCTTTACTTATCTTGAACTGAGCTTGAGTTACACAATATATTCACATCTACAGAAGAATTTATGAACAATGTGCATTGCATTGAGTTATGTCAGAATGTCAGATGACATTGGGATTCTCTTATTTATTTTTAAACGTATTACTAGAGAAGGGTAAAAAATAATATTTTTCTAGATTGTTTAAAATGCTTTTTCCATCTTGCTAGGATATGTCATCTCCTTGCAATTCTAGGGTGTCCACACACTTTGACCCATCACTAATCTTGAGAATGGATGGGTTATAGTGCTAATTTAATGCTGCATCGCCTTCAAGATGTTCCCTGCTTCCAAACATTGTCTGTGCAGTAAAACTACAGCATAAACTCACTTATAAAGGGCCATTGTGCAATTTATTGCACAGTGACACTTAGGCTATCTGGTACCTCTGATAAAAAAAAAAATTACATTATGAATTGCAAAATTACCAAATTCAAAAACAGTAAACACTGTTAAACTTACCAAAATTATTTATAAAATTGCTTGGTTCAGGTGTTTTTTGCCTTTAACATTGCAAACAGTTACATAAAAGAAAACGCACAACCACAAAATCTGTGAAAAACATTGCAAATAGTATAGGTAGTGCCTTTAATGCTGGGTTGACACATGGTGGCTGCCACATGTGGCTGAAACACCACATATGGCAACCAATAGTTGCATGCATTTAAAGGTAATACCTCTGTTTTACCCATAAAATTATGCAGCCATTGACCACACACAAGCCCAGGATCCTCACGCTCAGTACCAAGCATTGGTTGTAATGGTGTAAAGCCACTCAATCTTAGTGTAGTGGAAATGTGTTCTCTAATGTAATGTATAACATTTCATCACATGGCAGTCTAATGAATGAATATGGGTTTCTTGAAATTTGATTTGTGTCCAATTCTCTCGCTATCTCTCTCTCTGTGATATGCCAGAAATTAATCACAAGAAATTTGGGTTTGTTAGAATCCCAATTTTTTAGGGACTTCAGAATGAGTTCCAAATGCAAAGATTTGGAACCGGACTTTTAAGATATTTGATGTGCTTTGATTGTAGTTACATTTGTGGGTATAATAAATCTGTTGGTTTTATATTGATACAGTCCCGATCAAAAGTTTAAGACCACTTGAAAAATGGCAAAAAATCATATTTAGCATGGCTGGATCTTAACAAGGTTCTAAGTAGAGCTTCAACATGCAACAAGAAGAAATTGGAGTGAGACAAAACATTTTTTGAACATTCAATTTAATGAAAACAACAAATAAACTGAAACAGGCTGTTTTTCAGCTGATCAAAAGTTTAGGACCACATCTGTGCAAAGATGTGGATTCATTGTAATTTTCTGTCATGTAGTCACACGTTGTGATGGCAAAGGCAAAAAAAACTTTCCCTTTTTGAACATGGTCGGGTTGTTGAACTGCATAAGCATTGTCTCTCACAGCGCACCATCGCTGCTGAGGTGGGACCCAGTAAGACAGTCATTTGGAATTTCTTAAATGATCCTGAGGGTTATGGAACAAAAAAGTCAAGTGGAAGACCTAAAAAAATGTCATCAGCACTGAGCCGGAGGATCCAATTGGCTGTCCGTCAAGACACTGGACGATCCTCAACCCAAATTAAGGCCCTTACTGGTGCTGACTGCAGCCCCATAACCATCAGATGGCATCTGAGACTGAAGGGCTTCAAAAACAAAAAAAGTCTTCAAAGACCTCGTCTCCTTGAACGCCACAGAACTGCTCGTTTGGACTTTGCAAGAGAGCACCAAACATGGGACATTCAAAGGTGGAAGAAAGTTTTATTCTCTGATGAGAAAAAATATAACCTTGATGGCCTGATGGTTTCCAACGTTACTGGCATGACAAGCAGATCCCACCTGAGATGTTTTCTACGCACCACAGTGGAGGGGGCGCCATAATGGTCTGGGGTGCTTTTTCCTTCAGTGGAACAATGGAGCTTCAGAAAGTGCAGGGGCGTTAAACGGCCGCTGGCTATGTCCAGGTCCTAAACTTTTGATCAGCTGAAAAACAGCCTGTTTCAGTTTATTTGTTGTTTTCATTAAATTGAATGCTCAAAAAATGTTTTGTCTCACTTCCATTTCTTCTTGTTGCATGTTGAAGCTCTACTTGGAACCTTGTTAAGATCCAGCCATGCTAAAAATGATTTTTTTGCCATTTTTCAAGTGGTCTTAAACTTTTGTTCAGGACTGTATCTGTGGTTCTTCACAATTTTGCCCCTCAATTTCTGTTCAACTACAGGAAGTAAGGAGGCATAAAGTATTTGGAGGATACACCGCAAAGGACACAAAAATCTGTGATTGACTACATGAAAAGAAAAAAAGGAAAAAGGTCATCTATGGGATCTACCTAATTCTGTTTGTTTATTGAAAAAGAATAAGCAGCACAGTTCCATTATCTTTACATTTTGAATGGTGCAAATTTAACTTCAATGAGGACCTTTACTGAGAACTTCACTGAGGACCTTACAGTGCTTAAAGTAGGAGACATTGAGACATTTTTTTATTATTATCTTGGGATAAATTCCAAATAAGTTTGCGTGGACGTCACTGATTATTTTGCCCTTCCTCTGATCTGTAAGAACAATAACCCCCGAAAAACAAATCCTGTCTGTGGAGCATCCGCCTTCACTCGGTCAGCATTTGGGCAGTAATCCATCAGTATTGCTAAAGTAAAAAAAAAAACAGGAGTGTATCCAAAACAGAGATGACACGTGAATGGAATATTTGCATGTCTTCTGTGTTTTGTACCCACTGCTGATTTTGGTTACCCAATCATAAGCCAGTTCTGATGCAAAATAGAGACCATGTCATGCAGGCCTTACAGCTGTTACTTAGACAGGATCCATTATGTATCTTATTTTTCCTTCCTTTTGACAGATCAGAAGAAGGGTCAAATAAATTATGATGTCAGTCAGGCCAAAAGGCAAAATAGTGGCCCAGTCATGAAGTGGACAGGGTGAAAACAGCATGAGAAGTCCATAGAGTCTTGCCCTATGACATAGTGGTGAGATGGAAGCAGCATGAGGAGATCACAGAGTGGCCCAATGACAAGAGTCTGGAGGTGGAAGCAGCATCAGGAGGAGGCCACAGAGTGGCACAATGACAGCGTGGATGTGGCAGCAGCATCAGGAGACCACAAAGTGGCAAGATGACATAGTGTGGAGGTGACAACAGAATCAGGAGACCACAGAGTGACCCGGTGACAGAGTGGGGAGGTGGCAGCAGCATCTGGAGACCACAGAGTGGCAAGGTGACATAGTGAGGAGGTGACAGCAGCATCAGGAGACCACAGAGTCACCCGGTGACAGAGTGGGGAGGTGGGTGGCAATATGAGTACCAGATGAAGATGGTGGGTGAAAGAAGGAGCACTTGGCATCAGATGTGTGGGATCAGGACTGCGGCAGCATCAGACTAGTAGTTGAGGCAGGTAGCCAGAAGAAACCGGTCTCTTTTGCCAAAGTGTTGGTGTGAAACCATGGATGATCTAGTCTGATGAATCAGGCATTGGTGAGTGGAAATCCTGGCTGATCCACGACTTATTTATCTTGTCAAAGGTCAGTCTCTCCACATTTTGGGTAGACAGGCGAGTTCTTCTTGGGGTAACTATGGCCCCCGCCACACTAAACACAAGCTCTGATGCCACACTACTGGCCGGGCATGACAGCTTTTCTAGGGCAAACTCGGCCAGTTGCGGCCACAAATCCAGTTTGGCTGCCCAGTAGTCCAGCAGATCTTCAATGACGGCTGGCAGGGTGCACTCCAAGTAGGCCACCACCTGCTGGTTCAGGTTCTTCTCTATGTCTAGCTGCTGGTGATTAGTTTCTTCACTAGGCGGGAGAAGAAAGCTGCTCATCAGCGACTCTCGAGCTGGAACTGCTCCTACCCCCCTTCCCACCTTAACGCTGCAGCCATGGCAGAGTAATATGAGCGCAGAGGGCCCCCCAGTCAGACCTGCGAGAGTATGGACGATGTCGCAGATAGGCAGCTGCCAACTGACTACATAGGATGTCACTATAGTATGTCCTTCCTCTCAGCGGGTGTAAAAAAGGCACCCATTTTGGACTGGTAGCGAGGGTCCAACAAGGTGGAGAGCCAGAAGTCATCTGGAGACTGACAAATAATGTGGTCTCCTTAAAAAGCCTGAGCAAACGGCAGGTGTCACGCATGAACTGCCATTGGCTGACATCAAAGTTACACAGGGGAGTACTCCAGTTCGCTTGGATCATCAAGAAATCATTTATGGCCTTTCTCTGTTCATGTAGTCGGTCCAACATATGGAGGGTGAAATTCCAAAGGGTGGAAGAGTCGCATATCAGCCTATGTTGGGGAATGCCGTTCTGCCGCTGCAGCTCAAGGAGGGCGTGCTTTGTGGTGTACGAGTGGCTAAAGTGCATGCAAAGTTTCCTGGCCATTTTTAGGATGTCATGCAGATGGGTGGAAGACTTCAGGAACCACTTGACAACCAGATTGAACATGTGTGCTATGCAGCACGCATGGCTCAGCCCTCCTTGATGCAGCGCCGACACCATGTTCTTCCCATTGTTAGTAACCATGGTTCTGATTTTGTGTTCTCGGGGAGGAAGCCAGGATTCGATTTCTTGATGAAGGACACGGAGCAGTTCCTCCCCTGTGTGACTCCGTTTGCCCAGTCAAACGAGGTGCAGAACAGCGCGACACCGCCGTGCCCTGCACATGTGGTATGCTGGAGGGGCACTGTGAATTTTCCCTGCAGCGGAGGCTGAGGACATGGTGGAGGATGAGGAGGCAGAGGCAGACATTGTTGCAGGACCAAAGGCGTGAGAACGTGGAGCCAGAAGTGGCGTCACCTGGCCAAGTTGCTGGTGTGGCTGTGCAGGAACCATATTCACCCAGTGGGCCGTAAAGGACATATATTGTCGTGACCTTAGTTACAGCTCCACACGCCGGCTTTGCCGTGCAGTTTGGCAGACACCGACAGGCTGAAAGACTGGCCCACCTTCTGTTCTACATACGTGTGCAGGGCTGGTACTGCCTTTTTTGCAAAGAAATGACGGCTTGGGACTCTCGACCTCGGCTCGGCACAAGTCATCAGTTCTTTGAAAGGTGCAGAGTCCACCACTTGAAAAGGAAGGGACTGCAGCAACAGAAACTTGGAGCATGTTCAGCTTCTGTGCCGTTGGATGACTGCACACATACTGTTGTCTCTTGGCAATCGCTTCGGTGATCGATTGCTGATGGAATAACTGACGATGAGTTGGAGGGCGAAGAGCAGGAGCATCAGGACCAGTAGATGATGCGAAGGACAAACAGCTCCCTTCGGCTGAGGTGGTGCAGCCATGACTGCCTAAAATCGGGTGCGTGCCACTGGGTGATGCAGCAGTTGCTGCGGCAGGCTGGACCACCTCATTGGAGCCACGGTTCTCCCAGGCCACGCAGGGCCATGGTGCCAACATGGCACCCTGGCCACTCTTCACCTTCTGTCCACAGATTCTAAAAATGGCCATGTTCACCTCCTCCGGCGGCTTAACAAAAAACTGCCACACCGCTGAATAGGTGATTTTACCCTCAACACTCTGCACTGACTGACTGCTACCGCTGCTGATTCCGTGAACCCTGCACCACTACTTTCTGGGCAGGTAGGCTCCTGCGAAGCGGGTGGTCTACTCCGGGCACTTTTGGCTTCTGACCTCCCACTGCTACCACCCTGCTGACTCCCGGCCACGTTAGTGATTTTCTTTCTCCGCCGCTGCCTCACAGGCAAGCTGCTACCCTATTCTCCAGATGATAATGAAGCCCCTAATTCACCCGGCTCCCCAGTGCGATCAGCTACATAATCATCATGAGGACTGTCTGCTTGTCTGCATGTCCTCCTCAACAGTCCCTGGGTCATGAGCCTGACCGCTTGCAACAACAGCTCCCATGCCATTCTCCTCATCACTACCTGCCCGCCTACCGGAGGAAGCAGTGGATGTCTCCTCCAAATGTTGGCTGGCCAGTAGCTGCTGACTGTCTTCTAGTAGCTTGCCCTCGCTATATAGTGAAACTGAGCCTGCAGCCTATAATACTTCTTTGGCTGAGGGAACAGAAATGGACAGAGGCAGGTTGAGGATTGGTGAGGGTACAGGGCCTGCTCCCGGGCCATGCCAACTAAGGGTTTTGTCTGACGGACCCACCCAGCTCAGGTCTCTCGCTGCAACTCCTGCTGCCACTCTCCCTTACTCTGCTGTGACCTGTGCCTGCGCCAGAAACATTTAGGCCTCTGCCACTCTCCTGTGCAGAGCCTGGCACTTCTCTGTCTGACATACTGTTATATCAAATAAAAAAATGAAAATAAAATTAAAGCCCCCCAAAAAAGTTTGTAATTTTCTCACTTCACCACACAACAGCTAATAAGCACTTTTTTTTTCTACTAATACACATCAAAAAGGGCTTTAGAACATTTACCCAGGGCCGGTGCAAGGATTTTTGCCGCCCTAGGCAAGAAAAAAATTGCCACCCCCCCTCACCCACGGCTTCACTGAGATCTGTGGATGACGCACTATCATGGGAGGATCTGTGGATGACGCACTGTTATGGGGGGGATCTGTGGATGACGCACTGTTATGGGAGGATCTGTGGATGACGCACTGTTATGGGGGGGATCTGTGGATGACGCACTGTTATGGGAGGGGATCTGTGGATGACGCACTGTTATGGGAGGATCTGTGGATGACACTTATGTCATCCACAGATCCCCATAAGTGTCATCTACAGATCCCCCATCAGATGCATCAGTGTGGAGGGAGGAGGCGGAGACACTCATGGTGGGGCCCGTTGCAGTGATTCTACTCTAATACACCGGGCCCCACCGCAGCTGTTAAGTACATTCAATCCGAATGGGTCCGCAATTACTGTACTGTACTTACTGTAGTACCTTATGTATAGCATTAAGACGGCGCAGACCGGCAGCTCCCTCCTCATGCGCCGCCTGCCTGCTTATCTCACTTTATGAATAAACAGGCAGACGGGCAGGTGGCGCATGAGGAGGGAACTGCGGCAGGCGGCGCATGACCGAGGGAGCTGACGGTCAGCGCCATCTTAATGCTATACATAAGGTACTACAGTAAGTACAGTCCAGTAATTGCAGACTCATTCGGATTGAATGTACTTAACAGCTAGGGGCCCGGTGTATTAGAGTAGAGTCACTGCACCGGGCCCCGCCATGAGTGTCCCCGCTTCCTCCATCCACACTGATACTTCGCTGGCCGCGCTGTGCAGCATAGCGGCCAGCAAAGTATCCGCAATCCGCTTTATAAGACACACGGCCATTTCCCCCCCACACTTTTGGGGAGGAAAAAGTGCCTCTTATAAGGCAAAAAATACAGTAAATAATAAACATATTGCATTGTCTACTGACTACTTACCAGTCCAGGACAATAAGATGAGCTGGTCTCTCGTCTCTAGCTGCAGTCTGGCTCTGGGGACTGGTCCTGGAGACAAACACACGGTAGTAAGTACACCATTCACTGTGACTAATGTCGCAAAGGGTCCATCCTGGGGAAGAAGAATGCAGCGGCACCTGTCCTGCACTCCAATCCAGGTAGGATGGTCTGGAGCCCACTTCTGTTCTGTCCCAGAACTAGGAGAAGGCAATTTAGGCACTGCCACCGCTGCTGTCACACTGGGGGTTGGGGAGGCAAATTGCTGGTGGTGGGACTGCTGGGCTGTGGCCGTGGCTGGCTGGCTGCTCGGCTGCTGCTCAGTGTGCGGCCTGAATCGCTCCACCCCTCTCTCTGCATCACGTGACGTGCTCAAGGGTGGGAGGGGTCAGGGGGTTCAGTCCAGATCAAGATCATTCAGGGAGGGCGGCAGAGCTCCGCTTCCGCTCCACACTCAGCAGCCCAGCAGCCACAGCCAGCCAGGTAAGCTAGCACAGCAGCAGACGCAGTTAGTCACTCAGTCAGAGGACAGCAATGCAATCAGCACTGAGCGGCGCCAGCGGCCGGAGATTCTTAGAGCGGCAAAGCGCTCAGCCTCAGCCGTTCAGGCGGTGCAGCGCAACATGAGGGGCACCGCCGGCCGGCCGCCCGAACTTATATTATAACCAACGTTTTTTTTTTGTTTTGCTTTTTAACCGCAACGGGCGCCCCCTGCTAAATGGCGTCCTAGGCGACTGCCTAGTTCGCCTTACTGGTGGCACCGGCCCTGCATTTACCTGCACCACTGAACGGCAAATATATATTTTTTTGCCACTATTATATGCCAAAAAGGGCTTTAGAACATATAACTGCACCGCTGAACGTCAAATATATATATATACAGTACAGACCAAAAGTTTGGACACACCTTCTCATTCAAAGAGTTTTCTTTATTTTCATGACTATGAAGGCATCAAAACTATGAATTAACACATGTGGAATTATATACATAACAAACAAGTGTGAAACAACTGAAAATATGTCATATTCTAGGTTCTTTAAAGTAGCCACCTTTTGCTTTGATTACTGCTTTGCACACTCTTGGCATTCTCTTGATGAGCTTCAAGAGGTAGTCCCCTGAAATGGTCTTCCAACAGTCTTGAAGGAGTTCCATGAGATGCTTAGCACTTGTTGACCCTTTTGCCTTCACTCTGTGGTCCAGCTCACCCCAAACCATCTCGATTGGGTTCAGGTCCGGTGACTGTGGAGGCCAGGTCATCTGGCGCAGCACCCCATCACTATCCTTCATGGTCAAATAGCCCTTACTTTCAAAGTTTTCCCAATTTTTCGGCTGACTGACTGACCTTCATTTCTTAAAGTAATGATGGCCACTCGTTTTTCTTTACTTAGCTGCTTTTTTCTTGCCATAATACAAATTCTAACAGTCTATTCAGTAGGACTATCAGCTGTGTATCCACCTGACTTCTCCTCAACGCAACTGATGGTCCCAACCCCATTTATAAGGCAAGAAATCCCACTTATTAAACCTGACAGGGCACACCTGTGAAGTGAAAACCATTTCAGGGGTCTACCTCTTGAAGCTCATCAAGAGAATGCCAAGAGTATGCAAAGCAGTAATCAAAGCAAAAGGTGGCTACTTTGAAGAACCTAGAATATGACATATTTTCAGTTGTTTCACACTTGTTTGTTATGTATATAATTCCACATGTGTTAATTCATAGTTTTGATGCCTTCAGTGTGAATCTACAATTTTCATAGTCATGAAAATAAAGAAAACTCTTTGAATGAGAAGGCGTGTCCAAACTTTTGGTCTGTACTGTATATATATATATATATATATATATATATATTTATTTTTATTTTTTATTTTTTTGCCACTAATACACACCAAAAAGGGCTTTAGAACATATAACTGCACCGCTGAACTGCAAATAGGCTCTTATTTTTTTACAATTATACATGCCATAAAAGGCTTTAGAATATATAACTGCACCACTGAACGGCAAATAATATTTTTTTTTTTTGCCACTAATACACGCCAAAAAGGGCTTTAGAACATATAACTGCACAGCTAAACGGCAAATAATATATATTTTTATTGCCACTAATACATGCCAAAAAGGGCTTTAGAACATATAACTGCACCGCTGAACAGCAAATAAATATTTTTTGCCACTATTACATGCCAAAAAGGGCTGCAATTTTCTCACTTCACCGCACAACGGCTAATAAGCCCTTTTTTCCCCCACTAATACAAGCCCAAAAATTCTTTAGAACATAACTGCACCACACAAGGGCAAATAAGACATAGAAATATTTCCTTTTAATAAACCCTGTTAATGGCTGTATCAAACAACATTTGCACCCCAATAAGAAGAATGATTTGCTGGAATTACAGAGCTGTATAATGGCAATTTGGATCCACACTCAGTGCAGCAAGGTGTTGTTCCTAATACCCAGACTGTAAACTCCTCTACTGAACCCTGTTCTGCTTCAATACTGTGGATTGATTCCTCCCTATCCTTTCCCTGAACTTCTATACAGCAAAATAAAAGTTTGCAAATCTTTTCTACCACTGTCCCTAGCGCCTCCTGACGTCTCTCCCTGCACTAAGTACATTGGAAAATGGCTCAATCCAAGATGGCTCAGGTTATTTATAAGGCTGTGACATCACAGGGCTGGCTGGCTGCTGATTGGCTGCATGCATGGCATTGTGGGTGATCCCTCGTTCCCAGAGTTCCTTGCTCCATGTCCAAACACGTGCAGCAGCCATTTTAGGAAAAAATCTGATTCGTTACCACAAAGCGTGCAAATCGAATTTTTCCTGAAATTCTGATCAAATTCCACTTCCTCAACTTAGATTCGCTCATCTCTAGTTACAGGGCTTATCCAGGATTTAAAAAATGTTCTTTAACGATTCACTTGAATGCAGGTATGTTGCAATAGCATATGCACCCTATGGACAAAAAGTTTCAATATGTACAAAAGTTTCTGGAATAAGCAGATCCTTTCTTTCTACTCTCGGATAGAGATATGCAAATTGATTCAGATGAATTGATTTGTCTCATCCACCAGAGTTCTAGATGTGTGAGGGCTGTCCCAACTGCTGTAGACGCCCCCACTGCCATTTGATTGACAGGGCTGGGCATCCCAGCTGACCCTGACAATATTGCACCTGTGTCACCTCTCCAAGTAGTGGGCAGGCTTAAAGTCTCCGCTTCCACTTTCGGGGCAGCGACTGTTCATGCGCTGCTACCTAGAAGTGTAGCGACTAATGCACATTTGATGCTCCAGAAGCACAAGGTTATCAGGCCCAGTTGAGATATCCAGCCCTGTCAAACAAGCAGCAGGGGGAGCATCTACAGCAGCATAGACAGCCCATAATAGGTCTAGAACTCTGGTTGACAAGAGGAATCGATTAGTTCTATTGGACAACCTCCATTTAATTGGGGAATTATATGCCTTAATTGCTTGAGCAGTAAATCATTCATTTAGTCAGTGTTTTAATCGCATCATCAAATGTTACAGTATAATAATCTTAAATTGTAATAATGAAACATTTCTCCTTCAGTTCTGACAGTAGCTGATAAGTGATGAAAACTATTACAACATGTTGCAGTAAATACTGCATTTCAAATCATCAAGATTATGCTGGAAGAGAATGAAAACATTTAATCAAGCTTTTAGTAGATGTGGTTTCCTATATGTTGAGTTACCATATATTTAATTCATGAAATCCATTGTAAAGTAGGACAAAATCATGTTGAAGCTGAGCTATAGGAAGAAAGTTATACAGTACTTCAATGATATTTCCTTATTTTAATTTCCATGCAGACAATTGGGATAGAGAAACACATAGGTAGATAGAGAGACAGACAGAGAGAGAGAGAGAGAGAGAGAGAGAGAGAGAGAGAGACTAAAGGGGCCTTTACATGGTCCAACAATTGAACAGATCATTGGTAACCAGCAATCAGCAGATTATCGGGAAGGAACACTTCCTTCCCGACAATCTGCTAGATCATTGTCCCGTTAATATCTTCAGGCAGGCTGCTCTGGCAAAGGCTATTGACTATAATGGGACCTGGAGGGGATCCGACCTGTTACTGTCATTAGTGCCAGGATTCAGCCAGCGAAATCCTGGCTCTAATGCCGTAAAACAAGCTGGATCCCTGCCGGGCCCCATAATATAATTGGGCTCCAGTGGGTAAAGGCAGTGTCCGGCTAGGCTGGATATGAAAAACTCCAGCAGGTTTTTCCTCAGCCTGTCTGAAGATATTAACACTAGTGTGCAACTAGCCAAAACTCACAACCCCCTTTCTAAACTAGAAAGAGGTTGTCTCTCTTCAGCAAAAGGATTTATTATGTACAGAAGGTTAAAAGGGTTGTCCAAGTTATTTTTTTTGATGTATCCTCCGGATAGGTCATCAATATCAGAATGGCGCTGCCTCCTCTTCAATGTTTACCTGCTTGCTGTAGAATCTGAAGTGGTGAACAGCATGGCTCGTTCCTATATAGTTGTATAGGAGCGAGCAATCCCATTGAACTGTATAAGACGGCTTAAGTGCAATTAAACCTGTTTACCACTGCAGCGACGACTGCGGGCAGGTAGACAATGAAGTAGAGGCAGCACTGACACGACACGCACCTTCTTTTCAAACTAGCAGTGGTACTGGGTGTCGGTCCCCCACCGATCAGATATTGATGACCTATCCTGTGGATAGGTCATCAATAAAAATAACTTGGACAACCTCTTTAATACAAGGCGCTTATTAATGTGGTCCATATTGCCTCCTTTTCTGGCTTAATTATTTTTTCCATAGCATTATACACTGCTCATATCCAGTGATCATGGCCATCCATGGATAAAATAAAATTCATCTTTCCCGCATCTTTCTCAACATCCCCAACAGAGCTATCTATCACAATCAATGGCTGCACACTCTCCCCGATCAACCAAGTCCGCTGCCTTGGAGTGACTTTGGATTCTGCCCTCTCCTTCCAACCACACATCCAAGCCCATTCCACCACCAGCCGCCTACCACTCAAAAACATCTCCCACATCAGTGCTTTCCTTAACTTTCAGTCTGTGAAAATGCTTATACATGCCCTCATCATCTCCCGCCTAAACTACTGCAACATTCTCCTCTGTGGCCTTCCATCTAGCTCTCGCAACCCTCCAAACTATCTTTAACTATGCTGCACAACTAATCCACCTCTCACACTGTTACTCCTCTGCCTCTCCTCTCTGCCAATCCCTTCACTGGCTCCCCATAACTTGTCTTGTTCATGATTAGCGCAATTGTCTGTATTATGTATATATACCCCTTTTCATATGTACAGCACCATGGAATGAATGTCGCTTTACCCCTTAAAGACCTGCACCATATATGTACGGTGGAGATGTCCGTGACTTAAGGACCAGAGCCGTACATGTACGGTGCTGTGATTGGGTGGGTGCAGGAGATGCGCCTACCCGATCCTCGGCAGGGGTCTGGCAGTCACTGATAGCCGGACCCCTGCTGCAAGCGCCGGCATTGGTGTGCCGTTGTCAGCGCTGACCTTGGCACGTACGATGTGTGGAGGGAGGGAGAGAGCAGCCATTGGGTCCCCACACTGCTATGACGGGGACCAGATGGCAGGGAAGGCAGCCCGATGCCTTCCTGGATCTCACAGGCAAACAGGCTGTAAGTGTTTTACAGTCTGTAATACACTTACTGTCAATGCATTGCAATACAGAAGTATTGTGATGCATTGTAAAGGGGATCAGACCCCCAAAAGTTGAAGTCCCAGAGTTGGACAAAAAATTAAGTGAAACAAAGGTTAAAAAATAAAGTTTTACCCAAAAATTTTAAGTTTCAAGTAATAAAAAAGTGTCCTTTTCCAAAATTAAGTAAAACAAATTGCAAAAAATAGAAAAAAAAAAAAAAGAAAAGTAGATATATTAGGTATTGCCAGGTCCGTAACCACCGGCTCTATAAAAATATCACATGACACATGACCTCAGGTGAACACTGTAAAAAAATAAAAATAAAAACTATCAAAAAGTCATTTCATCTCGAAAAATGATACCCTACCTAAGACAATCTCCCAAAAACAAAAATGCTATGGCTCTCAGACTATGGAGTCGCTAAAATTATTATTTTTTGTTTCAAAAATGATATTATTGTGTAAAACTTAAATAAATAAAAAAAATTGACATATTAGGTAACGTCGCGTTCGTAAGAACCTGCTGTATAAAAATATCACATGACTTAACCCCTCAGATGAACGCCGTAAAAAAATAAAAAAAAATAAAAAGAGTGCCAAAAATGCAATTTTTTTCAGCTTACATCACAAAAAGTGTAATACCAAGAAATCAAAAAGTCATACGCACCCCACAATAGTACCAATAAAATTGTCATCTCATACCTAAATAAATGAGCCCCTACATAGGACAGTCGCCCAAAAAATAAAAAAACGACGTCTTTCAGAATGTGAAGGCACAAAAAAAATGCTTTTTTTCAAAAATGCTTTATTATGTAAAACTGAAACAAACAACCAAAGAAAGTAGTCATATTTGGTACTGTCACGTCCGTAACAACCTGCTCTATAAAAATACCTCATGATCTAACCTGTCAGATGAAGATTGCAAATAATTTTTTTTTTAATGGTGCCTCACAAAAAGTGTAATATAGAGCAACCAAAAATCATATGTACTCTAAAATAATACCAACAAAACTGCCACCTTATCATGTAGTTTTCAAAATTGGGTCACCTTTTTGGAGTTTCTACCCTAGGGGTGCATCAGGGGTGCTTCAAATGGGACATTGTGTCAAAAAAACTGTCCAGCAAAATCTGCCTTCCAAAAACCACATGGCCGTGAGCCCGTACAGCATTTTACGATCACAAATGGGGTGTTTCTGTAAACTACAGAATCAGGGCAATAAATATTGAGTTTTGTTTGGCTGTTAACCTTTGCTTTCTCATTGGAAAAAATTTATTAAAATTAGGGTTGACCGAACTCAAACTGTAAAGTTCGGGTTCGTACCGAACTTTAGGATTTTTGGACCCCGAATCCGAACATTTCAGTAAAAGTTCGGGTTCGGGTTCGGCGCTTTCTTGGCGCTTTTTGAAAGGCTGCAGAGCAGCTAATCAACAAGCGGTTAACTGTCTGACCTTAGAAGCCATCACAGCTATGCCTACTAATGGCATGGCTGTGATTGGCCAGAGCAGCATGTGACCCAGGCTCTATATAAGCTGGAGTCACGTAGCGCTGCACGTCACTCTGCAGTTACAAGTGTAGGGAGAGGATGCTGCTGGACTTGTGATTTCAGGGAGAGAATAGGAGAGAATCTAACTCAGCGATCTACATAGAAATAGTTGTGTGGGTGCAGGGCACAATAGTTTTACCCTGCCCTGAGCCCATTGACAAAAAAATATATAACTTTTATCCATCTGTTAGTTAGGTGGGCGGCGGCCATTTTATGCAAGCTCAGTGCACCAGCACTGCATCAGAGATTTTGGGACATTGTAAATCGCCTTTTTTTTGGGCAATCTACAACATCTACATTAGTCAGTGTGCAATTTAAGCTAGAAATACACTCATAATTTTCAGGGGTTTTAAAAACACACTTTTTTGCCAAAAAACTGCATTTTCCTGATCTGCAAGTGTTAAATTCAAGTTTAATATATACAGCTTTCATATTCTGTAACCAAAAAAACACTTTTTTGGCAATCTAAAACATCTGGATTAGTCAGTCTGCAATTTAAGCTAGAAATACACCCATCATTTTCTGGGGTTTTAAAAACACAATTTAATCAAAAAAAATTATTTTCCTGATCTGCAAGTGTTAAATTCAAGTTTAATATATACAGCTTTCATATTCAGTTACCAAAAAAACACTTTTTTGGCAATCTACAACATCTGGATTAGTCAGTCTGCAATTTAAGCTAGAAATACACCCATCATTTTCTTTTTTGCCAAAAAACACTATTTTCTGGACTTGCAGCATCAGCACGTGTGAAATTACAGGCTTATATACTGCTGTCAAATTCAGTTGTTAAACAAACACTCGTTTGGGCAAAAAAAAATTAGATGGCAGCCTTTAATGCAGATATCATTGTGAGATACACCCTTAATACATTTGGGTTACATTCAGAGATTTTAAATACCGCCATTTGGTGCACCAATATTGAATTCAGGCCTACACTGGTTCAGGCCGTGTCAGATACACCATCTACAGTACATACAGGGGTTTGATTCAGGTATTTGAAATACAGCCATTTGAAATACAGCCATTTTGGGCAAAGAAATCTTTAATTCAGGCCTACACTGATTCAGGCCGTGTGAGATACACCCTCTACATACAGGGGTTTGATTCAGGCATTTGAAATACAGCCATTTCGGGAAAAGAAATCTTTGAATTCAGGCCTACACTGATTCAGGCCTTGTGAGATACACCCTCTACATACAGGGGTTTGATTCAATCATTTGAAATACCGCCATTTGATGCACCAATATTGAATTCAGGCCTACACTGGTTCAGGCCGTGTCAGATACACCATCTACAGTACATACAGGGGTTTGATTCAGGTATTTGAAATACAGCCATTTTAAATACAGCCATTTTGGGCAAAGAAATCTTTAATTCAGGCCTACACTGATTCAGGCCGTGTGAGATACACCCTCTACATACAGGGGTTTGATTCAGGCATTGGAAATACAGCCATTTGAAATACAGCCATTTCGGGCAAAGAAATCTTTAATTCAGGCCTACACTGATACAGGCCGTGAGAGATACACCCTCTACATATAGGGGTTTAATTCAGGCATTTGAAATACCGCCATTTGGTGCACCAATATTGAATTCAGGCTTACACTGGTTCAGGCTGTGTGAGCTACACCCTCTACATACAGGGGTTTGATTCAGGCATTTGAAATACAGCGATTTGGTGCACCAATATTGAATTCAGGCCTACACTGGTTCAGGCCATGTGAGATACACTATCTACATACAGGGGTTTGATTCAGGCATTTGAAATACAGCCATTTGAAATACAGACATTTTGGGCAAAGAAATCTTTAATTCAGGCCTACACTGATTCAGGCCGTGTGAGATACACCCTCTACATACAGGGGTTTGATTCAGGCATTTGAAATAATGCCATTTGGTGCACCAATATTAAATTCAGGCCTACACTGGTTCAGGCCGTGTGAGATACACCCTCTTCATACAGGGGTTTGATTCAGGCATTTGAAATACAGCCATTTGAAATAGAGCCATTTTGGGCAAAGAAATCTTTAATTCAGGCCTACACTGATTCAGGCCGTGTGAGATACACCCTCTACATACAGGGGTTTGATTCAGGCATTTGAAATACCGCCATTTGGTGCACCAATATTGAATTCAGGCCTACACTGGTTCAGGCAGTGTGAAATACACCCTCTACATACAGGGGTTTGATTCAGGCATTTGAAATACAGCCATTTTAAATACAGCCATTTTGGGCAAAGAAATCTTTAATTCAGGCTTACACTGATTCAGGCCATGTGAGATACACCCTCTACATACAGGGGTTTGATTCAGGCATTTGAAATACAGCCATTTGGTGCACCAATATTGAATTCAGGCCTACACTGGTTTAGGCCATGTGAGATACACTATCTACATACAGGGGTTTGATTCAGGCATTTGAAATACAGCCATTTGAAATACAGACATTTTGGGCAAAGAAATCTTTAATTCAGGCCTACACTGATTCAGGCCGTGTGAGATACACCCTCTACATACAGGGGTTTGATTCAGGCATTTGAAATAATGCCATTTGGTGCACCAATATTAAATTCAGGCCTACACTGGTTCAGGCCGTGTGAGATACACCCTCTTCATACAGGGGTTTGATTCAGGCATTTGAAATACAGCCATTTGAAATAGAGCCATTTTGGGCAAAGAAATCTTTAATTCAGGCCTACACTGATTCAGGCCGTGTGAGATACACCCTCTACATACAGGGGTTTGATTCAGGCATTTGAAATACCGCCATTTGGTGCACCAATATTGAATTCAGGCCTACACTGGTTCAGGCAGTGTGAAATACACCCTCTACATACAGGGGTTTGATTCAGGCATTTGAAATACAGCCATTTTAAATACAGCCATTTTGGGCAAAGAAATCTTTAATTCAGGCTTACACTGATTCAGGCCATGTGAGATACACCCTCTACATACAGGGGTTTGATTCAGGCATTTGAAATACAGCCATTTGGTGCACCAATATTGAATTCAGGCCTACACTGGTTCAGTCCGTGTGAGACACACCCTCTACATACAGGGGTTTGATTCAGGCATTTGAAATACAGCCATTTTGGGCAAAAAAAATCTTTCACTGAGGCCTAGTCTGGTTCAGGCTATGTGAGATACACCCTCTACATACTGTCATTCTATTCTACTATTAATTAAACACCCATTTAGGGCAAGATCCTAAATTCGAAAAATATGAGGAGAGCGTCAAATAAGGCACGTGGCCCAGGTCGTGGTGCTGATGGTGGAGCTCATGTTGCAGGGAGAGGACGTGGTCGATCTGTGCCAGCTAGACACACAAGTGAAAACTTCTTCCTCAGGTGCGAGTAGGCGACAAAACCTGCAGCTTTATTTGGTCGGGCCTATTGTTGCTCTACGAATGGTGAGGCCTGAACAAGTACAGGCGATAGTAGATTGGGTTGCTGACAGTGGATCCAGTTCCTTCACATTTTCTCCCACCCAGTCTCCTGCTGAAAGACCACAGTTAGCACCTGCAGCCGATGTCCATCAGTCTTTCACCTCATCCCCTTGCAAATCAGCCAAGCAGTCTGAGCCCCAAGTCATGCAGCAGTCTCTTCTGCTTTTTGATGACTCTGTTAGCAGGGTTTCCCAGGGCCATCCACCTAGCCCTGCCCCACAAGTGGAAGAGATTGAGTGCACCGATGCCCAACCACTTATCTTTCAAGATGAGTACATGGGAGGACCATCGCAGCACGTCTCGGATGATGACAAAACACAGGTGCCAACTGCTGGGGCTTTCGAAAGTGTGCAGACCGACAAGGAAGGCAGGGGTGAAGACTGGGTGGAAGATGATGTGGAGGACGATGATGTCCACGACCACACATGGAATCAAGGTCATGCGAGTGACATATGTAGTTCGGAGGAAGAGGCGGTGGTCGCACAGAGCCACCAGCACAGCAGAAGAGGGAGCAGGGTGCAAAAGCGGAGCGGCCGTCCTCTAGACAGTAGGCCTCCTACTGCCCACCGCAGCAAGGGACCGAGCACACCAAAGCCAGCTCCCTGGCGTGACAGTTCTTCCCACAATGTGCTGACGACAAAACACGAGTGGTTTTAACGCTGTGCAATCAGAGCCTGAAACGAGGCATAAACGTTCTCAACCTGAGCACAACCTTCATGACCAGGCATTTAAGTGCAAAGCACGAGCTGCAGTGGAGTAGACACCTCAAAAACAAAGAAAGGTCTCTGGCTCCTCCTGCTTCCTCTTCTGCTGCAGTCTCGGCCTCTTCATCTACCTCTGGAGTGACAGTGCCACCTGCCACCCCGCAAACAGAGGATCTCCTCAATGTCCACACGGAAGCGTTCAGCTGTCAATCTCCCAAATGCTGGAGAGGAAGAGGAAGTACCCCCCTACCCACCCGCGATCCCTAGCCCTGAATGCCAGCATTTCTAAATTACTGGCCTTTGAAATGCTGTCATTCCGTCTGGTGGAGACGAATAGTTTTAAAGGCCTTATGGCGGTGGCTGTCCCACAGTACGTCGTGCCCAGCCGCCACTACTTTTCAATGCAAGCCATCCCTTCCCTTCACAACCAAGTAGGGGACAAAATCAGCTGTGCACTGCGCAACGCCATCTGTGGCAAGGTGCACCTGACTACGGATACGTGGACCAGTAAGCACGGTCAGGGCCGTTATATCTCCATAACAGCACACTGGGTAAATGCAGTGGCGGCTGGGCCTGAGGCGGATAGCAGTTTGGCGCATGTCCTTCTACCACCGAGGATTGCAGGGCGCTTCAGTTTGCCTCCTGTTGCTTCCTCCTTCTACTCTGCTTCCTCATCCTCTACCAGCTCCTCATCCGGTCAGCGTAACACCTTCACCACCAACTTCAGCACAGCAAGGGGTAAACGACAGCAGGCAGTTTTAAAACGTATATGTTTGGGGAAAAACCCCACACCGCGCAGGAGCTGTGGACAGGCCTTGAACAACAGACGGATGAGTGCTTTGTGCCAGTCAGCCTCAAGCCCGGCATGGTGGTGTGCGATAATGGGCGAAATCTCGTAGCAGCTCTGGGACTAGCCGGTTTGACGCACATCCCTTGCCTGGCGCATGTGCTGAATTTAGTGGTGCAGAGATTCCTTAAAAATTACCCCGATATGTCAGAGCTGCTGCATAAAGTGCGGGCCGTCTATGCGCGCTTTCAGCGTTCTCACCCTGCTGCTCGCATGTCAGCATTGCAGCGTGACTTCGTCCCTTCCCACTCACCGCCTCATATGCGACGTACCCACAAGGTGGAAATCCACCTTGCACATGCTGGCCAGACTGTGCAAGCAGCAGCAGGCGATAGTGGAGTTTCAGCTGCAGCACGCACGGGTGAGTCGTTCGGCGGAACAGCACCACTTCACCACTTCACCAATGACTGGGCCTCCATGCGAGACCTGTGTTCCTTGTTGCGCTGTTTCGAGTACTCCACCAACATGGCCAGTGCCGATAACGCCGTTCTCAGCGTTACTATCCCACTTCTATGCTTTCTTAAAAAAACGCTCCTGGCGATGATGGAAAAGGATGTGGCACAGGAGGAGGAGGAGGAAGAGGGATCATTTCGTAGGGTTTCCGGCCAGTCCTTCCCAAGTGGCTCCGAGGGTGGGTTCCTGCACCCACAAACCTAAGGTACATAATTGTCCAGCCAGGGCACAGTTCTGGAGGATTACGAGGTGGAGGATGAGGAGGAGGAGATGGAGGAGGAGGAACCATGTTCACAGCAGGGTGGCACCCAAACCAGCTCATGGCCATCACTGGTGCGTGGATGGGGGGATACAGAGGACACAGACGATACACCTCCCACAGAGGACAGCTTTTCGTTGCCTTTGGGCAGCCTGGCACACATGAGCAATTACATGCTGCAGTGTCTCTGCAACGACCGCCGAGTTGCCCACATTCTAACTTGTGCTGATTACTGGGTGGCCACGCTGCTGGATACCCGTTACAAGGACAACGTACAGTCCTTAATTCTGTCACTGGAGCGTGATCGTAAGATGTGCGAGTACAAGCGCACGCTGGTAGACGCGCTGCTGGTGGCATTCCCACCTGACTGCGGGGGCACAGTGGAAGCACAAGGCGAAGGCTGAGGACAAGGAAGAGGTCGCCAACGCAGCTGGAGAACCGCCAGCACCTCAGAAGGCAGGGTTAGCATGGCCGAAATGTGGAAATTCTTTGTCAGCACGCCACAACAACCAGCACCACCAGCTGATATGGAACATCTTAGCAGGAGGCAGCATTTCACCAACATGGTGGAGCAGTATGTGTGCACACACCTACACGTACTGAATGACGGGTCTGCCCTCTTCAACTTCTGGGTCTCCAAATTGGGCACATGGCCTGAGCTTGCCCTTTACGCCTTGGAGGTGCTGGCCTGCCGTGCAGCCAGTGTATTATGTGAACGTGTGTTTAGCACTGCAGGGGGCGTCATCACAGACAAGCGCAGCCGCCTGTCCACAGCCAATGTGGACAAGCTCACGTTCATCAAAATGAACCAGGCATGGATCTCTCAGGACTTGTCCGTACCTTGTGCAGCATAGACATGTATACCGGAACTAACCAGCTATTGTTATACTGCAGCGCAATTGCTCATTCTTATATTTTTATTATTTCACACTTTTTTTTTTTATTTGTACGTATTTTATTTTATATCATTTCACTATATTGTCATTTACATTTTCGGGTGAAATTCACCAATTTTTGGGTGTATAGTACCACTGCTATACCTAGTAGGCCGGTCAAAAAAAAGTAAAAAAAATTGTCAGTTACATTCTCTTGTGAAATTAACCAATTTTTGGGAGTATAGTACCACTGCTATTAAATAGTAGGCCGGTTAAAAATAAACAATTGTCATTTATATTTTAGGGTGTAAAAAAGTTAAATTCAGAAATTTCATCTCCATTTTCCATAAATTCTTGTGGAAAACCTAAAGGGTTAACAAATGTTGTAAAATCAGTTTTGAATACCTTGAGGGGTGTAGTTTCTAAAATGGGGTCATTTTTGGGTGGTTTCTATTATGTAAGCCTCGCAAAGTGGCTTCAGACCTGAACTCGCCCTTAAAAAGTAGGTTTTGGAAATGTTCTGAAAAATTTCAAGATTTTCCTCTAAACTTCTATATTTCCTTAAGGTGAAATATGGCAGGGTCCTTAAGGGGGTTAATAATAAATAATAATAATAATAATAATAATAATCCTGCAATCCACCAGCGGTGGTCATACTTGCAAACTATAGGAAAAAGCGCTGGTCTCTCTGGTATGTTGCTTTTTTCCTGCAGTGTGCAAGCACGACCACGACTGCTAGATTGCAGGGTGGTCATAACTAAGGTTGAGCGTATTGAAGTATCCGATCCAAATTTCAGGGAAAATTCAATTCACCGCAAAACTGAATTTCCTTGTGCTTCGTAGTAACAAATAATTTTTCCCTGAAATGGCAGTAAAAAATAAAATCATACTCACCTCATCCATTTGAGCATGAAGAGACCACCACAGCCATCTTGATTTAAGATCCCATGCGAAATCTAGCTTGCAGTGATGTATGACGTCAAAATGTCAGCCAGCGTGATGACGTCATCACTCACTGCGCAAGATTTCAAGTGCTATCTTTGCAGTGTCCTCTTTGCAATTTTTTTATACTTTTTTAACCGATTAAGCCCTTATTTTGTATCTCAGGTGCCATGATCGCAGCATCGGAGGGTTTTAATGATGAGGGGTGATACAATCGCCACACCATTGAGCCTACTACTTACAAAGAAATGTGCTTCATGACAAAGTAATTCATCATCATCAGCCAAACTGAAGTTTTGTAAACTTTGTTCATCTCAAGTCCCAGAGGTTAGACCCCACCTATCATGCGGTGATTGCATATTGTTTTCTTTTAAAATATTTAGCGCGGGTTATTCAATCAAGATGGTTGTGGCGACCTCTTCACGCTCAAAAGGATAAGGTGAGTATTTTTTTTCTAACGGTTTAACCCTTGAACCCCCACTATTATTATCAGATGCCGCGATCAGTGATGAACGCGGCATCTGAGGGGTTCAATGATGGGGAGGAGCTATAGCCATTCTCCGTCATTGCGTCCGCTACTTACAAAGAAATGTGCTTCGTGACAAAGTAATTCGCCATGAAGCAAATTTATTTGTGAAATTCGGTGAAAGTAGCTGAATCAAATTTTTGTAAGCTTCACTCATCACTAGTTACCCTGGTGATAAGCAGTGTATAATGTGATGAAAATGAATCAAGCCAATAAAGGAGACAAAATGGACAATCACAATACATTAGTAAGAGCCTTGTAATAACTTTCTCTACATGATAAATGCCATTTGCTGAAGTGAGACAACCCCTTTAAATTACATAAACAAATGCCAGCAGATTCAGACACTTTAGCAAGTGACATTTATTATGTAGAGAAAGTTAATACAGGGCACTTACTGATGTATAGTCATTATCCATATTGGTTCCTTTGCTGGCTGGATTAATTTTTCCATCACATGAAGACTTGATACACTGATTGTTTCCATGGCTATGACCAGCCTGCAATCCAAAAGTGGTGGTCCTGCTTCCACTCTATAAGAAAATGCACTAGCCTATGCGCACTCCTACGGTCCCAGCCACCAGAGAGACCAGCACTTCTTCCTAATGCAAGGTGGTCGTAACCATGGAAACGAGCAGTGTATAATGTGATGGAAAAATCCAGCGAGCAAAGGAGGCAATATGAGTAATTACAATTAGAGTTGAGTGGACACCTTGATGTTCCGGTTCGACGAGTTCGGTTGAACTTGAAAAAAAAGTTTGTGTTCGGGACCCGAACTTGACCCCGAACCCCATTGAAGTCAATGGGGACCCGAACTTTTGGGCACTAAAATGGCTCTAAAATAGTCCTGGAAAGGGCTAGAGGGCTGCAAAAGGCATCAAAATGTGCTTAAGAGCGTGGCGACTGTTCTGCAAACAAATGTGGATAGGGAAGTGACTTAAAATAACATAAAATACAGAAAATTAAAAATAACAAACTGGATCTAGGAGTAGAGATGTCGCGAACATAAAATTTTCAGTTCACGAACGGTGAACGCGAATTTACGCAAATGTTCGCGAACGGGTGAACCGGGCGAACCACCATAGACAGGCGAATTTTAAAGCCCACAGGGACTCTTTCTGGCCACAATAGTGATGGAAAAGTTGTTTCAAGGGGACTAACACCTGGACTGTGGCATGCCAGAGGGGGATACAGGGCAAAACTATCATAGAAAATTACCTAGTTGACGCAGAGTGTGGTAAGTTGAATTCGCAATGCGATTAATATAACCTGCATTAATCGCATTGCGAATTCAACTTAGAGCTAAGTTCCTAATGGTTGTATTGCTAGAATTGACGAATATAACGAATATAGCACTATATTCTCAATCTTCGTTATATTCTAGCAATACAACCATTAGGAACCCAGCTCTAAGTTGAATTCGCAATGCGATTAATATAACCTGTATTAATCGCATTGCTTCAGAATGAATCTGAGATGGATGCTGTCCTTGCTTTTTGATAGGAGGTGGGAGGGTATGCTGATTGGCTGGAATGTGTCTGCTGACTGTGAGGTACAGGGTCAAAGTTTGCTCAATGATGATGTATAGGGGGCGGACCGAACATCGCATATGTTTGCCCGCCGCGGCGAACGCGAACAAGCTATGTTCACCGGCGAATAGTTTGGGACATCTCTATCTAGGAGTAGGAGGTTGAGGAGGCGGTGAATGGGTGGATGTGGTGGTGTAGGTTGATGTGGCGGTGTAGGTGGAAGCGGCGGTGAAGGAGGAATAGGTAGCCAAACTGATTTGTGTTATTTTTCATTTTTAAATTGGGCTATCCCCCAAAATATTGGGACATATAACAAAATAAAACAAAGAATAAGTGCACTTAAGTACAAGAATGGATGGTTGAGGCTGGTATAAATGTCTATTCTGCACAAGGTACGGACAAGTCCTGTGGGATCCATGCCTGGTTCATTTTAATAAACGTAAGCTTGTACACATTGGCTGCAGCCTGTGATAATGCTCTCTGCCGTGCTAAACACACGTTCACACTTTACACTGGCTGCAGGGCAGGTCAGCACCTCCAAGGCTAACAAAGCTTTTCCACATTTTGGCCATGCTAACCCTGCCTTCTCAGGTGCTGGCGGTGCCCCAGCTGCGTTGGCGACCTCTTCCTCCTCCTCTGCCTTCGCCTTGCGCTTCCACTGTGCCCCAGCTGTCAGGTGGGAATGCTATTGTCAGTGTAGGCTTGTAGTCGCGCATCTTCCGATCAGTAACAGATGTTTTCACTAAATTTTGTTCCCTGTCAGCAATGCAGAGCAGGGGTTCATTCACGGCAAAAGGGGGATCTTGACACCCAGCAATAGAACAGAGGATTTTGAGAGATTTAGGCCCATGTCACCCCGGCACAGCAGGGGTTCATTAACGGCAAAAAGGGGTTCTTGTCACCCAGCAATGCAACAGACTATTTTGAGAGATTTAGGCCCCTGTCACCCAGGCACAGCAGGGGTTCATTCACGGCAAAAGGGGGTTCATGTCACCCAGCAATAGAACAGAGGATTTTGAGAGATTTAGGCCCCTGTCACCCAGGCACAGCAGGGGTTTATTCACGGCAAAAGGGGGTTCATGTCACCGAGCAATAGAACAGACGATTTTGAGAGATTTAGGCCCCTGTCACCCAGGCACAGCCGGGGTTCATTCACGGCAAAAGGGGGATCTTGTCACCCAGCAATAGAACAGAGGATTTTGAGAGATTTAGGCCCCTGTCACCCAGGCACAGCAGGGATTCATTCACGGCAAAAAGGGGTTCATGTCACCCAGCAATAGAACAGAGGATTTTGAGAGATTTAGGCCCCTGTCACCCACGCACAGCAGGGGTTTATTCACGGCAAAAGGGGGTTCATGTCACCCAGCAATAGAACAGAGGATTTTGAGAGATTTAGACCCCTGTCACCCAGGCACAGCAGGGGTTTATTCACGGCAAAAGGGGGTTCATGTCACCCAGCAATACAACAGAGGATTTTGAGAGATTTAGGCCCCTGTCACCCAGGTAGCCCCCAAAATATTGTGACAAATAAAAAAAAAGAAAACAAAGAATCATTGCAGTTGACTTGAGTACAAGAATGTACAGTCGTGGCCAAAAGTTTTGAGAATTACATAAATATTGGAAATTGGAAAAGTTGCTGCTTAAGTTTTTATAATAGCAATTTGCATATACTCCAGAATGTTATGAAGAGTGATCAGATGAATTGCATAGTCCTTCTTTGCCATGAAAATTAACTTAATCCCAAAAAAAACTTTCCACTGCATTTCATTGCTGTCATTTAAGGACCTGCTGTGATCATTTCAGTAATCGTCTTGTTAACTCAGGTGAGAATGTTGACGAGCACAAGGCTGGAGATAATTATGTCAGGCTGATTGGGTTAAAATGGCTAGACTTGACATGTTGAAAGAAGGGTGATCCTTGAAATCAGTGTTAACCATGGTGACCTGCAAAGAAACGCATGCAGCCATCATTGCGTTGCATAAAAATGGCTTCACAGGCAAGGATATTGTGGCTACTAAGATTGCACCTCAATCAACAATTTATAGGATCATCAAGAACTTCAAGGAAAGAGGTTCAATTCTTGTTAAGAAGGCTTCAGAGCGTCCAAGAAAGTCCAGCAAGCGCCAGGATCGCCTCCTAAAGAGGATTCAGCTGCGGGATCGGAGTGCCACCAGTGCAGAGCTTGCTCAGGAATGGCAGCAGGCAGGTGTAAGCGCATCTGCACGCACAGTGAGGCGAAGACTTTTGGAAGATGGCATGGTGTCAAGAATGGCAGCAAAGAAGCCACTTCTCTCCAAAAAAAACATCAGGGACAGATTGATCTTCTGCAGAAAGTATGGTGAATGGACTGCTGAGGACTGGGGCAAAGTCATATTCTCCGATGAAGCCTCTTTCCGATTGTTTTGGGCATCTGGAAAAAGGCTTGTCCGGAGAAGAAAAGGTGAGCGCTACCATCAGTCCTGTGTCATGCCAACAGTAAAGCATCCTGAGACCATTCATGTGTGGGGTTGCTTCTCATCCAAGGGAGTGGGCTCACTCACAATTTTTCCCCAAAACACAGCCATGAATAAAGAATGGTACCAAAACACCCTCCAACACCAACTTCTTCCAACAATCCAACAACAGTTTGGTGAAGAACAATGCATTTTCCAGCACGATGGAGCACCGTGCCATAAGGCAAAAGTGATAACTAAGTGGCTCGGGGACCAAAACGTTGACATTTTGGGTCCATGGCCTGGAAACTCCCCAGATCTTAATCCCATTGAGAACTTGTGGTCAATCCTCAAGAGGCGGGTGGACAAACAAAAACCCACTAATTCTGACAAACTCCAAGAAGTGATTATAAAAGAATGGGTTGCTATCAGTCAGGAATTGGCCCAGAAGTTGATTGAGAGCATGCCCAGTCGAATTGCAGAGGTCCCGAAAAAGAAGGGCCAACACTGCAAATACTGACTCTTTGCATAAATGTCATGTAATTGTCGATAAAAGCCTTTGAAACGTATGAAATGCGTGTAATTATATTTCACTACATCACAGAAACAACTGAAACAAAGATCTAAAAGCAGTTTAGCAGCAAACTTTGTGAAAACTAATATTTGTGTCATTCTCAAAACTTTTAACCACGACTGTATGTTTGATGGTGGCATAAATGTCTATTCTGCACAAGGTACAGACAAGTCTTGTAGGATCCAAGCCTGGTTTATTTTAATGAACGTGAGCTTGTCCACGTTGGCTGAGGACAGGCGTCTGCGCTTGTCTGTGATGACGCCCTCTGCCATGCTAAACACACGTTCACATAATACACTGGCTGCAGGGCAGGCCAGCACCTCCAAGGCAAGCTAAGGCCATGTGCCCAATTTGGAGACCCAGAAGTTGAAGGGGGCAGACCCATCATTCAGTACGTGTAGGCGTGTGCACGCATACTGCTCCACCATGTTGGTGAAATGCTGCCTCCTGCTAAGACTTTCCATATCAGCTGGTGGTGCTGGTTGTTGTGTCGTGCTGACAAAGCTTTTCTGAGGTTCTGGCGGTGCCCCAGCTGCGTTGGCGACCTCTTCCTCGTCCTCTGCCTTCGCCTTGTGCTTCCACTGTGCCCCCGCTGTCAGGTGGGAATGCCACCAGCAGCGAGTCTACCAGGGTGCGCTTGTTCTCGCGCATCTTACGATCACGCTCCAGTGACGGAATTAAGGAGGGTACTTTGTCCTTGTAACGGGGATCCAGCAGCGTGGCCACCCAGTAATCAGCACAAGTTAGAATGTGGGCAACTCTGCGGTCGTTGCGGATACACTGCAGCATGTAATCGCTCATGTGTGCCAGGCTGCCCAGAGGCAATGAAAAGCTGTCCTCTGTGGGAGGTGTATCGTCTGTGTCCTCTGTATCCCCCCATCCACGCACCAGTGATGGCCATGAGCTGGTCTGGGTGCCACCCTGCTGTGAACATGGTTCCTCCTCCTGCATCTCCTCCTCCTCATCCTCCACCTCCTCATCCTCCAGAACTGTGCCCTGGCTGGACAATTGTGTACCTTGGGTTTGTGGGTGCAGGAACCCACCCTCGGAGCCACTTGGTAATGACTAACCGGAAACCCTACGAAATGATCCCTCTTCCTCCTCCTTCTCCTCCTCCTGTGCCACATCATCTTCCATCATCGCCAGGAGCGTTATTTCAAGGAGGCATAGAAGTGGAATAGTAACGCTGAGAACGGCGTTATCGGCACTGGCCATGTTGGTGGTGTACTCAAAACAGCGCAAGGAGCACAGGTCTAGCATGGAGGCCCAGTCATTGGTGGTGAAGTGGTGCTGTTCCGCCGAGTGACTCACCCGTGCGTGCTGCAGCTGAAACTCCACTATCGCCTGCTGCTGCTCGCACAGTCTGGCCAGCATGTGCAAGGTGGAGTTCCGCCTTGTGGGCACGTCGCATATGAGGCGGTGAGTGGGAAGGCCGAAGTTACGCTGCAGCGCTAACAGGCGAGCAGCAGCAGGGTGAGAACGCCGAAAGCGCGCACAGATGGCACTCACTTTATGCAGCAGCTATGACATGTCGGGGTAATTATTAAGGAATCTCTGCACCTACAAATTCAGCATATGCGCCAAGCAAGGGATGTGCGTCAAACCGGCTAGTCCCAGAGCTGCTACGAGATTTCGTCCATTATCGCACACCACCAGGCCGGGCTTGAGGCTGACTGGCACAAACCACTTATCGGTCTGTTGTTCAAGGCCCGTCCACAGCACCTGCGCGGTGTGGGGTTTGTCCCCCAAACAGATAAGTTTTAAAACTGCCTGCTGTCGTTTACCCCTGGTTGTGCTGAAGTTGATGGTGAAGGTGTTACGTTGTCCGGATGAGGATGAGGAAGCGGAGTAGGAGGAGGAAGCAACAGGAGGCAAAATGAAGTGCTCTGCAATCCTCAGTGGTGGAAGGACATGCGCCAAACTGCTATCCGCCTCAGGCCCAGCAGCCGCTGCATTTACCCAGTGTGCTGTTATGGAGATATAATGGCCCTGACCGTGCTTACTGGTCCACGAATCCATAGTCAGGTGCACCTTGCCACAGATGGCGTTGCGCAGTGCACACCTGAATTTGTCCCCTACTTGGTTGTGAAGGGAAGGGATGGCTCGGCTTGAAAAGTAGTGGTGGCTGGGCACGACGTACTGTGGGACAGCCACCGCCATAAGGCCTTTAAAACTATCAGTCTCCACCAGACGGAATGACAGCATTTCAAATGCCAGTAATTTAGAAATGCTGGCATTCAGGGCTAGGGATCGCGGGTGGGTAGGAGGGTACTCTTCCTCTCCAGCGTTTGGGATATGGAGAGCTGAACGCTTCCGTGTGACATTGTGGAGATGCTTGGTGACCCAGGTGTTGGGGTTGCTGGCAGATCCTCTGTTTGTGGGGTGCCAGGTGGCACTGTCACTCCAGAGGTGGATGAAGAGGTCGCGACTGCAGCAGAAGAGGAAGCAGGAGGAGCCAGAGGCCTTTCTCGGTTTTTGAGGTGTCTACTCCACTGCAGCTCGCGCTTTTCACTTAAATGCCTGGTCA
Organism: Bufo bufo; assembly: GCF_905171765.1. NCBI lineage: Eukaryota > Metazoa > Chordata > Amphibia > Anura > Bufonidae > Bufo > Bufo bufo. Next base: position 449,051,737 of record NC_053389.1, on the reverse strand, counting down.
TGAAGGTTGTACTCAGGCTGAGAACGTTTATGCCTCGCTTCAGGCTCTGATTGCACATCAAGCAAACCACTCGTGTCTTGTCGTCAGCACATTGTCTGAAGAACTGCCACGCCAGGGAACTCCTTGGAGCTGGCTTTGGTGTGCTCGGTCCCTTGCTACGGTGGGCAGTAGGAGGAGTACTGTCTAGAGGATGGCCGCTCCGCTTTTGCACCCTGCTCCCTCTTCTGCTGTGCTGGTGGCTCTGTGCGACCACCGCCTCTTCCTCCGAACTACATCGGTCTTTCGCATCACCTTGATTCCATGTGAGGTCGAGGAACTCATCGTCCTCCACATCATCTTCCACCCAGTCTTCACCGCTGACTTCCTTGTCGGTCTGCATGCTTTCGAAAGCCCCAGCAGTTGGCACCTGTGTTTCGTCATCATCCGAGACGTGCTGTGATGGTCCTCCCATGTACTCATCTTGAAAAATAAGTGGTTGGGCATCGGTGCACTCAATCTCTTCCACTTCTGGGGCAGGGCTAGGTGGATGGCCCTGGGAAACCCTGCTAACAGAGTCATCAAAAAGCAGAAGAGACTGCTGCATGACTTGGGGCTCAGACTGCTTGGCTGATTTGCAAGGGGGTGAGGTGAAAGACTGATGGACATCGGCTGCAGGTGCCAACTGTGGTCTTTCAGCAGGAGACTGGGTGGGAGACAATGTGAAGGAACTGGATCCACTGTCAGCAATCCAATCTACTATCGCCTGTACTTGTTCAGGCCTCACCATTCGTAGAGCAGCATTAGGCCAGACCAAATACCACTGCAGGTATTGTCGCCTACTCGCACCTGAGGAAGGGGTTTCACTTGTGCGTGTAGCTGGCAAAGATTGACCACGTCCTCTCCCTGCAATAGGAGCTCCACCAGCAGCACCACGACCTGGGCCACGTCCCTTATTTAACGCTCTCCTCATATTTTTTGAATTTAGGATATTGCCCTAAATGGGTGTTTAATTAATAGTAAAAAAGAACGACAGTATGTAAAGAGTTTATTTCACACGGCCTGAACCAGCTAGGCCTCAATTAAATATTTCTTTGCACAAAATGGCCGTATTTCAAATGGATGTATTTCAAATGGCTGTATTTGAAATGGCTGAATCAAACTTCTGTATGTATAGGGGGGATCACACACGCCCTGAATCAGTGTAGGCCTGAGGTAAATATATCTTTGCACAAAAAGGCTGTATTTCAAATAACTGTATTTCAAATGCCTAATTCAAACCCCTGTATGTATAGGGGGGATAACACACGCCCTGAATCAGTGTAGGCCTAAATTAAAGATTTATTTGCACCAAATGGCTGTATTTCAAATGGCTGTATTTCAAATGCCTGATTCAAAACCCTGTATGTATAGGGGGGATCACACACGCCCTGAATCAGTGAAGGCCTGAAGTAAATATATCTTTGCACAAAAAGGCTGTATTTCAAATGACTGTATTTCAAATGCCTAATTCAAACCCCTGTATGCATAGTGGGGATCACACACGCCCTGAATCAGTGTAGGCCTGAAGTAAATATATCTTTGCACAAAAAGGCGGTATTTAAAATGGCTGTATTTCAAATGCCTAATTCAAACCCCTGTATGTATAGGGGAGATCTCAGAGGGCCTGAACCTCTGTAGGCCTGAAGTAAATATATCTTTGCACAAAAGGCTGTATTTCAAATGACTGTATTTCAAATGCCTGATTCAAACCCCTGTATGTAGGGGGGTATCTCACACGGTCTGAACCAGTGTAGGCCTGAAGTAAACATATCTTTTCACAAAAAGGATATATTTCAAATGACTGTATTTCAAATGGCTAATTCAAACCCCTAGTATCTCAGACGGCCTGAACCTCTGTAGGCCTGAAGTAAATATATCTTTGCACAAAAAGGCCGTTTTTTAAATGGCTGTATTTCAAATGGCTGTATTTCAAATGGCTGAATCAAACCCCTGTATGTAAAGAGGGGATCACACACACCCTGAATCAGTGTAGGCCTGAATTAAATATTTATTTGCACCAAATGGCTGTATTTCAAATATCTGTATTTCAAATGCCTGATTCAAACCCCTGTATGTAGGGGGGTATTTCACAGGGTCTGAACCTATGTAGGCCTGAAGTAAATATATCTTTGCACAAAAAGGCTGTATTTCAAATGCCTAACTCAAACCCATGTACAGTACAGACCAAAAGTTTGGATACACCTTCTCATTCAAAGAGTTTTCTTTATTTTCATGACTATGAAAATTGTAGATTCACACTGAAGGCATCAAAACTATGAATTAACACATGTGGAATTATATACATAACAAACAAGTGTGAAACAACTGAAAATATGTCATATTCTAGGTTCTTCAAAGTAGCCACCTTTTGCTTTGATTACTGCTTTGCACACTCTTGGCATTCTCTTGATGAGCTTCAAGAGGTAGTCCCCTGAAATGGTTTTGACTCCCCACAGGTGTGCCCTGTCAGGTTTAATAAGTGGGATTTCTTGCCTTATAAATGGGGTTGGGACCATTAGTTGCGTTGAGGAGAAGTCAGGTGGATACACAGCTGATAGTTCTACTGAATAGACTGTTAGAATTGGTATTATAGCAAGAAAAAAGCAGCTAAGTAAAGAAAAACGAGTGGCCATCATTACTTTAAGAAATGAAGGTCAGTCAGTCAGCCGAAAAATTGGGAAAACTTTGAAAGTAAGGGCTATTTGACCATGAAGGAGAGTGATGGGGTGCTGCGCCAGATGACCTGGCCTCCACAGTCACCAGACCTGAACCCAATCGAGATGGTTTGGGGTGAGCTGGACCGCAGAGTGAAGGCAAAAGGGCCAACAAGTGCTAAGCATCTCTGGGAACTCCTTCAAGACTGTTGGAAGACCATTTCAGGGGACTAACTCTTGAAGCTCATCAAGAGAATGCCAAGAGTGTGCAAAGCAGTAATCAAAGCAAAAGGTGGCTACTTTAAAGAACCTAGAATATGACATATTTTCAGTTGTTTCACACTTGTTTGTTATGTATATAATTCCACATGTGTTAATTCATAGTTTTGATGCCTTCATAGTCATGAAAATAAAGAAAACTCTTTGAATGAGAAGGGGTGTCCAAACTTTTGGTCTGTACTGTATGTAGGGGGGGTATCTCACACGGTCTGAACCTGTGTAGGCCTGAAGTAAATATATCTTTGCACAAAAAGGCTATATTTCAAATGGCTTTATTTCAAATGGCTAATTCAAACCCCTGTATGTAGAGGTAGTATTTCAGAGGGCCTGAACCTCTGTAGGCCTGAAGTAAATATATCTTTGCACAAAACGGCGGTATTTAAAATGGCTGTATTTCAAATGCCTAATTGAAACCCCTGTATATAGGGGGGTATCTCACATGGTCTGAACCTGAGTAGGCCTGAAGTAAATATATCTTTGCACAAAAAGGCAGAATTTCAAATTGCTGTATTTAAAATTCCTGATTCAAATTCCTGTATCGAAGGGGGTATCTCACATGGTCTGAACCTGTTTAGGCCTGAAGTAAATATATCTTTGCACAAAAAGGCTGTATTTCAAATGGCTATATTTCAAATGGATAATTCAAACCCCTGTATGTAGAGGTAGTATCTAAGAGGGCCTGAACCTTTGTAGGGCTGAAGTAAATATATCTTTGCACAAAATGACGGTATTTAAAATGGTTGTATTTCAAATGCCTAATTCAAACCCCTGTATGTATAGAGGGGATCTCACACGGTCTGAACCTGTGTAGACCTGAAGTAAATATATTTTTGCACAAAAAGGCTGTATTTCAAATGCCTAACTCAAACCCATGTATGTCGGGGGGTTATCTCACACGGTCTGAACCTGTGTAGGCCTGAAGTAAATATATCTTTGCACAAAAAGGCTATATTTCAAATGACTGTATTTCAAATGGCTAATTCAAACCCCTAGTATCTCAGACGGCCTGAACCTCTGTAGGCCTGAAGTAAATATATCTTTGCACAAAAAGGCCGTTTTTTAAATGGCTGTATTTCAAATGGCTGTATTTCAAATGGCTGAATCAAACCCCTGTATGTAAAGAGGGGATCACACACACCCTGAATCAGTGTAGGCCTGAATTAAATATTTATTTGCACCAAATGGCTGTATTTCAAATATCTGTATTTCAAATGCCTGATTCAAACCCCTGTATGTAGGGGGGTATTTCACAGGGTCTGAACCTATGTAGGCCTGAAGTAAATATATCTTTGCACAAAAAGGCTGTATTTCAAATGCCTAACTCAAACCCATGTACAGTACAGACCAAAAGTTTGGATACACCTTCTCATTCAAAGAGTTTTCTTTATTTTCATGACTATGAAAATTGTAGATTCACACTGAAGGCATCAAAACTATGAATTAACACATGTGGAATTATATACATAACAAACAAGTGTGAAACAACTGAAAATATGTCATATTCTAGGTTCTTCAAAGTAGCCACCTTTTGCTTTGATTACTGCTTTGCACACTCTTGGCATTCTCTTGATGAGCTTCAAGAGGTAGTCCCCTGAAATGGTTTTGACTCCCCACAGGTGTGCCCTGTCAGGTTTAATAAGTGGGATTTCTTGCCTTATAAATGGGGTTGGGACCATTAGTTGCGTTGAGGAGAAGTCAGGTGGATACACAGCTGATAGTTCTACTGAATAGACTGTTAGAATTGGTATTATAGCAAGAAAAAAGCAGCTAAGTAAAGAAAAACGAGTGGCCATCATTACTTTAAGAAATGAAGGTCAGTCAGTCAGCCGAAAAATTGGGAAAACTTTGAAAGTAAGGGCTATTTGACCATGAAGGAGAGTGATGGGGTGCTGCGCCAGATGACCTGGCCTCCACAGTCACCAGACCTGAACCCAATCGAGATGGTTTGGGGTGAGCTGGACCGCAGAGTGAAGGCAAAAGGGCCAACAAGTGCTAAGCATCTCTGGGAACTCCTTCAAGACTGTTGGAAGACCATTTCAGGGGACTAACTCTTGAAGCTCATCAAGAGAATGCCAAGAGTGTGCAAAGCAGTAATCAAAGCAAAAGGTGGCTACTTTAAAGAACCTAGAATATGACATATTTTCAGTTGTTTCACACTTGTTTGTTATGTATATAATTCCACATGTGTTAATTCATAGTTTTGATGCCTTCATAGTCATGAAAATAAAGAAAACTCTTTGAATGAGAAGGGGTGTCCAAACTTTTGGTCTGTACTGTATGTAGGGGGGGTATCTCACACGGTCTGAACCTGTGTAGGCCTGAAGTAAATATATCTTTGCACAAAAAGGCTATATTTCAAATGGCTTTATTTCAAATGGCTAATTCAAACCCCTGTATGTAGAGGTAGTATTTCAGAGGGCCTGAACCTCTGTAGGCCTGAAGTAAATATATCTTTGCACAAAACGGCGGTATTTAAAATGGCTGTATTTCAAATGCCTAATTGAAACCCCTGTATATAGGGGGGTATCTCACATGGTCTGAACCTGAGTAGGCCTGAAGTAAATATATCTTTGCACAAAAAGGCAGAATTTCAAATTGCTGTATTTAAAATTCCTGATTCAAATTCCTGTATCGAAGGGGGTATCTCACATGGTCTGAACCTGTTTAGGCCTGAAGTAAATATATCTTTGCACAAAAAGGCTGTATTTCAAATGGCTATATTTCAAATGGATAATTCAAACCCCTGTATGTAGAGGTAGTATCTAAGAGGGCCTGAACCTTTGTAGGGCTGAAGTAAATATATCTTTGCACAAAATGACGGTATTTAAAATGGTTGTATTTCAAATGCCTAATTCAAACCCCTGTATGTATAGAGGGGATCTCACACGGTCTGAACCTGTGTAGACCTGAAGTAAATATATTTTTGCACAAAAAGGCTGTATTTCAAATGCCTAACTCAAACCCATGTATGTCGGGGGGTTATCTCACACGGTCTGAACCTGTGTAGGCCTGAAGTAAATATATCTTTGCACAAAAAGGCTATATTTCAAATGACTGTATTTCAAATGGCTAATTCAAACCCCTAGTATCTCAGACGGCCTGAACCTCTGTAGGCCTGAAGTAAATATATCTTTGCACAAAAAGGCCGTTTTTTAAATGGCTGTATTTCAAATGGCTGTATTTCAAATGGCTGAATCAAACCCCTGTATGTAAAGAGGGGATCACACACACCCTGAATCAGTGTAGGCCTGAATTAAATATTTATTTGCACCAAATGGCTGTATTTCAAATATCTGTATTTCAAATGCCTGATTCAAACCCCTGTATGTAGGGGGGTATTTCACAGGGTCTGAACCTATGTAGGCCTGAAGTAAATATATCTTTGCACAAAAAGGCTGTATTTCAAATGCCTAACTCAAACCCATGTACAGTACAGACCAAAAGTTTGGATACACCTTCTCATTCAAAGAGTTTTCTTTATTTTCATGACTATGAAAATTGTAGATTCACACTGAAGGCATCAAAACTATGAATTAACACATGTGGAATTATATACATAACAAACAAGTGTGAAACAACTGAAAATATGTCATATTCTAGGTTCTTCAAAGTAGCCACCTTTTGCTTTGATTACTGCTTTGCACACTCTTGGCATTCTCTTGATGAGCTTCAAGAGGTAGTCCCCTGAAATGGTTTTGACTCCCCACAGGTGTGCCCTGTCAGGTTTAATAAGTGGGATTTCTTGCCTTATAAATGGGGTTGGGACCATTAGTTGCGTTGAGGAGAAGTCAGGTGGATACACAGCTGATAGTTCTACTGAATAGACTGTTAGAATTGGTATTATAGCAAGAAAAAAGCAGCTAAGTAAAGAAAAACGAGTGGCCATCATTACTTTAAGAAATGAAGGTCAGTCAGTCAGCCGAAAAATTGGGAAAACTTTGAAAGTAAGGGCTATTTGACCATGAAGGAGAGTGATGGGGTGCTGCGCCAGATGACCTGGCCTCCACAGTCACCAGACCTGAACCCAATCGAGATGGTTTGGGGTGAGCTGGACCGCAGAGTGAAGGCAAAAGGGCCAACAAGTGCTAAGCATCTCTGGGAACTCCTTCAAGACTGTTGGAAGACCATTTCAGGGGACTAACTCTTGAAGCTCATCAAGAGAATGCCAAGAGTGTGCAAAGCAGTAATCAAAGCAAAAGGTGGCTACTTTAAAGAACCTAGAATATGACATATTTTCAGTTGTTTCACACTTGTTTGTTATGTATATAATTCCACATGTGTTAATTCATAGTTTTGATGCCTTCATAGTCATGAAAATAAAGAAAACTCTTTGAATGAGAAGGGGTGTCCAAACTTTTGGTCTGTACTGTATGTAGGGGGGGTATCTCACACGGTCTAAACCTGTGTAGGCCTGAAGTAAATATATCTTTGCACAAAAAGGCTATATTTCAAATGGCTTTATTTCAAATGGCTAATTCAAACCCCTGTATGTAGAGGTAGTATTTCAGAGGGCCTGAACCTCTGTAGGCCTGAAGTAAATATATCTTTGCACAAAACGGCGGTATTTAAAATGGCTGTATTTCAAATGCCTAATTGAAACCCCTGTATATAGGGGGGTATCTCACATGGTCTGAACCTGAGTAGACATGAAGTAAATATATCTTTGCACAAAAAGGCAGAATTTCAAATTGCTGTATTTAAAATTCCTGATTCAAATTCCTGTATCGAAGGGGGTATCTCACATGGTCTGAACCTGTTTAGGCCTGAAGTAAATATATCTTTGCACAAAAAGGCTGTATTTCAAATGGCTATATTTCAAATGGATAATTCAAACCCCTGTATGTAGAGGTAGTATCTAAGAGGGCCTGAACCTTTGTAGGGCTGAAGTAAATATATCTTTGCACAAAATGACGGTATTTAAAATGGTTGTATTTCAAATGCCTAATTCAAACCCCTGTATGTATAGAGGGGATCTCACACGGTCTGAACCTGTGTAGACCTGAAGTAAATATATTTTTGCACAAAAAGGCTGTATTTCAAATGCCTAACTCAAACCCATGTATGTCGGGGGGTTATCTCACACGGTCTGAACCTGTGTAGGCCTGAAGTAAATATATCTTTGCACAAAAAGGCTATATTTCAAATGGATTTATTTCAAATGGCTAATTCAAACCCCTGTATGTAGAGGTAGTATCTCAGAGGGCCTGAACCTCTGTAGGCCTGAAGTAAATATATCTTTGCACAAAATGGCTGTATTTAAAATGGCTGTATTTCAAATGCCTAATTGAAACCCCTGTATGTAGGGGGGTATCTCACACGGTCTGAACCTGTGTAGGCCTGAAGTAAATATATCTTTGCACAAAAAGGCTGAATTTCAAATGGCTGTATTTCAAATGCCTGATTCAAACCCCTGTATGTAGGAGGGCATCTCACACGGTCTGAACCTGTGTAGGCCTGAAGTAAATATATCTTTGCACAAAAAGGCAGAATTTAAAATGGCTGTATTTAAAATTCCTGATTCAAATTCCTGTATGTAGGGGGGGTATCTCACACGGTCTGAACCTGTGTAGGCCTGAAGTAAATATATCTTTGCACAAAAAGGCTGTATTTCAAATGGCTAATTCAAACCCCTGTATGTAGAGGTAGTATCTAAGAGGGTCTGAACCTCTGTAGGCCTGAAGTAAATATATCTTTGCACAAAATGACGGTATTTAAAATGGCTGTATTTCAAATGTTTAATTCAAACCCCTGTATATATAGAGGGGATTTCACACGGTCTGAACCTGTGTAGGCCTGAAGTAAATATATCTTTGCACAAAAAGGCTGTATTTCAAATAGCTGTATTTCAATTGCCTGATTCAAACCCCAGTATGTAGGGGGGTATCTCACACGGTCTGAACCAGTGTAGACCTGAAGTAAATATATCTTTTCACAAAAAGGCTGTATTTCAAATAGCTGTATTTCAAATGTTTAATTCAAACCCCTGTATGTAGAGGGGATCTCACACGGTCTGAACCTGTGTAGGCCTGAAGTAAATATATCTTTGCGCAAAAAGGCTTAATTTCAAATGGCTGTATTTCAAATGCCTGATTCAAACCCCTGTATGTAGGGGGGTATCTCACACGGTCTGAACCTGTGTAAGCCTGAAGTAAATATATCTTTGCACAAAAAGGCTGTATTTCAAATGGTTGTATTTCAAATGCCTAATTCAAACCCCTGTATGTAGGGGGGTATTTCACACGGTCTGAACCTGTGTAAGCCTGAAGTAAATATATCTTTGCACAAAAAGGCAGAATTTAAAATGGCTGTATTTAAAATTCCTGATTCAAATTCCTGTATGTAGGGGGGGTATCTCACACGGTCTGAACCTGTGTAGGCCTGAAGTAAATATATCTTTGCACAAAAAGGCTGTATTTCAAATGGCTAATTCAAACCCCTGTATGTAGAGGTAGTATCTAAGAGGGTCTGAACCTCTGTAGGCCTGAAGTAAATATATCTTTGCACAAAATGACGGTATTTAAAATGGCTGTATTTCAAATGTTTAATTCAAACCCCTGTATATATAGAGGGGATTTCACACGGTCTGAACCTGTGTAGGCCTGAAGTAAATATATCTTTGCACAAAAAGGCTGTATTTCAAATGGCTGTATTTCAAATGCCTGATTCAAACCCCAGTATGTAGGGGGGTATCTCACACGGTCTGAACCAGTGTAGGCCTGAAGTAAATATATCTTTTCACAAAAAGGCTGTATTTCAAATGGCTGTATTTCAAATGTTTAATTCAAACCCCTGTATGTATAGAGGGGATCTCACACGGTCTGAACCTGTGTAGGCCTGAAGTAAATATATCTTTGCACAAAAAGGCTGAATTTCAAATGGCTGTATTTCAAATGCCTGATTCAAACCCCTGTATGTAGGGGGGTATCTCACACGGTCTGAACCTGTGTAAGCCTGAAGTAAATATATCTTTGCACAAAAAGGCTGTATTTCAAATGGTTGTATTTCAAATGCCTAATTCAAACCCCTGTATGTAGGGGGGTATTTCACACGGTCTGAACCTGTGTAGGCCTGAAGTAAATATATCTTTGTACAAAAAGGCTGTATTTCAAATGACTGTATTTCAAATGCCTAATTCAAACCCCTGTATGTATAGTGGGGATCACAAACGCCGTGAATCAGTGTAGGCCTGAAGTAAATATATCTTTGCACAAAAAAGCGGTATTTAAAATAACTGTATTTCAAAAACCTAATTCAAACCCCTGTATGTAGAGGTGGTATCTCACAGGGCCTGAACCTCTGTAGGCCTAAATTCAATATTGCAATATTGTCAACTGGCGCTTCACCATATGAAAATCGCAGCAGTGTTCTAGCAGTCCCGTATCCTGCTATGTCAGATTATGTACAGACCAGCTGTACAAAACACAAATATATATATATAACACAATGCAACACTGCGCGCTAAAATTACAGATAAATGGACAGCCAAACTAAACAAACACCTTCCTCCTTATCACGCAAATACACATAAACGCTTCAAATATATATATGTGTCTCAGTCCCTGGACTGAGACACAGATATATATATTTGAAGCGTTTCTGTGTATTTGCGTGATAAGGAGGAAGGTGTTTGTTTAGTTTGGCTGTCCATTTATCTGTAATTTTAGCGCGCAGTGTTGCATTGTGTTATATATATAAATTCAATATTGGTGCACCAAATGGCGGTATTTAAAATCTCTATATGTAACCCAAATGTATAAAGGGTGTATCTCACAATGACATCTGCATCAAAGGCTGCCAACTAAATTTTTGGAGCCCAATTGACTGTTTGTTTAACAACTGAATTGACAGCAGTATATAAGCCTGTAATTTCACACGAGCTGATGATGCAAGGCCTGAAAATAGTGTTTTTTGTCAAGTAAGTGTGTTTTTCAAACCCCAGAAAATGATAGGTGTATTTCTAGCTTAAATTGCACACTGACTAATACAGATGTTGTAGATTGCACAAAAAGTCTTTTTTTTTTTGCTAACAGAATATGAATGCTGTATATATTTAACTTGAATTTAACACTTACAGATCTGGCAAATACTGTTTTTTGAAAAAAAAATAAAAAAAATGTGTTTTTCTAACCCCAGAAAATGATGGGTGTATTTCTAGCTTAAATTGCACACTGACTAATACAGATGTTGTAGATTGAACAAAAAGTCTTTTTTTGCTAACAGAATATGAATACTGTATATATTAAACTTGAATTTAACACTTGCAGATCTGGCAAATACAGTTTTTTTTTTTTTTTTAAGTGTGTTTTTCAAACCCCAGAATATGATGGGTGTATTTCTAGCTTAAATTGCACACTGACTAATACAGATGTTGTAGATTAAATTTAATAATAGTATCTGCGCTTTCACAATATGTCCTTTCTCTGTGAACAACCGTGCACAGAGCCACTGCTGAGTACCTAGAGGATAACGGTTGCCTCGATCCACAAAGTATATATATATCTCAAACATAAAAGTAAGGTGTCAGCGCTGGAAAAAGGACATGGGGCACAATTGAATAATTAGTACCTGTTCAGATGGATGTAGGTTCGGCAATGCTTGTAGTACGAGTAGAGTCTTTAGAGCACTTACAGTGCGAGACGGGTAGCAGTTCTTCTTGCTCTACTTCAAAAAAGGCGCGCGCCGCTCCGGCCAGCAGCTGGCGCGAGCACGAAGGAGCGTAATGGTAAAGGAATCCGGGAGCGTAGCGTGTGACATCACACCTGTCGTACGGATACCTCCGAGGACCAAAAGGCCAATCCTACGTGTTTCGAAACCTACGAGCTTCTTCGTCAGGGATGGTTGCTGTAGTCAGTCCTGTGGAGTAAATAGGCATCCGGTTCCCATGGTAACTGCTAACCACTTCAACACTATTGTTCTCAGTCTGCATGTTAGAAGGAGATATGCGGTGTGTTCCAATAGTTCAAAGGTTAATTTTCCTTGTGTATGAGAGGTATGTTTTTTTCCATTTAGGGGTGTTTTATTATTAGAAAGCAAATAGTTCCATTTCTTGATTTAAGCCAGCCCCTTGGGGCTAGACTTTTTAGTCTAAAGATCCACTTGCTCTCGCACAGTGACATCTGCTGGATAAAGTCTCCACCTCTCATATTAGGTTTAACCTTTTCGATGCCCCCGAATGTGGAGCCAGAAAAGGTGCCCCTGTGGTATTGGGTATAGTGGCGGGACAGGGGGTGGCTATCATATTTTTTATTTATGTTATTTAGATGTTCACCCATTCTGATTTTAAGCTCCTGTTTAGTTCTACCTACATATAATTTCTGGCAAGGACATTTGATAAAATATACTACTCCCCTGGTGTTGCAAGAAATATATTGGTTGATTTTATAGGTGTGATGGATATCACCTATCTCTATTATAGGATATTTGATTAGACCAGGTTTAATCTTTTTGCAATTCTTGCATAGTTTACACGGAAAGAAACCCCTCTGTCCTATCTGAGTATTTTTCGTATTTTTCAAATGACTGGATGATTTACATGAGGGTGCTATCATATTGGCTAGATTAGATGCCCTCTTGAATACAAATATCGGATGTGTTGGAATTTTCTCCCCTATCATTCTGTCTTGGCGTAGCATTTCCCAATGCTTCGTAACAATCTTTTTCAGGATAAATGCTCCATCACTGTGTGTAGAAATGATGGGGATTTTAATGAGCGTATTAGTTGGATCGGTTTCCTCACTAGTTTGTTTTTTCTCTCTGACATCCTGCAAGAGTGCATTACGGTCAACTTCTCTAATCTGGTCCACAATTGTTTTTAGATCTTTGCTATTATATCCCTTTCCCATCAATTTATTATTTAACTCCCTAGTCTCTTCTTCAAAATGAGTGATCTCAGAACAATTCCTGCGTATCCTTATACACTCCCCTAAAGAATTATTAGGAACACCATACTAATACGGTGTTGGACCCCCTTTTGCCTTCAGAACTGCCTTAATTCTATGTGGTATTGATTCAACAAGGTGCTTATAGCATTCTTTAGAAATGTTGGCCCATATTGATAGGATAGCATCTTGCAGTTGATGGAGATTTGAGGGATGCACATCCAGGGCACGAAGCTCCCGTTCCACCACCCCAAAGATGCTCTATTGGGTTGAGATCTGGTGACTGTGGGGGCCATTTTAGTACAGTGAACTCATTGTCATGTTCAAGAAACCAATTTGAAATGATTCGAGCTTTGTGACATGGTGCATAATCCTGCTGGAAGTAGCCATCAGAGGATGGATACATGTTCTTATTCTGTTTACACCAAATTCGGACTCTACCATTTGAATGTCTCAACAGAAATCGAGACTCATCAGACCAGACAACATTTTTCCAGTCTTCAACAGTCCAATTTTGGTGAGCTCGTGCAAATTGTAGCCTTTTTCCTATTTGTAGTGGAGATGAGTGGTACCCGGTGGGGTCTTCTGCTGTTGTAGGCCATCCGCCTCAAGGTTGTGCGTGTTGTGGCTTCACAAATGCTTTGCTGCATACCTCGGTTGTAACAAGTGGTTATTTCAGTCAACGTTGCTCTTCTATCAGCTTGAATCAGTCGGCCCATTCTCCTCTGACCTCTAGCATCCACAAGGCATGTTTTTCCCTTTTCACACCATTCTTTGTAAACCCTAGAAATGGTTGTGCGTGAAAATCCCAGTAACTGAGCAGATTGTGAAATACTCAGACCGGCCCGTCTGGCACCAACAACCATGCCACGCTTAAAATTGCTTAAATCACCTTTCTTTCCCATTCTGACATTCAGTTTGGAGTTCAGGAGATTGTCTTGACCAGGGCCACACCCCTAAATGCATTGAAGCAACTGCCATGTGATTGGTTGACTAGATAATTGCATTAATGAGAAATAGAACAGGTGTTCCTAATAATTCTTTATGTGAGTGTATATTGACTCCAGGGAATGTTTGTCAGCCAGATGGGCAGGTGGCAGCTGTTCAGAGGGATAAAGCTATTGCAGTCAGTAGGTTTATGGTAGGTTTTTGTCTGAATACTTCCTTCATTTATAAATATTGTTAGGTCAAAAAAATGTACTTGTTCCTTACTATAGTGCGGCGTAAAATGTAGGTGAAATTCATTTTTATTCAAATCCTTTAAAAACTTTTTTAGTTCCGTTTCTCCATCCTTCCAGATAAAAACAATATCGTCAATAAAACTTTTCCAGAGGACCAGACCCGCACCAAGCCTGCCATAGGAGAAGATGATAGACTCCTCCCATCGACCCATATATAAATTTGCGAAGCTTGGTGCGAATCTGGTCCCCATCGCTGTACCCCATGTCTGCAGATAAAAATCCTATTTAAAATAATTATGGGTGAGGATAAACATGATACAGTCCCCAATAAAAGGTGATCTGATCTTTAGGCATCTCTCCATCTTTTTCCAAGAAGTATTCACTCGCGGATCACCCCTTAGAATTTTCTATAACGGTATACAACGAAGTTACGTCTAGGGTGCCCAGGATATAGCCGTCCTTCCACTTAATGTTTCTCAACAGTTGTAAAATATGTTTTGTATCCTTGAGATGGGCCGGGAGTTTCTGTACGTGTCTTTGTAGTAGGGTGTCGACATATTTGGATAAGTTGGCTGTTAGACTGTCGATACCCGAAATAATAGGGCGGCCAGGGGGGTTAGTTGAATGTTTGTGGATTTTCGGCAAATAATAAAAGATGGGGATTTTGGGGCATTGATTGTTCATGTATGATGCTTCTTCCATAGTTAATATACCTTTCGATTTTCCCTTTTTCATTAATTGATTTAATTGGTGTTTATCGGTATTAGTTGGATCAAAATCCAATTTTCTATAAGTTTTTTTCTCACTCAGGAGTCGGATAGATTCCCTATGGTAGGACCCCTCATCCAAAATAACTATTCCCCCCCCTTTGTCCGCAGATCTAATCACTATATCATTATTGGTTTGAAGTGAGCGGATAGCCTTTATTTCCCCTGGAAGCCCGTAGGTTTCGAAACGCGTAGGATGGCCTTTTGGTCCTCGGAGGTATCCGTACGACAGGTGTGACGTCACATGCTACGCTCCCGGAGTGGCGCACGCCTTTTTTTGAAGTAGAGCAAGTAGAACTGCTACCCGTCTCGCACTGTAAGTGCTCTAAAGACTCTACTCGTACTACAAGCATTGCCGAACCTACATCCATCTGAACAGGTACTCATTATTCGATTGTGCCCCATGTCCTTTTTCCAGCGCTGTCACCTTACTTTTATGTTTGAGATATATACTTTGTGGATCGAGGCAACCGTTATCCTCTAGGTACTCAGCAGCGGCTCTGTGCACGGTTGTTCACAGAGAAAGGACATATTGTGATAGCGCAGATACTATTATTAAATTTTATACTCATTATTTTAAAGCTGCCAACTGTATCTTGCAGCACATCTCTTTCCCCCTCCCTATCTTTTCTCATTGCCTGTATAGGACGTATTTATTCTTCATCCTGTTCAGGAGGGAATAAAATATTACTACCAAGAACGACAAATCACACTTTTTCATACCAAAGATGAGCGAATTATGGGATGACCGCCAGGATAGAATTAAATTCGTCCAATCTTTCTTTAATAAACCTAAACTATCGGTAGATAATTTAGAACAACATAAAAGTAATATAGAGGAAGCCATGCTAGGCATCAAAAAATTAGAAAGACTCTTAATCACTGAAATGAGAGATCTATGGGAGATGGCATCTCTGGAGAAATATTTAGAATATGACACTATACCAAAAGGACTACAAGTCCATAAAGCACTCACCAGTGATTTAGGCGCACCTGAAATTGTGGAAGAATGGAACTCCTTATTCCATGAATTCTCAAAAAAAACGGTATTATTTATTATAGAAAAACAAAGGCAAGGGTTAGTAAAAATCAATAAAGAAATAATGTAACTATTTGACAACCTCAAACCTTACAAAAATTACGATGAAATAATTAAAATCTCAAGGTCCATTAAAATATGGATAAAGACAAAGGAAAATGAAATTATTAATACAAAGACAAACAAATTTGAAAGGGATTTAACAACACCCATAAATACTATAAGTCACACTATAGGGGACTTGAACCAGGTGACACCACTCTCTATAAGACCATAGACAATACTGTGTGTGAAAACACTTGCTATAGTGACTTCTCTATACATGAAGACAGCCTTAGTAAAAATCTTAGCAACAATGTAATAGGTGACCCAACGACAACAAAAAAAAACTGGAAGAACAACCATTGCAAAAAATGCCATCACTTCCCAGCCATTGTCTCCAAAAATAATGATACAATCCATCAGAACTAATGGCTCAATACAAACCAGCAATCAATACGAAATCCTGGAAACACTTAGTGAGGACCCAAATAACCATGTATCTATATCTCTGGCAGATGAGACAGATAGCATAGACCGCAATGCTTCTGTAGTGTCTCACTAGGCGAATGTGACCCGTCCCAAGCCGAAATCGGAGGACTGAGAAGAGGACGAAGAATTTGCCCATCCGGATCCTGAACCGGAGCGTCCAGCAGCACCGGCCCATACTACAATTCCAAGAGCGGGGCTCTTTCATTGGCCCAAATGTGTTTTGGCAGCCGACAGTGGTGGAGAAATGGGTAAGCCCCTACCCGTCGCCTGAACTGCCCCGCCGGGAAAAGACCATTAAAGAACTTGAGAACTTAGAGCGCTTTCATGCTGCGCTGGATAATATCCGCAAAGGAAAAAGGGCAGAGGCGGCAGCCGAATCTGCAGCGGCCGCGCAAGACAAGCCGGATCCCTTACCTGCACCCGCGGTGACGACAGAGGACTCCAGCAGCGACGCAGAGCCGGAAAGTTTGGACGACCAGATCATCCGACTTGAACTTCAGTTGCGAGGCCTGCACCAGCTTGCCACCTCAAGGATACCGTCTCCGCCACTGGAAAGAAAAAGTACAGCTAAGGGCTCGGACGTCTCTGAGTCAAAGGTAAGGGTACCTATCTCTACCAGCCGGCCATCTACCTCACCTATTCCGTACACCGCCGCGTGCAATCAGAAATCCCTGAGCCGACAGAGCCTCCTGCTGCGGTTGTACCTAGGCCAGCGGAACGTTCAATAGTAACCATGCCTAGGCCCATGCAGCTACAAACTATAATTACCCCTAGGCCTATGGGGCCGAAACCAATAAGGGGACCATTCGTGCTCCAGCTGCCGCCCAATACAATTTTGTGGGCCCATCCTAATGTGGATCATCGTGTCAGGCCCAATATACAAGCGGAGCCAGGATGTGCCACTGATGTTCAGAGGGGGACTGACACATACCTGTGAGTAGGCCTGCCAGGCCACTATGTGATTTCTTTTTCCAAGGGACCCTATTAAAGAGGATTTAACCCTTCCAGGACAGGAGTCATTTGTTTTGCTTCTATGTTGCTGCTGCCAGTTACCCACGGCTCAGTGGTGGTGGTAGGCCACTGAAATTACTATTGCTACAAGACCATACTGTTTACAGGACCTCCTGCCTGCTTCAAAGAACTTAAAGCCAAGTTGTGCCTGTTTTATTTTGCACTTAACCCCTTTTCAGGTTGATTAAGGGACATTACAGCACTTATTTTACATGCCATTTTAATAATGTGGACCTCTATGTGCTGTGACTTTAATATGCAACTCATACTTCAAGAAAATGTGCCCAGAGATGACTCTAATTTATGTGGGCCTCTGAGATGCTGTTTTATGGGACTATTATATTTTATTATGGAGAATTGTACTTCAATCTTATTATGGACTATCCTGGTATCCTTGATACGCTGCACCAGGTCAGCGCCCCCTGTTCCCTTATACTATCCTGAGAGAAGAGAACGAAGCCCCTTTTTACCGGACTTGTTCCTTAGCCAGCGGAGCTGCTTGATATATATATGTGTATTTGCAAATGTAGATGTGTGTTCCTGCTTTGCATTATTTTTGTCTTTCAGGTGCAGTTTCCCAGCTGGGCAGGGCCCTTTTATGTTGCGCCGAGGACGGGCAACGTCACAGCAACAGGCTATGTAGTGTCCCACTAGGTGAATGTGGGCACTACACAAGGGTCAATTGGGCCACGTCGTACTCCACCTCCTGTGGAACAGTGGCAGTGTATTTCACAGTATATTTTTAATGCATTTGAATGTGTATTTTTCCCTGTGATATGTGCAGCAGGCCTATTAGGGTGTAGTTAGGCATCCTAGGCACTAGGGGGAGCCAGTGAACACTTAGTATATATATTTAGACCCAGACAGGGAGGGGTTAGTCTGTAGTCAGGAGTCTGTGGAGACAGAAGTGAGAGGGCACCAGCCAGAGACAAGCTGAGGTCCTCCTCCTGACATGCAGCTAGATAGTCCAGGCTTCTAGTTGTTACCAGGAGGCTAGTGAAGGATCATAGCCTGCCTGAAGTTCCCTGAGCCTATGTTAGCTCAGAAGATTCACCCCAAGAGAAGAGTTTGCCTCTTGGGAGAAAACCTGCAGTTCCCACCAAGCCAAGCAGAGCCAGTGTACCAGCTAAACCAAGTAAGCTGAAGGGCAGAAGGATTATAAATGTAAAGCAAGGATAAATACGGGAGGAAGATTGTTACCAAGGATAAAAGCCAGCATTGGGGCATCCGGGCCTTGGGATAAAACCAGACAGGAGTCCTAAGGAACAGTGTACGCTATCTCTGAGGAGAAGGTACAGCCTGATTCTGAGTGTGTTGTTGTTTACCCTCTGAGTATCTTGCAAGGAAACAGTATACCTGCCATAATTGTGAAAGCCTGCTTGTGAAGTGTATCTGATATGTGGAACTGAATGGACATCCAACTGTATAAAGTTGAACTGATTCCAGTAAAGCAAAGTTTGGTTCATCACACCATCTGTGTACCTCACTTATTAATACTACCAATCGGCGTGCCACCGTTACAGGCACTGGCGTCACGTTTCTTAAAGGGACCCTGCCCAGTCACATTAAACACCTGCAACATCCAGGGCACCTCATCCACCATCAGGCCTGGTCCCTAAATACAGAGTGTGCCCCAGTGGACTACTGTGCCAGCCTCTCCTTCACTGCTGTACGCTGCCCAGGGTTCTCCTACAAAACTGTTAGTAACCCTTGCTTGCCCAAAAAACGTGACCTCACAATCGCAATACCCTGCAGGTCTGCGTATTGCACTTCCACATATCGCCCACACTCAATGACCCCAGGATAAAAATATTAGCTACAGTGTGGTAACCAAAATCAATCCACGTCCAAAGGTGATACCACAAAAAATAGACAAAAGAATAACAAAAAATTAGTAAAAAATGTTTTTTTTCAGGCACGACCATCCAGAAAAAAACCAAAAGAGGGTCCAGAGGGAAAGGACTAACTAAAAAAAAGAAAAAAGCTACTCACTGTTCAACCAAAGGACAGGGTATTCATAATCTCAGTAGCTATAACTTAAAAGAGAATGAGCTGGACCTTTTGGAGAAGGGGCTGAAATTTGCCCCCACCTCCAAATTTTGCCCTTTTAATGCTTTTATATGGATAAAAAAGTTTTGGAGAAACCTTGCTCTAAAAAAACATTTTATGAAAAGAAAAGATACTACATACCCGGATTACGCCTCAAAAAACTAAAAAAATGCAAATAGCCCCAAAAATAAAAAAAGTAATGATGACGTAAATATTTTCCACAAAACCCTAACCAAGCGACCCTCTGCTCCACCCATAGACACCACTCCAATCCATGTCATTGGCCCTATTATGACAGAAGGTCCCATACACACACGACTTAAACCTAAGTCCCATTTTAACCCTTTGAGTGAATATTCGAATGCCTTCACAGCATTTCAGACCTTAGTACTACGCGACCTACGTAAGATCAATACAAATAAGAAACGCACGCGCGCGCAAAATTTATCACCAGGGGAAATAAAGGCTATCCGCTCACTTCAAACCAATAATGATATAGTGATTAGACCTGCGGACAAAGGGGGGGGGAATAGTTATTTTGGATGAGGGGTCCTACCATAGGGAATCTATCCGACTCCTGAGTGAGAAAAAAACTTATAGAAAATTGGATTTTGATCCAACTAATACCTATAAACACCAATTAAATCAATTAATGAAAAAGGGAAAATCGAAAGGTATATTAACTATGGAAGAAGCATCATACATGAACAATCAATGTCCCAAAATCCCCATCTTTTATTATTTCTCCTAAAATCCACAAACATTCAACTAACCCCCTGGCCGCCATATTATTTCGGGTATCGACAGTCTAACAGCCAACTTATCCAAATATGTCGACACCCTACTACAAAGTCACGTACAGAAACTCCCGGCCTATCTCAAGGATACAAAACATATTTTACAACTGTTGAGAAACATTAAGTGGAAGGACAGCTATATCCTGGGCACCCTAGACGTAACTTCGCTGTATACCGCTATAGAAAATTCTAAGGGGTGATCCGCGAGTGAATACTTCTTGGAAAAAGATGGAGAGATGCCTAAAGATCAGATCACCTTTATTGGGGACTGTATCATGTTTATCCCCACCCATAATTATTTTAAATATAATCAGGATTTTTATCTGCAGACATGGGGTACAGTGATGGGGACCAGATTCGCACCAAGCTTTGCAAATTTATATATGGGTCGATGGGAGGAGTCTACCATCTTCCCCCATGGCGGGCTTGGTGCGGGTCTGGTCCTCTGGAAACGTTTTATTGACTATATTGTTTTTATCTGGAAGGATGGAGAAACTCAACTAAAAAAGTTTTTAAAGGATTTGAATAAAAATGAATTACACCTACATTTTACGCCGCACTATAGTAAGGAACAAGTTATTTCTAATAATAACACCCCTAAATGGAAAAAAATCATACCTCTCATACACAAGGAAAATTAACCTTTGAACTATTGGAACACACCGCATATCTCCTTCTAACATGCAGACTGAGAACAATAGTGTTGAAGTGGTTAGCAGTTACCATGGGAACCGGATGCCTATTTACTCCACAGGACTGACTACAGCAACCATCCCTGACGAAGAAGCCTGTAGGTTTCGAAACGCGTAGGGTTAGCCTTTTTATCCTCGGAGATATCCGTACGACAGGTGTGACGTCACACGCTACGCTCCCAGATTCCTTTACCATCACGCTCCTTCGTGCGCACGCCTTTTTTGAAGTAGAGCAAGAAGAACTGCTACCCGTCTCGCACTGTAAGTGCTCTAAAGACTCTACTCGTACTACAAGCATTGCCGAACCTACATCCATCTGAACAGGTACTCATTATTCGATTGTGCCCCATGTCCTTTTTCCAGCGCTGACACCTTATGTTTGTGATGTTGTAGATTGCACAAAAAGTCTTTTTTTTGTAACAGAATATGAATGCTGTATATATTTAACTTGAATTTAACATTTGCAGATCTGGCAAATACTGTTTTTTGAAAAAAAATAAGTGTGTTTTTCAAACCCCAGAATATGATGGGTTTATTTCTAGCTTAAATTGCACACTGACTAATACAGATTTTGTAGATTGCACAAAAAGTCATTTTTTGCTAACAGAATATGAATGCTGTATTTATTAAACTTGAATTTAACACTTGCAGATCTGGCAAATACTGTTTTTTGAAAAAAAGTGTGTTTTTCAAACCCCAGAAAATGATGGGTGTATTTCTAGCTTAAATTGCACACTGACTAATACAGATGTTGTAGTTTGCCCCCAAAAAATGTTGATTTGCAATGTCCAAAAAGCTCAGATGCAGTGCTGGTGCACTGAGCATGCATAAAATGGCCGCCGCCGCCACCCACCTAACAGAATTCTAAAAGTTTGTATTTTTGGTCAATGAGCTCAGAGCAGGGTAAAACGATAGTGCCCTGCACTCACACAACTATTTGTCTGTAGATAGCTGAGTTAGATTCTCTCCTATGCTCTCCCTGAAATCACAAGTCCAGCAGCATCCTCGCTCTTGTAACAGCAGAGTGATGTGCAGCGCTATGTGACCCAAGCTTATATAGAGCCTGGGTCACATGCTGCTCTGGCCAATCACAGCCATGCCATTAGTAAGCATGGCTGTGTTGGCCTCTTTGAGGAAGTAGTATGACGCTTGTTGATTGGCTGCTGTGCAGCCTTTCAAAAAGCGCCAAGAAAGCAGCGAACACCGAACCCGAACTTTTACGAAAATGTTCGGGTTCGGGGTCCAAAAATCCTGAAGTTCGGTACGAACCCGAACTTTACAGTTCGGGTTCGCTCAACCCTAATTACAATACATTAGTAAGTGCCTTGTATTAACTTTCTCTACATAATAAATGCCACTTGCTGAAGTTACACAACCCCTTTAAGTAGGACATACACATTAGCAGCTGTACCATTTAATGTTTATGGGGACTTCCTAACTATCTCTCAATGGCAGTTATCAGGAAAGAAACCACAACCATTCTCTTTCTATTAAGAACACATGCGTGAAACTACACCTAATGTGTGTGCCTAAGGGTGGGTCCACATCACATTTATTTTATGCCTCTGTTTGACGTATACGTTACAAAAAAAGGATACAAAAACACAGCACACCAAGTTCTTGTATCCTGCAAATATAATTTTTTTTGTTTTTTTTTACAATGGAACTCTATGGTGAACGGATGCCACTGTATGGCACCTTTCTGAGGCATCCGTTTAACATATGCATTTTTTGTATACGTTAAAAAGATGGGAAAAACGTGATGTGAACCCAGCTTTAGTTTTGTGATTTACCAGCACTATTAGCTAGAGTTATAGAACAACCACACAGCGTGGTCGCGTGGCGCTTGCAACATGGTCTCGCTGAGTTTGAGTACCAAGCAGCTGTACGGTCCACAGCAGGCTCTATTTAAACTAATTAGACTGCAATGTCTATTTAGTTTGTACTGTTAATGGCCACATGGCACCTTCAATACTGCGGCAATTAACAATACAGACCGACTAAACAGTTTGTTCTCGTCAGTTTAATTAGAGCCTACCGTTGCCCATGCACAGTGCAGCTGCATCTCAACAGCCAAACATCCACGCCTTGTGGTCATATAGTTAAGGTCCTAGAGATAAAATGTTGAAATGGAGGTAAAATAAAATTTAAATAAATACTCACCTTATCCATTTGCTGGCGGAGAGGCTGTTGCAGCCATCTTAATTGAAGAAGCCATGCAAAATTTCACGCATAGTGACGTCAACATGGGCTCTGACCACGTCATCACATCACTGCGGGGGATTTCATGTGGTTTCTTCAATCAAGATGGCCACAATGGCCTCTCCGTGAGCTAATGGATGAGGTGAATATGTATTTTTCTACCAATGATTAACCCCTGAAAGGCCTCTTTGTTAATGTCAGATACCGCAATCAGTGATGAATGCGGCATCTGAGGAGTTCAATGAGTTCCCCATCATTGCGCCCTCCAATACAATGGAATGTGATTTGAGACAAAGTAATTTGTAACAAAGCAAATTTCTTTGTGAAATTCAGCTAAGCAGCCAATTAGAATTTTTGATAACTTCGCTCTATTTATAATGTTCTAGTATAGATGATAAAAAAAAGTTAAATGCATTCATCATGTGCTGGTGATTGTAAAGTCCAGTTCCATGCAATTGTTACTCGACTCATTTATCTCTCCCACCACTCTGTGGAGATCAGATGTTATTCACCAGTCTTTAAGCTACACTGAATTACTTTAATTTCCCTTCACACAAATACAGAAAGCACCGTGTGCATCCCATAGTCTTCTCATTTACATAAATAGAAAGTGCTATTTTCAAATATGGACAAAAATAGGACCTACACTGAGTTTTGCTGAATAGATACAAGGTTCTCACCACTTCCCCCAAAAAAAGGGATATGAGCATGACCTGAATGAATGGGTCATCCATTTATGTCTACAGGTTTTCTCACAGGCAATCCCTCTCCTGTAGATCTAGCCCCTATTAAATATTCAAAAATGTTCTATAGACCTAAAAAACTAAGCTGGTTACCCAAGTCTACATATCTCTCCTGACTCTCTCAATACAGGGCCATACAGCAGAGCTGCTTCAAATGTAATGTGAAATACTAGTAAATGTGACTGAGGGTAATCTCCATACACATTTCATTCATGTTTCTGCTATAGATTAAAATATTATTTTGGATAAAACAAGTTTGACATTCTTGGTTGTATCTAGAGATGAGTGAATTTCTCAAAAATTTGATTCGGTCGGTTCGCCGAATTTTCCAATAAGATTTGATTTGATCCGAATTAATTAGTGGCAAATCTTGTTAAAAAACTGCTATTTCATGGCTGAAAAGAGCCTGTATAGTGGTGTAGAACACTGTGCCTCGCAGCAACACGCATAGTGAGTCTGCTGTGGTAGTGAAACAATACTGTGAGTCAGAGTAACATGCCGATGGCAGGTGTCCCTCTTAGAATCACTGCACACTTCACTTCTTTGGGCAGTTACGGGGCCAAAACTCACCAATTAACTCAAGTGTGAACTCAGCCTTACAGGTTGATGTTAGCGTCAGGTAAAATGGACCGTGCAGAGGCCCAAGATCCTACTATAGCGTACAAGAGCGCACTCCTTTTACACCGTCATCAGCTAATTCCACATAGATATCTACAGATCCTGTTCTATTAAATGCTTATACAAGTAGAGCCCCCCCCGACAGAGTGGAGAGGGTGTCAGCAGTAAGTTTGTGTAGACGTCACTGATTATTTTACTCTTCCTCTGATCCGTCAGAACAATAACCTCCCCAAAAAATGGATCCGGTCATTTTTTTTTTTTCTTTTTAATAAATTTATTGAAAATTCCAAGAATTACAATCATCATATTCAGAAAATATATCATTACTAACATCTTTTCTCCCACAAACCCCCCACTCCCCCCCCCCCCCCCTTGCGATGCGTCTCCCCCCTACCATCACAAGATGGAGGGGATAAAGAAGGGATGGAGGGCTGGAAAAGCGAATTCCGCTCTCCCCAGATTCTACTCCATTTCATCTCAGTATTTCTTTGCTTATGCAAGATATGTTCATATCTCTTATGGAGATTCACAAGATTTAACCGTATATTCATATTTGGAACATTTCGCGAGAACTAAGAGCGTGCTATCAAGAGTCTCGCCAAGAGCAATATCCTAATCAAAAGATTTTTTTTATATTTATGACAGCCCGTCTTAGCAAGATCACCCAGCATTCAGCCGTGAATGGAATCCGAACTTTCAATTTACCTTTAATGTATTTATGAATGGCAAACCAGTATTGTTTCAGCTCTATGCAGGACCAAAACATGTGCAAATAGTCTGCCGCTGGTGCATTGCACCATGGACAGTTAGAAGTGTTCCTCAAACCACATCTATTAAGCCAAACAGGTGTGACATAGACTCTGGGTAGAATATTAAACGGAACCAAAATGTGATTAAAATTATATGAAATTTTAAATCCAGAATTACATTCTCTCGGTCATCAAGATGAATCATTGGGCAATCAATTTGGATGCTGTCTGTTGAGAATCCACCTTCACTCGGTCAGCATTTGGTCACTAATCCATCAGTATTGCTAATGCCAAAAAAAGCAGGAGTGGATCCAAAACAGAGATGACACATGAATGAAATATTTGCATGTTTTCTGTGTTTTGTACCCACTCCTGATTTTGGCTACCAAATCATAAGCCAATTCTGATGAGACCATACAGGCCTTACAGCTGCTACACAG
The DNA here is from genome assembly GCF_905171765.1 of Bufo bufo. Taxonomy (NCBI): domain Eukaryota; kingdom Metazoa; phylum Chordata; class Amphibia; order Anura; family Bufonidae; genus Bufo; species Bufo bufo. The sequence goes on along the minus strand of NC_053389.1, from coordinate 449,026,089 downwards.
ACAGGATCCGTTGTGTGTCTCATTTTTCTTTCCTTCTGACAGATCAGAAGAAGGGTCGAAAAAATGATGATGTCAACCAGGCCAAAAAGGCAAAATAGTGGCCCAGTCATGAAGTGGGGAGGGTGGGAACAGCATGATAAGTCCAAAGAGTGGTCCAATGACATAGTGTGGAGGTGGCAGCAACATCAGGAGACCACAGAGTGGCAAGGTGACATAGTGTGGAGGTAGCAGCAGCATCAGGAGACCACAATGTGGCACAATGACAGAGTGTGGAGGTGGCAGAAGCAGAATGAGCAGGCCACAGAGTGGCATGGTAACATAGTGTGCAGGTGGCAGCAGCATCAGGAGACCACAGAGTGGCAAGATGATGTGGAGGTGGCAGCAGCAGCAGCATGGGGAGGTCACAGAGTGGGACAATGACATAGTGTGGAGATGGCAACAGCAGCATGAGGAGGCCACAGAGTGACAAAGTGACATAGTGTTGAGGTAGCAGCATCATCAGGAGACCACAGAAGGACCCGGTGACAGAGTGCGGAGGTGGGTGGCAATAACAGTACCCGCTGATGATGGTGGGTGTAAGAAGGAGCACTTGGCATCAGATGTGTGGCATCAGGCAGGAGGTAGCATCAGAATAGTAGCTGAGGCAGGTAGCCAGAAGAAACCAATCTCTTTTGTCAAGGTTTGGGTGAGGCAGTATGGATGATCTAATCTGATGCATCAGGCATTAGTGGGAGGAAATCCTGGCTGATCCACGCTGATTCATCTTGACAAAGGTCAGTCTATCCACATTTTGGGTGGACAGGCGAGTTCTCCTTGGGGTAACTATGGCCCACGCCTCACTAAACACCCGCTCTGATGCCACACTACTGGCCGGGCAGGACAGCTTTTCCAGGGCAAACTCGGCCAGTTGCAGCCACAAATCCAGTTTGGCTGCTCAGTAGTCCAGCGGATCTTCAATGACGGCTGGCAGTGTGCACTCCAAGTATGCCACCACCTGCTGGTTCAGGTTCTGCTCTATGTCTAGCTGCTGATGAGTAGTTTCTTCACTATGCAGGTGAAGGAAGCTGCTCATCAACAACTCTAGACTCAGGCTGCTGCTGATTTAGCTGTTACTGCTCGTGCCACCCCTTCCCCCCCCAGCAGCCATGGCAGTGGAACGTGAGTGCAGAGGGCCCCCCAGTCAGACCTGAGAGAGGATGGACGATGGCACAGATAGGTTCCAGCCAACTGACTACATAGGATGTCTTTATAGTAGATCAGTTTGTCCTCCCTCTCAGCGGGTGTAAAAAAAAGGCCCCCATTTTGAACCAGTAGTGAGGGTCTAACATGGTGGAGAGCCTGTAGTCACCCCTCTGCCAAATGGTGACAATTCAGTTGTCACTACGCAAGCAAGTGAGCATGCATTCTCTCTCCTGTCACCTGTGTAGAAAAAACACCCATTTAGCTACACATTGCTGGTGCTCCAATGTCCTCCTCCTCCAGTTCAGCCCCCACAGGGCTCATGTGGCTATGAGATGTAGGCGCCACATCTCCATTCCCTTTACCAGCCAGATTTCTAAGCATCTTTTCCAGGATATGAATCAGTGGAATGACTTTGTTCATCCTGTAGTCCTAGCAACTGACAAATAAAGTGGCCTCCTCAAAGGGCATGAGGAAATGGCAGGTGTCACGCATGAGCTGCCACTGGCTGAAATCTAAGTTTCACCGGGAAGTACGCCTGTTTGCTTAGATCATCAAGAAATCATTTATGACCTTTCTCTGTCCGTACAGTCTGTCCAACATATGGAGGGTGGAATTCCAATGGGTGGAAACATTACATATCAGCCTATTTTGGGGGACGCAGTTCTGCCGCTGTAGCTCAAGGAGGGTATGCTGGGCGGTTTACGAGAGGCTGAAGTGCATGCAAAGTTTCCTGGCCATTTTTAGGATGTCTTGCAGATGGGTGGAAGACTTCAGGAAATGCTTGACAGCCAAATTGAACACATGAGCCATGCATGGCTCATGCCTCCTTGATGCAGTGCCGACACCATGTTCTTCCCATTGTCGGTCACCATAGTTCCGATTTTGAGTTGTCGCAGAGAAAGCCAGGATTCAATTTCTTGATGAAGGCACAGTTCCTCCCCTGTGTGACTCAGTTTGCCCCGGCAAACTAGGTGCAGAACAGCATGATTCTGCCGTGCCTTGAACATGTCGTATACTGCTGGAGCACTGTGACTTGTCTCTGCAGTGGAGACTGAGGAAAAAGTAGAGGATGAGGAGGCAGAGGCGGACATTGTCGCAGGACCAACTTCGTAAGAACGTAGAGGCAGAAGCGGCATCACCTGGCCAAGTTGCTGGTTTGGCTGGGCAGGAACCACATTTACCCAGTGGGCCGCAAAGGATATATATTATGCTTGACCGTAGTTATAGCTCCACACGTCGGCACTGCCTTGCAGTTTGGCAGACACTACACGCTCAAGGACTGGCCCACCTTCTGTTCTACATATGTGTGCAGGGCTGGTACTGCCTTTTTGGCAAAGAAATGACAGCTTGAAACTCTTCATCTCGGCTTGACACAAGCCATGCAGAGTCCACCACTTGGAAAGGGAGGGACTGCAGTACCAGCAACTTGGCCAGGAGCACGTTCAGCTTCTGCGCCGTAGGATGAGTGCACGCATACTGTTCTCCCTTGGCAATCACCTTGGTGATCAATTGCTGATGGAATAACTGACTAGGAGGAGGAGGAGCAGGAGCATCAGGACCAGCAGATGATGGGAAAGACAGACAGCTTCCTTCGGCTGAGATGGTGGAGCCTTGACTGCCTGAAATCGTGTGCGTGCCACTGGGTGATGCAGAGGTTGCTGAGGCAGGCTGGACCACCTCATTGGAGCCACGATTCTCCCAGGCCACTTTATGGTGACGCTGCATATGTTGACACAGGGCCGTGGTGACAACATTGGCCAGTGCAGCAAGGTGTAATAGGATTGTTCCTATTACCCAGGCTGTAAACACCCCTATTGAACGCTGTTTTGCTTCAATACTGTGGAATAATTCCTTCCTATCCTTTCCCTACACTTCTAATGATCTCTCCCTGAACTACTATTGAGCAATATATACGTTTTCAAGTCTTTCCTAGCACTGTCGCTAGCGCCTGCTAACGTCTCTCCCTGCACTAAGTACACTGGAAAATGGCAGAATTCAAGATGGCTGAGGCTATTTATAGGGCTGTGACATCCCAGGGCTGGCTGGCTGCTGATTGGCTGCATGAATGGCATTGTGGGTGATCCCTCATTACCAGAGTTTCTTGCTCCATGTCATAACATGTGCAGCAGCCATTTTAGGAAAAAATTTGATTCATTACCACGAAACGTGAGGAAATTCAGATCCGGTGCAAATCTAATAATTCCTGAAATTCGGATCGAATTCCACTTCGTCAACTTTGATTCACTCAATTCTAGTCGTATCAATTAAACAGTTGCTAACATTGCATAAGATTAGATAAATATTGTTGGGCATGTGCTGTAGAGTCTCATTTGGCACAAGAATGAATCTTGGAATAGTTCCAATTATAGAGGCTAAGGGCATATTCTGAAAAAGTGAAATTAAGGCATGAAATAGCTTGATAATTTTTCCTGCCTGGAGTGAAGGTCAACGCAGCAGGAAGCAATATCCAGAATGTTCTCTTTCTATGCCTTTACATAACACTTAAGTAGCATAATTTATAATAAAAAAGTAATATTCCTCTATTATCACAGAACCTGCTTCCAAACTTTCTGTAATTACACACCTAAAAGTCCAAGTAAAATAGAAGCTTGAAATAAATCATTATCCTTCTACCGATGCATTGATTAATGTACAATTGAATTGTAACAATCTAGGTAAGTGATGTGTTAATGACATGGAAAGATATGTGATTATTCTCAGCCTTAGCACCTCCATTCATGTTTTATACTTGTTGATTGAAAATGCCTGAAATGAAAGTGCATTATTGTCTCAATATTCAGTAGGTGTGGAGATCTCAGGAATGGATGTCTATATTACATGCGCATATCCATAACTTGAGTCAGTTAAATGACTGTGCATTAAAGTCAGATATTGTTTAAGGAGTTATCCCCTAAAGAATAGTGTTTATAGTTAAACCCTGTCTACAGTTACTTTTTTGCATTATTTTAATGGAATATGTCACCGGAGATTTTCTTCTCCCAGTTAAAACCAAACATATTGTTATATATATATTTTTTTTCTAATATGTTTTTATTTTCTGGTTGTGGATTTCCTATTTTATTTACTGAACATGATTTGGGGGGCTCTCATCTTGCTTGAGCTGTTCTTACCAGCATTTACAGCGGTGACATCAGCGCCGGTCCTGCTGTCCTGCGTTGCGTGAAAAATGCAGAAAATTAGAGCATGCTGCGATTTTCACGCAACACACAAGTGATGCGTGAAAAACATTGCTCATGTACACAGCCCTATTGAAATGACTGGGTCAGGATTCAGTGTTGTTACAATGCGTTCTCCTCACACATTGCACCCGCGCGGAATACTCGTCCATGTTAAAGAAGCGCTTACAGTAGCCATCGTGGACCACAGACACAATGATCAGAAGGAGACTCATTGGCTATGGGAAGGTTTTCTAGGCATGCTCTGTGACCTGTGCAGAGGTCAGGAGAGAGTAGATAATCTGTGATATCACCTACTGTAATTGGTGGATCCTGTGTAATCTATACCGTATATAGGTGATATCTGTCATTGTAACCCTGCCTGAAATATAGAGATGACTGCAGTAAAGTGATCTGTATAGACCAAGAAGTGGTGCCTATTATTAGGCTTATTGACCAGTGAGAAAACTGCAGGATTTTAGGATTATGTATTTTTTTTAATATAGATACTGACACGGAAAATTAAAAATAATATCACCCTAAAATTATTTAAAGCTATGTTTAGGGCTGCTTTCACACTCGTGTTTTGGGGCGGATCCGTCATGGATCTGCAAAAATGGTTCCGTTACAATAATACAACCGCATGCATCCGTCATGAACGGATCCGTTTGTATTATCTGTAACATAGCCAAGATGGATCCATCATGAACTCCATTGAAAGTCAATGGGAGACGGATCAGTTTTCTATTGTGCCAGATTGTGTCAGAGAAAACGGATCCGTCGCCATTGACTTACAGGTGAAACTTGTGCAAAGTTCATTTATTTCAGTAATGCAACTTAAAAGGTGAAACTAACATATGAGATAGACTCATTACATGCAAAGTGAGATATTTCAAGCCTTTATTTGTTATAATTTGGATGATTATGGCTTACCGCTTATGAAAACCCCAAAGTCACAATCTCAGGTACCCTTTGCTCAGGGGTTATGAATTATTAGCTGACTAGAGTGTGACACTTTGAGCCTAGAATATTGAACCTTTTCACAAAATTCAAATTTTAAGCTGCATTAATGCAATTCCTTTTAATTTGCATTACTGAAATAAATGGACTTTTGCACGATATTAAAAATTTACGAGTTTCACCTGTACATTGTGTGCCAGGACAGATCCGTTTGGCTCAGTTTCGTCAAACGGACTGCAAAACACTGCTGGCAGCGTTTTGGTGTCCGCCTCCAGAGCAGATTGGAAACTGATCGGAGGCAAACTGATGCATTCTGAGCGGATTCTTTTCCATTCAGAATGCATTAGGGCAAAACTGATCCATTTTGGACCGCTTGTAATAGCCCATGACGGATCTCACAAACAGAAAGCCAAAATGCGAGTGTGAAAGTAGCCTAACATAAAGACATCATTTAAACAATAGGTCATTTTCTGATGACTCATTCCCTTTAAGACCATCCGTCAGCAGAATTAATCCTACACTGCTCAAAAAAATAAAGGGAACACTTAAACAACACAATGTAACTCCAAGTCAATCACACTTCTGTGAAATCAAACTGTCCACTTAGGAAGCAACACTGAGTGACAATCAATTTCACATACTGTTGTGCAAATGGGATAGACAACAGGTGGAAATTATAGGCAATTAGCAAGACACCCCCAATAAAGGAGTGGTTCTGCAGGTGGTGACCACAGACCACTTCTCAGTTCCTATACTTCCTGGCTGATGTTTTGGTCACTTTTGAATGCTGGCGGTGCTTTCACTCTAGTGGTAGCATGAGACGGAGTCTACAACCCACACAAGTGGCTCAGGTAGTGCAGCTTATCCAGGATGGCACATCAATGCGAGCTGTGGCAAGAAGGTTTGCTGTGTCTGTCAGCGTAGTGTCCAGAGCATGGAGGCGCTACCAGGAGACAGGCCAGTACATCAGGAGACGTGGAGGAGGCCGTAGGAGGGCAACAACCCAGCAGCAGGACCGTTACCTCCGCCTTTGTGCAAGGAGGAACAGGAGCAGCACTGCCACAAATGTGCATGTGTCTGCTCAAACGGTCAGAAACAGACTCCATGAGGGTGATATGAGGGCCCGACGTCCACAGGTGGGTGTTGTGCTTACAGCCCAACACCGTGCAGGACGTTTGGCATTTGCCAGAGAACACCAAGATTGGCAAATTCGCCACTGGCGCCCTGTGCTCTTCACAGATGAAAGCAGGTTCACACTGAGCACATGTGACAGATGTGACAGAGTCTGGAGACGCCGTGGGGAACGTTCTGCTGCCTGCAACATCCTCCAGCATGACCGGTTTGGCATTGGGTCAGTAATGGTGTGGGGTGGCATTTCTTTGGAGGGCCGCACAGCCCTCCATGTGCTCGCCAGAGGTAGCCTGACTGCCATTAGGTACCGAGATGAGATCCTCAGACCCTTTGTGAGACCATATGCTGGTGCGGTTGGCCCTGGGTTCCTCCTAATGCAAGACATTGCTAGACCTCATGTGGCTGGAGTGTGTCAGCAGTTCCTGCAACACGAAGGTATTGATGCTATGGACTGGCCCGCCCGTTCCCCAGACCTGAATCCAATTGAGCACATCTGGGACATCATGTCTCGCTCTATCCACCAACGTCACGTTGCACCACAGACTGTCCAGGAGTTTGCAGATGCTTTAGTCCAGGTCTGGGAGGAGATCCCTCAGGAGACAGTCCGCCACCTCATCAGGAGCATGCACAGGCGTTGTAGGGAGGTCATACAGGCACGTGGAGGCCACACACACTACTGAGCCTCATTTTGACTTGTTTTAAGGACATTACATCAAAGTTGGATCAGCCTGTAGTGTGCTTTTCCACTTTAATTTTGAGTGTGACTCCAAATCCAGACCTCCATGGGTTAAAAATTTTGATTTCCATTTTTTTTTTTTTTTGTGTGATTTTGTTGTCAGCACATTCAACTATGTAAAGAACAAAGTATTTCAGAAGAATATTTAATTAACTCAGATCTAGGATGTGTTATTTTTGTGTTCCCTTTATTTTTTTGAGCAGTGTATAAACCAGGCATAAAGAATATATTTGCTATGCAGATCAATTGCTTCATTCTGGAGAAAAACGAATTTTATGTAAATGAGCAGATAAGTGCACCCAAGGTGAGCCCAAGTCACTCTGTACACCATTGTTTCACCGATTTACCTGTCAGCACTCCCTCTCCTTCTTGATTTCCTGTCCCTGTCATTAAAAGAGGAGATGAAGGGGCTGGCAGGCGAAGCAGGAGTCGAAAGCATGCACAGTGTGACTTGAGCCTTACCTCAGTGCATTTAAATGCTCAATTTCATATGGATTAAAAGTACATTTTTCTCCCAGAATAAAGCAACCAACCTGCAAACAAAAGCAGCGTTACATGCAGCTGTGCTAGCCCTACAAGGTATTGTGTCTGGTTTATCAGGTGTAACCCAGTTGGGAGATCGCTAGATGTTCCAAAAATAATGGTAGCATAGTGTCTATCAGAGATTAGGGTACTTTCACACTTGCGTTTTTCTTTTCTGGCATAGAGTTCCGTCACAGGGGCTCTATACCGGAAAAGAACTGATCAGGCATATCCCCATGCATTCTGAATGGAGAGTAATCCGTTCAGTTTGCATCAGGATGTCTTCAGTTCAGTCATTTTGACTGATCAGGCAAAAGAGAAAACCGTAGCATGCTACGGTTTTATCTCTGGCGAAAAAAACTGAAGACTTGCCTGAACGCCGGATCAGGCATTTTTTCCCATAGGAATGTATTAGTGCCGGATACGGCATTCAGAATACCGGAATGCCGGATCCGTCCTTCCGGTCTGCGCATGCGCAGACTGAAAAAAAGGTGAAAAAAATAAATGCCGGATCCGTTTTTGCCGGATGACACCGGAAAGACGGATCCGGCATTTCAATGCATTTTTTCGACTGATCAGGCATTTTTAAGACTGATCAGGATCCTGATCAGTCTTACTAATGCCATCAGTTGGCATACGTTTTGCCTGATCTGGCAGGCAGTTCCGGCGACGGAACTGCTTGCCAGATCTCTCTGCCGCAAGTGTGAAAGTACCCTTAAACGTACCAAGGTGGACACACATCTCAGTCTTTCTTCACTCACTGCTACTTTGAGTGTATGGAGGGATCCTTGGAGTGGTGAGCTGTCTGCTTCTGAAACTATATCATCTCTGCTTGTCAGTGGAGATAGGCATTAGGCCTCTTGCACACAAGTTTGTTTTTAGTTTACGTTCCTTTTTTTTTGCGTTCCGTATACTGACCGTATACTGAACCATTAATTTCAATGGGTCCGCAAAAAAAACCGAAGGTACTCCGTATGCCTTCAGTTTCCGTATTTCCATTTTTCCGTTTCGTTCAAAGATAGAACATTTCCTATTTTTGTCCGCAAAACGGACAAGGATAGTACTGTTCTATCAGGGGCCAGCTGTTCCGTTCCGCAAAAAATGGAATGCACACGGACGTCATCCGTATTTTTTGCAAATCCGTTTTTTGTGGACCGCAAAATACTGAAAAAGCGATACGGTCGTGTGCAAGACTCCTTACTGTAACTACAGTAATTGCACATCATCACATCAAAGAACAGGCAGCACAGTGGTTCAGTGGTTAGCACTGGTGTCTTGCAGCTCGGGGTTCCTAGGTTTAAATCCAACCAAGGACAACATCTGCATGGAGTTTGGATTTTCTCCAGTTTTCTCCCACACTCCAAAAACATACTGATAGGGACCTTAGATTGTCAGCCCCATTGGGGACAACTTGATGCTAATGTCTGTAAAGCGCTGCAGAATATAGTAGTGCTATATAAGTGCATGAAGTAAATAAAGAAGAAAATGCATTGCAGATTCAAAAGCAGAATAACTGCCTGATTGAAACGTTAAAATAAAATAATGAATCTTTATTGTGTCACAAATTATTAAAACCTGGAATCCAAGAATCACACTCAAATAGCGATGAGTCACAGGCTAGAGTGTATCCCCACAGTATAGGGGGAAAAAACATACGTCATATGACTTGTACTGACTCACCCCAAATTGATTCATGGAGTGTTGGACGATGTATTGCTCTACACTCTACAAACAATAGTTGCACTGATATTATTGATGTCAGTGCTGCTATGGGACATGAACCAGGGTGCCTCCTAGAATATAAGGCAGACACCTTGTCCACTATCCATCAACTGCCAAATCAGGGCTAAAAGCCAGGGCAGCCCCGGAGTATGTCTGTCCAAGGTCTGCTACAGATCACTATGGACAGAGCTAGTTTGCTTATTGGTACATACTTCCTAGATGGTAATCACCCTGCCTATGCGCCCTCTATTATTACTGCCCCCGCTAGATGCGTTTCTGTGCGGTAGTGAGCCTACACTTCATCAGGAGCAGAGCAAGTTGCAAGGTAAGTAATTACATAGTAGAAACACCGCACAGAGTGGCGTGCAGCATGGGAACATACATTCACTCTTGCTAATGAGGTTTTAAGTTTGAGCCTGCAATAAAATGTCATTTAGCTCTCTTTTATATATAGGTGTTGTGCCAGAGGGTAATTTTTTGTATGTCCTTTCACAAAATTACGTATGCTCTCAAAAAAATATATGTGTCTTAATATTTTGAGTGACCACCATACATGCAAAAAAATTACCCTCTGACCCAACACCTATATATAAAAGAGAGATAAATGAGATTTTATTGCAGGCTCAAACAGAAAACCTCATAAGCAAGAGTGAATTTATGTTCCTAAATCCAGAACATCCCATTTTGGCAATATTTTATAGTTTGCCAAAATTACATAAGGGGCTGATACCATTAAAAGGAAGACCGATTGTGTCCGGGGTGGGAAGTCTCACATCTCATATTAGTACTTACGTAGACACGATTTTAAGACCATTCTTGGAGGGACTTCCTTCATATGTGAGGGACACAATGGACGTTCTGAAACAACTAAATGGGATCCACTGTGAGGAGAGCATCTGGCTGGCTAGCCTGGATGTTGAAGCCCTATATAGCTCCATCCCTCACGACAAAGGTTGACAGGCTATACGTTTTTTTATTCAACAAAGAGGTGATCATTGCCAACGTCACAACACCTTTATCATGGAACTATTAATGTTTATTTTAACACGTAATGTGTTTTTGTTCGCAGGTCAGATCTTCCACCAGCTCAGGGGTGTGGCAATGTGTAGCCCATGTGCCCCGACTTATGCCAACCTTTTCCTGGGCTGGTGGGAGAGTGAGGTCATCTTCACTGAAGACAAGGAACGATTCACATCATCTATATTACTTTGGATTAGGTTTATCGATGATGTGTTTGTCCGTGTGGAAAGGGCAAGAAACAATTTTCCATCAATTCGTCACAGAACCTAATAAAAACGATCTCGGGTTATTCTTTATATCTACAATAGAGGCCAAAAATTTATCATTCTTGGACCTCTCTATTACATTGGAGGCATCTAGTAGATTATCAACCAATTTATTTAAAAAACCCACTGCCACGAATAACCTTTTGAGATGGGACAGGGGCCACCCTACAACCCTGAAGAGAGGTATTCCAAAAGGGCAGTACCTAAAAGCTCCTAGGAACTGCTCGGAGCTTGCAGATTTTAGGGTGGCAGCCAGGGACCTACAGGCTATCCTCAGGATATAGTTACAAGTGCGTACCAACATGCACTAAGTTGTAATCGCGAACAACTTCTGTGCCCCAAGGTCAGAAGTGATGATGATACGTGCAGGATCATTGGCACGTTTGATAGTTCTCACTGTGAGATAAAAGAAATTATTTCAGCATATTGGGGGATCTTAAAGTCAGACCTAGACATTGGGCCTTTACTAACAGACAACCCCTCTATCACCTATCAGCGAAACCGTAACCTAAGAGACCATCTAGTACACAGCTTATATATCACCCCCAAACCGGCCGGCTCCTGGTTAAGGACACGTTCCCCTGTGGATCATGCTCCTTATGTAAATACATCAGGAAAGGAAAATACTTTAACAGCACAAGCACAGGCATAACATATGGGCTGAGATCCTTCATCAATTGCAAAACGGTAGGAGTTATCTATCTCCTAACCTGTGAATGTGGCAAACAGTATATCGGCAAGACAAAGCGTGAGTTCAGGAAAAGGATTGGTGAACATCTCTCTGACATCAGGAATGAGACAGACACACCAATTGCATGTCATGTCAGTGAATACCATGACGGGATATTATCAGCCTGCGCCTTTTCCCAGCTAGTACTGGCCCACACAATATCTGATAGGGGGTTCGCCTTCATTAGTCACATTTAGCCATTAATGCCCTGTTTTTTTGTCTTTTTGTTACTTTCTGTCATAATCACATGTGGCTAGGGGCTCGTTATCTAGCAGGTTGGGCAAGACTTACCATATTCTTCTACCTCTCTGAACACACCGGGCCAGTAAAAACGTTGTAGTATCCAGTCCTGTCTTTTCCCAGATGACCCCCGAAAACATGCTGGTGGGCTAACTCTAACACGAGTTTACGATAAGCCTGGGGCACCACCAACTGTTCAATGGATTCACCTCGCAGCTGGTTTACCCGAAACCACATATCTTGATGAACCACAAAACGGGAAAACACTGTCTCTGCTCCCGGTTGTTGTGGTTCCCCATCTATTATTAACACATTTTCCCAGGTTCAGGATAGGGTTTGGTCCTGGTGTTGTGCAGTACTAAAATTCTCCCCGGAGACATTGAGGTATGCCAGCTCAGGACCCGGCGGCAAGTCCTCCATGTCTCCCACCATCACATTTGTCCCCCCCTCTTCCACCGAAATGGTGGTCACCCCTACCGCTGGCCCTTCGGTCTCAGGTTCCCAGGGTTCTGGTCTCCCCCCTGAGCCAGGCAACTCTTCTAGGGTTACATCTGTCTAACGGGTATCGGTAACTGTCGTATCCGGCCAGAGTGCCAGGGAAGTCTCTCCCAATTATTAGTTTATACGGTAATTTTGTGGCGACAGCCACCTCATGAGTCCACTTGCTGGCCATTATTGATAGAGAGACCAGTACGGTGGGATAGTCTTTTAAGTCCCCATGAATGCACACAATGCCGACCTTTCGGCCAGTATACTCGACGGGCCGCACCAGGGCAGCTCTTACCAGGGACACCAGACTTCCTGAATCCAGCAGTGCCACCACCAGAGTGTCCCCCACTTCCACCTGACACAGGTGGCTATTGTCTACAATCTTGGAGGTACCTGTGGCGCACAGCTTCCTGGCATACAATGAGTGGCGGCAGCCATAGTTGATATCCATGGGTTCACCCCGATGGGGACAGTAGGCCCTTATGTGTCCAAGCTCGTGACACCACAAGCAGACCACCGGGGCTGTGTCTGCAGGGAATACGTCCCGGGGGGTTTGGCTGGCACTAGCCGCCGGGTCTGGGGTGGAGATTTCCAGGGTTTGACTGGCCCCCTCCCAAAAGAAGCCCCCTGCAGATTTCTGGTGGCCTTGTAGCGCTCCACCAGGTCGACCATCTCTAAAGCATTACCAAGCAACACCTGGCCAATCCAGTGCTGGAGAGGGTACGGCAAAGCCCTCCAGAATACATCCGCCAACAGACAGTCCAGCATAGCAGTGGGAGTCAGTATGTCAGGCTGTAACCATTTTTGCAACCGGTGAAGCAGGTCATAATATTGTGGTCTGGTGGATTCAGCCGGGTTAAATTTCAACTGATGCACCCGCTGGGCCCGGACCAATACATTTATCCCCAGTCTTGCAAGGATCTCGCCTTTTACGGTCGGCGTAGTCGGCCGCTTGATCATCGGGGAGATCAAAAAACACTTGCTGGGGTCCTGACGCCAGGAACGGAGCGACAACCTCAGCCCACTGGTCTCGGGGTAACTTCTCCCTCATGGCCACCTTTTCAAACACCACCAGATAGGTCTCGAGGTCATTCGAGGGGGTCATCTTAGGGATCTCCGCACGAACAGCTTTCCGAGCATCGTGGACGTTCTGGGACGCTCCTGCCGATTGCAACGCCATCACATGTTGTAATAGCAGCTGATTAGTTTCCTGCTGCTGCTTGTTAGACTCCCTCTGCTGCAAGTTAACCTCTACGAAGGCTTTCACGACCGCCTCCATTTTGTCAGGGGACATGAGTCGTAACCTTGCCGGCTTAATATAGGACATGCACTTGTGCCCGGGAAAACAAAAAAAACTTTTCGGCCTTCAGGGCTGACTCACTGCGTTTTCTTGCATCCGACATCAATTGTGGGGATTTGCCCTGGTAGACAGGCTAGGGGACGCAGTACAAAGGCAACCACAAAGTCTTTAAAGGGATTCTGTCACCTGGATTTTAGTGACAGAGCTTTTAACATCATCACATCAGTCTGCTTGTTTTGTATTAAAATATACTAGTATTACTTCCCTAAGTGTTGTCCTTTGTCTAGAAAGTCTAAAATATCCCACAATGGGCATATGTATCAATATGCGTGCAACTCTGTAATATATTTGGAATTTGAAGCTTAGCCCCTCAAGCTATAGACTATCTTTAAAGAGGACCTTTTATGGAAATTTTCTAGTTTAATTAAATACCTTTCCTCCTGATGCTGACACCCTGGATGTTTTATTCAAATACCTCTCGTACGCCGCATTGTGCCCCCCTTTAGTTTCCGCGCTCAGTATGTTAATCCTGAGCATTGGTACAGGGAGGAGATGCCAGGAATTCTCAATGGGCGTCTCCTTCTCCCTGGCTGTGCCGCGTTCCAATCACAGCGGAAAAAGTCACAGCCAGGGAGAAGGTGAGCTGTTATTTCTCCCTGGCTGTGACACTCTCTGCTGTGATTAGACCGCGGCACAACCAGGGAGAAGGAGACCCATTGAAAAACACTGGCATCTCCTCCTCCCTGTACCAATGCTCAGAATTAACATACTGAGCGCGGAAACTAAAGGGGCACAATGGGGCGTACGAGACGTAATTGAAAAAAACATCCAGGGTGTCAGCATCAGGAGGGTCAAACCTGCAAGGGAACTCCTCCCCCTGTACCAATGCTCAGGATTAATATTATGAGTGCCAAAACTGCAGGGGGGCACAGTGGGGCATACGAGCAGTATTTGAAAAAAACAACTAGGGTGTCAGCATCAGCAGGGGGTACCCCGCAAGGAAAGGTATTTAATTAAACTAGAAAATTCCCATGAAAGGTCCTCTTTAATAAATCTGCCTCATTTTGCCAGAGTATTATACTGTGTTACAGTGGCATGGAGTGCCCAAACAATATTTTAACATAATGGTCGAAAACAACAAAATAACAAAACAAATGTGGCATTTGTCTAATAAGTAGTACTAGGAAGCCTAAACCATGTTCAATCCTAAATTAACCCATCTGCTCGTGCAGAAAAGAGAATAAGGAGGAAATTGTCCATATGCTCAACATACTCATTTCAGCAGGTCGCATGGGGTAATGACAAAAAGTAAAAGTGTTATTGAAAAGTAATATTTAAAAAAATAATTTGTTGGGTAAACCAATTTAAGATTTACCTTAGGAAACTTCTAGTCATCCTATTCGCAAAGTTCTACCTGTTTCAAGACCTTTTCTTTCTGTTAGTGAATAGAAACAAAACTGATTATTGTTGGGGTTTGTCCTTACAGACAATACTAACACTTCAGGGATTACTGTAATGTATATAGTCTAGGCCAGTGGTGCCCAACCATTTTTTGTCTGAGGGCCGCACTAGACTTGGTATAAATTTTGCGGGCCGGAACCAGGTAGCTTTGCCAGAAAGAAATGCAAACGCTGTGAGAGGGCACGTGTGAGCATTACTACTGTGAAGAGGTCACATATATGGCATAACTACTGTGAGGGGGCACATATCTGTGCATAACTACTGTGAGGGGGCACATATCAGGGTATAACTACTGTGAGGAGTACACATATCAGGGCATAACTACTGTGAAGAGGGCACATATCTGGGCATAACTACTGTGAGGGGGCACATATCTGGGCATAACTACTGTGAGGGGGCATGTGTGAGCATTACATCTGTGAAGAGGGCACGTATCTTGGCATTATTACTGTGAGGGGGCACATATCAGGTCATAACTACTGTGAGGAGGGCCTATATCAGGGCATAACTACTGTGAAAAGGGCACATATCTGGGCATAACTACTGTGAGGGGGCACATATCTGGGCATAACTACTGTGAGGGGGCATGTGCGAGCATTACATCTGTGAAGAGGGCACATATCTTGGCATTATTACTGTGAGGGGGCACATATCTGGGCATAACTATTGTGATGGGGCACATATCTGGGCATAACTACTGTGAGGGGGCATGTATGAGCATTACATCTGTGAAGAGGGCACATATCTTGGCATTATTACTGTGAGGGGGCACATATTTGGGCATAACTACTGTGAGGGGGCATGTGTGAGTATTACTACTGTGAAGAGGGTGCATATCTTGGCATTATTACTGTGAGGGGGCATGTGATGTATACATGTGTATAATGTATGTAGTGCAGTATGTGATGATCACACACTGCACTACATACATTACACACATGTATACATCACATACTGCGCTGTCACCTTCCTCTGCAGGTCTATCTTGATGTCTGGTCTTTAGGCTTCAGTCAGATCCTCCATCGCCATGCTTGAACCGTGTGCCCGACACCACCAGGAGCTGGCCCCTCCTCCTTTCATCTCCCGCCGGCTTCTACTACAGCAGGGCGCTCTATCGCTCCAGTGCCCGCCCAATCTTACCAATCAGGGGCGTAGCAAGAAATGACTAGGCCCCATAGCAAAAAAAATTATGGCCCCCCCCCCTCCCGGATCTCCCACCCCCACATACCTATCGGACCTCCCACCCCTTCCAGAGCTCTCAGCCAAACACCCCCCCAGGACCTCCCACTTTAACAGGACCTCCCACTTCAACATCCCCACACCCCTCCCTAGATCCCCCTAAGTGTCATCCACAGACCCCCTCAGTGTCATCCACAGATCCCCACTCAGTGTCATCCACAGATCCCCCTCAGTGTCATCCACAGATCCCCCTCAGTGTCATCCACAGATCCCCCCTCAGTGTCATCCACAGATCCCCCATCAGTGTCATCCACAGATCCCCCCCTCCGTGTCATCCACAGATCCCCCTCAGTGTCATCCACAGATTCCCCTCAGTGTCATCCACAGATCCCCCCCTCAGTGTCATCCACAGATTTCCCCCTCAGTGTCATCCACAGATATACCCCCTCAGTGTCATCCACAGATATACCCCCTCAGTGTCATCCACAGATATCCCCCTCAGTGTCATCCACAGATATCCCCCCTCAGTGTCATCCACAGATACCCCCCCTCAGTGTCATCCACAGATATCCCCCCGTCAGTGTCATCCACAGATATCCCCCCTCAGTGTCATCCACAGATATCCCCCCTCAGTGTCATCCACAGATATCCCCCCTCAGGGTCATCCACAGATATCCCCCCTCAGGGTCATCCACAGATAGCCCCCCTCAGTGTCATCCACAGATATCCCCCCTCAGTGTCATCCACAGATATCCCCCCCCTCAGTGTCATCCACAGATCTCCTCCAAACCCAGAGCCGCTTCCTAGCTAATTTATTCACTGCATTTGCCTCTGTGAAATTGAAGAGAAGCGCCGTAATCTCGCACAGGCGCACTGGCAGAGGCCAGGAAGACGGTGCATGCGCACTTCGATGCCTCTGCCAGTGCACCTATGCGAGATTACGGTGCTTCTCTTCAATTTCACAGAGGCAAGTGCAGTGAATAAATTATCTAGGAGGCGGCGCTGGGCGGGGAGATTGCAGGCACAGGCAGCATCGCTGTTTCACACGAGCGAGTCCATTGCGGGAATCACACTCTGTATGTGAGTGGGATCCTATGCTCTGGATTTGCAGGAGCGCACAGTATTATCATGATTTATAATGCTATGTGTCTCTGCATGGCCTTTTTTCCACAGAATCATAGTGACATATAGTTGTCAGTATGATTCTGTAGAAATAAGGTCAAACAGAGGCACATAGCATTATAAATCATGATAATGCCGTGCGCTCCTGCAAGTCCACAGAGGAGGATCACACTCACACAGGGAGCGTGATTCCCGCAATGGACTCGCTTGTGTGAAACAGCCCTGGGCAGGTAAGAGAGGAGTAGTATTTATTTAAATAAAACTGGACTTATTATATAAGTAATTATTAAGTATTCTAACACATATGTTTTGTATGGCTGGGTCCCCATATATAAAGCTGTCCATTGTGGCTTTCCTCCAATCTGGTGCAAACAATGTATGAGAGAATCTGATACCAGAACAGATCCAGTCCTTTTCTATGGGTCCATTTCTACCATCTGTTTTAACACTGGACTTCTCCCAGCACTAGAAGGAAAAACGTAGCTTGTAGCATTTTCTGTCTGGCGCTTTTTAGCTGTCACAATGTATAAAAAAATGTCCTCAATTCTGCCAGTCTCAGGCATAAAACAACTGGCCAGAAAAACCTGATGTATGTGCAGATACTGTAGCATTACACTAAGGCCTTTGTCACATGACCGTTTTTTTTTTTCGTGTACGGGCCGTTTTTTTATGTTCCGTATACAGTCCGTATACGGAACCATTCATTTCAAAGGTTCTGCAAAAAAACAAGGAATGTACTCAGTATGCATTCCGTTTCCGTATTTCCATTTTTACGTTCCGTTGAAAGATAGAACATGTCCTATTATTGCCCGCAAATCACGTTCTGTGGCAACATTCAATTTAATGGGTCCGCAAAAAAAACTGAACACATGTGGAAATGCACCCGTATGTCTTCCGTATCCGTTCCGTTTTTGCGGAACCATCTATTGAAAATTTTATGCACAGCCCAATTTTTTCTATGTAATTACTATATACTGTATATGCCATACGGAAAAACGGAACGGAAATACGGAACAGAAATGGAAACACAACGGAAATAAAAAATGGAACAACGGACTGCAAATAGCTAAAAAGCCATATGGTCGTGTGAAAGAGGCCTAACAATAGCTTTCAGTATGAGGAACTGTCAGAAAAAATAAAGTGAATATATCATAAAATTATATCTATATAATGTAATAAAAGAGTGTGATATATTAAATTCACTCAATGAGAAGTCTGTTATAATATATTCAACAGAATATGCTATCACGTATGAATAAGAGGAACACTTGCTGACTTGTATTATCTTCTTGATGAAGCAAGGGACTGGTTGGAGATTCATTTTCCTGGTGATTTCCCTGATGGACACCTCTAGACTGCCATGGTCAGGAGCTGGCAAAACAACCCGTGGGAAGAGGTCAGAAATGATGCTATCAAAAAGCGGGACGTCGTGGGACAAAAACTGCAAATTGAAAATGAGAGAGAGGAAAAAAAATTAGCAGCATTGAATTTCCCGAAGAAAGAAAAATCTATGCACTTTGCAGCAACTTAAAAATACCATACATATAAATCCAATATTCAATTTTATTGTAATGAAAATAATACACTTAAGTACAATACATTTATATAAAAATATATCTGATGTTGAGAAATCAAATGCACTTTTTCAGAACCTTTAGCATTTTCCCCAAATAGGAAATTCAAAGACAATTATGACACTTCCATTAATTTCTGGAGACTAAATAGGTTGTCCAGTTATTTATTTACTTACAGATAGAAATGAGCGAAATGAGCAAGGATTAACAGCCAAACAAAACTCAATATTTATTGCCTTGATTCTGTAGTTTACAGAAACACCCCATACCGTATGTGGTCTTAAACTGCTGTATGGGCACACGGCAAGGCGAAGAAGTAAAGGAACGCCATATGGTTTTTGGAAGGCAGATTTCACTGTGATAATTTTAAGTTGCCATGTCACATTTGAAGACCACTGATGCACCCCTAGAGTAGAAACTCCAAAAAAGTGACCCCATTTTGGAAACTACACCCCTCAAGGTATTCAAAACTGATTTAGCAAACTTTGTTAACTCTTTAGGTGTTTCACAAGAATTAAAGGAAAATGTAGATGAAATTTCAGAATTTCACTTTTTTAGGCAGATTTTCCAATTTAATCCATTTTTTCCAGTAACAAAGCAAGGGTTAACAGCCAAAAAAATCTCAATATTTATTACCCTGACTCTGTAGTTTACAAAAACACCCCATATGTGATCGTAAACTGCTGTACGGGCACACGGCAGGGCACAGAAGGAAAGGAACGCCATATGGTTTTTGGAAGGCAGATTTCACTGGGATAATTTTAAGTTGCCATGTCACATTTGAAGACCCCCTGATGCACCCCTAGAGAAGAAACTCCAAAAAAAGACCCCATTTTGGAAACTACGGAGTAAGGTGGCAGTTTTGTTGGTACTATTTTAGGGTACATATGATTTTTTGAGACAAGGTAACAAAAATAGCTGTTTTGGCACCGTTTTTATTTTTTGTTATTTACAATATTCATTTGACAGGTTAGATCATGTGGTATTTTTATAGAGCAGGTTGTTACGGGTTTCTGTTGTTTGTTTCAGTATTACATAATAAAGCATTTTTCTAAAAAATAATTTTTTGGTGTCTACATATTCTGAAAGTCATAGTTGTTTTATTTTTTGGTCGACTGTCTTATGTAGGGGCAAATTTTTTTCAGTATGAGATGACGGTTTGATTGGTACTATTTTAGGGTGCATATGACTTTTCCATCGCTTCGTATTACACTTTTTGTGATGTCAGATGAAAAAAAATAATTTTTTTTTACACCGTTTTTTTTTTACGGTGTTCACGTGAGGGGTTAGGTCATGTGATATTTTTATACAGCAGGTTCTTACGGACGTGGAGATACCTAATATGTTAACTTATTTTATTTATTTAAGTTTTACACAATAACAGCATTTTTTAAACAAAAAAAATCATGTTTTAGTGTCTCCATATTCTGAGAGCCATAATTTTTTTATTTTTTAGGTGACTGTCCTTGATAGGGTCTCATTTTTTGCGGGATAAGATGACGGTTTGATTGCTGCAATTTTGGGGTGTGTATGACTTTTTGATCGCTTGGTATTACACTTTTTATGATGTCAGGTGACAAAAAATATCTTTTGTTACACCGTTTTTATTATTTTTTTAATTTTTATTATTTTTTTAATTTTTTAAATAGTTCACCTGAGGGGTAGGTCATGTGATATTTTTATACAGCATGAAAAAAATCATGTTTCAGTGTCTCCATATTCTGAGAGCCATATTTTTTTTATTTTTTTGGTGATTGTCCTAGGTTTGGTCTCATTTTTTGCAAGATGAGATGGCGGTTTTATTGGTACAATTTTAGGGTGCGTCTGACTTTTTAATAATTTGCTATTACGCTTTTTGTGATGTAAGGTGCCAAAAAATTGTTTTTTAACACCGTTTTTATTTTTATTTTTTATGGTGTTCACCTAAGGATTTAGATCATGTGATATTTTTATAGTGCAGGTCATTACGGATGTGACAATACCTAATATGTATACTTTTCTTCTATTTATTTAAGTTTTACATGAATATATAATTTTTGAAACAAAAAAAACATGTTTTAGTGTCTCCATAGTCCTAGAGCCATATTTTTTTTGTTTGATTGTCTTAAGTAGGGTATTATTTTTGCAAGATAAATATTTTATCTTTTTTACAGTGTTCATCTGAGGGGTTAGGTCATGTGGTATTTTATAGAGCAGGTTGTTATGGATGTGGCGATACCTACTATGTTTACATTTTTGTTTTTTACATTTAACATAATAAAAGCATTTTTGAAACAAAAAAATTATGTTTTAGTGTCTCCTTAGTCTGAGAGCCATAGTTTATTTTTTTATTTTTTGGGCGATTGTCTTAGGTAGGGGCTCATTTTTTGCAGGATGAGGTGACATTTAGATTGGTCCTATTCTGGGGGGCATATGCCTTTTTGATCGCTTGGTGTTGCACTTTTAGTGATGTAAGGCGACAAATATTTTTTATGGTGTTATGGTGTTCACCTGAGGGGTTAGGTCATGTGACAGTTTTATAGAGTCGGTCCATATGGATGCGGCGATACCTAATATGTCTACTCTTATTTTCTCTATTTTTTACAATTTCTTTGTACTTTATTTTGGGAAAAGAATGCTTTTTATTTACTTGAAACTTTAATTTTTTATTATAAAAAACACTTATTTTAATTTATTTTTTTGGCTTTTTATATTTGTCCCACTGTGGTAATTCACCTTTTCAGGGTTTGATCCCTGTTTCAATTCAGTACAGTACATTCTGCATTGTACTGAATTGAACGCTGACAGTTGCCTAGGAGACCGTAGCTGGCAGGCTCCGATGCCTGTGGAAGGCATCGGGGCTGCCATGGCAACCATCGACCCCCTGCCAGCACAGGAATCAGAGGGAGCATGTCAGCTCACAGCTTTCACAGCGCTGACCGCAGCATGTCAAAGGGTTAATTCGCTGGCATCACCGCATAAAGCGATGCCAGTGGATGCAGCTGCGGATACGGGCGGGTGCAGCTCCTGCACCCACCGATCATATCACATACATGCACGTGGGAATGCGGTAAGGCACCACATTCCGCCATGTACATGTAGGTGAAAACGCGGGAAGGTGTTAATATGCAGAGGTAAATTGCTACTATACCTTGTGTCTTGTAGTAGTCTGGAGTGGTTTAATTACATTTAAAAATATTTAAAAAAAATTAAACCATGTGTAAATTAAAATATGTAAATAGAGAATGGACGATTGAGGTTTGTCACTCAATTTCAACTTAGCACACACAGGTATGTTGCTGCGACACCATTGTTGCAGTATTCACGTACATATGGTGCTTAATTAAATTGAAAGCCCTCCCCCCAAAAAATAAAAATAAATTGCGACCGTGTGGAAACTGAAAATACGTAAATGAGGCATGACGCTAAATTTCAACTTAATAAACACAGGTAGATTGCTGTCACACTGTGGGTATTGCTGCAGTAATCATGTATATATGCTGCTCAATTAAAGTGAAAGCACCCCACAAAAATTTTATTATGACCTTGCGGAAACTGATAATACGTAAATGGACGCTTGAGGCATTTGAAATTAAAGCACAGAGGTAGATTGCTGCCACACAGTGGGTATTGCTGCAATAATCATATATATTTATATATATATATATACAGGGAGTGAAGAATTATTAGGCAAGTTGTATTTTTGAGGATTAATTTTATTATTGAACAACAACCATGTTCTCAATGAACCCAAAAAACTCATTAATATCAAAGCTGAATATTTTTGGAAGTAGTTTTTAGTTTGTTTTTAGTTTTAGCTATTTTAGGGGGATATCTGTGTGTGCAGGTGACTATTACTGTGCATAATTATTAGGCAACTTAACAAAAAACTAATATATACCCATTTCAATTATTTATTTTTACCAGTGAAACCAATATAACATCTCAACATTCACAAATATACATTTATGACATTCAAAAACAAAACAAAAACAAATCAGTGACCAATATAGCCACCTTTCTTTGCAAGGACACTCAAAGCCTGCCATCCATGGATTCTGTCAGTGTTTTGATCTGTTCACCATCAACATTGCGTGCAGCAGCAACCACAGCCTCCCAGACACTGTTCAGAGAGGTGTACTGTTTTCCCTCCTTGTAAATCTCACATTTGATGATGGACCACAGGTTCTCAATGGGGTTCAGATCAGGTGAACAAGGAGGCCATGTCATTAGATTTTCTTCTTTTATACCCTTTCTTGCCAGCCACGCTGTGGAGTACTTGGACGCGTGTGATGGAGCATTGTCCTGCATGAAAATCATGTTTTTCTTGAAGGATGCAGACTTCTTCCTCTACCACTGCTTGAAGAAGGTGTCTTCCAGAAACTGGCAGTAGGACTGGGAGTTGAGCTTGACTCCATCCTCAACCCGAAAAGGCCCCACAAGCTCATCTTTGATGATACCAGCCCAAACCAGTACTCCACCTCCACCTTGCTGGCGTCTGAGTCGGACTGGAGCTCTCTGCCCTTTACCAATCCAGCCATGGGCCCATCCATCTGGCCCATCAAGACTCACTCTCATTTCATCAGTCCATAAAACCTTAGAAAAATCAGTCTTGAGATATTTCTTGGCCCAGTCTTGACGTTTCAGCTTGTGTGTCTTGTTCAGTGGTGGTCGTCTTTCAGCCTTTCTTACCTTGGCCATGTCTCTGAGTATTGCACACCTTGTGCTTTTGGGCACTCCAGTGATGTTGCAGCTCTGAAATATGGCCAAACTGGTGGCAAGTGGCATCTTGGCAGCTGCACGCTTGACTTTTCTCAGTTCATGGGCAGTTATTTTGCGCCTTGGTTTTTCCACACGCTTCTTGCGACCCTGTTGACTATTTTGAATGAAACGCTTGATTGTTCGATGATAACGCTTCAGAAGCTTTGCAATTTTAAGAGTGCTGCATCCCTCTGCAAGATATCTCACTATTTTTGACTTTTCTGAGCCTGTCAAGTCCTTCTTTTGACCCATTTTGCCAAAGGAAAGGAAGTTGCCTAATAATTATGCACACCTAATATAGGGTGTTGATGTCATTAGACCACACCCCTTCTCATTACAGAGATGCACATCACCTAATATGCTTAATTGGTAGTAGGCTTTCGAGCCTATACAGCTTGGAGTAAGACAACATGCATAAAGAGGATGATGTGGTCAAAATACTCATTTGCCTAATAATTCTGCACGCAGTGTATATAGAAAGTGATGAAAGTTCAGGGCAGCACACCTAGTAGAAAACGCTGGGTGCCAGCGGTGTCGGCACTAGATCCAAAAGTGTCAAATAGACAGAAGAATAAACACACCGCAGCACATCCGTCTGGTGAAAAAATGGTGGGATCCTTTATTCACCCAAGCAGCGACGTTTCGGTCCGCTTGCTGGGACCATTTTCAAGCAATGCATCAAATACAATTGTGGGTTTTTATGTGGTCATCTCAAATTAACATACATAAGTGATACTTAAACAAAATAGTAAAAATAAAGTACAGTATATTTTAAGTGAATACATACGGACATCATATCGAAGAGACAATGCAGTCAAATACATGAATACATATAACTCAGATACAGGAAGCCATCGGTACATAAAATATATACTTATTACACTAAAGTGATAATCAAAAGTGAATGATTGTCACCTGTATATGTGACGTTGTAGGAGGGCCAGGCATGGAATCGGGCAAGCTCAGATTACAGGTGGATACAGGATTCCGTACTGTGTCTCGTGGATGCGGCGTCCCGGAACTAGACTTGCGCATGTCCGTGACGTCGTTAAAAAAGCGGTCACGTGTTCACAGTAATGTATCACATGACCACCGCGTCATAGACTACATAAACAGAGCGCTTCAATGCCAGTACAAAATAATGTGTAAGGCCAAATATAATTCAGAATAATTTGCCCAGAGTGCAAAGTCGGGTGATGTGCTATCTAACGATGCACTATCATTCGAGTTATGCGAATGCGGGAGGAGGGGACAGCAACAGCTGATGCCCTAACACGCCCTACATTAACCCTTAGCGGGCAGAAAGTTTCCAAAATTGACCATAATAAATGAAAAAAACGCATACAAAAAACGCATCAATGTGAATACAGAAGAAAATGCAGTGTAGTCCGGGATGAATCGCACGTATCCAGAGCATCTGTCCTCCTGCTGAGCTGAACCCTTCCATCCATAGGTCCTATATGTGAGATAAAATAGTGAATTAAAAAATGTGAATTAAAAAATATATTATCCAAATATATTTTAAATAAAAACATAACAAATTTCTCATCACTGGGACCGAAAAGGACATAAGAACGTGTAATCATATGAATAGCCATGGTTTGTACTCCACATTTAAGCCACCCGGCTTAATAGTTTGTAATTTAAAGATCCACTCGGATTCACGTTTTTTTGAGAATTTTTATACGGTTACCTCCTGTGCGTGGCAATGGGACATGGTCTAGGATCATAAACTTTAGATCACTTTCCCCATGCCCCATATTCACAAAATGATGGGAGACTGGCAAATCCTTTCGCTTTTTTCGTATTGAAAAACGATGTTGATTAAAGCGGGATTTGAAGTCACATGTAGTCTCACCTACATATAAAAGCTTGCAGGGACACCATAGAACGTATATAACGTAACAAGAATCGCAGGTTAAATAAAACTTTAGTGGATATGAAACTCCAGTGTTCGGATGGGTAAAATCACGTCCCTTCACCATGTACTTACAATTTACGCAGTGAAGGCACAGATAACTACCGCACTTTTTCGGAGCTAGAAATGACTGATGTGCACCCTTTTGTGAGCCTATGTCATTTTTAACTAGTTTATCTTTAAGATTGCTAGCTCTCTTGTATGACATTATAGGTCTGTTACAAAATTCAGGGATATTCTTGTGTTCAGTGCCTAAAATTGGCCAGTGTTTATTGATAATTTTACCTACATAAGTACTGGCTTCACAAAAGGTAGATACGAAGGGTATTTTTTGAGATTGATCCCTCTTAGTGCCATAAAATAGATCCCTTCTTTCTCTCTGGTTGATGCGGCTGAATTGTTGTTGTAGGACCGGTGCTGGATAACGTCTCTGTCTGAAAGATTGTGTCATTCTTTCTAGAGTGTTGTCAAGCATGTTTGTGTCACTAACTATCCTCTTAACTGTAGTAAATTGGCTATACGGCAGTGACCGCACCATCGTCCGGGGATAAGCACTGTCATACCTCAGGACGGTGTTGCGGTCAGTGGGCTTCGTATAAACCTCAGTTTTTAACAATGTACCAATACATTGAACACTAACATCCAGAAAATGCAACTCACTGGTGGAAAATTCCAAAGTGAATTGCATATCCGGAACCAAGCTGTTCAAGTATGTGTGAAACATATGTAATTCGGCAACTGTGCCCGTCCAGATGACAAAAATATTGTCTATGTATCTCCACCACCTCAGCACATGGCTGAAGTGGTGGGACACATAGACGTGTTGTTCCTCCAAATGAGAGACGACCATGTTGGCGTACGTGGGGGCCACATTCGTCCCCATGGCCGTCCCCCTAACTTGCATATAATAATCATCACCAAAAAGGAAATAATTATTATGCAAGATCAGCCGTAACAACGCAAGAAAAAAAGTTTGGGCCTCAGTAGAGTAATTGGAATGTGCCAAAGCCGATTCTACAACTGTTAAACCAATGTTATGCTGTATTGAGGTATACAGACTGACGATGTCGAAGGAGGCCAATATGGCGTCCTCCGGCATCGTCACGTCTGCTAACCTACTAAGAAAATCCGTAGTATCCTTAATATAAGATTTAGATTTAACTACATAATCTTGAAGAATTTTATCTAGAAAGATAGATGCTTACTTAAAAGAGAACCACGGCCAGAAACAATAGGTCTGCCGGGTGGGCACTGTAGATTTTTATGAATCTTAGGTAGCAAATAAAATAAAGGAGTAACTGGAAAATCTATAAGCAAAAACTCGTTCAGCTGTTCGTCTATCAGGCCTATTTGTGTGTATGTATGTATCAACAATTTTAATTCACGTTGGATGTCAAATTTGGGGTCCCTTTGGAGTTTGACATACACTGCAGGGTCAGACAATTGACGGGCTGCTTCTGCCATGTACATAGAGGTGTCCATGACCACTACCGCACCACCCTTATCAGCAGATTTGATGGTGAGGGAGTGGTCATGGATCAATTGATTTAATGCTTGCATTTCTTGTTTAGTCATATTCGGATGCTGGATGCGGTCACAGAGCCCATATTGTTTTAGCTCCTGTATGTCTCGCAGCACTGCATCCGAGAATACATCAAAAGCTTTAGAGGATATTTGGGGGGAAAAATCCTTTTTGAGTTTTAACCCCCAATCAGATAAACGTAATTCATGCATAGGTTTAACAGCAGAACTATGAGTATCCTGAAAGTGAATTTTAAGTTTAATCAGCCTAAAAAAGTATAATAAATCAGCCTCCAACTCAAACCAGTTAATGGTACTAGCAGGGCAAAAACTTAGACCCTTCTCTAGTAATTGTAATTGTACAGGTGTCAGGATATGTGAAGATATATTTACCACGGTCTGTTAAGTCAGGCATTGGTCTTTCGCAAGGATTTCTGACTCCTTGTTTTTACGGTATCGGTGTCTGTTCCGACCGCCCCTTCTTGTGGCTTTCTTGCAGTAGTTGTAGGAAGTCCTAAAAAAGTCGCAGTATTGTTAGAATCATCCTTTTTCTTTGGTCTTTTAGCACCTTGAATTTGATTGAATCGATTGCCGTCTGTCCAGTTGTATACATGTCCCGTAGAGTAATCCTATGTGTCACGTTGCCATTTTCCTCTTTTTGTTTCCTGGATCTCATTTTTTAATTTATTCAGGTGGGGCTGAAATTTTTTTATATAATCATCAAAATCCTGTGTGGACAAAATGGCCTTTAATGTGGCCTCCTCCTCTGTTTTGCTATTTATTGTAGAAAGCAAATCTCTGCGCATAAATTCTATGTTGAGCAACATTAAATCCAGCGCATATTTGTTGGAAATGTGCTCATATTTAGCGCGGAACTCCAAGTCATGTGAATGCATAAATGATCTCGGCTGTGTGCGCATCCCTCTGGGTATGCGGTTAGTTTTGACATACAGGGAGTGCAGAATTATTAGGCAAGTTGTATTTTTGAGGATTAATTTTATTATTGAACAACAACCATGTTCTCAATGAACCCAAAAAAACTCATTAATATCAAAGCTGAATATTTTTGGAAGTAGTTTTTAGTTTGTTTTTAGTTTTAGCTATTTTAGGGGGATATCTGTGTGTGCAGGTGACTATTACTGTGCATAATTATTACGCACTTAACAAAAACAAATATATACCCATTTCAATTATTTATTTTTACCAGTGAAACCAATATAACATCTCAACATTCACAAATATACATTTCTGACATTCAAAAAACAAAACAAAAACAAATCAATGACCAATATAGCCACCTTTCTTTGCAAGGACACTCAAAAGCCTGCCATCCATGGATTCTGTCAGTGTTTTGATCTGTTCACCATCAACATTGCGTGCAGCAGCAACCACAGCCTCCCAGACACTGTTCAGAGAGGTGTACTGTTTTCCCTCCTTGTAAATCTCACATTTGATGATGGACCACAGGTTCTCAATGGGGTTCAGATCAGGTGAACAAGGAGGCCATGTCATTAGATTTTCTTCTTTTATACCCTTTCTTGCCAGCCACGCTGTGGAGTACTTGGACGCGTGTGATGGAGCATTGTCCTGCATGAAAATCATGTTTTTCTTGAAGGATGCAGACTTCTTCCTCTACCACTGCTTGAAGAAGGTGTCTTCCAGAAACTGGCAGTAGGACTGGGAGTTTGAGCTTGACTCCATCCTCAACCCGAAAAGGCCCCACAAGGTCATCTTTGATGATACCAGCCCAAACCAGTACTCCACCTCCACCTTGCTGGCGTCTGAGTCGGACTGGAGCTCTCTGCCCTTTACCAATCCAGCCATGGGCCCATCAAGACTCACTCTCATTTCATCAGTCCATAAAACCTTAGAAAAATCAGTCTCTGAGATATTTCTTGGCCCAGTCTTGACGTTTCAGCTTGTGTGTCTTGTTCAGTGGTGGTCGTCTTTCAGCCTTTCTTACCTTGGCCATGTCTCTGAGTATTGCACACCTTGTGCTTTTGGGCACTCCAGTGATGTTGCAGCTCTGAAATATGGCCAAACTGGTGGCAAGTGGCATCTTGGCAGCTGCTCGCATGACTTTTCTCAGTTCATGGGCAGTTATTTTGCGCCTTGGTATATCCACACGCTTCTTGCGACCCTGTTGACTATTTTGAATGAAACGCTTGATAGTTCGATGATCACGCTTCAGAAGCTTTGCAATTTTAAGAGTGCTGCATCCCTCTGCAAGATATCTCACTATTTTTGACTTTTCTGAGCCTGTCAAGTCCTTCTTTTGACCCATTTTGCCAAAGGAAAGGAAGTTGCCTAATAATTATGTACACCTGATATAGGGTGTTGATGTCATTAGACTACACCCCTTCTCATTACAGAGATGCACATCACCTAATATGCTTAATTGGTAGTAGGCTTTCGAGCCTATACAGCTTGGAGTAAGACAACATGCATAAAGTTAAAATACTGGTCAAAATACTAATTTGCCTAATAATTCTGTACAGGGTGTATTCTATCAGAGTTGTAGAATGTAATTCTAGGGTTAAGCATTTTTTCACATCACGCTCATACCTTATTTTAATGTCCAGTATTGAAGGGACCGAGAGGAAGTCCACATTGCCCCCACACGACTCCACAATCCTCTCCTTGTCGGCATCAGTATATGAGAAAGTGGAAGGTGAAAACTGGTTTAACAGCGGATCCATCTTGCTTGATAGCATAAGACGATGAGTAACACTGTGGTAATAAATGGGTGCCAGCTCCTGTGGTATACTGAAAGTGATGAAAGTTCAGGGCAGCACACCTAGTAGAAAACGCTGGGTGCCAGCGGTGTCGGCACTAGATCCAAAAGTGTCAAATAGACAGAAGAATTAATGTAGGGCGTGTTAGGGCATCAGCTGTTGCTGTCCCCTCCTCCCGCGTTCGCATAACTCGAATGATAGTGCATCGTTAGATAGCACATCACCCGACTTTGCACCCTGGGCAAATTATTCTGAATTATATTTGGCCTTACACATTATTTTGTACTGGCATTGAAGCGCTCTGTTTATGTAGTCTATGACGCGGTGGTCATGTGATACATCACTGTGAACACGTGACCGCTTTTTCAACGACGTCACGGACATGCGCAAGTCTAGTTCCGGGACGCCGCATCCACGAGACACAGTACGGAATCCTGTATCCACCTGTAATCTGAGCTTGCCCGATTCCATGCCTGGCCCTCCTACAACGTCACATATACAGGTGACAATCATTCACTTTTGATTATCACTTTAGTGTAATAAGTATATATTTTATGTACCGATGGCTTCCTGTATCTGAGTTATATGTATTCATGTATTTGACTGCATTGTCTCTTCGATATGATGTCCGTATGTATTCACTTAAAATGTACTGTACTTTATTTTTACTATTTTGTTTAAGTATCACTTATGTATGTTAATTTGAGATGACCACATAAAAACCCACAATTGTATTTGATGCATTGCTTGAAAATGGTCCCAGCAAGCGGACCGAAACGTCGCTGCTTGGGTGAATAAAGGATCCCACCATTTTTTCACCAGACGGATGTGCTGCGGTGTGTTTATTCTTATTTATATATATATATATATATATAAATATAAATATATATATATATATATATATATATATATACTGCTTAATTATATTTTGAGCCCCATAAATAAAAGGATTTCTGTGAAAATGGGGAAACAAAGAGGATTTGCATGCAGGTAGCTGCTTTTTAGGTTCACCTGCACTTCTGATAGCAGGCGCAGCCACTGGTCCTGTCTCCTGTCTCCTTGTCTGTCAGCTGTCCTGTGTCTCTCTATTGTAAACAACACACACAATTATTTTTTGCAATATTAGACTTTCCCTTCACTTTCCCTGTCAATAAGCTTGATTTCTGACTTTTCCTGATTGATTTATCACTGTCCCTGACTCCCTAAGATTGTTTTCCTGGCATACACATGCTGTAAGACCCAACCACTCTCTTTCATAGCCCAGCACAGAATGGCATTCTGCTCATTCTGCTAGGGTGCCTCCCTGCCTGCTGCAGCACTGATTGACACATCCAGGCTGTCTTTCAGCCTGGGAGCCAATCAGAAAAAGCCCTACCACTCATTTCCTCTCAGGGTCATGCGAGAACCCTTCTTTTTCCTTCCTAGTGCTTTTTTCCCGCCGATATGTGCACTAAAATGGTGCTACATGCTGTTTTAGTTTATTCGTCTAAAACAAACCCAGAAAGATTAAGGTTCGTCTGCCATACTAAAAATAGCAAAACTGGTTCTCTCATCCTTACTTAGATTATAGGAAATATTACAGTTTTTTTTTATATATATATTTAATATTTAAAATTCTGCTTACATAACTTTTTTGTATCAGTACACTAGGTCTCTGCACAATATGATTATATAGCCCATGACTAGTGCTGTGTAAATGCATCCATGCATTAACCAAATAGGAGTAAACATGGTGGCAGTCATTTTACTACCCCACCCCTCCATATACAGTATTATGTGACCCCATGCCTGCTTGTCTCCAGATAATGTATAACATCACTATCTGCCCCTAGGTGATGTATTATATGGCTGTCTGCCTCTAGGTTAGGTATAACATGAATTCTTGTTTCCAGGTAATGTATTGCATGACTGCTTGTTTCAGATAATGTGTAACCTGGCTTCCTATCTCTAGTTGATGCATAACATTACTGCTTTTTTCTAGGTGATATGTAACATGCCTGAGTCCAGGTGGTGTATAACATGGCTGCCTGTCTCTAGGTGATATATAACATGGCTGACTTTCGCTAAGTGGTGTATAACATGGCTGCCTGTTAGGGGGCATGTTTTTCTACTGGCAGAATTATTAGTGGGGATTAGTACTACTAGGGCACTATAATAGGGGATTTTGTTCTACTTGTGGCATTATAAGGGGACATTAGTACTACTGGGGCACACTAAGGGAATTATTACATTATTACTTCTGGGGCATACTATCATGGGCGTCAATATTAGTGGGGGGCATTAGCACTACTGGTGGCACTATAAGAGGACATTTTTACTACTGGGGCACATTAGGAGTTTAATATTACTGGGGCATTATGGTAGGTTTTATAACTACCAAAAGACACTGTGGTGGGCTTTTACCCTACTAGCTGGACTTTGGTGGGCTTTATTTCTACTGGGGCACTATATGGGGCGTTAGTACTACTCAGGGCATTATAGGCTGACATTATTGTTACTAGGGGTATTATAGTGGGCTTTTACTACTGGAGGACTATGGGGAAAGAAAATACTAGTATGAACACTATCGGGTCATTATTACTAGAGATGAGCGAATCGAAGCTGACAAAGTTGAATTCGTTCAGAATTTAAGAAAAAAAATTATTCTGAACGAATGCAAATTTCCTCACGCTTCGTGGTAACGAATCTCGTTTTTTCCAACAATGGCGGGCGGCTAAAATGGCGTCTAATATGGCGGCTAAACGTGTGAGGACATGGGTAAAGGAAATCTGGGAAGGCGAGGTGACCTCAATGATTAGTGGTTTTCTGACGGCTACACAGCTGTTCAGTCCCAATCCCTTAAGTTCCCTTCGGATTGTGTGTGTGGAAATCTCTTACTTTCACTATTAAACATAGCCCTGAGTTCTACTGTTGTTTTTCTTCGATTTGATTTCACCAAACGTTTAACTGATCGCCGATCACAATCATTCAGGATTTTTTTCCCACCACATTTCTTCCTCGAATACGATGGGTCCCCAGTATGCTTCCTGTTTTTAATAATGCGTTGGACAGTTCTTAACCCAATTTTTGTAGTTTCTGAAATCTCCTTAGATGTTTTCTCTGCTTGATGCATAGACAACCTTCCAAGTTTAAATGTGTGCTACACAATATAAACAATCACCAAAAACAGAACACACATAAAATAGTAAATTAACATATCTTTATTATTACAAATCAATTACATATCAAAGAAAATAAAAAAATATAAAAATACTTGATACATGCCAATGATTTGACCCTTCTCAAACAGACTAACATCTTTTCCACGACCACGAGATGTGTCTTTTGACATGGTTGTTTAAGAAATGAGAAGCAACTCTTTGCACCAGTTGGGGTTAAATAACTTGCTGCCAGCTGAAAGATAATCGCCCATGCAGTAAATATCCAATAGGAGGCTCATACCTATTTGCTTAGTTAAATCCATGTGGCGACTTTTTTTTTTGACAGGCAGTGTATATACCCACTGCACTGTTGCAGTAATTTCTGGTGAAAGAGTATAAGGCCGTATTTCAGTAATACAAGAAAAATATATACCCACTGCACTGTTGCAGTTATTTCTGTTGAAAGCGTATAGGGCAGTATTTCAGTAAAAAAAGAGAAATATATACCCACTGCACTGTTGCAGTTATTTCTGGTGAAACTGTATAGTGGCCTTATGTCAGTAATACAAGAAAAATATAAACCCACTGCACTGTTGCAGTAATTTCTGGTGAAAAAGTATAAGGCCTTATTTCATTAATACAAGAAAAATATATACCCACTGCACTTATGCAGTAATTTCTGGTGAAAGCGTATGGTGGCCTATTTCAGTTCAACAAGAAATATATTTACTCAGGTCACTTCTGCAGTTAATTTGTCATTGTGCCACTCTGTGGCCTCCTCATGCTGCCGCCACCCCCAGAATCTCTATCATTGAGCCGCTCTGCAGCCTCCTGAGTCTGTCGCCAACTCCAGACTCTGGAGGAGACATCACTGGATGTAAAAGCTATTTGGTGCTATGTTTTTCTGTATGTTTGGTAGAGGAGACTGTAATTCATCATACAACAGTCATCCATCTTAGGTCCTTTTGTGGTGTCTGTCATTTTGGAAGATTAGTGCCGTATGATTTGCTGTTCTTGGAATGAAATGTTGTAAAAGGCTTAGAACAAAGCCTATGACCATGGTGTGAAAATAGCCTTATTTTGTTAGCATTTATCACTGTCGCTTCCTTGGGGGTACTCAACTCAATCTTTTTGTCCCTAGGAGGTACTTGGTGTGAAAAAGTTTAGAACCACTGAACTAGAGCAAGCATATGCAGAGTCAGGGGCAGAAAGAGGAGGAGCAAATGATAAGGTAGCTTTTGTTCCAGAGGTGTATTGCAGAGCCTATAGAACTCCTTACATCTCCAAAAAAAAAAAAAAGAAATGTACCCCCCTGGTTGCTGAAACTATAGACATGCCCAAAACCAGAAGGAGCAGAGGACAATAAATGGCAATACAGAATCCTCAGGTGATGGAAACTAACAATGTTTGCTACAGTATACTGTCACAAAACAAACTGCACACAGATATTAAGAAAATGGTGTTGTTCGGCTAGAAAAACCATTTGCTTGCCCACTCAATCAAACTCAATACTGAATTTTTTTATTTAACAATATATAAATAACCCATATATTTTCCATATATTAAACATTGTATGTTGCAGCTTAATTTGCATAGACATTGTTATTTGATTTGTTTTTTCATTATCTGTGGTTATTGGTTATCAGCATATGAGGAGCACATTGAACAAATAGTGATGTATATTCCAACAAGGAAGTATAATCTCTGGCTGGTGAAATATATGCAGATGAAAACCTTACTTCATTCCATGGTGACATTTTAAAAGAAGCGTAGGGTCATAAACATTGCAATTAAGCTATAGCGTGTAGTTTATCTTCTCGCCTCCCATGTAATTGTCAATCGATCTGAAATGACACTGGAAAAGACCAGACCCAGCAAGAAAGCTCATGTTTGCTATCATGCATTTTCCTATTCCCAAGTAGCACATTATATCACGCATATGCTGTATTTGGAAGTGGACAATACCTTGGGCAGATTAACATCACATATTGATCGAAGCATCAGCACATCCTCTTTCTCATTCAGTAATTTAACCTTTAGGTTTCCAGCGGCTGTTAATACTGATTTAACTGCCCTCATGCCATAATCATAGTGATGCTGATGCTGAGAAGAAAGCTGGGAGACAAATTAGAAGTGTTATTACTGATTGTAATGTTAATGGTATGATTGATTGCTAATAGGGAATACCCTTGATACAGGCAATTGTACACTTAAGTACAACAAAATCAATATACGCACAGGAGTTTTACAAATGAAGGAAAAGAAAAGATTTTTCATTTATTGTAGGATATTTTTTCACATGGTCATTAACATTATAAAACAATATAAAACATAGTGTACAGTAAATGTTGAAATAAAGATTTTATTCTACAGAGCTAATGGATCTGCACTGGAACCTCCTTATAGCACATATAAGAATGCCTTACAACACAGAACAGGGAGTGAAGACATATAGGATAATGAAGTCCTGCAACCTGCGCCCTCATGGACTATATAAGAATGTCTCACTTGGATAAGAGATGGTATCATCTAAAGCAGCCTCTGAATGAAGAACTGATGCAGATTTAGACTACACTGAGGAAAACATCAAACTAATGTAAAGGGGAACAATGTTCAGAGGGTCTTCTGAAAGCAACAACTTGAATGGTTGATACTATAAATTGCTCCACTTTTCCACTGCACATTATGTTCACTAGATGGGTTTTCCAGGTTTTAACAAATAAAGTTATGCAATTTTCTAATACACTGTGCTCAGATTCCTTTCTATTTTCAAGACCTCATCTTTAGCTGCATCGAAGGCATCTTATCTAGACAACCAGTACCATGTTATGAACTGCAAAACTGCAAGGAAAGAACAAAATGGAGGACAGATGGCGCTCAGTATGTTGAGTGGATCTTAAGTGGGTAGGCATAAGTATACTTATACCAACAGAAGAGAGGGGTATATGGCAATACCAATCATCCCTGAAATCCACAATCAGCCAATTTCAAATCAATTCGGCAAAGGGTCTGCAAAAACAAAGAACTTCATAAACCAAATAAAACCATACATATAAAATAATCTGCTCAATGTGTTCTAGGATATATATACCCCTTTCTAAGGGCTCTTGAGAAAAGGATACATACACCCCGAAACACATTGCACACATCCCATCCAGCCAGCCATT
This sequence comes from Bufo bufo, assembly GCF_905171765.1. Classification (NCBI taxonomy): domain Eukaryota; kingdom Metazoa; phylum Chordata; class Amphibia; order Anura; family Bufonidae; genus Bufo; species Bufo bufo. The sequence continues at coordinate 448,990,058 of NC_053389.1, read as the reverse complement.
TGTAAGCTTGTGCACATGGCATAAATCCTCTAATACTCATTCCCTTCTTCTCTCATGACATGCACAGTAAGCTCATGTGTATACACCGGAGGATTGATTGTTTGATGATAGAAATAGTGTATTTTTCTTTTCTTTCCTGCTATGTACTGAGAAGAGCTAAGAACCTCAAAACAGCTGTCTACGGGTGGGCTCACGCCTAGAATTTTGTTGACATTTATGTGCGATATTGAATTTTAGTGGTATTTTTTGCACTAAAGTTTTTTATGCACATTTTGCAGTAAAAACACCAGTTCCACACGTTAGCTGTGGAAGGTATTATAGAAGGGTTGGGAAACCTACAGCATGCCTGCCGGAGATAGCACACAGGCCATGTTCTACTGACACACCAACGGCTTTCCAACAGCAAGACTGTTCATTGTTGTTACTATTGTCCCATCGCCACACTGCAACTGTCAGATGCACCACACAAGGCATATCTGTTAGGGCCGACCTCACCCTTCCACTCACAGCTGTCAAAGAGGTGAGATAGCAGATAGTGAGATTTGCCACCAACCATTTTGACGTCATTTCCCTTATAGGGAAAAACGGGATTAAGGAAACGCTAGTGGGCAAGCACACCAAAAAAATGCCAAAAAAATGTTGCAAATAATTTAGGTAGCCAAAAAATTATTGTGGTTAATCTAATGTTTTTTTCTATCCCCCCCCCCCCACACACAAAAAAAAAATGGGACCTTACAGATCTTTGGCTGAAATCTTTAGTCATGTTTCAAGGTTCTTTAACCCTTTCATGACCAGATGATATTTATATTTTACATTTTCATTTTTCACTCCTGTTTTCCGAGAGCCATAACTTTTTATTTTTCTTTTTCATTCACATAGTCGTATGAGGGCTTGTTTTTGAAAATCATGCTTTAAGGAACTATTTTTATATTGTATACGATGTAGTGAGAAACTGGAAAAAAAATCCAAATTAGGTGGAATTAGAAAAAACAATGCAATGCTGCCACAGTTTTATGGGTTTAATTTTCATGGTATTCTCATACTGTCAAACTGAACTCTTTATTCTCTAGTTTAGTATGATTAGAGCAATATCACATGTATATAGTTTTTTTTGTGTTTTAATACTGAAAAAAAAACTTTTGAAAAAATGTTTTGCCTCACCATATTCTGACCTCCATATCTTTTTTATAGTTATGTCTTCGGAGCTGTATGATGGCTTAGTTTTTTGCAAGACGATCTGTTGTTTTTATTGATACCTTTTTGAAGTCAATCACTTTTTAAAATTTTTTGGGGGAAGAGGTAAAGCAATGAAAAAACTGTGAATTGCCCATTCAGAATTTTTTTCCGTTACATTATTTACCGCATAGGATAAATACATTTATATTTGAATAATTCAGCAATTTTGGGATACAGCGGTGCCTATAATCTTTATTGTTTAGTTTTATTTTTAATATGGGGAAAGGGGAGGTCATTTGAATTTATTATTTTTTTTTCCTTTTTTTAATCTTCACTTATATTAAGTCGCCTTAGGAGACTTGAACATGTGATCATTAGATCACTTGTCCTATAAGCTGCAATGAATTACCATTGCATTCTATGGGAGATACATAGGAATTATTGATATGGTAGTCTCAGATCATTTACATAGAACAAGGGTATCAAAACAAAAGAATCAAAACATGAAAAGTCTTTCATTAACGGAAAAAGCCACTTCAGGTGTCGTGGTCAGAATGATGACTGCGGCATTTGAGGAATTGAATGTCTGAGGTTGGGGTTACCCTTAATGGCAGACATTAGCCCTGAATGTCTGCTGTGTGAAACATTAGAAACCAGCCAGCTATTTACCCACTCCACTCAGGAGCAGGTGCCATCTTTAAAGGGAATTTGTAAGCTCTGAAACATCCACCAAACTGGGGTAAGCAATGAAAGTGTAAGTAACGGAGAGTACAATTATTACATTTTTATCTTCATATCTACTTGCCTTCTGATGCTATGCTCCCACAAACCATCAGTAAAATACATTGAGAGGTCTTCCAACACATACACACATAATGGAGAAGAATCAAAGAGGAGACCTCCCAATGAATTTTACTGCTTGCTTATAGAAGCAGAGTGTTGGAATGCAAGGAAATATGAAGACAGAAATTACATAAATGAAGCCAGCACCACACGCTGCTAACTCTAGTTTGGGGAGTATTTTGAAAGTAACGGATTCTCTTTAAAGACCCAACTTCCACCATACATGTATAGTGGCTGTCAGAAAGAGGTTAATGGGTCAGACATTAACTTACAGGGTAGCAACTTAAAGGTGACACTAAAGAAACATTTTTCTTCTTTCATGAGAAGAGAGAATTTATGTACAGAATCGCACGTTGTAGTCATTCGATGGCAACTTTTATTATTTACGCCTTACAGTACAGTTATCAGAGCTCTTTTATGCAATGTACACATATGCTAATCACATGACCAAGGCTTTCCAAATTTTCTAACCTTCTAAAACTAGTCTATGAAGGTGCCCAAGAGGGAATAAAAAGTTTTCTACAAAATTGTATTTTCTAGTATGCAAAGAATACATTTAATTTGATAAAACCAAAATTCCCCTTAAAGTGGTTTTATATAGAATATGTACAGGAATGTGAGAAATGATTTCAGAAAAAAATAATCCTTCCTTCATGCAGCAGTTTCCAAAGTAAGCTCTTAGGAACCAAGGTTTAGCAATTGCAACATAAGGAAATTGAATATATTTTTTGCCTTCAATAAATACATATGCTGCATTGTAAGCAGGCTTGTATGACGCACAAACACATGCATGTTTTATGCAGATATTTCATCATTTATAATCCCATATTTCAATAAGAATATTTCATTTATTCCATAGTTCAAGGAAAGACTCCATGCCGATGGCTTTCAAGCAATTGCTGAAGTATATCTCCCAATAGACATTGAAAGTTTACATTTCTACAGAAGCTGTCATCATCTAAAGAAAGATACAGGTTGTCCTATGCCTCACAATTCATATATCGGTTATTGAGAAAGAACATTTTGTTCTGCTATGAATATAAGAGGAGTAAATAAATGTTCAACACGCCAACAATAAAACTTCTCATAGGTTTCTGCGTTGCAGAAATTATTAGGGCTTTGAGTGTATTGATCTAATGCTGAATCATCCACCTATGGATCTATCTCTTATTAAATGTTGTTTGAATTTTGTATTGAATTAAAGTAGAAATATATCATCACTTATGAATGCAATTTGATCAAAGAAAATGAAAATTAAAAGAAAAAAAGCTGGGAAACAGATAAGTGTTATGTATTTGCAGTATTAAGCACTGCATCAGTTACTCAGTGACAAGAGGCAGAATGAAGGAACTATGAATAATGGAATCACAAGGCACAAAGCGGATGGGATGTCAAATCTTTGTGCTGCGGGTCATGTATTCACCCTAAAGGGTAATGGTTTTCTATCAGACAATAGCCCTATATCCATCTTATTACATTCCACTGTAAAGTGCCTGGGCACAAAGTGGCAAGATAAAATGTTAGGTTGAAACAACACTAATATGTATGAATAGGGGGGTGAGCACAGTGAGAAAACCTCATGCGGGAAATAAGCTTGCTAGAAAACCTTGAAGTTGTCTGAGTATTCACAAGGGGGAAACAAATAGATCTTGGTAATCACTAATCATAAAAGTAACTAATGAATAAAAGACATTTGTACAATGCTTTAATGTTTGGGGGATGAATAGGTATAATCTATCAAACATTGTGAGGATAAAATAGATCATTAATCAAACTGAAGTTGAGAGCTGACCATGAAGACATGACACAAGTACATTTTCAGTTCTTTCAACCTTTGTGTACTGGAACAAGCGACACTTTTAAAATTTAGATAAACTTTTAAGTGATAAGAAGTAGGACTATTAGTAAGTAAAATTACAATTTTACATAATGAGGTTTAACTAAGTTAATCATTTTACCTGGGATTATCATGAAGTGATTACAATAACATATAGAGGAGGGCCTGAATAGAGGACTTTCTTCTACAAAATTTGCTTACCCTGATATGCCCATATGAACAGGGTTACTGTATCTTGCTAATCTTGGTTCGCAAAGACAATCCCTATTGTAGTTACTGCTCTTAAAATGACTGTATCACTCTAACTCTTAAAGGGGTTGGCCACTTTCTGGTTATTGTTGACCAATGTGTTTGTGAGATGATTATATAGCACTTACTAATATAGCGCAGGGAGCGAGATAAACCGCAGCCGGCACTGCCGCATGTGTCTATACGATCACTGACAAGCTTTTAACACTGGTATCCAGAACCTTCACAGTGTTGCTCTCTCGGTGATACATGGGGTGGAGGTATTTATAACCCCCTCCCCCTCTACATCATAGGAGGCTTGACAAAGCGCAACACAGCGCGAAACAGCTGTAGCCGATCTATGCACCTGTGTTCCGTCCGCGTCCACTGATACTATGTAACTGAGGAATAAACTGCAACAGCAATTTTGTGACCAGTGGTGAGTGCCGCTGTGCTTTTTTCTCATCCAATTCACTTACTAATATAGCCTTTGTTGAAATTCTGCATCATTTTCTATATTTTATAAGCTATGCTCCCTTGTTTACCAAGTCTTTTGTTCTGTCCACACAGAGGTCCTATCCATAAGATGACTGCTGATGGAGGGTCATGTGACAAGGTAAATCCCCTCCATGTGTGTCTCCTCCATTCAGATACACCACACCTACCGTCTGCATTTGGGAGTTTAGTGCAGGTGCAGTGTGTTTGAATGGAGGAGACACACATGGAGGGGATTTGCCTGGTTACATGACCCTCCATCATCAATTATCTTGTGGACAGGACCTCTTTGTGGACAGCACAAAAGACTTGGCAAACAAGGGAGTATACCTGATAAAATACAAAAAATGCTGCAGAATTTCAGCAAAGGCTATATTAGTAAGTGCTTTACAAACACATTGGTCAGCAGTAACCAGAAAGTGGCCAACCCCTTTAAGAGTTATAGTGATATTTTAAGAGTAGCACAGACTAGAATAGGGATTGTCTTTGTGAGACAAGATTAGCATGATAACTAGAGTTGAGCGAACACCTGGATGTTCGGGTTCGAGAAGTTCGGCCGAACTTCCCGGAAATGTTCGGGTTCGGGATCCGAACCCTACCCGAACTTCGTCCCGAACCCGAACCCCATTGAAGTCAATGGGGACCCGAACTTTTGGGCACTAAAAAGGCTGTAAAACAGCCCAGGAAAGAGCTAGAGGGCTACAAAAGGCAGCAACATGTAGGTAAATCCCCTGCAAACAAATGTGGATAGGGAAATGAATTAAAATTAAAATTAAAAAAATAAAAATGAACCAATATCAATTGGACAGAGGTCCCATAGCAGAGAATCTGGCTTCACGTCAGCAGAGAATCAGTCTCTTCATGCCATAGCAAAGAATCTGGCTTCATGTCAGCAGAGAATCAGTCTCTTCATGCCATAGCAGAGAATCTGGCTTCATGTCAGCGCAGAATCAGTCTTCATGTCATAGCAGAGAATCAGGCTTCACGTCACCCACCACTGGAACAGGCCACTGTCACACATTTAGGCCCCGGCACCCAGACAGAGGAGAGCGGTCCCGTAACAGAGAATCTGGCCTTATGTCAGCGCAGAATCTGTCTTCATGTCATAGCAGAGAATCAAGCTTCACGTCACCCACCACTGGAACAGGCCACTGTCACACATTTAGGCCCCGGCACCCAGACAGAGGAGAGCGGTCCCGTAACAGAGAATCTGGCCTTATGTCAGCGCAGAATCTGTCTTCATGTCATAGCAGAGAATCAAGCTTCACGTCACCCACCACTGGAACAGGCCACTGTCACACATTTAGGCCCCGGCACCCAGACAGAGGAGAGAGGTCCTGTAACAGAGAATCTGGCCTTATGTCAGCACAGAATCTGTCTTCATGTCATAGCAGAGAATCAGGCATCACGTCACCCACCACTGGAACAGGCCACTGTCACACATTTAGGCCCAGGCACCCAGGCAGAGGAGAGAGGTCCCATAACAGAGAATCTGGCCTTATGTCAGCACAGAATCTGTCTTAATGTCATAGCAGAGAATCAGGCTTCACGTCACCCACCACTGGAACAGGCCACTGTCACACATTTAGGCCCAGGCACCCAGGCAGAGGAGAGAGGTCCCGTAACAGAGAATCTGGCCTTATGTCAGCGCAGAATCTGTCTTCATGTCATAGCAGAGAATCAGGCATCACGTCACCCACCACTGGAACAGGCCACTGTCACACATTTAGGCCCAGGCACCCAGGCAGAGGAGAGAGGTCCCGTAACAGAGAATCTGGCCTTATGTCAGCGCAGAATCAGTCTTCATGTCATAGCAGAGAATCAAGCTTCAGGTCACCCACCACTGGAACAGGCCACTGTCACACATTTAGGCCCCGGCACCCAGACAGAGGAGAGAGGTCCTGTAACAGAGAATCTGGCCTTATGTCAGCACAGAATCTGTCTTCATGTCATAGCAGAGAATCAGGCATCACGTCACCCACCACTGGAACAGGCCACTGTCACACATTTAGGCCCAGGCACCCAGGCAGAGGAGAGAGGTCCCGTAACAGAGAATCTGGCCTTATGTCAGCACAGAATCTGTCTTAATGTCATAGCAGAGAATCAGACTTCACGTCACCCACCACTGGAACAGGCCACTGTCACACATTTAGGCCCAGGCACCCAGGCAGAGGAGAGAGGTCCCGTAACAGAGAATCTGGCCTTATGTCAGTGCAGAATCTGTATTCATGTCATAGCAGAGAATCAGGCTTCACGTCACCCACCACTGGAACAGGCCACTGTCACACCTTTAGGCCCAGGCACCCAGGCAGAGGAGAGAGGTCCCGTAACAGAGAATCTGGCCTTATGTCAGCGCAGAATCTGTATTCATGTCATAGCAGAGAATCAGGCTTCACGTCACCCACCACTGGAACAGGCCACTGTCACACATTTAGGCCCCGGCACCCAGACAGAGGAGAGCGGTCCCGTAACAGAGAATCTGGCCTTATGTCAGCGCAGAATCTGTCTTCATGTCATAGCAGAGAATCAGGCTTCACGTCACCCACCACTGGAACAGGCCACTGTCACACATTTAGGCCCAGGCACCCAGGCAGAGGAGAGAGGTCCCGTAACAGAGAATCTGGCCTTATGTCAGCGCAGAATCTGTATTCATGTCATAGCAGAGAATCAGGCTTCACGTCACCCACCACTGGAACAGGCCACTGTCACACATTTAGGCCCCGGCACCCAGACAGAGGAGAGGTTCATTCAACTTTGGGTTGCCCCACAATATAATGGTAAAATGAAATTAAAAATAGTATTGAATGAGGAAGTGCCCTGGAGTAGAATAATATATTGTTAAGGGGAGGTAGTTAATATCTAATCTGCACAAGGGATGGACAGGTCCTGTGGGATCCATGCCTGGTCCATTTTTATGAACGTCAGCTTGTCCACATTGGCTGTAGACAGGCGGCTGCGTTTGTCTGTAATGACGCCCCCTGCCGTGCTGAATACACGTTCAGACAAAACGCTGGCCGCCGGGCAGGCCAGCACCTCCAAGGCATAAAGGCTAGCTCTGGCCCACGTGGACAATTTGGAGACCCAGAAGTTGAATGGGGCCGAATCATCAGTCAGTACGTGGAGGGGTGTGCACAGGACTGTTCCACCATGTTAGTGAAATGTTGCCTCCTGCTAACACGTTCCGTATCAGGAGGTGGTGCAGTAGCTGTGGCGTGGCTGACAAAACTTTCCCACATCTCTTGCCATGCCAACCCCTGCCCTCAGAGGAGCTGGCCGTGACACAGCTGCGTTGGCGACCTCTTGCTCCTCCTTGCCTCGCCTTGGGCTTCCACTGGTTTCCCCTGTGACATTTGGGAATGCTCTCAGTAGCGCGTCTACCAACGTGCGCTTGTACTCGCGCATCTTCCTATCACGCTCCAGTGTAGGAAGTAAGGTGGGCACATTGTCTTTGTACCGGGGATCCAGCAGGGTGGCAACCCATTAGTCTGCACACGTTAAAATGTGGGCAACTCTGCTGTCGTTGCGCAGGCACTGCAGCATGTAGTCGCTCATGTGTGCCAGGCTGCCCAGAGGTAAGGACAAGCTGTCCTCTGTGGGAGGCGTATCGTCATCGTCCTGTGTTTCCCCCCAGCCACGCACCAGTGATGGGCCCGAGCTGCTTTGGGTGCCACCCCGCGGTGAACATGCTTCATCCTCATCCTATCCTCCACCTCCTCCTCATCCTCGTGCCTCGTCCTCCAGATGTGGGCCCTGTCTGGCCACACTTTGTACTGGGCCTCTGGTGTTGCAAAAAACCTCCCTCTGAGTCACTTTGAAGAGACTGGCCTGAAAGTGCTAAAATGACCCCCTCTTCTCCTCTTCCTCTGGGCCACCTCCTCTTTCCATCATCGCCCTAAGTGTTTTCTCAAGGAGACATAGAAGTGGTATTTGTAACGCTGATAACGGGCGTCATCGCCACTGGCCATGTTGGTGGTGTACTCGAAACAGCGCAACAGGGCACACAGGTCTCGCATGGAGGCCCAGTCATTGGTGGTGAAGTGGGTCTGATCCGCAGTGCGACTGACCCGTGCGTGCTGCAGCTGAAACTCCACTATGGCCTGCTGCTGCTCGCACAGTCTGTCCAGCATATGCAAGGTGGAGTTCCACCTGGTGGGCACGTCGCATATGAGGCGGTGAGCGGGAAGGCCGAAGTTACGCTGTAGCGCAGACAGGCGAGCAGCGGCAGGGTGTGAACGCCGGAAGCGCGAACAGACGGCCCGCACTTTATGCAGCAGCTCTGACATGTCGGGGTAGTTGCGAATGAACTTCTGCACTACCAAATTCAGCACATGCGCCAGGCAAAGGATGTGCTTCAAACCGGCTAGTCCCAGAGCTGCAACGAGATTTCGCCCATTATCGCACACCACCAGGCCGGGCTTGAGGCTCACCGGCAGCAACCACTCGTCGGTCTGTTGTTCTATACCCCGCCACAACTCCTGTGCGGTGTGGGGCCTGTCCCCCAAACATATGAGTTTCAGAATGGCCTGCTGACGTTTACCCCGTGCTGTGCTGAAGTTGGTGGTGAAGGTGTGTGGCTGACTGGATGAGCAGGTGGAAGAAGAGGAGGAGGAAGCTGAGTAGGAGGAGGAGGAGACAGGAGGCAAAGAATGTTGCCCTGCGATCCTTGGCGGCGGAAGGACGTGCGCCAAACAGCTCTCCACCTGGGGCCCAGCCGCCACTACATTTACCCAGTGTGCAGTTAGGGAGATATAGCGTCCCTGGCCGTGCTTACTGGTCCACGTATCTGTGGTTAGGTGGACCTTGCCACAGATGGCGTTGCGCAGTGCACACTTGATTTTATCGGACACTTGTTTGTGCAGGGAAGGCACGGCTCTCTTAGAGAAGTAGTGGCGGCTGGGAACAACATACTGTGGGACAGCAAGTGACATGAGCTGTTTGAAGCTGTGTGTGTCCACCAGCCTAAATGACAGCATTTCATAGGCCAGTAGTTTAGAAATGCTGGCATTCAGGGCCAGGGATCGAGGGTGGCTAGGTGGGAATTTACGCTTTCTCTCAAATGTTTGTGAGATGGAGAGCTGAACGCTGCCGTGTGACATGGTTGAGATGCTTGGTGACGCAGGTGGTGGTGTTGGTGGTACATCCCATGTTTGCTGGGCGGCAGGTGCCAACGTTCCTCCAGAGGCGAAGGAAGAGGCCGAGGCGGCGGCAGCAGCAGCAGAAGAGGCCGAGGCGGCAGCAGCAGAAGATGTAGCAGGGGGAGCCTGAGTGACTTCCTTGTTTTTAAGGTGTTTACTCCACTGCAGTTCATGCTTTGCATGCAGGTGCCTGGTCATGCAGGTTGTGCTAAGGTTCAGAACGTTAATGCCTCGCTTCAGGCTCTGATGGCACAGCGTGCGAACCACTCGGGTCTTCTCGTCAGCACATTGTTTGAAGAAGTGCCATGCCAGGGAACTCCTTGAAGCTGCCTTTGGGGTGCTCGGTCCCAGATGGCGGCGGTCAGTAGCAGGCGGAGTCTCTTGGCGGCGGGTGTTCTGATTTTTCCCACTGCTCCCTCTTTTGCTACGCTGTTGGCTCGGTCTCACCACTGCCTCTTCCTCCGAACTGTGAAAGTCAGTGGCACGACCTTCATTCCATGTGGGGTCTAGGACCTCATCGTCCCCTGCATCGTCTTCCACCCAGTCTTGATCCCTGACCTCCTGTTCAGTCTGCACACTGCAGAAAGACGCAGCAGTTGGCACCTGTGTTTCGTCATCATCAGAGACGTGCTGAGGTGGTATTCCCATGTCCTCATCATCAGGAAAAATAAGTGGTTGTGCGTTAGTGCATTCTATCTCTTCCTCCCCTGGGGAAGGGCTAGGTGGTTGCCCTTGGGAAACCCTGGCAGCAGAGTCTTCAAACAGCATAAGAGACTGCTGCATAACTTGAAGGCTCAGACAGTTTCCCTGATATGCATGGGGGTGATGTGACAGACCGATGGGCTTGGTTTTCATGCGCCATCTGTGCGCTTTCTGCAGAATACTGGGTGGGAGATAATGTGAACGTGCTGGATCCACTGTCGGCCACCCAATTGACTAATGCCTGTACCTGCTCAGGCCTTACCATCCTTAGAACGGCATTGGGCCCCACCAAATATCGCTGTAAATTCTGCTGGCTACTGGGACCTGAGGTAGTTGGTTCACTAGGACGTGTGGCTGTGGCAGAACGGCCACGTCCTCTCCCAGCACCAGAGGGTCCACTAACACCACCACGACCATGTCCACGTCCGCGTCCGCGTCCCTTATTAGATGTTTTCCTCATTGTTCCCGTTCACCACAATTTTGAGAATGGCAAATTTGGGAATGCTTTTTCAACCCAGAACAAAAGGTCTGCTTTGACGGTCACTACAAATAACTTGACCAGCTAAAACTGTGCAGATTTGGTTGAATAGAGATGTGAGACCTGTTTTTTTTTTTGCGCTGTGTGACAGTTATAGCTTTAATCACAGAATGACACTTCTATCAGCACGCTAGCGTGTGTCTTAGGTTTTTCTGAATGATACTATCAATAACTTCAATGTAAGATTTTCTTTTTGGGATAGATTTCAAGTAGGCCTGAAATACCACAAACTAGTTATTTTCAGAATGGCAAATTTGGGAATGCTTTTTCAACCCAGAACAAAAAGTCTGCTTTGACGGTCACTACAAATAACTTGACCAGCTAAAACTGTGCAGATTTGGTTGAATAGAGATGTGAGACCTGTTTTTTTTTTGCGCTGTGTGACAGTTATAGGTTTAATCACAGAATGACACTTCTATCAGCACGCTAGCGTGTGTCTTAGGTTTTTCTGAATGATACTATCAATAACTTCAATGTAAGATTTTCTTTTTGGGATAGATTTCAAGTAGGCCTGAAATACCACAAACTAGTTATTTTGAGAATGGCAAATTTGGGAATGCTTTTTCAACCCAGAACAAAAAGTCTGCTTTGACGGTCACTACAAATAACTTGACCAGCTAAAACTGTGCAGATTTGGTTGAATAGAGATGTGAGACCTGTTTTTTTTTTGCCCTGTGTGACAGTTATAGGTTTAATCACAGAATGACACTTGTATCAGCACGCTAGCGTGTGTCTTAGGTTTTTCTGAATGATACTATCAATAACTTCAATGTAAGATTTTCTTTTTGGGATAGATTTCAAGTAGGCCTGAAATACCACAAACTAGTTATTTTCAGAATGGCAAATTTGGGAATGCTTTTTCAACCCAGAACAAAAAGTCTGCTTTGACGGTCACTACAAATAACTTGACCAGCTAAAACTGTGCAGATTTGGTAGAATAGAGATGTGAGACCTGTTTTTTTTTTTGCGCTGTGTGACAGTTATAGGTTTAATCACAGAATGACACTTCTATCAGCACGCTAGCGTGTGTCTTAGGTTTTTCTGAATGATACTATCAATAACTTCAATGTAAGATTTTCTTTTTGGGATAGATTTCAAGTAGGCCTGAAATACCACAAACTAGTTATTTTCAGAATGGCAAATTTGGGAATGCTTTTTCAACCCAGAACAAAAAGTCTGCTTTGACGGTCACTACAAATAACTTGACCAGCTAAAACTGTGCAGATTTGGTTGAATAGAGATGTGAGACCTGTTTTTTTTTTGCGCTGTGTGACAGTTATAGGTTTAATCACAGAAGGACACTTCTATCAGCAGGCTAGCGTGTGTCTTAGGTTTTTCTGAATGATACTATCAATAACTGCAATGTAAGATTTTCTTTTTGGGATAGATTTCAAGTAGGCCTGAAATACCACAAACTAGTTATTTTCAGAATGGCAAATTTGGGAATGCTTTTTCAACCCAGAACAAAAAGTCTGCTTTGACGGTCACTACAAATAACTTGACCAGCTAAAACTGTGCAGATTTGGTTGAATAGAGATGTGAGACCTGTTTTTTTTTTGCGCTGTGTGACAGTTATAGGTTTAATCACAGAATGACACTTCTATTAGCACGCTAGCGTGTGTCTTAGGTTTTTCTGAATGATACTATCAATAACTTCAATGTAAGATTTTCTTTTTGGGATAGATTTTAAGTAGGCCTGAAATACCACAAACTAGTTATTTTCAGAATGGCAAATTTGGGAATGCTTTTTCAACCCAGAACAAAAAGTCTGCTTTGACGGTCACTACAAATAACTTGACCAGCTAAAACTGTGCAGATTTGGTTGAATAGAGATGTGAGACCTGTTTTTTTTTGCGCTGTGTGACAGTTATAGGTTTAATCACAGAATGACACTTCTATCAGCACGCTAGCGTGTGTCTTAGGTTTTTCTGAATGATACTATCAATAACTTCAATGTAAGATTTTCTTTTTGGGATAGATTTCAAGTAGGCCTGAAATATCACAAACTAGTTATTTTCAGAATGGCAAATTTGGGAATGCTTTTTCAACCCAGAACAAAAAGTCTGCTTTGACGGTCACTACAAATAACTTGACCAGCTAAAACTGTGCAGATTTGGTTGAATAGAGATGTGAGACTTTTTTTTTTTTTGCGCTGTGTGACAGTTATAGGTTTAATCACAGAATGACACTTCTATCAGCACGCTAGCGTGTGTCTTAGGTTTTTCTGAATGATACTATCAATAACTTCAATGTAAGATTTTCTTTTTGGGATAGATTTCAAGTAGGCCTGAAATACCACAAACTAGTTATTTTCAGAATGGCAAATTTGGGAATGCTTTTTCAACCCAGAACAAAAAGTCTGCTTTGACGGTCACCACAAATAACTTGACCAGCTAAAACTGTGCAGATTTGGTTGAATAGAGATGTGAGACCTGTTTTTTTTTTTGCGCTGTGTGACAGTTATAGGTTTAATCACAGAATGACACTTCTATCAGCATGCTAGCGTGTGTCTTAGGTTTTTCTGAATGATACTATCAATAACTTCAATGTAAGATTTTCTTTTTGGGATAGATTTCAAGTAGGCCTGAAATACCACAAACTAGTTATTTTGAGAATGGCAAATTTGGGAATGCTTTTTCAACCCAGAACAAAAAGTCTGCTTTGACGGTCACTACAAATAACTTGACCAGCTAAAACTGTGCAGATTTGGTTGAATAGAAATGTCAGGTCTATTTTTTAGGCGCTGGGTGACAGGCTCAACTTGCCCCTGATGTAATATATGGCCAAAAAATAACCAGACTGTTGATGGTTAAATGCACTTCGGTGACACAGGCTCAGCCTGCAGCTGATGTAGGATATAGCACAAAATAACCACACTATCGATGGTTAAATACACTTGGTGATAGCTCGTGCTGGCGCACCACAAGTCACAAAATGGCCGCCGATCACCCCAGAAAAAAAGTGATCTAAAAACGCTCTGGGCAGCCTCAAAAAAGTGAGCAAGTCAATAATAGCACTTCAATGATCCACAGCTGCAGATGGATCACAGAATGAAGTCTTTTGGAGGAGTTAATCTGCCTAATCTCGCCCCAACGTCGCAGCTGCAACCTCTCCCTATACTGATCATAGCAGAGTGACGTGCGGCGCTACGTGACTCCAGCTTAAATAGAGGCTGGGTCACATGGTGCACTGGCCAATCACAGCCATGCCAATAGTAGGCAAGGCTGTGATGGCCTCTTGGGGCAAGTAGTATGACGCTTGTTGATTGGCTGCTTTGCAGCCTTTCAAAAAGCGCCAAGAAAGCGCCGAACACCGAACCCGAACCCGGACTTTTACGAAAATGTTCGGGTTCGGGTCCGTGTCACGGACACCCCAAAATTCGATACGAACCCGAACTATACAGTTCGGGTTCGCTTATCCCTAATGATAACTCCATCTATATGGGCATATCAGGGTATGCAGGCATTGTAGAAGAACGTCCTCTATTTAGGGCCTCTTCTACGTGTTATAACAAAGAGTCTCCCGTGAGAGATCTCAAAAGCACAAAGTTGTAAATGTTTAAAGAAGCAGTACATAAAGAGATTCAAAATAGTATATCAAGCAGTGATTGTAATTTAATGCTTTGTTTAATATTACAAGTAAAGATACACCATAAGTTAATTTCTTGAAATTATTTTAAGGTACAAATCTTTTCTACTCAAATCAAATTTTCCAGGTGCCTTGAAAGTGCTTGGGTGCTTGGATGCTCTACAGAGCACCGAGCTCAATGGAAGTCAATGGGAGAACCCGAGCATTAAACCAGGCACCCACTGCTCTGAAGAGGGGAGGGTGCCTGTTTCACAGGAAAAGGTCAGAAATTGATGGAAACACCACTGAAATAGTTCGGGAACAGCATGTCACTGCTGGGAACGATGTTGTCCGAGTAGTACGCCACTTATACAGACTGACAATAATACGCACAAAACCAAAGATAAAATCGATTTCAGAGGAAAAATTGTTAGGAATCATTCTTTACTGTATATTTATTTAAATATAAAGTGCAAGTGCTGCCAAAAATTACAAGGAAGAGGCACTCCAATACAACCTATATCACATAAAGGAGGACCTCATTCACATTGTGGTACAATTGTTCAGGTAGTGGGACTCCTACATTCATAAAGCCTATGCACTAAGTGAAAGGGCTGCCAAAAATTACAAAGAACCGGCACTTCAATACAGCCTTTATTACACATAAAGGAGGGCATCCTACACACCCTTGAAAAATTATGATTGATGGCCTGCTGGTGACCCTCAAAAACTATTGGAGCAAGGGCCTGCTGATCCGACCATCTAAATCATTAGGGGCGAGGGCCTACTGCTCATATGACCATCTAAAACATTAGGGGCAAGTGCCTGCTGCTGATCTGACCATATAAAACATTAGGGGTGAGGATCTACTGTGAGCTGACTCTTTAAAACATTAGAGGCGAGTGCCTGCTGCTGATCTGGCCATCTAAAACATTATGGGCGAGGGCCTGCTGGTGACCCTCTAAAACATTATTGGTGAGGGCCTGCTGGTGACCCTCAAAAACATTATGGTTGAGGGCCTGCTGGTGACCCTCAAAAACATTATGGGCGAGGGCCATCTGGTGACCATCTAAAACATTATGGGTGAGGGTCTGTTGCTGAGCTGACCCTCTAAAACATTAGGAGCGAGGGCAGCCTAATAAGCATGTTTATATGATGGAGGAGGAGGACGAGAAAAGGGAGATTGAACCATATACCCTTAGTGGTGGAAGGGGTTCATGGGAATGCTGTGTATTCAATACACAATAAAAGCCACATTTAGAGTGCCTTTATGTTCAGCCTCTTTCCTCTGGTGGAGTAGAGAAGTCAGGAGCAATCCAGGCCTTGTTCATTTTTATAAGAGTCAACCGGTCAGCATTTTCAGTTGACAGGCGGATGCGCTTATCGGTAATTATGCCCCCAGCAGCAATAAATACACGCTTTGACAAAACGCTGGCTGCGGGGCAGGCCAGCACCTCAAAGGCGTAGAGCACCAGTTGGTGCCACGTGTACATCTTGGACACCCAATAGTTGTAAGGCACAGAGGGATCACTGAGGATGCTGACACGTTCTGCTACATACTCCTTCACCATCTTCCAAAGATTTTCCCTCCTTGTGACACTAGGCCGTGCATCAGGTTGAGGGTGCTGGCGGAGTGTCATAAAACTGTCCCAAGCCTTGGAGAGTGTTGCCCTGCCTCTGTTGGAACTGCTGTGTGTTCCCCTCGTAGCCCCTCCTCGGTTGGCCTAGGAACTACATACTCTGCTGCAAGATTATAATTCAGAGGTGGAAGTGGAGGAGGAGGCGGAGGAGGAGAAGGTGGGGTTGCAGCCACTAACGTAGGTGGTGGCAGAAGCCCTAATGGAAGTAGGGCCTGCAATCCTTGGCGTCAGTAGCACCTGTGCCATCCCAGGGTACAACTCGCTCCCGGCCTCCACAACATTCACCCAGTGTGCCGTCAGGATGTTACGGGAGACATGCTGGTGTAAGGCTGGGACTGCACATCGTGAAAAATATTGGCGGCTGGGAACAGAGTAACGCAGGACGGCCACCGCCATCAGGCTGCGTAAAGCCTCAGTGTCCACCAATCTAAATGGCAACATTTCCAGGGCCAGCAATTTGGAAAGTTGCGCATTTCGTGCTATGGCCTGTGGGTGGGTGGCTGGGTGGGTATTTGTGCTTTCTTTCAAAGGCCTGGGGTATGGACATCTGTACGCTGTGCTGGGACACAGAAGTGGATGTGCTAGCTAATGGTGCTTGCAAAGGTCCAGATGCTTGGTGGGAGGCTTCTGGGCCTGCGTCTGGAACAGGGGATTGGCCAGCATGTAATACAGGGGAAGAGGAGGCAGTGGTGTGACCTGCAGACACTGATTGTGGACCCAGGCGTTCGGCCCACCTATTAGGGTGTTCTGATACCATGTGGTGGATCTAGCTGGTGGTGGTGAGGTTGCTAGTGTTCACGCCCCTGCTCATTTTGGTATGGCACAGGTTGCAAATTACAATTCTTTTATTGTATGCACTTTCCTCAAAAAAGCTCCAGACTGTGGAACACCTACCCCTTGGCAAGGGAGATTGCCACAAGGGGGTGCTCCGGGGAACAGTTGTTGGCCTGTTTGGTGTGGCCCGCCTTCTCCCTTTTGCCACCCCACTGCCTCTTCCAGCCTGTTGCGGTGCTGCGGATCCCTCCCCCTCTGTACTGCTGTCCTCACTCGGCTTGCCACATTCCCAGGTTGGGTCAGTGACTTCATAATCCACCACCTCCTTTTTCCACTTCCTCACTCTGGTTATCCTCCTGACTTGTTGACCTAACAACAACCTCAGTTATTGACAACTGTGTCTCATCCTCATCATAAAGGTCTTGAAACACTAATTGAAGTTGACTTATTGGCAACTGTGTCTCATCATCATCATCATCCACCTCATGAAACACTAATTGCCATTCCCCACCGTCATCTTCTTGTGACTGTGGAAGCTCAAGAGTTTGGGAATCAGGGCACAATATCTCCTCATGTCCATCTTCAATCGGGCTTGTAGAGAGGCCCAAATCAAGGAATGGCGATAACAAGAGTTCCTCGGAATATCCGAGTGTGGGATCACTTGTTTGCCAAGACTCTCCATGGTGGGAGGAAGGAGTATCAGGATGAGGATTCTGTTGACCAGACTCTTGGCTACTGAGACTGGACTTTGTGGAAGACAGGGTGGTGCTTATCCGACTGGAAGCATTATCTGCTGCAATCCAACCGATCATCTGGTCGCACTGGTCTGATTTCGAGAGTGGTGTCCTGCGCCGCCCTGCAAACTGGAACATGAAGCTAGGTATTGTGGATGAGTGTGTTTCTTGTGCTCTGGCAGCACGGCCACTTCCCCGTCCCTTACTGCTCGTCTTGCGCATATTAAATTGTATATATGCTTGCAAGTTTGTCACACATACAGTAGCGCAGGTTTTGTAAGTGTATGCGCAAATAAAGTATATAGAATGTCACAGATAATTTTAGGATGCGCAAACGTTATACAGGAGGTATAGCGCAAGTAATGTCGCTGTCACCAGCGGCTACTAAAAATCTACACTGAATGAATGTCACTGATATTTAGGACGTGCAAATGTTATACAGGAGGTTTAGCGAGAGTAATGTCGCTGTCACCAGCGGCTAATAAAAAATTACACTGAATTAATGTCACTGATATTTAGGATGCGCAAACGTTATATAGGAGATGTAGCGCTGGTAATGTCGCTGTCACAAGCGGCCAAACAATTGCGCTGAATGTCACAGAAATTTAGGCAGCGCAAATGTAAAATAAAAGATGTAGCTGAGATTGTGTCACTATCAGTCAGAAGCTTCACTAACAATTGCATGCAATTTAGCGCAGGTTGCTCTAATAACATATATTGCAGCCAGATACAACTGTAGTCCTTAAAAGGACTTTTGGGTCTCTAACAAGTTTTTTCACTAAAATATTACTATTTCACTATCTGTCCCTTCTTCAGCGCAGCTCTCCCTGACTAAGACTGAGCCGAACACGTGTCATCGGGTGCTATATTTTTTTCTGCTCAGCTTTCTTAACCCCTTAAAGCGAACCTTTCACCTGGATTTCACTTAATAAACTATTACCAGTACCTTATAGATTATCCTCATTCTGTTTCAATGCATTCTTGTGCCGTTTTCCTGGGATGTATATTCATAAAAAAAACGACTTATAAAGTCCTCGTCTCCAGCTCCTGAAGTCACGCTAGAAGTCAAGGGGGTAGCCCTTCCCTCACTCCGGGCTGTAACTCCCCTGCCCTAACCCCTCCTCTAAGCAGTGTAACTGACACCCGGCTCAGTCACCGGGACCACGCTTGTACAGGCGGCGCATGCGCCGTCGGCCTCAGTAGCAGCGCGATCCCATCTATCGCGCGGACTCAATCGCGATCCTGTAACTCAATCGCGCATGCGACGTCCGTCCCCGATGCCTGCCTGTCTTCTGTTCCTCAGGCGCGCGCCTGAGGAACAGAAGACAGGCAGGCATCGGGGACGGACGGCGCTTGCGCAATTCAGTTACGGGATCGCGCTGCTACTGAGGCCGACGGCGCATGCGCCACCTGTACAAGTGTGGTCCTGGCGACTGAGCCGGGTGTCAGTTACACTGCTTAGAGGAGGAGTTAGGGCAGGGGAGTTACAGCCCGGAGTGAGGGAAGGGCTACCCCCTTGACTTCTAGCGTGACTTCAGGAGCTGGAGACGAGGACTTTATAAGTCGTTTTTTTCATGAATATACATCCCAGGAAAGCGGCACAAGAATGCATTGAAACAGAATGAGGATAATCTATAAGGCACTGGTAATAGTTTATTAAGTGAAATCCAGGTGAAAGGTTTGCTTTAAGGACTCAGCCCTATTTCACCTTACGGACTTGGCCATTTTTTGCAAATCTGACCAATGTCACTTTAAGTGCTGACAACTTTAAAACGCTTTGACTTATGCAGGCCATTCTGAGATTGTTTTTTCGTCACATATTGTACTTCATGACACTGGTAAAATGAAGTCAAAAAAATTCATTTTTATTTATAAAAAAATACCAAATTTACCAAAAATTTGTAAAAAATTGCAAATTTCCAAGTTTCAATTTCTCTACTTCTATAATACATAGTAATACCTACAAAAATAGTTATTACTTTACATTCCCCATATGTCTACTTCATGTTTGGATCATTTTGGGAATGATATTTTATTTTTTGGGAATGTTACAAGGCTTAGAAGTTTAGAAGCAAATCTTGAAATTTTTCTAAAATTTTCAAAAACCCAATTTTTAGGGACCAGTTCAGGTCTGAAGTCACTTTGCGAGGCTTTCATAATAGAAATCACACAAAAATGACCCCATTCTATAAACTACACCCCTCAAGGTATTCAAAACTGATTTTACAAACTTTGTTAACCCTTTAGGTGTTCCACAGGAATTAATGGAAAATAGAGATACAATTTCAAAATTTCACTTTTTTGGCAGATTTTCCATTTTAATATTTTTTTTCCAGTTACAAAGCAAGGGTTAACAGCCAAACCAAACTCAATATTTATGGCCCTGATTCTGTAGTTTACAGAAACACCCCATATGTGGTCAAAAACCGCTGTACGGGCACACGGCAGGGCGCAGAAGGACACCCATGTCCCATTTTTTGACACCCATGTCCCATTTGAAGCCCGCAGATGCACCCCTAGAGTAGAAACTCCATAAAAGTGACCCCATCTAAGAAACTACACCCCTCAAGGTATTCAAAACTGATTTTTACAAACGTCGTTAACCCTTTAGGTGTTCCACAAGAGTTATTGGCAAATGGAGATGAAATTTCAGAATTAAAATTTTTTGGCAAATTTTCCATTTTAATAAATTTTTCCCAGTAACAAAGCAAGGGTTAACAGCCAAACAAAACTCAATATTTATGGCCCTGATTCTGTAGTTTACAGAAA
Organism: Bufo bufo; assembly: GCF_905171765.1. NCBI lineage: Eukaryota > Metazoa > Chordata > Amphibia > Anura > Bufonidae > Bufo > Bufo bufo. The sequence continues at coordinate 448,969,620 of NC_053389.1, read as the reverse complement.
CACCACATATGTGGTCGTAAACAGCTGTACGGGCACACGGCAGGGCGCAGAAGGAAAGGAATGCCATACGGTTTTTGAAAAGCAGATTTTGCTGGACTGTTTTTTTGGACACCATGTCCCATTTGAAGCCCCCCTGGTGCACCCCTAGTGTAGAAACTCCAAGAAAGTGGCCCCATTTTAGTGTTTCCATAGTCTGAGAGCCGGTCGATATGAGCGCGGCGATACCTAATATGTGTACTTTTTTTTATTTATGTAAGTTTTACACAAAAATTAAATTTTTGAAACAAAAAAAATAAATCATGTTTTAGTGTCTCCATAATCTGAGAGCCATAGTTTTTACAGTTTTTTGGCGATTATCTTAGGTAGGATCTCATTTTTTGCGGGATGAGATGACGGTTTGATTGGCACTATTTTGGGGTGCATATGACTTTTTGATCGCTTGCTATTATACTTTTTGTGATGTAAGGTGACAAAAAATGCTTTATTTAGCACAGTTTTTACTTTTTATTTTTTACGGTGTTCATCTGAGGGGTTAGGTCATGTGAGTCGGTCGATACGAACGCGGAGATACCAAATATGTATACTTTTTTTTTATTTATGTAAGTTTTACACAATAACAGCTTTTTAAAAACAAAAAAAATTATGTTTTAGTGTCTCCATATTCTGAGCCATAATTTTTTTTATTTTTTGGGCAATTGTCTCAGGTAGGGGCTCATTTTTTGTGGGATGAGATGACGGTTAGATATTTTGGTGGGCAAACGCCTTTTTGATCGCTTGCTGTTGTACTTTTTGTGATGTAAGGTGACAAAAAAATGGTTTATTTAGCACAGTTTTTTTTTTTTTTTTACAGTGTTCATCTGAGGGGTTAGGTCATGTGATATGTTTATAGAGGCAGTCGATACGGACGCGGCGATACCTAACATAGTATGTATACTTTTTTTACCCCTATTTATTAGCAATTTTATATTTTTTACTTTATTTGGGGAAAATTATGTTTTTGTTTATTTTTACTTGAAACTTTAAAAAAATTTGGGGAAAACTTTATTTTTTCTACTTTTTTTTCACTTAATTTTTTGTCCCACTTTGGGACTTGAACTTTTGGGGGTCTAATCCTTTACAATGCATTCCAATACTTCTGTATTGGAATGCATTGGCTGTATGAGTAATACTGTGTGTATTACTCATACAGCTTCCGGACTGTGAGATCCAGGTCACTCGACCCCCCCGGCGTTGTGACAGGATGCCCGCTGAATGACTTCAGCGGGCATCCTGTTCCTATTAACCCCCGCCGCAATGTCTGTTTAAAGTTAGGACGTACCGGTACGCCCTGAGTCCTTAAGGACTCGGGAAACAGGGCGTACCAGTACGCCCTAAGTAGGCTAAGTCCCTAAGGGGTTAAAGGGTAGTTACCCAGAGCAGCATTCCTGGTGTGAAACACTAAATTTTCCTTTTAACCACTTCCAGACTGGGCCATTTACCCCCCTTCCTGATCAGGCTTAATATTGCAAATCTGATATGTGTCAATTCATGTGGTTATAGCTTTGGAACACTTTTATTTATCCAAACCATTCTGAGATTGTTTTCTTGTGACACATTGTACTTTATGATAGTCATAAATTTGAGTCAATGTATTTCAACTTTATTTAAAAAAAATAATCCCAAATTTACCAAAAATTTAGAAAAATTAGAAATTTTCTAAATGTCAAATTCTCTGCTTTAGGCCTCATGCACACGACCGATGTTTTATTCCATGTCCGTTGTGCCGTTTTTCGTGATTTTCTGCGGGCCATTGACTTGAAAACTCGGCTAATGCACCGTTTGCCATCCGCGTCCGTTATCCGTTATTCCAGTCCGTCAAAAAAATATAACCTGTCCTATTATTTTTGCGGAAAACGGTTTGCGGACCCATACAAGTCAATGGGACCGCAAAAAAACGCAGAGGCACACAAGATTGTCATCCGCGTATCAGCGTCCGTTTTTTTCCTATGATTTGTTTGGCAAACCTGTCTTAGACTTTATTTTACTTTCCTTTATGTCTGGTGGTCCTCCAAAAATCAAGGAAGACACACGGAAACAAAAACGGAAACGGATCACAGAACAACGGAACCCCATTTTGCGGAACAGGACACAACAACGGTCATGTGCATGAGGCCTTAAAAAAAGAAAGTGATGCCTCATTAGTGATGAGCGGCAGGGGCAATATTACGAATTCGCTATATTTTGCGATATTAGGTAGCATATCCATAATTATATTCTCGAATTCGAGTTTTATTTTCTTGATTGCAAAAAATCGGCAATGTAATATTCGCGTAATGTGTGCGAAATACAGGCGTAGGTCACTATAGCTACATTTTTCAAGCTGCTAATAAGTTTCCTGAGCTGGAGAAATTGGTGGCCACTGCAAAACATTGCATTTGCTTTATATAAAGATGAGTGCTCCAATATATTCGCGATTCGAAATCGGCACTAATGATGGCGAATATTATGGATCAATACGTGCAAATTTCACTTTTTAACTGATATGACTACTTATTAGTGATTGGTGTAATAAGTTTTGTTGTGAACTTGTGTACATCACAGCACTATGTGTAGAGATGTCCCGAACTATTCGCCCGCGAACAGTTCCCGGCGAACATCGCTTGTTCGCGTTCGCAGCGGCAGGCGAACATATGCGTTGTTCGGTACGCCCACATACATCATCATTGAGCAAACTTTGACCCTGTACCTCACAGTCAGGAGACACATTCCAGCCAATCAGCATACCCTCCCCTCCCAGACCCTCCCACCTCCTATCAAAAAGCAAGGACAGCATCCATATTAGATTCATTGTGAAGCTGCAGTGTTAGTTAGAGCAGGGGAGTGTGCTGCTGCTGCTGAATTAATAGGGAAATCGTTAGCTAGGCCAGTGTTCTGTGTCCACTCCAGTCCTCAAATACTCATATGCTGTAAGGACTGCGTCCTGACAGCACACCAAAAAAAACTATTTAGGGCTGGTACATCAGTCTGCTTTTTTTAATATTTTTTTATACAGTTTATATTTATTGATTTATATCATCACATAATTACTTTTTTAGGAACAACCTGTTCTATTTCTCATTAATGCAATTTTCTTGTCAACAATACCTGGCTCGTTGCTTCAATGCTTTTAGTGGGTGGGTCCTGGTCAAGACAATCTCCTGAACTCCAAACTGAATGTCAGAATGGGAAAGAAAGGTGATTTAAGCAATTTTGAGCGTGGCCATGGTTGTTGGTGCCAGACGGGCCGGTTCTGAGTATTTCACAATCTGCTCAGTTACTGGGTTTTTGAAGCACAACCATTTCTAGGGTTTACAAAGAATGGTGTGAAAAGGGAAAAACATCCAGTATGCGGCAGTCTTGTGGGCAAAATGCCTTGTGGATGCTAGAGGTCAGAGGAGAATGGGCCGATGATTCAAGATGATAGAAGAGCAACGTTGACTGAAATAACCACTCATTACAACGAGGTATGCAGCAAGCATTTGTGATGCCAAAACATGCACAACCATTGAGGCGGATGAGATACAACAGCAGAGACCACACGGGGTACCACTCATCTCCAACTACTAAATAGGAAAAAGAGGCTACAATTTGCACAAGCTCACCTAAATTGGAATGTTGAAGACTGGAAAAATGTTGCCTGGTCTGATGAGTCTCGATTTCTCGTTGAGACATTCAATTGGAAGAGTCCGAATTTGGCGTAAACCAGAATGAGAATCATGTATCCATCATGCCTTGTTACCACTGTGCAGGCTGGTGGTGGTGGTTGTACTGGTGTGGGGGATGTTTTCTGGGCACACTTTAGGCCCCTTAGTGCAATTGGGCATCGTTTTAAATGCCACGGGCTACCTGAGAATTGTTTGTGACCATGTCCATCCCTTCAGGTCCACCATGTAACCCTTCCTCGATGGCTTCTTCCAGCAGGATTATGCTCAATATCACAAAGCTCGATATCATTTCAAATTGGTTTCTTGAACATGGACAATGAGTTCAATGTACTAATAATGGCCCCCCTCAGTCACCAGATCTCAACCCCAATAGAGCATCTTTGGGATGTGGTCGAACGGGAGCTTCGTGCCCTGGATGTGCATCCCCTCAATCTCCATCAACTGCAAGATGCTATCCTATCAATAGGGCCAAAATTTCTAAAGAATGCTATCAGCACCTTGTTGAATCAATGCCATGTAGATTAAGGCAGTCGAAGGAAAAAAGGGGGTCCAACACCGTATTAGTATGGTGTATCATATATTCTTTTGGTGAGTATATATATATATTATATTGCAGTTGTTTGCCAGTGATGTGAGAGGCAACAGGCACACAGACTGTACTGTGTGACACACACTTATATCGGGTGGCACGTTTTGCTTGGCCCTGTGTTCTGTGTCCCACTCCAGTCCTCAAATACTCATATGCTGTAAGGACAGCGTCCTGACAGCACACCAAAAAAAATCTTTTTAGGGCTGGTTCATCAGTCTGCTTTTTAAAAAAAAAAAATATATATATATATTGCTGTTGCCTGCCCGTGTGTGAGAGGCCACAGGCACACTGACTGTACTGTGTGCACACCCCTTTTTTCGGGTGGCACAGTACCTTGCAGAATAAAAAGTCATTTAATTTTTTCTCTAATATATTGCAGTTGCCTGCCAGTGAGTGTCAGGCCCACAGGACTGTACTGTGTCCACTGCCCACCACTCATATCGGGTGGCACAGTACATTGCAGATAAAAAAGTCATTACATTTTTTCTCTGTAATATAATTGCAGTTGCCTGCCAGTGAGTGTCAGGCCCACAGACTGTACTGTGCCCACTGCCCACCACTCATATCGGGTGGCACAGTACCCTGCAGATAAAAAAGTCATTAAACTTTTTCTCTGTAATATAATTGCAGTTGCCTGTCAGTGTGTGTCAGGCTCACTGACTGTACTGTGCCCACTGCCAGTGCCCACCACTCATATCGGGTGGCACATTACCTTGCAGATAAAAAAGTCATTTCATTTATTCTCTGTAATATAATTTCAATTGCCTGCCAGTGTGTGTCAGGCCCACTGACTGTACTGTGCCCACTGCCAGTGCCCCCACTCATATCGGGTGGCACAGTACCTTGCAGATAAAAAAATTCATTTAATTTTTTCTCTGTAATATAATTGCAGTTGCCTGCCAGTGAGTGTCAGGCCCACAGACTGTACTGTGCCCACTGCCCACCACTCATATCGGCTGGCACAGTATCTTGCAGATAAAAAAGTCATTAATTTTTTTCTCTGTAATATAATTGCAGTTGCCTGCCAGTGTGTGTCAGGCCCACTGACTGTACTGTGCCCACTGCCAGTGCCCACCACTCATATCGGGTGGCACAGTACCTTGCAGATAAAAAAGTCATTTAATTCTTTCTCTGTAATATAATTGCAGTTGCCTGCCAGTGAGTGTCAGGTTCACAGACTGTACTGTGCCCACTGCCCACCACTCATATCAGGTGGCACAGTACCTTGCATGCATAGTACCACTAATCTAAAAAAAATGACAGGCAGAGACAGGCCACCCAGCAGGGGCCGTCGTGGTGGTGGTGCTGTGATTTCCATTGGCCCTAGAATAATGCCCAGTGTTCAGAGGCCACGTACTCTGAACTCGTAAAGTTCTGAGGACATAGTTGACTGGCTTACACAGGACACCCAATCTTCTACAGCTTCCGCTCGGAACCTTGACACACCATCCTCCTCCAGCTCAGCTTCGGGCACCTCTCAAGTTACCACTCGCCGCCGCCGCCACCACCAACACTAGCACCACAGCCGCTTCACTTGATCTGTCAGTGGAGTTATTTACACATCAGTTGGAAGGAAATGAGTGATGCGCAACCATTATTGCAGAGAATGTAGATAACAGAAATATGTCTCAGTCAGGCAGCATTACAAACATTGTACGTACGGTGTGATGATGATATCTTGTACCCGCTGCTGATTCATTTGCTGAGTTGTCATGATACAAGTGATGAGGTTGATGATGACGATGAGTCTGTGGATGTCACGTGGGTGCCCACTCAAAGAGAAGAAGAACAGGGGGAAAGTTCAGATGGGGAGACAGAGAGGAGGAGAGGAGACGAGTTGGAAGCAGTGGGAGGTCGTCGCAAGGAGCTAGTGGCACAGTCAGACAGCATGTATCGGCACCCGGGGTAGGCCAGACAGCACGCAATCAACGCCAGCTGTTGCCACCACCAGAATGCCATCATTGCAAAGCTCAGCAGTGTGGCATTTTTTTTGTGTGTCTGCCTCTGATAACAGCGATGCCATTTTCAACCTGTGCCAAAAGAAACTGAGTCGTGGGAAGTCCAACACCCACCTAGGTACAACTGCTTTGCGAAGGCACATGATCTCACATCACAAAAGCCTATGAGATCAACACATGAGTACAAGCACCACACAAATTCAAAGCCACCATCCTTCTCCTGGTCCAGCATCATCAGCCACGTCAACCACTGCTGTCCTCCTTGCCCCCTCTCAACCACCCGCCACTCCACCTCTCACCTTCAGAAGTTCCTGCTCATCTGCCCACAGTCAGGTGTCTGTCAAGGAAATGTTTGAGCGTAAGAAGCCAATGTCACAGGGTCACCCCCTTGCCCCGCGTCTGACAGCTGGCTTGTCGGAACTCTTAGCCCGCCAGCATTTACCAAACAAGCTGGTGGAGTCTGAGGCCTTCAAAGAATTTGTAGCTATTGGACACCGCTGTGGAGGTACCCGGCAATTTTTTTTTTTTTTTCACAAAAGGCAATACCCAACCTGTACTCTATTGTGGAAAGGAAGTCATGGCATGTCTGGCACACAGTGTTGGGGCAAGGGTCCATTCTGAACCACTGATACCTGGTCTGCAAAGCATGGTCAGGGCAGGTATATCCCATACAATGCGCATTGGGTAAACACTGCTGACGGCTGCCAAGCATGGAATTCGTGGCTCTGCGCGGAGTTGGTAAAACCCCAACGACTTGCAGGAAGGCCTGCTACTACCTCATCTACTCCTCATACTCCACGCTCTTCGCTAACCTCTTCGGCTGAGTCATCTTCTGCTGCTGCGTCTTGCTCCACATCAACTGCACACCCACCATCTCCCCAGGGCTTTGCCACATCCCGGATATGTCAGTGTCACGCCGTCATGGGGTTGACTTGCCTGAAAGCAGAGAGTCACACTGGACCAGCAATCATGTTCGCCAGGTGGATCAGTGGCATGACCCCGCACCAACTGGAGATAAGCAATGTGGTGTGTGACAACGGAAGCAATCTGTTGGCAGCATTGAATTTGGGCAATGTTGACAATGTGCCGTGCATAGGCAAATGTGTTGAATATGATCGTACATATGCTTTGTGTATAAGTACCCAGGCTTACCAGACGTCCTCAAGCAGGCAGGAAGGTGTGTGACCATTTCAGGCGTTCCTACATGGCCATGGTGAACTTTTCCGATATTCAGTGGCGATAAACATGCCCAGTGAGGCGCTTGATTTGCGACAGCCCGGACAACGTTGGAATTCAACACTCATAATGTTCGAACGCCTGCTCCAACAAGAAAAATCCAGTCAATGAGTATTTGTATGGACCGGATCAGGCCAGTTGATGAGCGTGAAAAGGAAGAGTTGTGGTACCATCACACCAGAAACAGCCTTATCATCATCGCTTGATGGACTGCGGCAACGCTGGAAGAGGAGTCTGAGGAAGAGGAGTCAGAGGAGTAATGTGGCTTTGAGGAGGAGGAAGACCAACCACAGCAGGCATCCCAGGGTGCTCGTTGTCACCTATCTGGGACTCGTGGTGTTGTATGTGGCTGGGGGGAAGAACAGACCTTCAATGAGATCAGTGAGGACGAGGAACGGGACATGAGTAGCTCGGCATCCAACCTTGTGCAAATGGGGTCTTTCATGCTGTCATGCCTGTTGAGGGACCCTCGTATAAAAAGGCTGAAGGAAAACGACCTGTACTGGGTGGCCACGCTACTAGACCCCCGGTAAAAGCAGAAAGTGGCTGAAATGTTACCAAATTACCGGAAGTCGGAAAGGATGCAGCAGTTCCAAAACAAGTTAAAAAGTATGCTTTACACAGCGTATAAGGGTGATGTCACAGCACAACAGGAATCTAACAGGGGAAGAGGTGAAAGTAATCCTCCTCCTACCACGACCACGCCGGCAAGGACAGGATGCTTTACAGACGTGTTGTTTATGGAGGACATGCAGAGCTTTTTAAGTCCTACTCATCACCACAGCCCTTCGGGGTCCACTCTCAGAGAACGACTCGACCGACAGGTAGCAGACTACCTCGCCTTAACTGCAGATATTGACACTCTGAGGAGCGATGAACCCCTTGACTACTGGGTATGCAGGCTTGACCTGTGGCCCTGAGCTATACCAATTTGCGATTGAACTTATGGCCTGCCCCGCTTCTAAGTGTCCTGTAAGAAAGGACCTTCAGCGCTGCAGGAGGTATTGTCACTGAGAAGAGAAGTCGCCTAGGTCAAAAAAGTCTAGATTACCCTCACCTTATTATGAGAATGAGGCATGGATCCCAAAGGGACTGACAATGGCGGGATGCATTGGACTATAAATGGCCCTGATGAGATGCATGGGCTAAAAATGGTCCCCACATTGCCGTATGTTATATCTGCATGCCGGATGACTTGCGTGACTTCTTCGCCACCTTACTAGGTTCAAGCCGCAATGTTTTGTACACTTTCTGCCTGGAAAACATAATTTTTCCGGCCAATGCTACAGCAGCGGCTGTCAACTAATACCCAATTTTTCAGGCTTGTGTTACATGCTTAATTTTTCTGGCCTCTGGTGGCTGCACTGTGGCTGCAAAAACTAACAAAAAAATGGCACTACTTGTGTCAATTCCCCATTCGTGATCGTTACCTTGTTGTGGTGATGGGGCTTGCATATCACAATGAAGCGATCACCTCTATGAGTGTGTTGGCAATTGTTGGCTCTCCCACAGATGATAAGGTCGTTGCTTCATTGTGAACAGAACAAAAGCGATCGGCTGGATAATTTTTCATAGAAAAACATTAATTTTCTTTGTGATAATCTAAGGTGTTCTTTATATGCCTACTTGGACAACAATGGGCCCACAATGCAGAATCATTGTTTTCTGTGTCACTTAACTGTCACTGAACTACCTCAGCACGACCATAGGCTTTGAAAAATACACCATCTGCCCGCAATCTGCCACACGTGTCCACGAGCACAGTCATCACTACACCAAGATTGACGCATAGAGGAATAAAATTTATGTCATGAGTGTGTCAACTATTGACAACTCTTTGCGGGTGCGTTAAATGGGGAGTTTTTGTCTGTCAGAGTTTGGTCTGTCACTGTGAAGCGGGCGTAACCCTTACACTAACTGATCGATACAACATCATACCTGATCGTATGCACACACTGGATGTTTTAAAGCACGTTATTCCAAACAATTTAGGAATGTTAGGTGATTTATGCCCTTTATGGATTAAAACCTGACTCTGCATCAACTACGTAATTTTCCATGGGAGTTCTGCCATGGATCCCCCTCCGGCATGCCACAGTCCAGGTGTTAGTCCCCTTGAAACAACTTTTCCATCACTATTGTGGCCAGAAAGAGTCCCTGTGGGTTTTAAAATTCGCTTGCCTTTTGAAGTCTATAGCTGTTGGCCCGGTTCGTCGTTCGCGAACATTTGCGTAAATTCGCGTTCGCCGCTCGCGAACGGAAAATTTTATATTTGCGACATCTCTAGTTATAATACTGTAATGATGAATCTAAAACTTATTTCAGTACCTTCAAAACAAAAGTTTGAACTTGCTCTGATATGGCTCGCTGGATTGTCTGACTTGTTGAGCAACTACAGAGAAAACCTATGGGAATATGAGATCAGTTTAATTTAAAGGAGAATATACACAAATATTAGAATACAATACATATGCTCTGCTAATCAGCATAGAAGTTTGTACTTAAAACAACATAATGATAAATGTTGGAGATTTCACTATAATGATTGATCCTCTCTTCCATATACATGTCTGCTATGTGCATCCTCCTAATGAGAATAGGAGAATAGAAGTTAGCCTTTTGCAACAGGAGCTGATAGATTAATGTCAGAGTCAGCAGCACTAGCATCTACTGTAGATGAAGACCTTGCACACACTCTGCCGGAAATGATAGGAATTTTTAATTGAAGACTATTTGTGAAGTTGTTGAGCTTTACATTTAGGGTGCGAACAATATAAAAGTGCAGTCATGCATCTGTATCCTTTAATAATTATGTCAAAAGTTAATTTGTATATCTATATTTTTAGTACTGTATAATGCATGCATTGTATGCAATGTATGTACACATGAAAGAACAGAATTTGAAAGTCAATATTATATTTCTGAATTTATATTTGCACTTTCAGAATTGGTGCTTGCAGTGCATACTAAGTTTTCTAAGCAAGTGGTGTTGGAATTACCTCCAGCTCAATACGATTAATTTCATCAAAGCATGCCCAAGCTCCAGACTGTGCCAGACCTTTGAAGAATTTTCCCCATGGCTTTATAGTCTAGTCCATCAGAGCGTTAAAACAACACACTAAAAAAGAAAGCAAAAAGCTGTTATAAATATTCATAAAAGCACATAATAGATACTATTTGGAAAAATAAGATTAAACAGAACAGAAAGAAATTCGAAAGCATGGTCTAGTCTGTATTCTTTTAATTAAAATAATTTCATATAATGTTATGTATTCACAATGGCTGCAGTTGACAACACAGTTAATTAAAAACAATAAAGAAGGCCATACATCTGCGAATGAGACAGCACTGAACTTAATTAAGAGTAATCAAAAAGATCAAAACAGAGTGGAAACGAGGGAACACAGCAAAAAAGTACAATAGCATCAATTATTTTAATTTAGGAAAGTTCAAGGTTATAAATATTGTTTGTTCGTTTTATTCAGACTGTGCCCAGTTTATTGCTTGCATTTAATATCACCAATATTATCTCACATACAAAAACATAGTTAAAGAATAACTGTTTACTTTATTGATAGTCTGTAAATTATATGATGTCAGGGATCATGGTGACATCAACATTCGAAAACTATCTCAAGCTATAAATGGAGTGGAAAACAATCTACCCCACTAACAGTTTTTGGGTCCACCACTGGGCCCACAGACATTTTGTAGGGTGTCCAGAAGTTATAATGAAACCCCAAACCTCGCCTAAAAGTCATTTGACCAACATTAGGAGACCAGTACTATAAATGTTGATAGTTGAGAGTACATGATACAAATTTTGCACTATGATTGAGACTTTTTTAGTTCAACCCTGTCACGGGACACCGAGGCGCCTCGCTCTCCTCAGCGCCGTCGGCGTCCCCGTCTTCTGTGCAGGAGCGTCCTCATTCTCCTAGGTGATAGGGGGTTGGACGGGACCGGCCCGCGCACGTCTCCTCCGCGCGGCCGACGTCCTCAGTTCCCCCAGCAACCCAGGGGAGGTCTGAGTACCGAGCTGGGCACTCGGTGCTCAGCTTGTACTCCATTGGTGTGGGTCATGTGGCGCTGGCCACGTCACATGACCCCAGCTAGCAAGTATTTCACAGGCAGCCTGCTGGCTACAAGGTTGCCTGTTATTGGGTTCTTGGTGATTTATGTACCTGGCATACTTAACTGTTCCTGTTGTTTCGGATGATCCTCATGCCCTGCTCCCTTCTGTACTGTGCTGATATCCTGGTATACTGACCCGGCTTCCACCTGACGATCTTTTCAGATATGTGGTAATTCATTACTCTCCTGGTATTTGACCCCGGCTTCTCCTAACTATTCTCTGCTATATCCTTTGTACTGCGTTGCTCTCTTGGTATTGACACGGTCGTTCACTATCCATCATTTGTCTTGTATGTCCTCACAGCACATATTCTAAGCTAGGAATGCCAGTCCAGTTGTCCCCTGTCATTAGGAACTTGCAAGACAAGTAGGAGTGGCCAGGGGTATGGGTGGAGCGCAGTGGTCACTATCCTCCCCCCTGTGTGTGTGTTACAGAATAACAGGCCCAAACCAAACCACTGTATTATGAATCCTCTGGTGACCCTGGATGACCATGTCTCTAACTGACGCAGATGGTGCAGGAGCTTGGGGTGGAAACTCCGTTTCTTTTTGAGCTAGGACAAGGTTCTTCCATTCCTCAGGCTCCAGTCCGCATTTAGAGCCCCAAATTTAAGCTTCCCTGAACCCTTTTCTGGAGACGGAAGAAGTTTCTTTCCTTTAAGGAATTTTTTTAACTTTATTTCCGTTTACGCCCTGTGTCCTCTGGCTCCGAGAGTCATGCGGTGGGCATTTCTTCATTTCCCAGATTACAGGGTGATCCCAGGACTGGGCATTCTCTTTACAGCTGGCGCCAGTTGTTTAAACATCAGTGGAGGTTTTTTTTCAGGCCACTGGGTACCCTGTATGATTAAACCAGACAGGGCACTGGTAGCCGAGACTGCTCTAAAGGCACTGGTTCAGGGCGTTCTACATGCGGAGGAGTATTGCACCCAATTTAAAAGGTGGTGTGTCCCCTCAGGATGGAATGAACCTGCCTTAAGAAGTCAGTTCAGGTCAGGCCTGTCTGGTAACTTAAAGGATCTTCTTGTGAGTTATCAGCTTCCAGAGACTCTAGAGGAGATGATGACCCTTGTAGTCCGACTGACGACGGGTTCGAGAGAGATGACAGGAACGACAGTTCTCTTCTCAGATGGTGGTCCAGCCTGAGTCCTATCCCAGAAACGACGATGAGGTCTCTGCTGAAGAACCCATGCAGGTCGACATGACCCATGGGAATCTGCGGCGCAGAAGTGGAGTGTGTTTTTACTGCAGAGATCCTGACCATTGGTTCAACCAGTGTCCTAAGGAAGGTCCTCTCCATCAAGTCTCCCAAGGCAAGGCAGCCTAAAGACCAGGTACACCTTTAGATTACGAAATTTTAGTTTTTGGTACTATAACGATATCTCTGGGGGATAATAAATGTCCGGGTAAGGCTTTTATTGACTCTGGTTTACCGGACAGTTTTTTATTGATTCTGAGTACGCTATAAGACTGGGTATTCCAATTTTTGTTCTACCTACACCTATCCATGTCATGGCTATTGGTGCCACTCCCCTGGTAGGTGGTATGGTGAGGTCGTGTACCTCAGAGATTTCTTTAACCGTGGGTGTGTGCCACTCTGAAAAATGTTCCCTCTTAGTCCTGGAGAACTTACCGGTCGAGGTGGTACTAGGGTTGCCTTGGCTCCAATTACACAACCCCACTATAGATTGGTCCAGGGGGAGTTGGTGAAATGGGGATTTGTTTTTGCTACAGTCTGAAAACCTGATACACGTGCGGCGACCGCATGTGTTCTGCCTTCCATTTGTTTTTCATAGATCCATTCAATAGAGTTAAGCCGTGAGTGGGTCCGCAGTCTTTAAAGTGAACAAAAATTAATGAAACTTTGGTGCTCCACTACTGTGTCAAAAACAGTAAATCATTTGTTGGATTGTTAAATGAATTTGCAAACAGTTTGCATTCATTTCTAACACATTCTGTCTTGTTTTATTAGTACCACAAGGCATATCAAAGATCCTATCTACCATATTTTATTTTTTATCTAATACACTTTTTTACCTATTCAAAACCTACATGGTACTTACTGTTAGCACTGAGAACTGCATCCCTATTCCTCTCTATATATTCCTAGTGTGTCTCTTGTAGCAGAGATCAGCGCTGACAGTAAGTGTATATATTTCTGTATTATTACCATCAGAGCTAATCACTTCAGCCTTGATCCTCTTCCTATCTTCCCTGTGCTAACCGGAAATACACATTAAAGAGGTTTTCTGGGATTTTGATACTGATGACCTATCCCCAGAATAGGTCATCATTATCTGATCTGTGGGGCCCGACCCCTGGGACCATCCCCAATCAGCTATTAGAGAAGGCACTGGTGCTCCTGTAAGTGCCGCCTCCTCCATGCTTACCAAGCAAAGCGACATCCATTGTATAGAAACTGTGCTTGCTATCACACAGCCCCATTGAAGTAAAAGTGGTCCGAGCACAATACCAAGCACAGCCACTATACAATGTACGACACTGTGCGTGGTGAGCTGTGAGAAGGCCACGGTTCTCCCAGGTGTCAAATCCTACCAATCAGATTTGTTTTTCTGGTGCCAAATTTTATTAAGATAAATGTCCCTCTTAATAAATTTGGGTTAAATTTTGTACAACTAGTCAATGTCACGGCCTATAATGTACGCCGTGGACACTGTTGCCAAGCTCGCTGTTTGCCCGGTGGCAACATGTTGCTGTTTTGGCGTGTTGTGGCAGTGTCACGGGTTTTTGCTGTGTGCACATGACTTGCTGGCCACGCTGCTGTTGTCTGCAGCAACCTGTTGCCTTTTGCTGGTGTGTGCAATTCCCCTTTAAGTAGTGTCTCCCTGCTGTGTGGTGTGTGTGGGGTTAATACACTGGCTGGAGCAAAGTGGTGAGTTGGGTGTGGTCTCAGGTCTCCTTATATACTCTGGCTTGGAGACTGAGTTCAGTTTGGTTTGTCTGCCTTGCATGTGAAATGCTTGATCTGTACTTGGATGAGATCTGAGGGCCATCCAAGTTTGACATCAAGTTTATTAGCAATGTCATCCTGTGTGTTTCCTCCTTGTCTTTCTTCCCCTCCTCGTGTGTCATTTACGGTGTGGGTTTAAGTTGGAGATTTTGGTGTACGTCTTGTTTGTGGTTGCATGTCTGGGATGTTGTTGGTGTTTGTCCCTGCATGTGTGCATGATGTCTCCCTTGTGTGTGTCTACCTCCGAAAGGGGGGTCCCATTGGTTTCCCGGAGGGTGGGTGAACCTAATAGACATTAGCAGCCTTGCCTGGAGGCCACTTGCTTCGGTTTCCGCATGGGGGTCCAGGTTGTTTTGGTGTGGTTATTCCATCTTTGCTGCGGGCAGGTAAGTGTTTGATGTTCCGTTGTTACATTGTGTTCTTACCTGCCGTGCAGTTGCTGCATTGTCTTTCTCCCTGTCAGCTACTGGGCCGCTGGAGACGCCTTTCATCTGTGGTGATGGATGAACAGGAGGTCTCTGCCTGTCTTGATGTTGAGGGCGATGCAGGGATTCTAGACTTCTAGGTTTGTGGGTATGAGCCCCCCTTACCATTGAAGGCGGCTCATACAGCCAGGAGACTAGGGCTATTTTAGGGAAGCTTTAGGAGGTGACCAGCTCCCTTTTCCCTGCTTATGGCTTAGTACATGGTGACATTGTACGGTGGGGAGTTTCCCCCACTCCCCATTGTGACAGTCAAATTTAGAATTCTAATCAAGACTTAAAGGGGTTTTCCGGGATTTTAATATTGATAAGCTATCTGTTATCAGTAGTGTTGAGTGAATCGAGCTTCAGATCCTAGATGAGACTTCTTGTGAGACTTCAGTGAATAACTTTAGTCATCAATTTTTAACTTTAAAACCATTTTAAAACATGGATCCGAATGTTAGCTTCGGTACCGACTGGTACCTTGGTACAGAAGCCGACTTTGGATCCATGATTTAAATGGTTTTAAAGTTAAAAAATCTAATTCTGAAGTTATACTCACTTCGCCTCTCCGGAGCCCTTACATTTGAATGCTGTACGGAAAACAAATCTCTGTACAGCATTCACTCAACATTAGTAGTCAATATCAGATCGATGGGAGTCCACACCCCCACCCATCAGCTGGTTGTAAGACAAGGCTGCGCTCCATTCGAGTGCTGCCTGCTCTTCATTGTTTGCCCCTCATCACCGCCGTTAAAGGAGTTGTCCACTTTTTACTATTGATGACCTATTCTCAGGATAGGTACATTGAAATCCGATTGGCGGGGGTCTGGTATGTTATGTGCCTGTGTAGAGGTTATTTGTTGCAGAGAGGGAGTAAGGGAGTATATAAGCTGCAGCATCACCCATTGTGAATTGTGGATCCAAGCTTTCACTTTTATTTAATTTCTGTGTCCGGCAATTGCAGCTGTAAGAAAGTTCAAAGCAATATGTTATTGGAGGAAAGTGTGACATAGTACATATTAGAAAGCAGCACACTAAATTTTTCCTGTCCATTTCTTGAAGACACCCACTGCTAGTGGTGTTCATTGCAGGGTCAAGTCCTCCAAGTCATACTTTTCCAGGAATTAAATATTGGTGTGGCTTTTCAATTCAGGATAGGTCACCAATATGTGATTGATGGTGTCCAACTCCAGGTTTTCCTGCTGATCAGCTTTTGGAAGGGGCCATAGCGCTTGTGCATGCACTGCAGTTTCTTGGTTGGCCTGTGGGTTTATGCCCATTGGTCTCATGGCCTTTGTGTAGCTGATGTCCTACATAATTGAATGGGATTGAGTGGCAATGCCAAGCACTTCCTCTATAAAATGTATGATGTATGATTGGTATAGTACAAAGAGGCCAAAACACTCATCCGAGATGAATTTTTTAAGTAGATTACAAATGTACAGGGTGAGACATTTATATGGATACACCTTAATAAAATGGGATTGGTTGGTGATATTAACTTCCTGTTTGTGGCACATTAGTATATGTGAGGGGGGGAAGCTTTTCTAGATGGGTGGAGACTATGGTCAGCCATTTTGTAGTCGGCCATTTTGAATCCAACTTTTGTTTTTCAATAGGATGAGGGTCATGTGACACATCAAACTTATTGGAAATTTCACACGAAAAAACAATGGTGTGCTTGGTTTTAATGTAACTTTATTCATTCATGAGTTATTTACAAGTTTCTCTTTGTTTACAGCCATTGACATGTTAACACGTGAGGAGCGGATAGAAATTGTGTTGATGTCTGGTGAACGCAGTAACCGGGTCCATGCAGCAGATTTCAATGCAAGACACCCTACGAGACCACCCATCTCCCATGCTACAGTTAGCAAAACTGCTTACTAAGTTTCGTGAAACTGGTTCAGTGTTGGATTTGCCAAAATGTGGGACGCATGAAATCTGTCTCTAATGAAGAGAACAATCAGTGGCTGTCCTAGCTTCATTCAGCAAGAGCCTACAGCGTAGCACTCGCCGCATTGTCACTGGAGAGTGGCATTAGTCGAACATCCCTTCGGCGGATATTAGCTACTCACAAATGGCACCCTTACAAACTCCATCTACTGCAGCATCTCAACGAGGATGACCCAGATCGGTGCACTGAATTTGCAGAATGGGCAAAACAAAAATTGGAACAGGACCTCAGTTTACAGCAGAAGATTTTTGTCAGTGATGAGGCAAACTTTTATGTGAATGGTGAGGTTAACAAACAAAACCACCCGCTATTGGTCTGGACACTAACCCCACATTGGATAGATCCCTCCAAGACTGTTGGAACAAAAAAATTGATGGTATGGTGTGGTATATGGGGTACAAAGATAGTGGGGACATTCTTCACTCAATGGAAACCTCAAGGCCACCTGGATATGCGATATTGCTACATGATGTTGTGTTTCCCTCTTTATGCACTGAAGCTGGCACGTTACCTATGTTTTTCCAGCAAGATGGTGCACACCACCTTTATGGGTGTCAGGTCCGAGCATTACCTAGATGAACAGTTTCCTGGAAAGTGGATTGGTCATCGTGGGCCAGTTGAATGGCCCACCAAGGGTCTCCCGATATGACCCCCTTAGACTTTTATCTTTGGGGTCATCTGAAGGCAATTGTCTATGCTGTGAAGATACGAGATGTGCAGCACCTAAAACTACGGATACTGGAAGACTGTGCTAGCATTTCTCCTGCGGTGTTGCTATCAGTGTGTGAAGAGTGGGAGAAGAGGGTTACATTGACAATTCCAACACTAATGGGCAGCACATTGAACACATTTTATAAGTGGTCAGAAACTTGTAAATAATCTCATGAAAGATTAAAGATTACAAACCAAGCACACCATTGTTTTTCTTGTGAAATTCCAATAAGTTTGATGTGTCACATGACACTCTTCCTATTGATAAAACAAAAGTTGGATTCAAAATGGCCAAATTCAAAATGGCCGCCATGGTCACCACCATCTTGAAAAGTTTCCCCACTCTACATATACTAATGTGCCACAAACAGGAAGTTAATATCACCAACCATTCCCATTTTATTAAGGTGTATCCATATAAATGGCCCAACCCTGTATATTAAGGATGTATAATGATTCTTGGTGCAATATATAAAATTAAGAAACTTTGTAATAGTGCAAATGAGTCTTTTAACAGTCCCTTTAATTAACAGTAACTTCCAAATTTGTTAAACTCACAATTACCTGCACAGTCTAGCTTAGAAAACCCACCTAAATTAATAGACAGCAATGAGACTACAAAAAGTGTCTCTCACTTTTGAGCACATTCCTTGCCCATCTTATAACGTATTGGTTTGAATGACCACTATGTAACGCTCATTTTCTCTGGGTGTTTGTGCTATAGAAAAATTGAATGCTTGCTATTAGTTTCCCCCACACGTTACAGCTGATTGCGGTGTCCCAGCGCACAAGATTTTTTGATCAGAAACTGTCAAAGAATGCTTCTATCAAGTAGGGTCAGAAGGGTGGTTAGCACTTCTTGTAATAAGCTTTCTCTAGTTGTAGATTATTCCTGAGTTGACTGTCATTACAAGTATTTTCATAGGTCTAACATATTTCAATGTGAACATCTTACCTGTTTTGCCACTGCTCTAGCCAAGTCCTTACAGTTCTCAGTTTTGCCTGTTCCCTGCAGGGCCCTCAGGCGCTCCTCCAAGATTTAACGGCAGAGCTCCCATTAATGTCTGAGACACTGACTTAAGATATAACTGATTTCTATAATAGTACAGATTAAAATCTTATTTAACTGAAACAGCGGGATAAGTAAAACTTTAAAACCATAAAGAGAATGAAAATAAATAAACTTTACAGTTTAATATCAGTTTTTTTATCTGTTCTTTTCTCCAATGAGCTTTTTCCACAACATTAAAGCCTGAGAGTATTGTACAAGAATAAAGGGGTTTCAGCTGGAATATAGAGGTCATTACCAGTGAGACCAATGGAATGAACACTAAATAAATGTTAAATATAAGCAAAACGCAATTTACAAAAAGCTTTGACCTTTTATTGTTATTTTGCTTATTGTAGTTTGGTGATGAACTGACTATTATTTATTTAAAGCTTGATTTTAGATTGTGTTATTGTTTTAAATATTTAAAGTTCTTCAAATTATTAGTTTAATCATGGCTCAACTATTATTCTTATAATTTCACTATAAATATGAAAAATCTACTTTTCCATCTATGGATGCGGAGAGCACATGGTGTGCTGTCTGCACCTTTTGAGGCCCCATTGAAATGAATGGGTCAGCACCCGTTCCACAAAATTTCAGAATGGAAATTGCAGAATGGATGCGAACCCAGAATTACGGTTGTGTGAATGCACCCTAAGGGCTCATGCACACGACCGTATGTATTTGGCTGTCCGAAAAAAAATCAGATCCACAAAAAATACGGATGACGTTCGTGTGCATTCTGTATTTTGTGGAATGGAACAGCTGGCCCCTAAAAGAACAGTACTATCCTTGTCTATAATGCAGACAATAATAGGACAGGTTCTATTTTTTTGCAGAACGGACATACGAAAATGGTATGCACACGGACTAACTTTCGTTTTTCTGCGGACCCATTGAAATGAATGGTTCCACATATGGTCCGCCAGAAAAACGGAACGGACACGGAAAGAAAATACGTTTGTGTGCATGAGCCCGACATTTCTGCTTTGCTTTGTATTTTAACAAACTGTTAACTATGTAAAAAATTTATATGTTCTTATAAATTCCCAAATTTCCTCTCTAATTTAGTAGTTTGCTAAAGTTTTAGGCGGCTATGGAAAAATGCAGTATAGTAATAATGCTTTAAAAAACAGAAGTGTTTATAGTTTAAATTTAAATGCATTCTGCAGCAGGACAATGACTCCAAACATACAGCCAATGGCACTAAGAACTATCTTCAGTAAAAAGAAGAACAAAGAATGATGGAAGTGATGATATGGCCCCAAGAGAGCCCTGATATCATCATCATCCAGTCTGTCTGGGATTACATAAGGAGGTAAAAGGATTTCAGCAATCCTACATCTACAGAATATCTGTGGTTAGTTCTCCAAGAGTTTTGGAACGACCTTCCTGCCAAATTCCTTCAAAAACTGTGTGGCAGTGTACATAGTAGAATTTATACTGTTTTGAAGTCAAAAGGTGGTCACACCAAATGTTGATTTTTTTAGATTTACTTTCTTGCTCATTCTCTTTGTTTTTTCTTCTTTGATGAAAAATTAACTATTCTTTAAAAGTAAATCACTTGTATTCGTGAAAACATTCTTACTTGCAAGATTTTTTTTACCATAACTACCTAAACATTTTCAACACTACTGTATATTATGTTATAGAACAAACCATGTACAGAGAGAAACAATCTTTAGGCCAGAAGGATCTATGGAGCAATGATGAATATTTTAGGGTACTAGATTCTGATTATACATTGCCATAATACAGGTACAAAAATGCAACAGAAAATGCAGATGCAATTATAGATATCTACAGATGGCTTTCAGCGCATGTGCAGTAGAAGACTAAGCAGGAGGATGATCACAATTTTTTTCTATGCGCTGTCTAGTATTTCAACTTTTCACATTTAAGTTTATGTTAATTTCCCCCCTGCCCCCCTTCTCTTCTGTTGATATGTTAGCTAAAAGAGGTGGCAGATGACAGAGAGTAGCACATTATTTAGGAGGAGCCTACATACTGTAGGGTTTGTTTGTAGTCTATAACTAGAGATGGCCTTGCGGGTTCGCCCGGCGGTCATTTCACGGCAAACTTTGCTCATTCACGATTCGCCGAACATGCAAACATATGGCGATATTCGATACGCGCCATATTTTTTTTGCTATAGGGCCGAACTTTGACCCATGACACATCCATCAGGTGGGACAGGACAGCCAATTGAGACGTTTTATCACATGGACATAACCCCAACCCTATATCAGAACCCGGTCTGGAACCCATTTTACATTATGTGTTTTGCCAGTGTAGGGAGAGAAGTTGCATTTTGGAGCAAGGACAGTTAGGGACACCAACGCTAGCTAAACAGGGCCACAAAAGTCCTTTTAAGGACTGGTATAGGTGTGATATAGACGGTGTGATATACTTATAATATACTTTCTACATAGAAATTTTATTATAGTGTATTTGTATTGTGCAGCAGTTGTGTGCGGTTCTACTGTGATACCGCAGCTAGATAGAGGGACAAACGTTATTGGAGTAACTAATTGAAACGAGTGTGATATACCTGTTGCCCCCCAAAAAAATGCTTGAGGCTGCAATATACCTTCTTCCACAAAAATCATGATTGAGGGGTGCTATATACCTGTTTACGCCAAATACTGATTGAGGGGTTCTATATACCAGTTTCCGCCAAATCCTGATTGAGGGGTGCTATATACCTATTTACGCCAAATACTGATTCAGGGGTGCTATATACCTGTTTCCGCAAATTACTGATTGAGGAGTGCCATATACCTTCTTCAACAAAATACTGATTGAGGAGTGTAAAATAACATATTAACACTTTTTAGTAGGATAGGGTATTTTAAGGACCATGAGAGGTCAGCACTTGTGTGAAGTGTCAATTTTGACTGTTCTTGAGACGGACAATAGTATTTGGGAAGGTTAGGAATCCTCCTTCTCAGCATATTTATTAGCTTTACAAATAAGGTATACTTAGAAAATCCTGATGTAAGGGGTTTTACTTGTTAACCATATATGTTTGTTAGGAATGTTAAATTTAGGATACAATGTAACTCTATGAAGAGTCAACCTATAAAATGGCTTTGTTTCATGACATTGGCAGAGCATTCTTTGACAAGAGACCTGTTGTTCTCTACACACACAGATTCACACATACACATTACTTTAAGGGAATTACTTTTTGTGGTTTTAGTGGAAAGAGCGGTACTAAAGCGATTTTTAGCTCAGAATGTTGGTTTGGAAATACCTGGCTATCTGAAAACTGAAATTGCATTTGGCATAGTATTAACTATGAAAACATCATAGGAACTGACATCATGAAAAAATGGGGTTGGTCATTGACCTTAGGGAATAAGGTGATCTAAACCTGTAGTCATTGATCCCACTGAATACAGTCATGTTGGGACTGTTAGCTTAACAGAAGTTGTTTCTTCAGAACATTTGTGGCCAGATACTGTGATAATGAAGTTTTAAAGGTCATTGTACAATGTACTCCTTCTTGTGGGCACAATTCAGAAATGAGGTGGGCACAATGAAGGAAGTGCTTG
This sequence comes from Bufo bufo, assembly GCF_905171765.1. NCBI lineage: Eukaryota > Metazoa > Chordata > Amphibia > Anura > Bufonidae > Bufo > Bufo bufo. Next base: position 448,947,306 of record NC_053389.1, on the reverse strand, counting down.
TAAATGTACAGGGGAGAGATTCTCCTCCCCAAAAGCAGTACAAATTGCCACCTGAATCAATTGGTCCCATGTCTAAAATCATACAGGAACTGCTTGATCAGGGTGTCATTAGAAAAGATATTCAGTAACCAACAATCTTTGTGGTGTACCGTAAAGCCTGATGGTTCATACCGAATGTTATTTGGACCTAAGACTGCTGAATAAGTATACCACAAATGTGGCACCCATTGTGCAGATACTCATGACATGATTGCACGACTGAATGCTAAGGCAAAGTGTTTTCTCTGTTTTAGACATCAGTAATGTTTTTTTCAGCATTTCTCTTGCAAAAAGTTGTCAATACAAGTTTGCATTTTGTTTCATGGATGAACACTATGTATTTTGCAGATCGCCTCAAGGAGCTCATTTATCACCTAGCATATTTCATCAGGCAGTTGCAAAGGTATTGTCCAAATTTTCAAGACCCGATTGTCTGTTGCAATATGTTGATAATATTCTTTTAGCCACTGAGGATAAAGAGTTGCATTTGTCTCTCTTAGCCAGAATTGTTTTCATTGTTGCATGAAGCAGGTTGAAATTGAATACCCAAAAAGTCAAGTTGTTGCAAAATGAAGTATCTTGGAGTGTTATTCAGTCCAGGAAAGAGACAGCCTCTTCAAGAAAGGATTGAAGCTATTGCTTCTCTCCCATTCCAACATCACAAGGCTCTAAGACATTTCTTGGGTCTGGTAAACTTTTCCAGAGAATTCATAGAAGGCTTTTCAGAAAAGGGCTAAACCTCTTTATGATCTCTTGAAAATAATGATGATGACTCTGTGGACCATGGGAAGAGGAACAACAGAAGGCATTTGAACTTTAAGCGAAATATGCAAAAACTCTCCAGCATTGTCAACAGCTATGCCCTCTGGCCCCCTTTTGCTTTCGCAGGTCATACATCGGACACGGCTGTGTCAGCTGTACTCTTGCAGTTGCAAGGGGGAGAATGGCGGATTTTGGGCTATTTCCCATGCTTCTCACACCTGTGGAAAAAGGGTTTGAAACTTGTGCAAAACATTTGGTGGGTGTTCATTTTGCTGTCAAGGCAATAGAACACATAGTTGGATTTAACAAAATCATTCTGCAGACTCCTCACTCCACATTAAAACTTCTCCTTGACAAAAACATCCCGGGTGTGTCACATCAAAGATTTGCACATTGGTTGTTGTCTTTATCATCAAAGCAAATTGAGATTGATCACAAAGCCAAGTATGTACTTCCTCAACTAATGCAGTTTGAAGGGAAAGTGCATGAATGCTTAGAGACATTTTGTGAACCAAATTCATCTCTTTTTAGAAGAGATGCAGACAACATTGATGAACCAGTGTTCGTAGACGGCTCAAGATTCTGGTCAGTGGGAAAATACTATTCAGGTTATGCTATCTGGTATCCTGAGAGGGGATATGCAAATCAGCATAGGCTACCAGGACACTATTCAGCTCAAGAGGCAGAGTTAGAAGCTGTCAAGACAGGTACTGACAATTGATGAGAAGAAAACAAGAGTCCCTTGGTTATTTATAGTGACAGCTCATATGTCGTGAGATCACTGACAGACTATTTACCAGTGGTGGGAGAAAGAAGAGGTTTTGTAGATTCCTCTAACAAGGGTCCTGGTTCATTAGTGATACACTCAAGGAAGTGTTCAAGTTGCTACTCTAAAAATCCAAAGGATGTGTGCTATAGTCAGTTCCAGCACATACTAAAAAGGCAAACATGAGCTAGATCATTGAAACCAGTACAGTAGATGCATGACTAAGGGCAAGCAGCTAGGACAGGAAAGTTGCGAGGGAGAAAATTAATTTTAGAAAGCTTTACCATGATAGGAAACAGACACGCATTTGCCTTCCACTTTGCAGAAGAACAATGCGAAGGTTCGTCCATTGCTACTTCTCAGGTTGATCCAAAACCTCCCTTTGTTTGTGAAAACAAGGTTTTGTGTTATGACTGTAAGGGGGAATTGCATCCTGTTGTCCCAAAACACTTACAAATTGAATTCACCAAATACAATCATGAGAGTTTAGGTCATTTGGGTCAAGAAAAATTGTTAGGAGTTCTCAAAGAGAAATTTTACTGGGACAAAATGGAGAAGACTGTCCAAGATGTTGTTCAGTCATGTCTCATTTGTGCTCAAGTCAACCCGCGACCTAAAGGACAAAAGCCTCCACTTTTACGAATTGCACCTGCAGATGGTCCTTGGTCTACATTACAGATAGACTACATAGGTCCTCTACCTTCAGGTAAACATGGACTGAGGTATGCATTAGTAGTGGTGGATGTATTTTCAAAATGGGTAGAGATCTTACCTGTCAGGAAGGATGATGCTCTGTCTACAGCAAGGGCATTGATGAATTATGTGTTTTGTACTTGGGGGATCCCAAGAATGATTACATCTGACAGAGGAAGTCATTTTACAGGTAAAATCATGCAAACTGTTTGTACTATTCTAGGAGTAAAACAACAGTTCCATGTATCGTATCACCCACAATCTGGAGGTATTGTGGAAAAAATGAACAGAACAATTAAGACAAGGATTGCAAAAATGTTATTAGACAAAGGGAATACATGGGTTGATGCAGTACCCTTTGTACTGATGAGTATAAGAGGAACTGTTTCCTCTACGACACAATATACTCCATTTGAATTGATGACGGGAAGAACAATGCCTTTCATTTTTCCAAACAAACCATTCTTGTCTACTCCAAAAAAAAAAAAAAAAAGATGCAGTAGCAAGGTCCAGGTGGTTACAGTTATTACAAGAGAATTTAAGTACAATTCTTCCATATATGGCATCCAAAATGCAACGCATGATCCCACCTCACTCTTCTAAATTTGCGAAAGGTACTTTTGTAATGATTCAAACCTTCAGGAAGAGTGGACCTTGGGAAAGTAATTGGGAAGGTCCCTTTGAAATCATTGATACTATGGGACAAGCTAATGATTTTGATTCAAAGAGCACCGAATGCTTTAAAGAATACTCGCAGACAACATAAATTGTGGGTACATGTTGATCAATGTAAATTGTAATGTACCAAAATAATGATACTGCTTTTTTCATTAGGGAATGAAATTCTTCATGGAATATGCATTATCAAACGGAAAAGATGTCTTCAGAAAAACAGTTTCAGATGAGATGTCATTGTTAATGATGATGTTCACAAACTACGCTCAGCAGAATTCTTTCATGATAAAAAGAGTGACCATGATACAGAGACTTCAATCTTGAAGAAGGAGAAGAGGATTTCATCTTAAGGATTTTCTGGAAGAACAAATTCAAGATAATTCCAGAGAATTTCCGGAGTCTTTGCATGGGTTATGGAGTTAACTGTTGTATTGAATTACACTTCAGGACATGATACACACATTGAATTACATGCAACAGCAGGACCCCAAAACAAAGTTCACTCAATTTCAAGGAACATTCACACATAACAATAGAACAGGTACATGGGAGTGTACATCGATAGATGTATTTTGAATTTGCATATTATGGTTCTTATATAGAACAATTGGATCTTTCTTCATGTTACACTTTGTTTCTAAAATAATCTGTTTACCGGAGCAAGATAAGGCGATTTATCATTCTTGTTTCCATAATCAAACTTCTTGCCATGCACGGATTGAGAATGTGTACTCAATTCATGATTTGGTAACTCAAGTTGGTTTAAACAAAGTTTGTGTACAAGTGATGTCTGAGAAAGAAAAGGTCGTAGCATTCTTTTCTTCTTGTATACATTACGAGAATTTGACAAGAGGTCTATATTGTTTGGAAGGAGATTTGAGAGCTATTTCTATGAATTTAGGAAGACTTAATATTTCTTCCATAAATACAAATCAATTGAAAATCCTTCCAATACAATTCAAACTCACTCAAATTGATAAATTTCCATGGGATAAGTGGACAGAAGAATTTAAAAAGGATAAAGGTATTTTAAAAATATTAAACGAACAAGTAAAAGAAGCTGAAATTGCATTTAATCACCATCAAGGACAATTATCAGAAATTGAACATAAATGGAATACTATGTCTGGAACATCTTGGTGGGGAAAATTGAAGAAATCTGTAAATCTGTGGACAAAATCTTCTGCACAAACAGCAGTTGGGAATACTTTGTCCCATCCTATTATTAGTATATTTATTGTGATATTTTTGTGTTATCTATCAAATTTTTATTATGTTTAGGATTTGGAAAACATATAGAAATATATAAAGGAAGAAATAAATAAAGGAGACAACATTTTAAAAGAAATGTTAAAAAGAACTCGGTATTCCAATTCTATATTGAATACTGAATCAAAAATTGATCAATCAACCAAGTGCTATAACATAGTCAATGAATGAATGTGATATGAATGTGATACGAATGATGAATAATTGCGTTAAATTAGAAGGTTATGATTGAAAATTTTAGATTTAAAATTCATAATCAGGCGGGAAATGTAAAATAACCATATTAACACTTTTTAGTAGGATAGGGTATTTATAGGACCATGAGAGGTCTCAGCACTTGTGGTGAAGTGTCAATTTTGACAGTCTTGTGACGACATTAAGTATTTGGGAAGGTTAGGTATCCTCCTCTCAGCATATTATTATTAGCTTTACAAATACGGTATACTTAGAAAATCATGATGTAAGGGGTTTTAATAGTTAACCATATATAGTTTGTTAGAATGTTAAATTTAGGAACAATGTAAACTCTAAGATGTCACTCCTATAATAATAGGAGCTTTGTTTCTAATGACATTGGCAGAGCATTCTTTGACAAGACACCTGTTGCTCTCTAACACACAAGATTCACCACATACACATTACTTTAAGGCAGGGTTTCTCAACTCCGGTCCTCGGGACCCACCTACCAGTCATGTTTTCAGGATTTCCTCAGTATTGAGCAGGTGATATAATTAGTGTCCATACATCAGGACTTACCACAGGTATTCATTCTGTGGGATATTCTCAAATCCTGATCAGTAGGTGGGTCCCGAGGACCGGAGTTGAGAAACCCTGCTTTAAGGGAATTACTTTTTCACTCATTTAAATTGGTTTATTGCTTGCTTGTAACCTTTTAAGATTCATCTGTTGTACTTATTTTTCTTCCTAAACTTTGTAACCTTTCTTTTTATGTGAATTAAATCCTTTTAACTTTTATCTTTCATCAAGAACTCTCCATATTTTGTTGGCTCCTTCTGAAGCATTTCTTACAAAATTAAGAAATGCTGGACGATATTTAACAAGGAGATCTATTGCTATATACCTTCTTCCACCAAATACTAAATGAGGGCTGTGATGCACCTGCTTCCACGAAATACTGATTCAGGGGTGCCATATACCTGTTTTTGCCAAATACTGATTGAGAGGTGCTATATACTGTACCTGTTTCTGCCAAATACTGATTGAAGGGTCCATATACCTTCTTCCACAAAATACTGTTTGAGGGGTGCCGTTGCTATATATACCTTTTTCCACCAAATACTGATTGAGGGCTGCGATATACCTTCTTCCACAAACACTGCTCTTCTCTATGGACTTGTGCAGAGGGTCATTTAGAAAATGACAGGCAGAGGTAGAGGCAGGCCATTCCACAGCGGTGGTAGGTGTCAGGCAGGTGCACCAGGCCAGAGCCTAAGTAAGAACTTGGAGAAGGTGCATGCGATTACGTTAAAGTATGCACCAGAGTTGGTTGAGTGGCTCAGTCAGCCTTCCGCTTCTGCACCCTCCTCATCCTCTGTATCTGCACCCTCCTCACTCTCTGCTGTGTGCACCTCCAAAGATTTTTGGGGCCTATACTGGACGACAGTTATTATTTAACCTATGATCGCCTAATCTACCTCCGGCCACAGAATCCAAAGTTCTTTGCTGTCAGTACAGAAATAGATTACACAAAGAGAATGGCGTGAAGCCGCAGTAGTGGGCCCCTCAAAAAGAGCTTAACTCAGAAACTGATAGAAACTACAAAAGGGCACTGAAAGCTGATGAACTATAAAAATATTATTTTATTGGGTACATGATTAAAAGCATACATGGAGATAACAGACAAATGCACGAAAGTGCAGCACAATCCTGGGAGAGCTGGTAGAGTAAAAAAATAGTAAAAAGACAGAAGTGACCGGGTAGGGATGTATCTAAATAAGGCAAGGTTACATATAAGATAATATGTTGAAGGGATACCACTATTGATGGAGTATATATAATCTCGTCAAAATATAAAGTGCAAGTGCAAGCCTATATCTAAGCAAAGGAGAGGAGAAATAACCCTTCAATGTGGGTCCCTGGAACACATATATATGCATATAACCTATTCAAGTAGTCTGAGGCGGTAAATAAAGTGCATGTGCCAAATCACATAACAATTTATAAGAAAAAACACTTGGTGAGTGTTTGGTCACAAAAACACAAGACAACCGCAGAAGTTTAACAGGTAAGTAGCATGAACAGGAATGAGTCACATACCGTATGTAAAGTGATGGTAAGTCCACAGGAAGACTGCACACCCCGACGCGCGTTTCGATTTGAAACCTTCCTCTGGGGGTACAGTCTCCCACTGGAGTAGTCCCTCTTAAACAGGTGTTCCGCCAATCAGGATCCATTACTCGGACACGTGAGTTCTGAGGCACAGGTGGACCGCGCGGTGGCCAATCGCGCAGGTACAGCTGCGCCTATTCGCTCAAGGACCTTACGTGACGTCAACAACGTCATAATCTCGCGGGATGTTCAAAGGTAGCCGATATTACAACTACATCTATTGCTCAAGGACCTTCCATGACGTGATAAACGTCATGCTCTCGCGAGATACTCAGCGGTCACGTAGTAGTCAGTATTATAACCAACAGGGTCATACAGGCGGATCACATGATCGTGAATTACAGTCACATGTTTCTACAATGGTTCAAAACGTCATCCAGAAGGGGAGGACACAAGTAGGCGCGTCACGAAGTGTAAACCGGTGAACATAGGCACACGATAATGCATCTGTGTATTCATAAAATTATGATACACAGTAAGTGCATAAAGAAAGATAATGAATTTGGCGAGGTCACGTGAGTCGCGGCTGCATAGTCTCTCCAAAAGGGTGGCAGCCTATACCGGATACCCACACAAGGAGAGATCATGGCCGCGAGTCACGACCTCAACAAATAAAATTACATATATCAAGAAAAATAGTGCGATTATATATGTGTATGTATAATAGTGCAATGTGCACAACATAATAAGCAAAGTGGAGGGTTGAACTAGGTAAAATGAGTCACAGCGATATAAACTCCCAGCAGTGCGGCAGCCCAAATAGGTCGCCCAATGGGGGGAGAGTGCATGGCAAGGAGTCAAAACTAAGCTCTGAAAAAAATGATTTTCTGCTAATATATTTATAAATGCATAGTGCAAATTCATAAAAAATTGGATGAAGTAAAATGAGTCACGGCCACGCAGTCTCCCAACAGGGAAATACCCAATAAAGGGAGACTGTATGGCCGGGAGTCACAACCAAACCCAAAGTGGAGAAAAAGAGGGGAAGAGTTATTAATGTACTGAATAAGTGCATTGTGCAAGGTACAAAATATTATAGGTGATGGAAAAAAAGAATAATCAATAGGTGAAAATGGTACACATATGTGACATACATATATGGACCTAAGGGAACAATACATATATGTCATTCGTAAACCATGGAGAATGATGGTATACTGGAAAAAGAAAAAACGTGAAGTGACATTTCGATCCTTCAGATTGCATCATTGATGACGTAGATGGTCCAATAAAGCATGCTCAAGATACTTATGGAGAGCGTAGAAATACATTTAATGACCTATGATAGAAAAACATTATTAATAGCGGGACTCGCCAGTGGGAAGATACATAAAACATACTTATGAACATGGGATCCTATCAAAGGAAAAAGAGTTAAAAAACATAAATGTATAAAACATTTATGTTGTTAAAATGTAAAATTACATGTTCACTGTAGGAAAGGGGCATACGACAGGGCATCATTGAGGCCCTTTGGTTGTTTAGTATCCAGGGTCCAAATCAACTTTGTTTCTAATTGGGCCAATCGTTTCATTAAGTTACCACCGCGCATACCTAAATCAATGTGGTCAATGCCACAGACTTTCAGGGATGAGGGGTCGCTATCGTGAAAGCTCTTAAAGTGTCTCGCGATCGGTTTTAGATCATCCACTTCAGTAGTCTCCTTCGATTTTAAAATATCTCGGACGTGTTCGCGGACTCGCACTTTTAGTTCCCTACTTGTCAGTCCCACGTAAATTTTTGGACACGGACAGGTAGCATGGTAGATTACACCTTTGGTTGTGCACGAAATGTGGTGTGTGATTTTATATGTTTTTGTTTGTGCAGAGTTCATAAACTCGGTAGTTTTTAAGATGTTATCACAGGCCACACATTTCCCACAAGGGGAACACCCCCATTTTGGTCCCTTTGAACCAAAGATTGTGCCTTGTGTTTGGGGGACATAGTAGGATCTAACCAAATGATCTCCTAAGGTTTTCGCCCTCCTGGGCACAACCGATGGATTTGATGGTAATATTTTATCCAAAATTGGGTCAGCCCTCAGTATTGGCCAAAATCTCTCTAAAATCCCTCGCATGTGTTGCCACTGCGAATGGTAAGGGGTGATATATCTTACCACGTCAGATGTTGCTGTCTTTGGTTTGGGGTTGATGAGATCCTGCCGCACCGAATGTTTAGCCCTGTTGTACGCTCTCTTTACTGATCTCTTGCTGTACCCTCTTTCCAAGAAACGTTGTCGCAAGATGTCCGACTGAATCTCGAAGTCCTCATCAGTGGAACACACTCTCCTGATCCTAATAAACTGACCGGTTGGTATTGCTTTGATTGTCTGCGGAGAGTGAGAGGATGACGCATGTAAGAGAGCATTAACAGACGTTTCTTTTCTATATATATTTGTCTGTAGATGGCCCGTTTGATCACGTCTAATTAGAACATCCAAGAATTCAATTTGTTCCATATCGCATTTGTAAGTCAGATGGATGTTATATGTGTTATGGTTCAGGCCATCCATAAACAAACCCAAGGTTTCGGAAGTGCCCTGCCATATAAGAAAGACATCGTCGATGTACCGGGCCCAAAATATGGTGAATGGCTATTGCCTAATTTTCGGGGCCTGTACTGGCCGACAGTTATATTTTTATCCTGTGACCACTTAATGTACCTCCAGCCACAGAATCCAAAGTTCTTTGCTGTCAAGTGAATGGCTATTGGCAAATTTTTGGGGCCTGTACTAGCCGACAGTTACATTTTTATCCTGTGACCGCCTAATGTTCCTCCAGCCACAGAATCCAAAGTTCTTTGCTGTCAGGTGAATGCCTATTGGCTAATTTTTGGGGCCTGTACTGGCCGACAGTTAATTTTTTTTATCTCTAGCCACATAATCACACCCCTGTCTCACTCCTCTGCCTTTCATTATGGTGGCGTATGAACCGCATTCACGTCTAATGTCACAGAGTTATGTGACTGTGCCCCCACTCCGTACTGTGCCCCTCACCTCGTAGTGTGCCCCCTTGTACCCTGCATTGTGCCCTCTTACCACACCCTCTGCAGTGCCCCTAGTCATTCCCTGTACTGTGCCCTCTTTTACCCCTTTATCTAGTCACTGTATGGCGGTGTTATCCGGTCACTGTACAAAGGTGTTATCCGGTCAGTGTATGGCGGTGGTATCCAGTAACTGGATGGCCATAACTGTTCCCGTTTCCCTGCCCAAGCCATTCTTTTTTTTAGACCTGGAATGAGCGAGAAAAATATACAGATTGCCGTGTTAAGGACCTTTGCGCCACAATCTGTGTCAGAAATACGCCTATATAATAAATGACCACCAAATTGTATTATTATTCGAGCTAATATCTTTATATTATACTAGCAGAAGGACCCGGCTTTGCACGGGTATATTTAATCTATTTCATTTTATGTTTCCGTGTGTCGTTAAAAGATATCGACAGTTTCCCACATAACAGTGACCTCTGCAGTACCCGCCCCTTTAACAATGACCTCCACAGTGCCCTTTAGCAGGGACTGCCCATTTAGCATTGACCACCCCTTTAACAGTGACCTTCATAGTGGCCGCCTCTTTAAAAGTGACTTTCACAGTGCCCTCCCCTTTAAAAGCGACTTTCACAGTGACCGCCCCCTTAACAGTGGCCGCCCCTTTAACAGTGACTTTCACAGTGACCGCCCCTTTAACAGTGACTGCCCCTTTTACAGTGACTTTCACAGTGCTCGCCTTTTTAACAGGGACCTTCATAGCGCCTGCCCCTTTAATAACAGTGACCTTAACAGCGCCCGCCCATTTAATAACAGTGACCTCCAAAGTGCCCGCCTCTTTAATAACAGTGACTTCCACTGTGCCCGTCCCTTTAAAAACAGTGACCTCCACAATGCCGCCCCTTTAAGCAGTAAAGCAAAATGGCTGGGTTGTTATGGAAACCTGGAGTAAAACTGTGTTTATGGCAGTTGGGATTTGAAGAGAAAAACTTGCAGCCTTATATTGGCTAATACATGACATTTTTGGGAATATCTCAGGAACGGTACATCCTAGAGAACTGAGACCCAGTCTAAAACCTTTCCGGACACCTGATTTACTTGTGTGCCAAATTTGGTGAAGATCGGTCCAGTCATTTTGTCGCGCATAAAGAACGTCTAGACAGACAGACAGAAACTCATTTTTATATATATAAGAGAGAGATTCTAGTGTATTATACTGTGCCCTGTATTTCCCAGTAGAAAATGATCCTTGGGAAACACAGTCCTCATCCCTGACCACCAGCATCAGGTAGCTCTCTGTCAGTACATGGCGACCTCCCCTCTCCGCCATGCTGCTCTGCTCTGTACTGGTGCTTATTCTGACACTAGGACAGGGTTCACATCCTATTTTTGCCATCCATTTAATGCACACCAAAAATGTATGCGTTAACAGATGCCTCAGACTGATGCCGTACAGTGGCGTCCGTTCACCATACAGTTCCATGGTAGAAAAAAAATTTACATTAACGTATCCATATTTTTTATGGACTCTTTATGTTCGTCCATCACTTTCTATTACCTTGGAGACACACGAGTGTACTTAGGAGATACAGATACAATTGTCAGGACATTTTTAATCAAGGCTCTTTGCTTAGTTGTTGACAAAAAAACTTCAAAGCACACATATGATTTAGTTTTACAATTCTATTGTGATGGGGTTTGAAGTGTCACCTCTTCATAGGTTGGGGCGTTGGTAATCTCTGGTTGTGAATCAGGAAAGGAATGATATTCATTTTTTGTTAACTGACTGGGGTAGCTACGACATGAAGGAACAGATAAACATTTAAGCAATTAATAAGGAGAATGTAGATATAAGAAATAATCAGAAGATATCAAGGGAATAAAATTATTAGGTTAACTGATTAATGTATAATTACATTATATTAATTACTTGAAATTGAGGACATACTGTATGCCATCATGCTAACTAAAGGAAAATGTGGTAACACAGCAGTAATAATATAAAATGTGCAATACAACTCAGTGGGAACAGAATTAATGCATATTTCTTATTTTCCTTTGCAACCCCCCTCCTGCCACACTCCTGATGTCTCATGTATTAATGTGCTTTTCACTTCCTTTAGTCATGCATCTTTATATATACAGTATATGCATCTGTATAACTTGGGCTCTTTTTTTCAATTCTGGATGCTCAGGCTTACTGACAAAAACTTGAAACTAGAGATGAGCAAATTTCCCAACTTTTGTTACTTGTCAAATCCAGCTGAATCTGTAAAATGGTGGCAGTCATTTTGAACGAGTTGTGCAGGACAAGTCACAAACATTTGGGCTTTGGTGAAGTTTGAATCTTTAGGAAATTTGTAATGTAGAATTGATTCCCTCATGTCTACTTGTAATTGTATACATTTAAATCTCTGCTCTTTCTGAGCTCAAGATGGCCACTTTGGCTATTTTCAGTGATAGCATTCCCTGTGTTAGTGTGTATACAGTGATACCAGCACGACTGATCCTCGGTGCACTCCAGCTTGCAGCGCATCAGTGCCCTTCTAGTATTTCCGGCAGTGCTCCTGCGCTTCCGGTTCTCTTGCGTTCCAGGTTGGAATGCACAGCACTTCCGGTGTGTCACTTCCTGTTTCGGCGCTATAGCGCACCCTTTTCGTGTAGAGAACAGCCACATTGCTATAAATAGTTGATATGCATCCAGTGTACCTTTATGCCATACTTTGTATTGTAGGTCTATGTATTTGTACCTGCTCCTGAGGAAGTGAATACTGTCCCTGAAACGCGTTGAGCCATATATTTATTGAAATAAAGGGATTGACCAGAAACCTCCAGAAGTGTGCAGCCATCAATCCTTGACACCTCTACATGCGATCCTGGCCAGGGGGGTTTAAAGTCACAGGAATCTTGAGCTTTATCCTGCTGACTACCCCCCAGTGAAGTGAGTGCATACAGATTTAAAAATTTTTTACTTTTTTATTTTATATTTATTTTATCATTTTAACCACCTCAGCCCCCAGTGCTTAAACACCCTGAAAGACCAGGCCACTTTTTACACTTCTGACCTACACTACTTTCACCGTTTATTGCTCGGTCATGCAACTTACCACCCAAATGAATTTTACCTCCTTTTCTTCTCACTAATAGAGCTTTCATTTGGTGGTATTTCATTGCTGCTGACATTTTTACTTTTTTTGTTATTAATCGAAATTTAACGATTTTTTTGCAAAAAAATGACATTTTTCACTTTCAGTTGTAAAATTTTGCAAAAAAAACGACATCCACATAGAAATTTTGCTCTAAATTTATAGTTCTACATGTCTTTGATAAAAAAAAAATGTTTGGGTAAAAAAAAAATGGTTTGGGTAAAAGTTATAGCGTTTACAAACTATGGTACAAAAATGTGAATTTCCGCTTTTTGAAGCAGCTCTGACTTTCTGAGCACCTGTCATGTTTCCTGAGGTTCTGCAATGCCCAGACAGTACAAACACCCCACAAATGACCCCATTTCGGAAAGTACACACCCTAAGGTATTCGCTGATGGGCATAGTGAGTTCATAGAACTTTTTATTTTTTGTCACAAGTTAGCGGAAAATGATGATTTTTTTTTTTTTTTTTTTTTTTCTTACAAAGTCTCATATTCCACTAACTTGTGACAAAAAATAAAAACTTCTATGAACTCACTATGCCCATAACGAAATACCTTGGGGTCTCTTCTTTCCAAAATGGGGTCACTTGTGGGGTAGTTATACTGCCCTGGCATTGGGTAAGGAGTTTGAAATCAAATTCTGAAAAAAATGACCTGTCAAATCCGAAAGGTGCTCTTTGGAATATGGGCCCCTTTGCCCACCTAGGCTGCAAAAAAGTGTCACACATCTGGTATCTCCGTACTCAGGAGAAGGTGGGGAATGTGTTTTGGGGTGTCATTTTATATATACCCATGCTGGGTGAGAGAAATATCTTGGCAAAAGACAACTTTTCCCATTTTTTTATACAAAGTTGGCATTTCACCAAGATATTTATCTCACCCAGCATGGGTATATATAAAATGACACCCCAAAACACATTCCCCACCTTCTCCTGAGTACGGAGATACCAGATGTGTGACACTTTTTTGCAGCCTAGGTGGGCAAAGGGGCCCATATTCCAAAGAGCACCTTTCGGATTTGACAGGTCATTTTTTTCAGAATTTGATTTCAAACTCCTTACCACACATTTGGGCCCCTAGAATGACAGGGCAGTATAACTACCCCACAAGTGACCCCATTTTGGAAAGAAGACACCCCAAGGTATTCCGTGAGGGGCATGGCGAGTTCCTAGAATTTTTTATTTTTTGTCACAAGTTAGTGGAAAATTATGATTTTTTTTTTTCATACAAAGTCTCATATTCCACTAACTTGTGACAAAAAATAAAAACTTCCATGAACTCACTATGCCCATCAGCGAATACCTTGGGGTCTCTTCTTTCCAAAATGGGGTCACTTGTGGGGTAGTTATACTGCCCTGGCATTCTAGGGGCCCAAATGTGTGGTAAGGAGTTTGAAATCAAATTCAATAAAAAATGACCTATGAAATCCAAAAGGTGCTCTTTGGAATGTGGGCCCCTTTGCCCACCTAGGCTGCAAAAAAGTGTCACACATCTGGTATCCCCGTACTCAGGAGAAGTTGAGGAATGTGTTTTTGGGTGTCTTTTTACATATACCCATGCTGGGTGAGATAAATATCTTGGTCAAATGCCAACTTTGTATAAAAAAATGGGAAAAGTTGTCTTTTGCCAAGATATTTCTCTCACCCAGCATGGGTATATGTAAAATGACACCCCAAAACACATTCCCCACCTTCTCTTGAGTACGGAGATACCAGATGTGTGACACTTTTTTGCAGCCTAGGTGGGCAAAGGGGCCCATATTCCAAAGAGCACCTTTCGGATTTGACAGGTCATTTTTTTCAGAATTTGATTTCAAACTCCTTACCACACATTTGGGCCCCTAGAATGCCAGGGCAGTATAACTACCCCACAAGTGACCCCATTTTGGAAAGAAGACACCCCAAGGTATTCGCTGATGGGCATAGTGAGTTCATGGAAATTTTTATTTTTTGTCACAAGTTAGTGGAATATGAGACTTTGTATGAAAAAAAAATCAAAAAAAAAAATCATCATTTTCCACTAACTTGTGACAAAAAATAAAAAATTCTAGGAACTTGCCATGCCCCTCACGGAATACCTTGGGGTGTCTTCTTTCCAAAATGGGGTCACTTGTGGGGTAGTTATACTGCCCTGGCATTCTAGGGGCCCAAATGTGTGGTAAGGAGTTTGAAATCAAATTCTGAAAAAAATGACCTGTCAAATCCGAAAGGTGCTCTTTGGAATATGGGCCCCTTTGCCCACCTAGGCTGCAAAAAAGTGTCACACATCTGGTATCTCCGTACTCAGGAGAAGGTGGGGAATGTGTTTTGGGGTGTCATTTTACATATACCCATGCTGGGTGAGAGAAATATCTTGGCAAAAGACAACTTTTCCCATTTTTTTATACAAAGTTGGCATTTGACCAAGATATTTATCTCACCCAGCATGGGTATATGTAAAAAGACACCCCAAAACACATTCCTCAACTTCTCCTGAGTACGGGGATACCAGATGTGTGACACTTTTTTGCAGCCTAGGTGGGCAAAGGGGCCCACATTCCAAAGAGCACCTTTTGGATTTCATAGGTCATTTTTTACTGAATTTGATTTCAAACTCCTTACCACACATTTGGGCCCCTAGAATGCCAGGGCAGTATAACTACCCCACAAGTGACCCCATTTTGGAAAGAAGAGACCCCAAGGTATTCGCTGATAGGCATAGTGAGTTCATGGAAATTTTTATTTTTTGTCACAAGTTAGTGGAATATGAGACTTTGTATGAAAAAAAAAAAAAAAAAAAAAATCATCATTTTCCACTAACTTGTGACAAAAAATAAAAAATTCTAGGAACTTGCCATGCCCCTCACGGAATACCTTGGGGTGTCTTCTTTCCAAAATGGGGTCACTTGTGGGGTAGTTATACTGCCCTGGCATTTTCCAGGGGCCCTAATGTCTGGTAAGTAGGTAAATGACCTGTGAAATCCGAAAGGTGCTCTTTGGAATGTGGGCCCCTTTGCCCACCTAGGCTGCAAAAAAGTGTCACACATCTGGTATCTCCGTACTCAGGAGAAGGTGGGGAATGTGTTTTGGGGTGTCTTTTTACATATACCCATGCTGGGTGAGAGAAATATCTTGGCAAAAGACAACTTTTCCCATTTTTTTTATACAAAGTTGGCATTTGACCAAGATATTTATCTCACCCAGCATGGGTATATGTAAAATGACACCCCAAAACATATTCCCCAACTTCTGCTGAATACGGAGATACCACATGTGTGACACTTTTTTGCAGCCTAGGTGGGCAAAGGTGCCCAAATTCCTTTTAGGAGGGCATTTTTAGACATTTGGATACCAGACTTCTTCTCACGCTTTGGGGCCCCTAAAATGCCAGGGCAGTATAAATACCCCACATGTGACCCCATTTTGGAAAGAAGACACCCCAAGGTATTCAATGAGGGGCATGGCGAGTTCATTGAAAAAAAAAAAATTTGGCACAAGTTAGCGGAAATTGATTTTTTTGATTTTGTTCTCACAAAGTCTCCCTTTCCGCTAACTTGGGACAAAAATTTCAATCTTTCATGGACTCAATATGCCCCTCAGCGAATACCTTGGGGTGTCTTCTTTCCAAAATGGTGTTATTTGTGGGGTGTTTGTACTGCCCTGGCATTTGAGGGTCTCCGCAATCATTACATGTATGCCCAGCATTAGGAGTTTCTGCTATTCTCCTTATATTGAGCATACGGGTAATGAGATTTTTTTTTTCCGTTCAGCCTCTGGGCTGAAAAAAAAAAATGAACGGCACAGATTTCTTCATTCGCATCGATCAATGTGGATGAAAAAATCTCTGCCAAAAAAAGAAAAAGGAGGGGAAAGGCGTCTGCCAGGACATAGGAGCTCCGCCCAACATCCATACCCACTTCAGCTCGTATGCCCTGGCAAACCAGATTTCTCCATTCACATCAATCGATGTGGATGAATAAATCATTGCCGGGATTTTTTTTTTTATATATACAAAGTGTTTGCCAAAGTATATGAACACCGCCACCTCCTCAGCTCATATGCCTCGGCAAACGTATCTTTTACTGCAGAGGAGAAATCTCGTCTTGCAGCGCCGCATACACCGACTTGCGTGTAATCTGACAGCAGCGCAATGCTTCTGTCCGAATGCACATCAGTGCTGCAGCTAGTCGATCGGTTGGTCCACCTGAAAGGTAAAAAAAACAAAACAAAAAAGAAAAAACCAGGCCGCAAAGCAATAACTTTATTAACTGTTGAACAGAACATAGAAACTTTTTTTAAACTTTTTTAACTGAACGTTTAACTTTTTTACTTACCGGTATTTTTTTTTTTGTTTAGTTTTTTTTACCTTTTATAGAACAAACCTCTCCTTCCCCATGGGACAATGTGCAAAGTGCAAATCGCCCAAAGATGTGGCGAAGTACATTATGCACTTTATCCCAGGTGAAAGGAGAGGTTTGCAGCAGCTGTGAGTGAATGGGCCCTAATAGCCCTGTGTGCCTGTCCTGGTGAGATGTGATCCCTATGCTAAGTGTACCTGTGTGTGGTACTTCCGGAAACACTCTCCATAGCATAGGGCAGGGTGGTCAGCACAGTCAGGACAGAAATAGCGGGTGTCACGCCTTATTCCACTCCTGCTACAGACACGACATCTTTTTCGGGGTGACGGTTGGGTTGAGGTACCAGGAACGACACTGGGGAAATGTCGCTCGTGTAGACGGCTAACTACACTGGTGGATGGGGCCACGGAACCTCCTGGGTAAAGGAGGTTCTCGATGATCTCTTCCTGGAATTTGAGGAAGGATCCTGTTCTCCCAGCCTTACTGTAGAGAACAAAACTATTGTAGAGCGCCAATTGAATTAAATATACAGACACCTTCTTATACCAGCGTCTGGTTCTGCGGGAAACTAAATACGGAGACAACATCTGGTCATTGAAGTCCACCCCTCCCATGAGCGCATTATAGTCGTGGACACAGAGGGGCTTTTCAATGACACGGGTTGCTCGCTCAATTTGGATTGTCGTGTCTGCGTGAATGGAGGAGAGCATGTAAACGTCACGCTTGTCTCTCCATTTCACCGCGAGCAGTTCTTCGTTACACAAGGCAGCCCTCTGCCCCCTTGCAAGACGGGTGGTTACAAGCCGTTGGGGGAAGCCCACGCGACTAGTTCGCATGGTGCCACAGGCGCAAATCCGTTCTAGAAACAAATGCCTAAAGAGGGCCACACTTGTGTAGAAATTGTCCACATAAAGATGGTACCCCTTGCCGAATAAGGGTGACACCAAGTCCCAGACTGTCTTCCCACTGCTCCCCAGGTAGTCAGGGCAACCGACCGGCTCCAGGGTCTGATCTTTTCCCTCATAGATCCGAAATTTGTGGGTATAGCCTGTGGCCCTTTCACAGAGCTTATACAATTTGACCCCATACCGGGCACGCTTGCTTGGGATGTATTGAAGCCAAGGCGCCCGGTAAAATGTATTAGGGACTCGTCTACGCAGATGTTTTGCTCAGGGGTATACAAATCTGCAAATTTCAGGTTGAAATGGTCTATGAGGGGCCGAATTTTGTGGAGCCGGTCAAAAGCAGGGTGGCCTCTGGGACGGGAGGTGGTATTGTCGCTAAAATGCAGAAAACGTAGGATGGTCTCAAATCGTGTCCTGGACATAGCAGCAGAGAACATGGGCATGTGATGAATTGGGTGCGTTGACCAATATGACCGCAATTCATGCTTTTTTGTCAGGCCCATGTTGAGGAGAAGGCCCAAAAAAATTTTAAGCTCGGAAACTTGGACTGGTTTCCACCCGAAAGGCTGGGCATAATAGCTTCCCGGGTTAGCGGTTATAAATTGTGTGGCATACTGGTTGGTCTCTGCCACGACTAAGTCCAAGAGCTCCGCAGTCAAGAACAGCTCAAAAAATCCCAGGGCCGAACCGATTTGAGCCGTCTCAACCCGAACTCCAGACTGGGCGGTGAAAGGGGGAACTACTGGTGCGGCTGAAGTTGGTGACTGCCAATCAGGATTTGCCAGCACCTCAGGGACTCTAGGGGCTCTACGGGCCCGTCTTTGCGGTGGCTGCGACGGGGTAACTATTGCACGTGCCACCGTACCAGCTTCAACTGCCCTTCTGGTGCTCGCTACTTCACCAGGTTGTACGGCAGTGCTGGTACTAGGTCCAGGAAGGGCTGCGCTGCTGGTGTATGCCTCACCACGTGATCCGGCAGCGACAGCCCCACTCTGCTGCTCTTGAAGCGGATCCTGCGTAACCTGTTGTCTAGCGACATGGGGCCGGGTACGCCTGGTGCTGCCAGGGACCTCCACCTCCTCGTCCGAACTTTGGGTCAGAGAGCCACTGCTTTCCACAGGTTCATATTCTGACCCGCTAGATTCGTCAGATGAGGGTTCCCACTCCTCATCCGACTGGGTCAGAATCCTGTAGGCCTCTTCAGAAGAATACCCCCTGTTTGACATTTTGGACTACTAAATTTAGGGGTATTCCCTGAGACTACCCAAGAAAAAAAGCAAACCTGTCTTACAAAGGGGAGGCTAGCGAAGTACCGGAGGCTGCTGCGGTTGATAAAAAATATCAAAACTGATTTTTTTATCGCCGCAGTGCGTGTAAAATGAATGTGCAGTGATCAAAAAATAATAATTTTTTGTCACTGCGGTGGGGCGGGCGTGGGTGAACGCACGTGTGGGCGACCGATCAGGCCTGATCGGGCAAACACTGCGTTTTGGGTGGAGGGCGAGCTAAGGTGACACTAATACTATTATAGATCTGACCGTGATCAGTTTTGATCACTTACAGATACTATAAAAGTACAAATGCTGATTAGCGATACGCTAAACAGCGAATAAAAGTGACTGCGGTGCGGTGGGGTGGGCGCTAACTGACGCTAACTACCTAACCAAGGGGCCTAAACTATCCCTAAAACCTAACAGCCAATACCAGTGAAAAAAAAAAAGTGACAGTTTACACTGATCACTTTTTTTCCTTTCACTAGTGATTGACAGGGGCGATCAAAGGGGTGATCAAAGGGTTAATTGGGGTGCAGGTGGGTGATCTGGGGCTAAGGTGTAGTGTTTGGTGTACTCACAGTTCAGTCTGCTCCTGTGCTGGATCCAACCGACGAAAAGGACCAGCACAGGAGCAGACAAGCCATATAACAGATCATATTTACTAATATGATCTGTTATATGACTTTGGATTGGATTTTTTGAAAATCGCCAGCCTGCCAGCCAATGATCGTTGCTGGCAGGCTGGTGACGAACTTGTTCTTTGAATTTTGCCGGCCCGCGATGCGCATGCGCGGGCCGGCTTGGAGCGAAATCTCGCGTCTCGCGAGATGACGCGTATATGCGTGACTCTGCGCAGCGCTGCCACCTCCGGAACGCAATCCTGCGTTAGGCGGTCCGGAGGTGGTTAATTGTTTCATTTTATTTACATTAATATTATTGATCCCTAGGTTCTCTGTACTTATATTTATATTATCCTGATTTTATCTGTCACTGGAGCACTTATCTATTTGTTACCTGGGACCTATGAGTCCCCTTTCTCTTAAACCTGTTTCCATCAAACTATTCCAATTACGCTTCTAATCCATGTATTGAATATATTATACCTAAGACTAAGGGAGAAGCGCTACTAACCTCTTATCTCACGGACACTTACCGTCAGACTGCGCTTGTAGTCGCGCATCTTCCGATCAGTAACAGATGTTTTCACTAAATTTAGTTCCCTGTCAGCAATGCAGAGCAGGGGTTCATTCACAGCAAAAGGGGGTTCTTGTCACCCAGCAATACAACCGAGGATTTTGAGAGATTTAGGCCCTTGTCACCCAGGCACAACAGGGGTTTGTATACGTCAAATGGTAAAATCTCACCCGACAATTGAAAATAAGAATTTTTTCAATTTAGGGCTCTAAAATAGTCCTTGAAAAGGCTAGAGGGATGTAAAAGGCAGTAAAATGTGCTTAAGAGCATGGCAACTGCTCTGCAAACAAATGTGGATAGGGAAATAAAATAACTAAACATTACAAATTATTAACCTGCAACTCAGAGAAGGAGGTGGATATGCAGTCGGAGGTTGAGGAGGCAGTGAATGTGGTGTTGTAGGTGGAGGCAGCAATGGAGGAGGGGGAGGTAGCCAACAATGTTTTTTTTATTTGGGTAGGTAGCCCCCAAAATATTGGGACAAATAAAAAAATAAAAAAAAGAATCATTGCACTTGACTTGAGCACAAGAATGTATGTTTGATGGTGGTATAAATGTCTATTCTGCACAAGATACAGACAAGTCTTGTGGGATCCAAGCCTGGTTCATTTTAATGAACGTGAGCTTGTGGACAGGCGGCTGCGTCTGTCTGTAATGACGCCTCCTGCAGTGCTAAATACACGTTCAGAGAGTACACTGGCTGCAGGGCAGGCCAGCACCTCCAAGGCATACAGGGCAAGCTCTGGCCATGTGGACAATTTGGAGACCCAGAAGTTGAATGGGGCAGAACCATCAGTCAGTACGTGTAGGCGTGTGCACAGGTACTGTTCCACCATGTTGTTCAAATGCTGCCTCCTGCTAACACGCTCCATATCAACAGTTGGTGCCGGTTGTTGCGGCGAGGTGACAAAGCTTTTCCACATGTCGGCCATGCTAACTCTGCCTTCTGAGGTGCTGGCGCTGACAAACCTGTGTTGGCGACCTCTTCCTCCTCCCCTGCCTTCGCCTTGTGCTTCCCCTTTTCCCCCGGTGTCAGTTGGGAATGCTCTCAGGAGCACGTCTACCAGCATGCGCCTGTAGTCGCGCATCTTCCGATCACGCTCCAGTGAGGGAATTAAGGACGGCACACAGGTCTCGCATGGGGGCCCAGTCATTGGTGGTGAAGTGGTGCTGTTCCGCAGTGCGATTCACCCGTGCGTGCTGCAGCTGAAACTCCACTATGGCCTGCTGCTGCTTGCACAGTCTCTCCAGCATGTGCAAGGTGGAGTTCCACCTGGTGGGCACGTTGCATATGAGGCGGTGAGCGGGAAGGCCGAAGTTACGCTGTAGAGCAGACAGCCGAGCGGCGGCAGGATGAGAACGCCAGAAGCGCGCACAGGCGGCCCGCACTTTATGCAGCAGCTCAGACATGTCGGGGTAGTTGTGAATGAATTTCTGCACCACCAAATTCAGCACATGAGCCAAGCAAGGGATGTGCGTCAAACTGGCTAGTCCCAGAGCTGTTCTATACCCCGCCACAACTCCTGCGCGGTGTGGGGCCTGTCCCCCAAACACATCAGTTTCAGAACGGCCTGCTGACTTTTACCCCTGGCTATGCTGAAGTTGGTGGTGAAGGTCTGTCGCCCGCAGTCCTGGGCGTTCTCTTTACCTACTGATTCCCAGGCTCTCCGGTCAGTGGATGAGTTTTTCGGGGCTTTTGGTCTCATATATGACGACCCTGACCGAGTCGCACTGGCTGAATCAAGATTACGGAGACTCTTACAGGGAGAGCGGCCGGTAGAGGAGTATTGCTCTAAATTCCGTAGGTGGGCTACGGATACCCAATGGAAGGACCCGGCTCTCAGGAGTCAGTTCTGCTCTGGGTTATCCGAAAGGGTTAAGGATGCGTTTGCATTATATGAGACCCCCTTTTCTCTTGATGCGGTTATGTCCCTTTCTATCCGTATAGAGAGACGCCTTTGGGACAGGTTGAAAAAACCGGAGCAATTGGTAACCCCTCCCAAGCAGCAGTTAGTCTGTACGGACTTAGACGAGCCTATGCAGCTAGGAGGAACTACTCATCAGGTCCGTCCTCCTGAGGCTCGCCGTAGGTGTGGGGTTTGTTTTTTTTTGTGGGGAGAGGGGTCATTTCATTAATGTCTGTCCTTCTTTCCTCAGAAACAAAAGACCGTCGGAAAAACTACTAACCCCAGGCTGTGTGGAGGATGTCAGCCGGGGGGTATACGTTTCCTCCATACGTACATCGCAATTTGTGTTGCCAGCGGTTATTATTTTTGGTGATAAGACGGAGACTATTTCTTTCTTTCTAGACAGTGGAGCAGGGGTAAATTTGATAGATGCCCATTTTGCCCGCACTATGGGTTTGTCTCTCTGTACGTTACAGAGACCCATTCCCATATTCGCTATTGATTCTGCTCCCCTGTCTCAGAGAAACCTCACCCACATTGTTCATAATTTACACCTTCGGGTAGGGGACCACCATAACGAGATGCTTTCAGGTTATGTTCTGGAGGGGCTTCCCACTCCAGTAGTGCTGGGTCTTCCCTGGTTGGTAGCGCACAATCCAGTAGTGGACTGGCAGGTCAGGGAGATATTGGAGTGGAGTGAGCAGTGCAGAGTAAATTGCTTAAATAGCAATTGCTTAGTCGCCTCCATAACTACCATACCTACATTTATTTCGGATTTTGAGGATGTTTTTTCTGAAAAGGGTTGTCAGAAGTTACCACCTCATCGTCCTTATGATTGCCCGCTTAACCTTATTCCCGGCGCAAAATTACCCAAGACCAGGTTATATAATCTTTCGGGTCTAGAGAGACAAGCCATGAAAGATTATATCTCCGAGGGACACATCAGACCCTCTTCTTCACCCGTGGCTGCAGGGTTTTTCTTCGTTAAAAAGAAAGATGGGGGCCTGCGTCCTTGCCTAGATTTTCACGAATTAAATCGGATAACCATCCGAGACCCATACCCTCTTCCTCTCATTCCTGACCTGTTTAACCAGATTGCGGGTGCTAGGTGGTTCTCCAAACTTGATCTTAGGGGGGCCTACAATCTGATTCGTATTAAGGAGGGGGATGAGTGGAAGACAGCGTTTAACACCCCTGAGGGGCATTATGAAAATCTAGTTATGCCTTTCGGTTTGACCAATGCTCCTGCCGTCTTTCAACATTTCATTAATGACATTTTTAGTCATCTAATCGGCAGGTTTGTGGTAATATACCTAGATGATATTTTAATTTATTCGTCTGATCTGAAAACACATGAGGTGCATGTCAGACAAGTACTGCAGGTCCTACGGACGAATTAATTATATGCTAAAATTGAAAAATGTGTCTTCGCCGTTCAGGAGATACAATTCCTAGGTTATTTTTTATCTGCTTCAGGTTTCCGTATGGATCCTAGGAAGGTCCAGGCAATTTTAGATTGGGATCTTCCTGAGAACCTCAAAGCACTACAACGGTTCTTGGGCTTCGCAAATTTCTATAGGAAATTCATTAAAAATTATTCACTTATTGCAAAACCGCTTACTGACATGACTAGGAAGGGGACTGATTTTTCTAAATAGTCTGACGCCGCTAAAGTTGCTTTTTCCTCTCTAAAAGAGAGGTTTACCTCAGCACCTGTACTAGTCCAACCTGATGTCTCTCAGCCTTTTATTGTTGAAGTCGATGCGTCAGAGGTGGGAGTGGGGGCGGTGCTGTCTCAGGGTCCGTCTCCTAGCAAATGGCGTCCTTGTGCTTTCTTTTCTAAAAAACTATCTGCAGCAGAAAAGAACTACGATATTGGCAATAGGGAACTATTAGCTATTAAACTTGCGTTTGAGGAGTGGCGTCACTTCTTAGAGGGGGCAGTCCACCCCGTCACTGTGATTACGGACCACAAAAATCTTCTGTACCTCGAATCAGCTAAACGTCTCACCCCTAGACTGGCTAGGTGGTCTCTATTTTTTACCAGGTTTAACTTTGTGATTACCTATCGTCCTGGGGCAAAGAACACCAAGGCTGATGCACTATCTTGTTGTTTCCCTGGAGGGGGTAATGTGAGTGATCCGGTGCCCATTCTTTAAAGAGGAGAGGTTGTTTCTGCGGTACACTCTGTTTTGGAGGGGAAGGTGTTAGAGGCCCAGGGGGACGCCCCGGTCTCTTGCCCCTCAGAGAAATTGTTTGTACCGTTGAACCTACGTTTCGAATTATTAAAGGAACATCATAGTTCGGCACTTGCAGGGCACCCGGGTAGTAAAGCAACCTTGGAGCTATTGTCTCGTAGTTTTTGGTGGCCAAGGTTGCGTCAGGATGTATTGGATTTTGTGTCTTCTTGTTCTACCTGTGCGCGCGCAAAAGTTTCACATACACGTCCTGCAGGGTCTCTATTACCACTCGTCATTCCCAATAGACCGTGGACACATCTGTCAATGGATTTTATCACTGACTTACCTTTGTCTGTGGGTAAAACAGTTATTTTGGTAGTAGTGGACAGGTTTAGCAAAATGGTACACTTCATTGCGTTACCCGCACTACCTAATGCTAAGACTCTTGCTCAGGTATTCGTTAGTGAAATCGTGAAGCTTCACAGGGTCCCATCCGATGTTGTTTCGGATCGGGGTACCCAGTTTATTTCTAAATTTTGGAAAGCTTTTTGTTCCCGTTTGGGGGTACACTTGTCCTTTTCCTCAGCTTTCCATCCTCAGTCGAATGGACAGACTGAGCGTACCAACCAAAACCTTGAGACATATCTAAGATGTTTTGTGTCTGAAAACCAAGAGTTGTGGTCATCATATTTACCGTTAGCTGAGTTTGCCATAAATAATCGTCGTCAGGAATCCACTGGCAAGTCACCATTTCTTGGTGCATATGGTTTTCATCCCCAATTCTGTACTTTCAAAGAGGGGGGGGTCTTCTGGGGTTCCCGAAGAGGAACGGTTTTCGTCATCTCTTTCATCGGTATGGCAGAAGGTGCAAGCTAACTTGAAAAATATGGGAGGTAAATACAAATGCATGGCTGATAAGAGACGGTCGCCAGGTCCGGACCTAGGAGTGAATGACTATGTGTGGTTGTCTACTAGGAATATAAAATTGAAGGTTCCCTCTTGGAAACTGGGTCCTAGGTTTATTGGCCCTTACAAAATTGTAGCCATCATCAACCCCGTGGCTTTTCGCCTTGAGTTACCTCAGACTTTTAAAATTCATAATGTTTTTCATAAGTCGTTACTCAAAAAATATGTTCCACCTCTAGAACCGTCACCGCTGCCACCCCCTCCTGTTGTCGTGGATGGTAATCTAGAATTTCAGATATCCAAAATTGTTAATTCTCGTCGGGTCCGCCGCTCTCTTCAATATCTGGTGCATTGGAGAGGTTACGGTCCCGAGGAAAGAATGTGGGTTCCTGCGTCTGAGGTAAACGCCGACAGGCTAGTTCGGGTTTTTCATGCCTCTCATGCTGAGAGACCTGGTCCTGAGTGTCCGGAGGCCCCTCGTAGAGAGGGGGGTACTGTCACGAGGGTATCGAGAACCATGCCTGACTCTGTTATACCCGGGGTCAGTAAGTCGCAGCGGTTAGCTGCACGCTCTATTTAAGATAGGGCTGTTTTCCTTATGGTAGCTTTCTGGGTTTGGTTTGCAAACCCTTTTGGCTCACTCAGGGATCCATAGCTCCTTCTCCTCAGCTGTTCCTTGTCCAGCACTCCCAAACCTCCTTATATTCCTCTCTCACACTTCTCTGGTTGCCAGAGATAGAACTTCCTGCCTGGACATCTATTCTGACCTTCTGGAGCTGTGTTGCTGCGTTCTCTGGTAGTTGGTCCAGAACGCTACCCTCCGGATCCCTGTTGGACCTTTGTGGTCTATTGTGATCGCCCACCTGGGTGTATGTGTTTGTCTGTTTTGTCTGTCCTCTCCCTGGTGTTTCCCTCTTAGTGACAGTGGTGCGGACTAGCGATCCCACCGGCCCGTTCACTATCTAGGGCTCATTTTAGGGAAAGCCAGCGTTTAGGCACGTGATCGCCGCACGGGTGAGGAACCCGTCTAGGGATGTCAGGGCAGTCAGGTGCCAGCCGCAAGGTGAGTTAGGGGTCACCACCTTTCCCTCTCCCTTGGGCAGGGCTTTCCCTTTTATCCTCCCTGTGCGTGACGTCGGTCATTACACAGGGCTAGTGATCGCGGGTGGGTAGGGGGTACTTCCTCTTCCTATCCAGCGTTTGGGATATCGAGAGCTGAACGCTTCTGTGGGACATTGTGGAGATGCTTGGTGACCCAGGTGGCACTGTCACTTTAGAGGTGGAGGAAGAGGCCGCGACTGCAGCAGAAGAGGAAGCAGGAGGAGCCAGAGACCTTTCTTGGTTTTTGAGTTGTCTACTCTACTGCTGCTCATACTTTTCACTTAAATGCCTGGTCATGCAGGTTGTGCTCAGGTTGAGAACGTTTATGCCTCGCTCCAGGCTCTGATTGCACAGCGTGCAAACCACTTGTGTCTTGTCGTCAGCACATTGTCTGAAGAACTGCCACACCAGGGAACTCCTTGGAGCTGGCTTTGGTGTGCTCGGTCCCTTGCTGCGGTGGGCAGTAGGAGGCGTACTGTCTAAAGGACGGCCACTCTGCTTTTGCACCCTGCTCCCTCTTCTGCTGTGCTGGTGGCTCTGTGCGACCACCACCTCTTCCTCCAAACTACATAGGTCACTCGCATGACCTTGATTCCATGTGGGGTCGAGGACCTCATCGTCCTCCACATCACTTTCCATCCAGTCTTCACCCCTGACTTCCTTGTCGGTCTGCAAACTTTCGAAAGCCCCAGTAGTTGGCACCTGTGTTTCGTCATCATCCGAGACGTGCTGCGATGGTCCTTCCATGTACTCATCTTGAAAAATAAGTGGTTGGGCATCGGTGCACTTAATCTCTTCCACTTCTGGGGCAGGGCTAGGTGGATGGCCCTGGGAAACCCTGCTAACAGAGTCATCAAAAAGCAGAAGAGACTGCTGCATGACTTGGGGCTCAGACTGCTTGGCTGATTTGCAAGGGGGTGAGGTGAAAGACTGATGGACATCGGCTGCAGGTGCCAACTGTGGTCTTTCAGCAGGAGACTGGGTGGGAGACAATGTGAAGGATCTGGATCCACTGTCAGCAACCCAATCTACTATCGCCTATACTTGTTCAGGCCTCACCATAGAGCAGCATTAGGCCCGACTAAATACTGCTGCAGTTTTTGTCGCCTACTCGCACCTGAGGAAGGGGTTTCACTTGTGCGTGTAGCTGGCACAGATCGACCACGTCCTCTCCCTGCTACAGGAGCTCCACCAGCAGCAGCACGACCTGGGCCACGTCCCTTATTTGACGCTCTCCTCATATTTCTCAAATTTAGGATCTTGCCCTAAATGGGTGTTAAATTAATAGTAGAATAGAACGACGTATGTAAAGGGTGTATCTCACACAGTCTGAACCAATTTAGGCCTAAATTAAATATTTCTTTGCGCAAAATGGCTGTATTTCGAATCCCTGAAACAAACCCCTGTATGTAGAGGGGGTATCTCACACGGTCTGAACCAGTGTAGGCCTGAAGTAAATATATCTTTGCACAAAATGGCTGTATTTCAAATTGCTGTATTTCAAATCCCTGATTTAAACCCCTGTATCTCACAGGGCCTGAACCAGTGTAGGCCTGAATTCAATATTTGTGCACCAAATGGCGGTATTTAATATCTCTGAATGTAACCCAAATGTATTAAGAGTGTATCTCACAAAGGCTGCATCAAAGGCTGCCAACTAAATTTTTGGTGCCCAAACGAGTGTTTGTTTAACAACTGAATTTTACAGCAGTATATAAGCCTGTAATTTCACACGTGCTGATGCTGCAAGGCGTGAAAATAGTGTTTTTTGTCAAAAAAGTGTGTTTTTTTAAACACCAGAAAATGATGGGTATATTTCTACTTTAAATTGCACACTGACTCATCCAGATGTTGTAGATTGCCAAAAAAGTCTTTTTTTGGTAACAGAATATGAAAGCATATTAAACTTGAATTTAACATTTGCAGATCTGGAAAATACTGTTTTTTGAAAAAAAAAATAGTGTGTTTTTAAAACCCCAGAAAATGATGGGTGTATTTCTACCTTAAATTGCACACTGACTAATCCAGATGCTGTAGTTTGCAAAAAAAAATGGTGATTTGCAATGTCCCCAAAGCTCAGATGCAGTGCTGGTGCACTGAGCTTGCATAAAATGGCCGCCGCCGCCACCCACCTAACGAACAGAATTATAAAATTATTATTTTTTTTGGTCAATGGCCTCAGGCCAGGGTAAAACGATTGTGTCCTGCATCCACACAACTATTTCTAGGTAGATCGCTGAATTAGATTCTCTCCTATTCTCTCCCTGAAATCACAAGTCCAGCAGCATCCTCTCCCTACACTTGTAACAGCAGAGTGACTTGCAGCGCTACGTGACTCAAGCTTATATAGAGCCTGGGTCACATGCTGCTCTGGCCAATCACAGCCATGCCATTAGTAGGCATGGCTGTGATGGCCTCTTGGGGCAAGTAGTAGCCTTTCAAAAAGCTCCGAACACCGAACCCGAACTTTTACGGAAATGTTTCGGGTTCGGGTCCGGGGTCCAAAAATCCTAAAGTTCGCTCCACCCTACTCTTGACACATTTATCTCTGGTTCTTTATTCACTTTAATCAATGCCATTGTGCCTACTAGTTCAACTCTACTTGACATTTTTATTTATTTTTTCAGCCACCACTTTATTCAATATTTGAAAAGAAATATAGAGTCCTTTTAACAGGCATAACTAATTGCAAATTTTCAACTCTACTAGTTGAAGAGCAGGACAATTTAAAGGGTTTTCCAGGAGTATAATATTGATCTTCAGAGTAGATCATCAATATCTGATCATTGGGGGTAAAACTCCTGGCACACCTGCCAATCAGCTGTCTAAAGAGGCTCTACTCTTCCTAGGCAGGCAGTGTCGCATTCATCGGTCGTATGGCATATGTGCAGCTCGATACCATTCAAGTGAATGAGCTGGGCTGCAATATCAAGCACAGCCACTATGCTGTGATAAGGGCTCATTGGAGTGCTGCAGTCTCTTCAAACAGCTAATCAGAAGGGTGCCAGGAGTTGGACATCCATCGATCAGAGGACAGGTCCTCTATGAAAACTCCTTTAACGTGTTAAAAACTGGGTATAACTAGATCTCGAATCATTTTTAGACTCTACTTCTAATGACAACTTAATACTATTGGACTTTTTTTTACAAGGAGTTACATTTAGCAACATAAATTACAGATTGCTGAACTGTTTCTACATTACCATGACAGCAAGTAGATATGCCAGCAATAGTTATCCAAACACAAGTTTTTTTGGGGAGTTTTTTTTTTGTGCTACAACAGTTTGCTAAATTATAACAGACAAATCTTGTAAAATCCCCCTATTCATATTTACATTTTAAGGAGACGTTTGAGTTTTATCTCCCTTATTCTTTTCACATTTGGTTTCTAGTTTATACTGCGAGGACATGAAAACATTTTTATTCCTGTTTACGGAAAGGTCAGCATGTGCTGTGTTAAAGAAAATGTGGTAAATAAATGGCTGTTCGACCATAAACGACAGGTGGTATTTGAATCACTCTTGTTTTGTAATTTTGAAGCTACTTTAAATGTATTAGCTCTGCCAGAAACAAACAAATCACAAGCAAACTTACTGTCTGCATGAACATAGCTACATTAATTGTTGTCTAGAAATGGCAGCATGACATTATTTCAGTAAGACACCAAAAGACATTAAAAGAAATGTTATCTAGCAGGAGGGCATTTTTCTAAAGTTCCTATGGTGAATCATTATGCTCACTTTGTACAGGCTAAATGTGTTACTTGGAAGTTATTTATATTAAGCAAAGTTTCTCCTGACATTGCTATGATACAAAGAGTCCAAACATTATCTTAGGCCAGACACAAAATGTCCAAACTAAGTAGAAACAGAATACCACGTGCTTTGAAAATGTTTCATGTAGGACTATTAAAAAATAAAAATAAAAAAGCTAAAAAACTTTGCTCAAAGTACAAAGTTATATATTTCTAGAAGGTTACAGTGTTAACCTTCATATAAAAGAGAGGACAGAATAAACTTCAGCCTTAGTAAGGTTACATTCTATTAGCTTGTAGATGTAAAGTGGGCAGCAAGAAAAACTACAGTATAATCAGTAAGGATGAACAAACCAGTTCAGACTAAACCGAGTTTTGTCCGAACTTTACTTTTTTTCGGATGGCAGACAAACACAAATCTTTCAGACGAATCCACTAAAACAACGCATATTTTAGTGCATATGTCGGTGGGAAAAAAGCACTAGGGAGGAAGATGAAGGGTTCTTACATGACCCTGAGAGGAATTGGAGGGAGGGCTTGCCCTGAATGGCTCCCAGGCTGACAGACAGCCTGGATGAGTCAACCAGTGCTGCAGTGGGCAGGGAGGTGCCCGAGCAGAACGCCATTCTATGCTGGGCTCTGAATGAGGGCGGTTGCGTCTTACAGTGTCTGCCAGGAAATCAATCTCAGGAAGTCAAGGAGAGTCAGACATCAATCAGGGACAGTCAGAAATCAAGCAAGCTTATTGCCAAGCAGAGTAAAGGGAAAGGCTAGCATTACAAAGAAGAATTGTGTGTGTTGTGTGGAATATGAACAAGCAGGGCAGCTGATAGCCAGGGAGAGAGAAGACAGGAGCTGTGACTGGTTATGCTTGCTATCAGAAGTGTAGATCCTACAGTGCAGCTGTCCTCAAAAGCAGCTACAGACAAGCAAATACTTAATTTTTTTCCCCCCATTGTCACAGAAATCCTTTTTTTATGGAAATCTGTTTAATTAAGCAGCATACACGCTAGATTGCTCCAGCAACACCCATGGGGTGGCAGCAATCTATCTTTGTGTGATAAGTTGAAATGTAGCATCAAGCCTCATTCGTTTGCTAACGCATTTTCAGTTTCCACATGGTTATTTTTTTATTTTTTTTGAGGGGGTGCTTTTAATTTAATTCAGCAGCATATATACATGACTACTGCAACAATAACCGCAGTGTGGCAGCAATATACCTGTGTGTTGAAATTGAGCATCATGCCTCAGTCACCTGTAATTAAACCAGCATATATATGTGATTACTATAAGACACAAGGTAGTGCAGCAATCTACCTGTGAGTGATAATGAGAAATTGAGCGGCAGGCCTCAAATGTCAATTTCCGTGAATTCTATTTTCAAATGGTTGAAATTTAAAGGTTTTTTGAGACTTGTTCAATTTAATTAAACCAGTATATAGGTGATCAACACCAATACATAGGTCATCAGCACACAAAAGTATCTGAGGAATAACAAATGTATGCCTAAATTAGTTTCCCTTTATTTCTGTATTCACAAACACGTTTCCAATCAATTTTTTTTTAATTTTTTTGTATGGGGACTGATTATATTCAAACTAGCAGCATATATACATAATTTCTACATCAATAGACAGGGTAGCACACAAAAATATGTGGGAGTGATAATGAATTTAAGCTCAAATCTGTTTCCCTATTTCACATGTTTTCAATCTTTTTTTTTTTTTTTTTTTCGGGGGTTGTTGAGTATATTCAAACTAGCAGCATATATAGATGTTTACTATACCAAGACACAGGGTAGTGCACAACATAACTGAGAGGCCCAAAAATTTCTGGCTATGGTAGGCTTCCAAACGAAAGACCCAGAGCCAGAATGTGGATAGTAGCAGCACTATCTGGCCAGAAGTAGTGGTAATAGTAGTAGTAGTGGGCCGCAGTTGTCCCTGATGGTTTCGGAAAGGTGCAACATTATAGTTGAGAAGAAAGAGGATGAGATTGTGGATTGGATGGCTCACTACACTCAGTCACAGCAGGATGATATGGAGGTGACTTGGAGGTGAGTCCGACACTGTGCCTTGGAGCCAGGGATCACAGCGTTCCTCCTACTCCTCCTCTATGCAGCCCCAAAGAAGTCTTTCAGTGGAGTCCTCCTAGTCTTCACTGCCCCTTTCTATAGGGGTGCCTTCCTTTTTTCTAAGAAGTGACAAGAAAACCCCACCAAGCTCTATGGCAGATAGTCAAGAGAGTCTCCCTGTTGATGAATTGTGTGTCATCAGTCAGCATTTTTGAGGTAGAGGAGGAGGCTGCAGACCCCAGGCATAGCTGTGTTGGTGGTGGTTGCAGTAATGTCTCCCATAGCTGTACTATTGGCATTTGGTGCAGTTGGTGCAGAGCAGGGGAGGGGGACCAAAGAACCCACCATGATATCCCACAGTCTGAA
Source organism: Bufo bufo (assembly GCF_905171765.1). Classification (NCBI taxonomy): domain Eukaryota; kingdom Metazoa; phylum Chordata; class Amphibia; order Anura; family Bufonidae; genus Bufo; species Bufo bufo. The sequence continues at coordinate 448,914,620 of NC_053389.1, read as the reverse complement.
AGAAGCAAAAGGGAGGGTGGACAGGACCTGGGAGCCGGATCAGGGTGCTGAGGAGGAGGCAACATCAGAGGTGGAGGGTAATGGCAGCAGCAATAAAGAGCAGAGGCCACATACCTCCCAAAGAACGACCATGGCCATGCCTGCTTTGGGATCTGGTGGTGCCACTGATGCTGTGAGCTGTTTGGGCCCCAAAACATGCCAGAGGTAAGCTAAGCTTGACTGCCTCTATTGCTGCTGAATGAGTATCTCTCGTCTGGCATTTTTTCTTCACACTGCTGGAAGACGTAAGCATTGCCTTGTGCAAGAGCAATATAAGACATCGGCAGGCAAACACAAACATGGGCACAACAGCTTTATTGAACCACGTGAAGTGGTATCACACCATTCCATGAGCAAATAGAGGTGACAGCCAGCGTAGCAGGAGTTTCCTCCATCTTTCGGTCAATCTTCCATCCACGAGTAGTGTGGTGTCTTTCATATCATCATCATCCCTTTCTGCTTCTCACACTCAAACTCTTCCTCCTCTGCTCTTTTGTCAGCCATCAATAACGGAATGGGTGCACAGGAAACAACTCTATGTGCCCAGCAATCCGTCGGTGCGCAATCTTAATTCCCACCTGGCCAAGTTGGTGGTGGTACAGTAGCTACTGTGTCATTTAGGCATCTTGCTGTCCGACCTATAGCTGTTGGGGACACACACAAGGAATCTAATATGGAGAAGGATGAAGATGAGGAACATGAGCATAAGGAGCTGCCACTGCAAGAGGAGGAGGAGTCGGAGGTGGAGGTGCAAGAGGACGATGAGGATGGCACCGGCCAAGACAGCCAATCGTCTCGGGGGGGATGGAGCTGGAAAATAAGTGGCTCCTCAGGCACAATGGCCATAATGGCCAACTCTATGGTGGCTTGCTTATGCAGTGACAGGAGTAACATTGACATCAAACAGTCTGATGATTACTGGATAGCCATGCTTTTATACCCTCGCTAACAAGGCAAAATGATGTAATGTTTTCTTCTGGCAGAAAGGGAGGACAAATTACATTACTACCAGGAAGCACTGTGTATGCAGTTTGCTACAGCTTACAGCGAGTAGACGCCTGCCTCCAGTGTGTCTGAAAGGGAACCCCCCCCCCGCAGAGTCACTTCCCTCCCACAGCCACCATCAGCAGAAGCCGCAGAAGACATTTCAGTATCCTCAACATGATGGAGCAGTTTTTCCATGTGCCAGTGAACAAACCGACAGCTGTCATCCTAACGCTCAGGTTCAGGCCTACCAAAAACTATAAAAAGATCTTTATTAAATATACAATATTAAAAATGACCAAGTAACCCCAATTAAGAAAATGGAAAATCAACCCAGGGTCAGACCAAAACCGTCATATTGGTATAGATAAATAACAATGACAACAGTAACTACTAATGGCACTCTAACTAAATAAGGATAAGTGAAAAAATCAATACTAAGAATAAATACCATACCGGGATGGAGCAGCGTATAAGGTTCAACTCCCATGCCTTGAAGCGTGTTTCGCGTGTAATTGCTTCGTCAGGTGGATCCTGACACACCAAAAAGTGCATCGAGGAAAAGGGGCTGGACCTTATATTCCACTCCATCCTGATATGGCATTTATTCATAGTATTGCTTTTTTCACTGATCCTTATTCAGGGGTAGGCTTTAGCATTGATATATTATTGGTCATTTCTGGTCACGGTTATGCAAGTGTTATGTAGTGAATTTACTTTTTTAGTTACAGTGTCATTATTAGTTACATTTGTCATTGCTATTTATCCATACTAATTGAGCGGTTTTGGTCCGACCCCTGGTTTGTTTTCCATTTCCTTATTAATTGGAGTTACTTAGTAATTTTTTATATTGTATATTTAATAAAGATCTTTTTATGGGCAAAATGATATTGGCTTAGTTGCTTATTGTATCAGGTTGGTGATTAATTGTTGTAGCTAAGCCTCTTCTGGTGAAGTTAATTACAGGACTTTATGCAATGATATTTACCAAAACTCTGTTTCATACCCAGTTCCATGACCCCATGGATTTCTGTGCAGGCAGACTGGAATATTGGTCCAAACTGGCACAGCAAACTCTCTATCTTCGTTTTTGCCATGCCTCCAGTGTCAGAGGGTTTTCAGCGCAGTGGGGGGCATGGTAACAACCAAACAGACCAGGTTGTCCTTCTCCAGTGTCCAAAACATCACGTTTGTCAAAGTGAACAAAGCCTGGACTGATTCCAATGTGTAGACCTCGCCCACCTCGCCTTGCTGGAGGTGCCCATCTTGCCACTGTTGCTCTCTATCTGCCTATTATCACATTCTCTACTGCTGCTGCTGTGTTCTGTATCAGTCTACTAATGCCTCTTAGGGCTCTTTCACACCTGCGTTCTTGTCTTCCGGCATAGAGTTCCGTCGTCGGGGCTCTATGCCGGAAGAATCCTGAATGGAGTGAAATCCGTTCAGGATGCATCAGGATGTCTTCAGTTCCGGAACGGAACGTTTTTTGGCCGGAGAAAATACCGCAGCATGCTGCGCTTTTTGCTCCGGCCAAAAATCCGGAACACTTGCCGCAATGCCGGATCCGGAATTAATGCCCATTGAAAGGCATTGATCCGGATCCGGCCTTAAGCTAAACGTCGTTTCGGCGCATTGCCGGAGCCGACATTTAGCTTTTTCTGAATGGTTACTATGGCTGCCGGGACGCTAAAGTCCTGGCAGCCATGGTAAAGTGTAGCGGGGAGCGGGGGAGCAGCATACTTACCGTCCGTGCGGCTCCCCGGGCGCTCCAGAGTGACGTCAGGGCGCCCCAAGCGCATGGATCATGTGATCGCATTGGACACGTCATCCATGCGCATGGGGCGCTCTGACGTCACTCTGGAGCGCCCCGGGAGCTGCACGGACTGTAAGTATACCGCTCCCCCGATCCCCGCTCCTACTATGGCAACCAGGACTTTAATAGCGTCCTGGGTGCCATAGTAACACTGAAAGCATTTTGAAGACGGTTCCGTCTTCAAATGCTTTCAGTACACTTGCGTTTTTCCGGATCCGGAGTGTAATTCCGGCAAGTGGAGTACATGCCGGATCCGGACAACGCAAGTGTGAAAGAGCCCTTAATCATCAGTTTACGTGTATCCATTTTCCTTATGGTTGAAATTAGAGATGGGACGGGGGATTCATCGAATCCACGAATCCCTCGAATCTTGCTGGATTTGTGGGATTCGTGGACTCGAATCCCGACGTAATTTACCTGATACGAATCCGGTGGGAGGGACTGGGAGGAGGAGCTGGGGGCCGGTCCGTTCACTGTGCTCCGGCCCCTCTGCTCCAGTACAGTTATAAAATGTGTATTCTATTAATAATGATTCATGCTGCCCCCTCTGTCTGTAGTACATTCAATATATCCGACTTACAGGGCTACTGACATCGTAATGCAGGCCGGCCGGGCAGACGAGCGGCAGAGTGACTGACTGACGTCACCTGCCTGCGCCGCCTGCTTCATTCATAAAGCAGGCGGCGCAGGCAGGTGATGTCAGTCAGTCACTCTGTCGCTCGTCTGCCCAGCCGGCCTGCATTACGATGTCAGTAGCCCTGTAAGTTGGATATATTGAATGTACTACAGACAGAGGGGGCAGCATGAATCATTCATTATTAATTAAATAAATTACACACTTTATAACTGTACTGGAGCGGCAATGGGGGGTCTGTGGATTACACTGTTAAGGGTTGGGGGGTCTGTGGATGGTACTGTTATGGGGTGGGGGGTCTGTGGATGGCACTGTTATGGGGTGGGGGGGTCTGTGGATGGCACTGTTATGGGGTGTGGATGGCACTGTTATGGGGTGGGGGGGTCTGTGGATGGCACTGTTATGGGGTGGGGGGGTCTGTGGATGGCACTGTTATGGGGTGAGGGGTCTGTGGATGGCACTGTTATGGGGTAGGGGGGTCTGTGGATGGCACTGTTATGGGGTAGGGGAGTCTGTGGATGGCACTGTTATGGTGTGGGGGGTCTGTGGATGGCACTGTTATGGGGTGGGGGGTCTGTGGATGGCACTGTTATGGGGTGGGGGTCTGTGGATGGCACTGTTATGGGGTGGGGGGGTCTGTGGATGGCACTGTTATGGGGTGGGGGGGTCTGTGGATGGCACAGTTATAGGATGGGGGGTCTGTGGATGGCACTGTTATAGGATGGGGGATCTGTGGATGCCAGGGGGAGAGGTGAGAGGCACTATGATACTGGCACATTGGGGGGGGAGGCACTATGATACTGGCACATTATGGGGGGAGATGGCACTATAATACTGGCACATTGGGGGGGAGATGGCACTATGATACCGGCACATGGGGGGGAGGAGAGAGGGACTCCGCACTTGATACTGGCACATGATTAGGGGGGCATCTATGGGGACACTTACTGGCACATTATTGAGTGGCACTGTGGGGCCACTTGTTATTGGCACATTATTGGGGGGCACTATGGGGGCATCTACTGAGGCCACAAAGAAGGGGTATTTTATATGGGGGGCTCTGTGTGGTACTAGTATTATCAGGGGTATTATCTGTTTCTGCAGTATAGTATTGGGGAGCACAGCGGCACAGTATTGGGGGTGTTAGGATGATTTGTCCAGAAGATGGGAGGATGATGGAAAAGTAGTAAACTAAGATTTTTTTTTGTCAAACTGCAAAGACGAAAAATGGTGTCTGGTCTGAAGGTCTGAAAGGAGAAGATGAGGAAAGAGAACATCTACATCAAAGGAGACGTCACTGGATGTAAGAGGTATTACGCTGTATTACCCTGTATGCTCTGTAGTGATAGGAGCAGGGTTCATAGCAGGGGTCATCGCGGTCATATAGGGTGCGACCGTGACTGGGAGGTGGAGGTTCAGACAAACTGACGCGGTCTGACTTTGTTTCTTACACCGTGCGTTCACACAATTATGTACAGGATTCGTAGGATTCGAGATTCGAAAGAGTCGATATATTCGAGAACCTTTTCGGATTCGGATTCGAAAAAAATTGGATTCGTCCCACCTCTAGTTGAAATTTTAAAATTTTGCTCACAGATAAAAAATAAAAAAAAATAAAACATTTTGGGGGAGGGGGGTGGTTAACTTTCTTTAAGACGCAACAGAAATGTACATGATTACAGACTCCATACCAATTTCTCACCGATCAGGCAATGCTGCGGCCAGCACCATGTCACTAATGCCTGAGGGACAGTTTCTGTGTACTCACTTTTGACATAGTTGAAATCTATTTTTTTTTTTTTTTGTGTGTGGGTTAAATTTCATGAGGTGGCATATGTACATGATTACTGTATTAATACATACATTTTCTCACTGTTGAATGTGATCAATAGACCTCTTCTTGCTGCCGGCTCCCCATTTTGCTGTCTTTCTGCCTACCTACCTTCACGTTGTGTACGGCTGCTGTATGCTAGAATCTGCATCATGCCACTTATGCCACTTTCCAACCATCACGTTCTGTACAGCTGCTGCTGCAGTCTGCGTAATGCCACTTGCCAACCAACCCCAAAGCCACTTTTTTATTTATAAATTTTTTCCCATAAGCCCGTGTGTGTTTAAACATCCTTTGCCCCCGATAAGGGACAATTCTTGGAAGCTTTGGAATATGAAAAAGCATGAGACATATGCAGGTGGGGTGTCTTTTTAAATACACTGCATGATAACAGTCTATTGTGCGTTTACCCATAGTTATGTATGTCAATGTCACTCAGACATCATTTGCTATTGCTATTTTACATGCTGGAAAAAAGACATTACACCTTATAATTGTAGCTTGGCAAATCTGATTCACTACCTAATGATGCTTATAATAATCCATCTCAAAAGTAAGCAGTAACACCTTGCATATGATATTAACAAGCCAAATAGTCTGCTGCTTGTATACAATATTTTTTTCATGCACTTGGAAAGGAATGATTTCCTAACTATTTAGAACACCATTTGTAACCTTGTAATCTTAACCAACTAGAAAATACTTTAACCCTTTGGCTACTGGAGGTTTTTTTCATTTTTGCGTTTTCATTTTTCTTCCCTATTTTCCTATTCTGGTCACATAGCTATATAAGGGCTTATTTTTTGTGGGACAAGTTTTACTTTCTAATACCACCATTAATTATGGCATCAAATGTAGTGGAAAGCGGGAAAAAAATTCCAAATGGGGTAGAATTGGGAAACAAAACGCAATCCCTCCACCGTTTTAAGGGTTTTGGTACCACAGCGTTTTGTTTATGGCAAAACTGACCCATGCCCTTCATTCTCTAGGTCAGTACGATTATAACGATACCCCATATATATAGTTTTTTAATGTGTAAATAGTGTAAAACTAAATTTCAAATTTGAGACATTTTTTTTTTACATCACTCTATTCTGACCCTCATAACTTTTTTATACTTATGTCTACTGAGCAAATTTTTTGCAGGACAATTCATAGTTTTTATTGATACCATTTTGGAGTGTGCATGACTTTTGGATCACTTTTTATTGAATTTTTTTGGGTAAGAGAAGCAATAAAAAAATGGCAAATCGCCCATTTTGTTCCTCTTTTCCGTTACGCCATTTTCCATATTGGATTTTTTTATTTATTTATTTTAATATTATGGGCGTTTTTGGTTGCGGTGATAGCCAGGATGAGATTTATTGTTGTTTAGTTTTTTTTTATTATATGGAAAGGGGGGTGATTTAAACTTTTATATTTTTTTTATTTTTTTATATATTTTTTTACTTTTTTTATATTGTATCATAATTTTAAGGCTCATAAATGACCTTATAAATTATGTTTTGTAATTTTTCATTTTGACCTATAATGGATTTCGAAAATTACAATTTCTTTGCATTTTGCTAATTTCTTATGTTGGCCTGCCATCTATGTATGCAGCATTAATGCTCTGAATTTCTTCATATAGACTCAGCACATTCAGCGCATGTACTGAAGTCACGATTGGCTGCATGGGGCTTCAGTATGCATTCAGTGTGCATTCAGGTGCCGTGATCTCACTTGATCACGGCATCTAAAGCATTTAATTACCGCGATCAGCATTATTGCTGGTTGCGGTAATTAGCCACAGGTCTCTACTGTTTGAAACAGCAGAGACTTTCCGGCCATGACGCCTGTTGCATGTGTGAGCGGGCGTCATGCTTGCACAGCGCTACCAGCGCCGTAGATGTACGGCACTGGTAGCAAAAGGGTTAAAAAATAGACAATATTTGCACTAAATGGATGTTTAAATTAAAATGTACAATGTCATGGTAATAGCATAAAGAATATTATTTTAAGGCACCCCTGGGTTAAAATATATCAACCATTTATGACTGAGACCTGAGTTTGCTGGGGTTAGGGAAACATCTAAGTGGTTACAGAAACAGTGTAGGACAGCGATCTATTCATTTTCTGTATCTCCCAAGTTACGGAAACAGTGTTAGTCACTGTGCCACCTGTTTACACGGCTTGCAGTCACTTCTGTGGGTGTTAAACTGTAACTTTCCATTTATTTTTAATATAGTGTAGGGGCAGGGATGTTAAAATTTTTGCAATATACTTCATTAGGGAAAGATGTTTCTTTGTACTAGAAAAGAGAATATAAAGAGTCTTTATAGCAAAGCTCTGAGTGTTAAAGAAAGTCTGTCTTCAGTTCCACTGAGCACAAAAGATTCCTATGTGTAACATACAGAGTCTTTCAGCCTGCCTTTTGTCGCTACCCCAGTCGCTGACTATGTATATGTGTCCTAACTCATTGCCCATCAACCTGCCTGACATGTTACACACAGGCATCTTCAGTGCTCAGTGTAAAGCTGAAGACTGAAGGCAGACTCTCCTTAGCAACACTCATTTAGGACATTGCTAAGAAGACAGCATGTTTTCTTGTACAATGAAACATCTTTCCCTAATAAAGTATATTACAAAACTGTTTAACACCACTGTATCTACACTATATTAAAAATAAACTGAAACAACAGTTGCACTTTAAGTAACACTTTAAGTAATAGTAGCGGAGACCATTTTGTTGTTTTCATTGCTTGACATCTCCGTCTACCGCATATAAATGGGATTCTTATCTCAGCCATGAATGGCATGATAGGATAAGGATGCCCATTTAAGCCATGTGCAATGCCTAAGGGGTCGAGCATGACATAGAGATGCACTCTTTGTTGTTCTTTGAATACTTATGTCATGCATCACCATCTCAGCCCCTGGACTAGGAATTGCACTTTGCATAACTTTTGTCTATAATGTCTCTATGCTATGATTAAAACTGACAATCCTGAATTACTTGGGGGGCTTAAACAGAGTCTGTCAGAGATTTTGACCATGATAAACTGCTGACAGCTCTGGGTAGGAACTGGGGAGAGAAGTTCAAACTTATGTTCTATGGGGCTTTAATCAAGAATAGTGGGAATATATAAAGTCTCATTCTGTGAAATTTTTCTTTTGCAAGTGTTCTTGGTGGGTTTTCACTATAAAATGCTCTGCACTTTCTGCATTGAGGTCCTTCATAGCCTCCCAATTCTGTGACAGAATTACTGGTCTCCTGCTTGGAGGCTAAAATTGTCATTTATAGCAGAGGGGAAGGACTGTGGAGCAGCTCAATGCAAAGAGCACATCCTAGTTTAAACCTGGCCAAGGCTCTTACAAGAGCAGGTTTTATCAGAATGTAGCTTCATATTTTTACTTTTGTTGATGAGAAAGAACCATAAAAGGTACACCTAGTGATATCAGTAGTTTTGTATGGTAAAAAGTGATGACAAACGCTTATCAAAAATTGTATAACTTGCCTGTATGAATAAAAGTAATAGATATTACAAATATAGTACTTCTGTAATTTATGTGTTAGAGTTTTGTTAACAACTTATTAAGAAAGTTGTTGAGAGAATGGGCAGCAAAACTGTACACATGGTATAATTTTAGTAAATGTAAGGTAATATAATTTGGGACAACCCTGATTGGATCATCATTTTGTGAATCTATACCAGACAAGGATATAGGGCGCTGATGCCGCTATATCTTGCATATGCAATCCAATTTTGGACACCAGTCCATATAAAGATAACAGGTAACTGGAGAAAGTTCAGAAAGGGGCAACTAAAATAATAAAAGAGATTTTACCTGAAACATCGATCGGTGAGTGGTGTAAGAACAAGTCTTCCTGAGTTTCCCAAATATTCATATTCATAAGGAACACTGGTGGTGACTAGAGTTGAGCGAACACCTGGATGTTCGGGTTCGAGAAGTTCGGCCGAACTTCCCGGAAATGTTCGGGTTCGGGATCCGAACCCGAACCGAACTTCGTCCCGAACCCGAACCCCATTGAAGTCAATGGGGACCCGAACTTTTGGGCACTAAAAAGGCTGTAAAACAGCCCAGGAAAGAGCTAGAGGGCTGCAAAAGGCAGCAACATGTAGGTAAATCCCCTGCAAACAAATGTGGATAGGGAAATGAATTAAAATAAAAATAAAAAAAATAAAAATGACCCAATATCAATTGGACAGAGGTCCCATAGCAGAGAATCTGGCTTCACGTCAGCAGAGAATCAGTCTCTTCATGCCATAGCAAAGAATCTGGCTTCATGTCAGCAGAGAATCAGTCTCTTCATGCCATAGCAGAGAATCTGGCTTCATGTCACCCACCACTGGAACAGGCAACTGTCACACATTTAGGCCCAGGCACCCAGGCAGAGGAGAGAGGTCCCGTAACAGAGAATCGGGCCTTATGTCAGCACAGAATCTGTCTTCATCTCATAGCAGAGAATCAGGCTTCACGTCACCCACCACTGGAACAGGCCACTGTCACACATTTAGGCCCAGGCACCCAGGCAGAGGAGAGAGGTCCCGTAACAGAGAATCTGGCCTTATGTCAGCACAGAATCTGTCTTCATGTCATAGCAGAGAATCAGGCTTCACGTCACCCACCACTGGAACAGGCCACTGTCACACATTTAGGCCCAGGCACCCAGGCAGAGGAGAGGTTCATTCAACTTTGGGTTGCCCCGCAATATAATGGTAAAATGAAATTAAAAATAGGATTGAATGAGGAAGTGCCCTGGAGTAGAATAATATATTGTTAAGGGGAGGTAGTTAATATCTAATCTGCACAAGGGATAGACAGGTCCTGTGGGATCCATGCCTGGTTCATTTTTATGAACGTCAGCTTGTCCACATTGGCTGTAGACAGGCGGCTGCGTTTGTCTGTAATGACGCCCCCTGCCGTGCTGAATACACGTTCAGACAAAACGCTGGCCGCCGGGCAGGCCAGCACCTCCAAGGCATAAAAGGCTAGCTCTGGCCACGTGGACAATTTGGAGACCCAGAAGTTGAATGGGGCCGAACCATCAGTCAGTACGTGGAGGGGGGTTGAACAGGTACTGTTCCACCATGTTAGTGAAATGTTGCCTCCTGCTAACATGTTCCGTATCAGGTGGTGGTGCAGTTAGCTGTGGCGTGGTGACAAAACTTTTCCACATCTCTGCCATGCTAACCCTGCCCTCAGAGGAGCTGGCCGTGACACAGCTGCGTTGGCGACCTCTTGCTCCTCCTCTGCCTTCGCCTTGGGCTTCCACTGGTTCCCCTGTGACATTTGGGAATGCTCTCAGTAGCGCGTCTACCAACGTGCGCTTGTACTCGCGCATCTTCCTATCACGCTCCAGTGTAGGAAGTAAGGTGGGCACATTGTCTTTGTACCCGGGATCCAGCAGGGTGGCAACCCAGCAGTCCGCACACGTTAAAATGTGGGCAACTCTGCTGTCGTTGCGCAGGCACTGCAGCATGTAGTCGCTCATGTGTGCCAGGCTGCCCAGAGGTAAGGACAAGCTGTCCTCTGTGGGAGGCGTATCGTCATCGTCCTGTGTTTCCCCCCAGCCACGCACCAGTGATGGGCCCGAGCTGCTTTGGGTGCCACCCCGCTGTGAACATGCTTCATCCTCATCCTCCTCCACCTCCTCCTCATCCTCGTCCTCCTCGTCCTCCAGTAGTGGGCCCTGTCTGGCCACATTTGTACCTGGCCTCTGGTGTTGCAAAAAACCTCCCTCTGAGTCACTTCGAAGAGACTGGCCTGAAAGTGCTAAAAATGACCCCTCTTCCTCCTCTTCCTCCTGGGCCACCTCCTCTTCCATCATCGCCCTAAGTGTTTTCTCAAGGAGACATAGAAGTGGTATTGTAACACTGATAACGGCATCATCGCCACTGGCCATGTTGGTGGAGTACTCGAAACAACGCAACAGGGCACACAGGTCTCGCATGGAGGCCCAGTCATTGGTGGTGAAGTGTGTCTGATCCGCAGTGCGACTGACCCGTGCGTGCTGCAGCTGAAACTCCACTATGGCCTGCTGCTGCTCGCACAGTCTGTCCAGCATATGCAAGGTGGAGTTCCACCTGGTGGGTACGTCGCATATGAGGCGGTGAGCGGGAAGGCCGAAGTTACGCTGTAGCACAGACAGGCGAGCAGCGGCAGGGTGTGAACGCCGGAAGCGCGAACAGACGGCCCGCACTTTATGCAGCAGCTCTGACATGTCGGGGTAGTTGCGAATGAACTTCTGCACCACCAAATTCAGCACATGCGCCAGGCAAGGGATGTGCATCAAACCGGCTAGTCCCAGAGCTGCAACGAGATTTCGCCCATTATCGCACACCACCAGGCCGGGCTTGAGGCTCACCGGCAGCAACCACTCGTCGGTCTGTTGTTCTATACCCCGTCACAATTCCTCTGCGGTGTGGGGCCTGTCCCCCAAACATATGAGTTTCAGAATGGCCTGCTGACGTTTACCCCGGGCTGTGCTGAAGTTGGTGGTGAAGGTGTGTGGCTGACTGGATGAGCAGGTGGAAGAAGAGGAGGAGGAAGCTGAGTAGGAGGAGGAGGAGACAGGAGGCAAAGAATGTTGCCCTGCGATCCTTGGCAGCGGAAGGACGTGCGCCAAACAGCTCTCCGCCTGGGGCCCAGCCGCCACTACATTTACCCAGTGTGCAGTTAGGGAGATATAGCGTCCCTGGCCGTGCTTACTGGTCCACGTATCTGTGGTTAGGTGGACCTTGCCACAGATGGCGTTGCGCAGTGCACACTTGATTTTATCGGACACTTGTTTGTGCAGGGAAGGCACGGCTCTCTTGGAGAAGTAGTGGCGGCTGGGAACAACATACTGTGGGACAGCAAGTGACATGAGCTGTTTGAAGCTGTGTGTGTCCACCAGCCTAAATGACAGCATTTCATAGGCCAGTAGTTTAGAAATGCTGGCATTCAGGGCCAGGGATCGAGGGTGGCTAGGTGGGAATTTACGCTTTCTCTCAAATGTTTGTGAGATGGCGAGCTGAACGCTGCCGTGTGACATGGTTGAGATGCTTGGTGACGCAGGTGGTGGTGTTGGTGGTACATCCCATGTTTGCTGGGCGGCAGGTGCCAACGTTCCTCCAGAGGCAGAGGAAGAGGCCGAGGCGGCGGCAGCAGCAGCAGAAGAGGCCGAGGCGGCGGCAGCAGCAGAAGAGGCCGAGGCGGCAGCAGCAGAAGAGGTAGCAGGGGGAGCCTGAGTGACTTCCTTGTTTTTAAGATGTTTACTCCACTGCAGTTCATGCTTTGCATGCAGGTGCCTGGTCATGCAGGTTGTGCTAAGGTTCAGAACGTTAATGCCTCGCTTCAGGCTCTGATGGCACAGCGTGCAAACCACTCGGGTCTTGTCGTCAGCACATTGTTTGAAGAAGTGCCATGCCAGGGAACTCCTTGAAGCTGCCTTTGGGGTGCTCGGTCCCAGATGGCGGCGGTCAGTAGCAGGCGGAGTCTCTTGGCGGCGGGTGTTCTGATTTTGCCCACTGCTCCCTCTTTTGCTACGCTGTTGGCTCGGTCTCACCACTGCCTCTTCCTCCGAACTGTGAAAGTCAGTGGCACGACCTTCATTCCATGTGGGGTCTAGGACCTCATCGTCCCCTGCATCGTCTTTCACCCAGTCTTGATCCCTGACCTCCTGTTCAGTCTGCACACTACAGAAAGACGCAACAGTTGGCACCTGTGTTTCGTCATCATCAGAGACGTGCTGAGGTGGTATTCCCATGTCCTCATCATCAGGAAACATAAGTGGTTGTGCGTTAGTGCATTCTATCTCTTCCACCCCTAGGGAAGGGCTAGGTGGATGCCCTTGGGAAACCCTGGCAGCAGAGTCTTCAAACAGCATAAGAGACTGCTGCATAACTTGAGGCTCAGACAGTTTCCCTGATATGCATGGGGGTGATGTGACAGACTGATGGGCTTGGTTTTCATGCGCCATCTGTGCGCTTTCTGCAGAATACTGGGTGGGAGATAATGTGAACGTGCTGGATCCACTGTCGGCCACCCAATTGACTAATGCCTGTACCTGCTCAGGCCTTACCATCCTTAGAACGGCATTGGGCCCCACAAAATATCGCTGTAAATTCTGCTGGCTACTGGGACCTGAGGTAGTTGGTTCACTAGGACGTGTGGCTGTGGCAGAACGGCCACGTCCTCTCCCAGCACCAGAGGGTCCACTAACACCACCACGACCATGTCCACGTCCGCGTCCCTTATTAGATGTTTTCCTCATTGTTCCCGTTCACCACAATTTTGAGAATGGCAAATTTGGGAATAGTTTTTCAACCCAGAACAAAAAGTGTGCTTTTACGGTCACTACAAATAACTTGACCAGCTAAAACAGTACAGATTTGGTTGAATAGAAATGTGAGGCGTGTTTTTTTTTGTGCTGTGTGACAGGTATAGGTTTAATCACAGAATCAGACTTCTATCTGCACGGTAGCGTGTGTCTTAGGTTTTTCTGAATGACACTATCTGCACCTTCAATGTAAGATATCCTTTTTGGGATAGATTTTAAGTAGGCCTCATATAGCAGAAACTAGTTATTTTGAGAATGGCAAATTTGGGAATAGTTTTTCAACCCAGAACAAAAAGTGTGCTTTTACGGTCACTACAAATAACTTGACCAGCTAAAACAGTACAGATTTGGTTGAATAGAAATGTGAGGCCTGTTTTTTTTTGCGCTGTGTGACAGGTATAGGTTTAATCATAGAATCAGACTTCTATCTGCACGGTAGCGTGTGTCTTAGGTTTTTCTGAATTACACTATCAGCACCTTCAATGTAAGATATCCTTTTTGGGATAGATTTCAAGTAGGCCTCATATAGCAGAAACTAGTTATTTTGAGAATGGCAAATTTGGGAATAGTTTTTCAACCCAGAACAAAAAGTGTGCTTTTACGGTCACTACAAATAACTTGACCAGCTAAAACAGTACAGATTTGGTCGAATAGAAATGTGAGGCCTGTTTTTTTTTGCGCTGTGTGACAGGTATAGGTTTAATCACAGAATCAGACTTCTATCTGCACGCTAGCGTGTGTCTTAGGTTTTTCTGAATGACACTATCAGCACCTTCAATGTAAGATATCCTTTTTGGGATAGATTTCAAGTTGGCCTCATATAGCAGAAACTAGTTATTTTGAGAATGGCAAATTTGGGAATAGTTTTTCAACCCAGAACAAAAAATGTGCTTTTACGGTCACTACAAATAACTTGACCAGCTAAAACAGTACAGATTTGGTTGAATAGAAATGTCAGGTCTATTTTTTAGGCGCTGGGTGACAGGTCTATTGCCCCTGATGTAGTATATGGCCAAAAAATAACCACACTATTGATGGTTAAATGCACTTGGGTGACACAGGCTCAGCCTGCACCAGATTTAGTATATGGCCAAAAAATAACCAGACTGTTGATGGTTAAATGCACTTCAGTGACACAGGCTCAGCCTGCAGCTGATGTAGTATATGGCCAAAAAATAACCAGACTGTTGATGGTTAAATGCACTTCGGTGATAGCTTGTGCTGGCGCTCCACAAGTCACAAAATGGCCGCCAATCACCCCAGAAAAAAGTGATATAAAAACGCTCTGGGCAGCCTCAAAAAAGTGAGCAAGTCGATATTAGCACTTCAATGATCCACAGCTGCAGATCGATCACAGAATGAAGTCTTTTGGAGGAGTTAATCACTGCCTAATCTCGCCCTAACGTCGCTGCTGCAACCTCTCCCTATGCTTGAATCAGCAGAGAGACGTGCAGTGCTACGTGACCCAAGCTTATTTAGAGGCTGGGTCACATGCTGCACTGGCCAATCACAGCCATGCCAATAGTAGGCAAGGCTGTGATGGCCTCTTGGGGCAAGTAGTATGACGCTTGTTGATTGGCTGCTTTGCAGCCTTTCAAAAAGCGCCAAGAAAGCGCCGAACACCGAACCCGGACTTTTACGAAAATGTTCGGGTTCGGGTCCGTGTCACAGACACCCCAAAATTTGGTACGAACCCGAACTATACAGTTCGGTTCGCTCATCCCTAGTGGTGACCATTTTGACCAAAACATTTGTGCAATCCAGCTAAAATCTGAAGTGTTAGATATCCCACGGTTCATCAAACTGGAAACAACATCTCGAGCTGTAAGAAAAGAATATATTGTTATAACTATATTATATAACAATAAACTCCTCTGGAATTATTTCTCTGAGTTTAGATTTTAATTTTTGAAAAGCCATGCAAGCATTACTAGACTTTACTAGACTATAATTTACAGATAAAATATAAAAGGTGACAACTGAACAGACTGGATTGGCTGTCTGGGAGACATGAATAACCTTGTGGTTTTTCAAAAAGAGCAAGTTACTGTATATTTTGCTTAAATATTTTTTTCTTGTAATTTATTACACTATATTATATATTTGATCAATAATACAAGGTAAATGAGGCAAAGAGAAAAATCTGTTTGGGACTAGCATCTCCTAAGCATCTGTTTCCTTAAACTTTTACAAGTGAAGCATGGGAGCATTCAAAACTACACCATCATTGCTCACTGTACAGCAGGAGTCTAGACCTCTGAAAATCCTTCATCTAACTTCACTAACTGTCCTTCATATGTTCTCTCTTTTCCTAGGGATTACATATTGTTTCCAGTTACAAATTTTGAATATAATGTGGGAAATATAGGATTATAATTTAGGAAAAGGTGAAATGTTAAATTTAATAATTTTGGAAAAGGTGAAATGTTAAATTTAAAGGGGACCTATGACATTAGACATGCAGTCAAATCTGTAAATAGCATGTTATAGAACACAAGGAATTGACCACCTTGATGTATTGTTTTGTGGGAAAAGAGTACAAAAACTTGCAATATATTAATTTCAATTCCTTGCCATTCTTGGCTTAGGACTACAGCGGTTGGTTCTTATAAAGTGATTGACAGTTATTTATAAATTCACACTCATACTGGGATGGGTGCCTATCACTAAGTTGGACTGCCCTCTAAACTCCAAGGTCCAGAATAAGCAGGAATTAAAAGGATTAGAACTGCATGTTCAACATGATAGGTTCCGCTTTAAATAAGAACTATTACTGGGAAGGCAGGCAAATATTTACTATGTTTATTCTACCTTTATTTTCCAAAGGTTATATATTTATACAGCATATCTAGTAGAGATCGACTGATATTGATTTTTTAGAGCCGATACCGATAATCTCTGAACTTTCAGGCCAATAGCCGATAATTTATACCAATATTTTATCTCATAATATATATTATATTAGTTATTTTTATTTTATTTTTGACTTTTTTTTATTTCAATTTTATAAAAACATACAAAAATCACACAAATACAAAAGTCCATTTTACACCAGTGAATATTATAGTAACATTTTATCCCAAATAGCCACCCCCCACCCTTGGAGAGAGAGAGGGACGAAAAAAAAAAAAAAAGAACATAAACATACAGCCCTAGTATAACCATTTTTCCCATATTTCATCCATTTTTTCATTTTTTTCAGTATATCTCTCAGTCACCCGTTCCACTTTAATCAAATTAGCAACTGCTTCTCGCCACTGTCCCACTGTAGGGGGATCTTCATTTACCCATTTCCTAAGTATAAGGAGTCTAGCTTGAAATAGTTCTTTACCTAAAACCAATCGTGTCTCTTTATTTAACTTCAGATGTTCAGTTGCCCCTAATATGCAGACTACTGGGTCTTCAAAAACTTGAACATCCAAAAATACTGATACAATCTCTATTATTTCTTTCCAGTACCTAAAAAGTCTAGGGCATCTCCAAAAACAGTGTATAAGATGTGCATTCTCTCCCCTACATTTTGGGCACTTGTCAGAAGATCTCACACCCATTCTCTTTAACACCCAAGGAGATCGGTGTAGCCTATGCACTATAAAAAACTGAGATATCTTATGTGAACCTTTCCGACACCATAGTATAACTTCTAAGAGCGTCTTTCCATTTCTCTTCCGTAAAAGACTGTTCTTTTTCCCATTTTCCTCTAGCAAGTATTATAATCCGTTTTTTTTTCCTTCCATCAAAATCCTGTATCTTTTTGCGTTTATTCCTCTTTTTTCTCCTCCGTTGGTAAATTTATCTATTCTATCTGATTGTTCCTTTCTGTATTTATCTATATGCACCGCTGTCTTCAAGGCATTTTTAAGCTGGAAATATTTATAGATATCCTTTTGGGGAATCCCAAACTCCCTAACCAGGGTATTAAAATCCTTCAGTTTATCTTCCTCAAATACTGTACTTGACCTAAATATTTAATCCCCTTTTTTTCCCAGTCTATATAAAGCCTAATCGTTTGCAATTCCTTTAAATTAAAATTTTTCCAAATAGGTGTATACTGCAAATAACATTTAATCTCTAATATTATTTTAACTTCCACCCATATATACTCCATTAAATTCAATATTCTATTTCCTATAATATTTTTCCCCAGTGTACCTGATTAACCTCATTACCTCTAAGTGATTCCATTCCACTCTCCAACCCAATTTATTTAATTCCTGCCTTCCCACTAAACCATTCAAACTACCTTTTATCTGACTGTATTGTGTTATTAAATAATAAAAAAAAACAGTTAGGAACAGCTAATCCACCCTCTCTTACTGGGAGCTGAAGCACTTCTTTCTTTATCCTAGGGATAGCACCTTTCCAAATAAAAATCCCCCATTAGACTATCTAATAACCTAAAAATCTTCTTCGGCAACCTCAATGGGGCATTTTGTAGGACATACAGTATTTTTGGAAGAAAAATCATTTTTATTAGGTTTACCCGACCCTGAATTGACAACGGTAATCTTTTCCAAATATGTATTTTAGGTCTAAGTTCTTTAATTACGGGGAGTACATTTAACTTTTCATATTCTTCTATATTTCCGGAGATTTATATACCTAAATATTTAAAACTCTCGTGTTTCTCAAGCACATGCACCCTTGAGTCCCTCAGTGATTGCCCATCTCCTAATAACATCATATGGGATTTTCCCCAGTTAATATTTAAACCAGAATAAAAACCAAACATATCTATTATATCTATTACTCTATTGAACTGATCCCCAGTGTTGTTCATAAATAATAAAATATGTTCAGGGTACATTAATAATTTTACATCTCCTTCCACATATTGAAAACCTTTAAACTCCCTATAATTTCTTATTATACTTGCCAAGGGCTCAATTGCAATAGCAAATAGTAATGGGGAGAGAGGGCATCCCTGCCTAGTGCCCCGATAAACGACAAGAGGCAGGGACAAGCTCCCATCCACCATCACCCTAGACCTCGGATTGGAATATATAAGTTGGATCCATCTTATAAATCCCTCCCCTATGCCAACCCTTTTCAAAACTGCCCATAAATACTCCCACTCAATACAATCAAATGCCTTTTGGGCATCCAATGAAAGTATTGCTTTCTTACCAGTTTCTGTTCTATTAGCTTCGATGTTAAGGTACAACCTTCTTATATTTGAATAAATCGTTCTTCCTGGTATAAAACCTGTCTGATGAATTATACCTTTGATCACCTTAGAAAGCCTACCTGCCAAAACCTTTGCCAGAATTTTAACGTCCGTATTTAACAAAGATATTGGTCTATATGAACCTAGGTCTAATTGTTCTTTGCCCTTTTTTGGAATTAATGTGATAATTGCTTCTTTCATGGAATCTGGTAAGTCCCCTATTTTTTGAGCCTCACAAAGTATCATTTTTAATTCTGGTATTAACACCAGTTCAAAGGTCTTATATATTTCAAAAGGGAGGCCATCACACCCTGGTGTTTTTGCAGGTTTCACCTTACCCAAATCCTCATTTATTTCTAAAATAGATATTTCTTTTTCCAGATATTCCTTTTGGGCCTGAGATATCTCTCTCAGAGCAATCTGGTCTAAATATAGGTCCAAATCTATTTTCGAATATTGTACCCTAGACTTATAAAGTTCCTGAAAATAGTCCACAAAAACTTTTTTAATTCCTTCAGGTGAACTAATTATTTCATCCGTATTATCTCTGATTGCCCCTATCCATCATTTCCCTCTTTGATTTTTTACAATACCTGCTAAAATTTTGACAACCTTTTCTCCCTCTGAAGCTAACCGAAACCCTTGGAAGAGCAACCTCTATCCAACTGATGTATTTTTGATGTATTTTTAACTTTTTTAACTTTTCCTGTTCCTCCTCCCATTCCTTCCTATTATTTTCAGTGGGGTTGATTATACATGCTAATCTTGCTTCTTCTAATTTTTTTTCCACTACATTGCCTTTTTCTTTAGTACTTTTCTTCCAATAATTCACCTTTTTTAAACAACAGTCCTCTTAAATATGCCTTGGCAGTATCCCAAACTATTAATCTGCTAGCGGAGTTATTATTCTCCTGAAACATTTTTTTTAATTCCGACGTTATACTTTCTTTATCTGAGATTAATGATAACCAATGCAAATTAAACTTAAACATTGGCAAGTTTTTCTTTCTGTTCAGGTCCAGTTCCATTACCACAGCACTATGATCGGATAAAGCCATAGGGAAATACTTTATCTTAATCCTATTTTGGGTCATTAGATTTTTATTTCCCAGGACCATATCTATTCTTGACCAGGTTTGATGCGATTTAGAATAACAGGAATACATGGTTTCTTCCGGGTTCAGATAACGCCAAACATCAATCCAGTTAAATTCCAAGGCCAGTTTAAACAAATCTACATTTTGTATTCTTCCCCCTCTGCTAGACATTCTATCCCTGAGTGGATCCATTACGGCATTGTAATCTCCTATCGCAATCATTATACATTCTTGTCTATACAACATGAATCTGTGCAGATCATACAACACATCTGGCTTATATGGTGGTGGAATATATATATTTGCGATTACTATTTTAACCCCTTCTATATTACATTGTAAGAAGAGGTACCTACCACAGTCGTCCGCCTCGTATGCAACACACTCAAATTTAATCTTATCGTGTATCAGAATTGAGACCCCTCTAGAATAAGTAGTATATACCGAATGGTACCCTTCCACTATCCATCTCTTCTCCAACCATCTTGAAGATTCTTTGTCTAAGTGTGTCTCTTGGAGGCAAACAATGGCTGGCAAGAACCTTTTCATCCACTCAAGGATAGCGTATCTCTTTACTCTCTCTCCTAAACCTCTCATGTTCAATGAAAGAATCCTAACCATCTAGCAGAGAGGGGAAAAAAAAATATATATATATATGTCACTGAAGGTTTCTTCCTCCACCCAGCCACGTTCAACACCAAGGGTCCCGGAAAGGTGAAATGAATAGATTTTTCGAACGGGGAGATGGTTAAAAAAACGCTGGCTCCCTCCCCTTTGTTTGAATCCACGCCACGGTCACTGCGCCGTGCAATTTACTGTCACACCCGATATGAGTGGTATTTTCTGTAGTTCTCTCTTCTCATCAGTTTAATCCCTGCTACGTCCCCATTCTGGGGTCCATTTATTAAATTGATTTTTCGAACGGGGAGATGGTTAAAAAAATGCTGTCTCCCTCCCCTTTGTTTGAATTATTGAATATAATTTTTTTTTATCTGCGAGGTATTTGTGAGTGAGTGACACCCTGTAACGGTATAAGTGGAGGCCTATCCACTAGCCAGTGGCCATAATACAGTCTGTGTGGGCCTGACACACACGGGCTTGCAAATGTGATTAGATCATAGAAAAATATGAAATTGAATTTTTTTTATCTGCAAGGTATTTGTGAGTGAGTGACACCCTGTAACGGTATAAGTGGAGGCCTAGCCACTAGCCAGTGGCCACAATATGGTCTGTGTGGGCCTGACACACAGTGGCTTGCCACTGTGATTAGATCACAGAAAAAGATTAAATATCATTTTTTTTATCTGCAAGATATTTTCTGTCACACCCTGTATGAATGGTGTGCACACAGAACTGTCTGTGACTGAGCCTGCAGCCTCTCACACACGGGCAGGCAGCTTCAATATATATATATATATATATATATATATATATATATATATAAAAATTAAAAAAAAGCAGACTGATGTACCAGCCCTGAAAAGGGCTTTTTGGGGTGCTGTCAGGACACAGAACACTGCCCTAGCTAACGCTTTCCCTATTGAATCAGCAGCAGCAGCAGCACTGTCCCTCCTCTCACTGAGAATGTAGATTCCGAATGAATCTAAAATGGATGCTGTCCAGGAGATGGGAGGGTCTGGGAGGGAGGGTCTGCTGCTGATTGGCTGGAATGTGTCTGCTGACTGTGAGGTACAGGGTCAAAGTTTACTCAATGATGATGTATAGGGGGCGGAGCGAACATTGCATATGTTCGCCCGCCGCGGCGAACGCGAACAAGCTATGCTAGATGCTTGGAATCTGAGTCTCTTTAGCTACCCACATATTATAGTAGTATATTGCGCTTTTTCACTGTGACAGATTTCATTTAAAGTGTCTGTAAAGGTACTCATTTGTTCATTAATTCATATTCTGTATTAGTAAAACTTTCCAAGTAAACATAAACATTTCATATATAGTAAGTATATGGTATCTGGTCAGTCAGTCATCTCACAAGGTAACGGTACAAAAGATCCCATAAACCATGCCACATAGTAGCCAGTAAGGCAAAACCATGCAGCAATACATTTACTATAGTTTCAGATAACTACCTTAAAACTGTGCATTTGTTCAAAGTGCAATTTAGTACACCTATTTTTGCATACAATGAATAACTGAAAAAAATCGTTGCCAAATGGTGAACAATATGAAGTTAACTTTAAACAATATTTTCACACCAAAAGGAAAAGTGGCCAATTTCTGTCATTCTTGATGATTTCTACAGTATCTGACATTTATGATAAGCTTCAAACATAATCAACAGGATTTCCTTAGAATTAGTGAAAATATTTCAGCCCTCATCCAACTGATTTAAGTGGCTTAGCTGAGTAAGAGGAAACATTTTATCATTGATACCTTATATCCAATGCATGTACCTTAATCCATTCTCTAGGGTGGTTTGAACCCTGAAGAGGGAGGTATTAATAAAAAAGTAGTACAATTATAAGTTAAGGTGTAGAAAAAGTATGATGAAATTAGAGAAAATGGTTTTCACTCGAGCAGTATCTGGTATTGCAGTTCAGTTACATACAATACATTCAAGTACAGCAGAAACTACTATATAAGTAAGATACAGTCAATAGGCAATAGTGGTACTGTTCCTAATCACATACCAATCTGTTAATTGTTTGGTTTTATAATTAATGGTTACTAAGGAAACATGTTAAATTAAGTAATAACAATAACATTTTCTATTGTTAATAAGGGTGCATACCTTATGAAATATAGAAAATGGTGCAGAATATCATCAAAGACTGTATTAGTAAGTGCAGTATAGTCATCTTACATGCACATCAACAGCAACCAGAAAGTGGCATGCCCCTTTAAAGAAACTTAGGCATGCATTCAGTAGTAGGTTTCTTTAATGCCTATTCTTTTTAAATGAGAGGCTACAGCAGATAAGTCACCCCACAGGCATAGAGAATTTGACTAGGACCAAACCATTATGATGCTTATAAAAAGCAACTTGCTAAAACTAAGGGCTCACACACAAACATATTGAAAAGGTTTTTGGGATTATAATATTGTGTAATGTACAGAGCTGGTAACTGCAGTGGTGCTCCCATTCACTCCAAGAGGAGCAGCAGTATAGTAAGTAACTTTGTCCATTACACAATGGACAGAACGGTGGAGTTCTGGTGCTGGAGCTACTCTGAAACAGCTGATCAGGCCATCAACATTAAAATCCCTGGAAAAACCCTTTATAGCTCTGTACAACCTCTGCTTTGTTTGAAGTGATAATGGGCAGCATGGTGGCTCAGTGGTTAGCACTGGTGCCTTGCAACACTCGAGTCTTAGGTTCAAATCCACATGGAGTTTGTATGTTCTTCCCGTGTTTGTGTGGATTTCCTCCAGGTACTTCGGTTTCCTCCTGCACTCCAAAGACATACTGATGAGCCCCATTGTGAATAGCAAGTGATGATAATGTCTGTAAAGTACCATGGAATATCTCAGCACTCACAGAAGTGAATGGGCACTACTGTGCCTCCAAATACCACCAATCTCATACAGAAACATACAGAGTTATTCCTGACATTCAATAGATGACATGCTCCATTGGATGACATATTAAGACATTTTTCTCCCTAAGAGGAATTACAGGTAGTGCCATGCTGAGACAACATATGATGGTATATGGAGCACCTACAGCTAGGTTCAGAGACCTGCATGACTGTATATAGGCTCTGGCTCCGAAAGTCAAAAAAATAGGAATAAGTTAAAAAGACAAACAGAAATGTGCTTTTCAACATTGGATGGCAAAGAAAGCTAATTATTTTTTTTAGCCAAATGTTAATGTCCAATGATATTTGCTTTGTTAATTTGTATGTACTTGGATTTTAGCCTGAAAGTTATGTTACAAAGATATTAAATCAAAGAACTTTATCCAGATCTGATTTTGCTCAGATATCTGTTTATTGTGCTAGTATTCTGTGAAATCTAATAAGAATCTGCTTGATTAATGAGCTGTTTAATTTTTATAGTCACTGTTAAAATGAAAAGCAGTCTGTGTTATCTCGGAAAATTCTATTTCAAAGGAGCTTGATGCTCATTATGAATATTAACTTGCAACTTATGAAAGAAATGTAAACTCAAGTTATAACATAATATAAACAATTTAAACCTGTCCAACATTTAGAGAGCTAAACAAAAGTCCTGCACCTGGTACCCAATCAAGACCCTGGAGTTGAAAGCAGACCATAAATGACCACTGGACTTAAATAGCTAGTCAAGTTTAGTGCCTAATATCTGTTCCAAACTGAAAAATGTTATTCATGTAAAATTATAGTTCCTGATTAAAATGATTATGATAATTTCTAAAGTATGATGGAATAAATGCTGAAACATGACACATTCAGAAAATACATGTTACAAAACAAGAAATTCACTCTTTGAATGTTTGGCTACAAATACAAAGTTCCTTCATGATCCCATGGAGACAAGCACAAGTAGTACATGTTTTGTACTTATATTGTTGGGCAATGTATGTAGATCTGCTATTTAGAGCTTTAGGAAAGTTAAATAAAAAATCCTGTGAGAGCATTAACCCCTAAAGGATGAGCACCATATACAGGGAGTGCAGAATTATTAGGCAAGTTGTATTTTTGAGGATTAATTTTATTATTGAACAACAACCATGTTCTCAATGAACCCAAAAAACTCATTAATATCAAAGCTGAATATTTTTGGAAGTAGTTTTTAGTTTGTTTTTAGTTTTAGCTATTTTAGGGGGATATCTGTGTGTGCAGGTGACTATTACTGTGCATAATTATTAGGCAACTTAACAAAAAACAAATATATACCCATTTCAATTATTTATTTTTACCAGTGAAACCAATACAACATCTCAACATTCACAAATATACATTTCTGACATTCAAAAACAAAACAAAAACAAATCAGTGACCAATATAGCCACCTTTCTTTGCAAGGACACTCAAAAGCCTGCCATCCATGGATTCTGTCAGTGTTTTGATCTGTTCACCATCAACATTGCGTGCAGCAGAAACCACAGCCTCCCAGACACTGTTCAGAGAGGTGTACTGTTTTCCCTCCTTGTAAATCTCACATTTGATGATGGACCACAGGTTCTCAATGGGGTTCAGATCAGGTGAACAAGGAGGCCATGTCATTAGATTTTCTTCTTTTATACCCTTTCTTGCCAGCCACGCTGTGGAGTACTTGGACGCGTGTGATGGAGCATTGTCCTGCATGAAAATCATGTTTTTCTTGAAGGATGCAGACTTCTTCCTGTACCACTGCTTGAAGAAGGTGTCTTCCAGAAACTGGCAGTAGGACTGGGAGTTGAGCTTGACTCCATCCTCAACCCGAAAAGGCCCCACAAGCTCATCTTTGATACCAGCCCAAACCAGTACTCCACCTCCACCTTGCTGGCGTCTGAGTCGGACTGGAGATCTCTGCCCTTTACCAATCCAGCCACGGGCCCATCCATCTGGCCCATCAAGACTCACTCTCATTTCATCAGTCCATAAAACCTTAGAAAAATCAGTCTTGGGATATTTCTTGGCCCAGTCTTGACGTTTCAGCTTGTGTGTCTTGTTCAGTGGTGGTCGTCTTTCAGCCTTTCTTACCTTGGCCATGTCTCTGAGTATTGCACACCTTGTGCTTTTGGGCACTCCAGTGATGTTGCAGCTCTGAAATATGGCCAAACTGGTGGCAAGTGGCATCTTGGCAGCTGCACGCTTGACTTTTCTCAGTTCATGGGCAGTTATTTTGCGCCTTGGTTTTTCCACACGCTTCTTGCGACCCTGTTGACTATTTTGAATGAAACGCTTGATTGTTCGATGATCACGCTTCAGAAGCTTTGCAATTTTAAGAGTGCTGCATCCCTCTGCAAGATATCTCACTATTTTTGACTTTTCTGAGCCTGTCAAGTCCTTCTTTTGACCCATTTTGCCAAAGGAAAGGAAGTTGCCTAATAATTATGCACACCTAATATAGGGTGTTGATGTCATTAGACCACACCCCTTCTCATTACAGAGATGCACATCACCTAATATGCTTAATTGGTAGTAGGCTTTCGAGCCTATACAGCTTGGAGTAAGACAACATGCATTAAGAGGATGATGTGGTCAAAATACTCATTTGCCTAATAATTCTGCACGCAGTGTATACACAGGGCACAGTGAACATTTATGCATGCCACCATATATATATATATATATATATATATATATATACACATACACAGTCAGGTCCATAAATATTGAGACCTCAAAACAATTCTAACATTTTTGGCTCTATACACCACCACAATGGATTTGAAATTAAACGAACAAGATTTGCAGACTGTCAGCTTTAAATTGGGGGTATTTATACCCAAATCAGGTGAATGGTGTAGGAATTACAACAATTTGCATATGTGCCTCCCATGTGTTAAGGGACCAAAAGTAATGGGACAATTGGCTTCTCAGCTGTTCCATGACCAGGTGTGTGTTATTCCCTCATTATCCCAATTACAATGAGCAGATAAAAGGTCCAGAGTTCATTTCAAGTGTGCTATTTGCATTTGGAATCTGTTGCTGTCAACTCTCAAGATGAGATCCCAAGAGCTGTCACTATCAGTGAAGCAAGCCATCATTAGGCTGAAAAACAAAACAAACCCATCAGAGAGATAGCAAAAACATTAGGCGTGACCAAAACAACTGTTTGGAACATTCTTAAAAAAAAGGAATGCACCGGTGAGAGTAGCAACACCAAAAGACCCGGAAGATCACGGAAAACTGTGGTGGATGACTGAAGAATTCTTTCCCTGATGAAGAAAACACCCTTCACAACAGTTGGCCAGATCAAGAACAATCTGCAGGAGGTAGGTGTATGTGTGTCAAAGTCAACAATTAAGAGAAAACTTCACCAGAGTGAATACAGAGGGTTCAACACAAGATGTAAACCATTGATGAGCCTCAAAAACAGGAAGGCCAGATTAGAGTTTGCCAAACGACATCTAAAAAAGCCTTCACAGTTCTGGAACAACATCCTATGGATAGATGAGACTAAGATCAACTTGTATTAGAGTGATGGGAAGAGAAGAGTATGGAGAAGGAAAAGAACTGTTCATGATCCTAAGCATACCACCTCATCAGTGAAGCATGGTGGTGGTAGTGTCATGGCGTGGGCATGTATGGCTGCCAATGGAACTGGTTCTCTTGTATTTATTGATGATGTGACTGCTGACAAAAGCAGCAGGATGAATTCTGAAGTGTTTCGGTCAATATTATCTGCTCATATTCAGCCAAATGCTTCAGAACTCATTGGACAACGCTTTACAATGCAGATGGACAATGACCCAAAGCATACTGCAAAACCAACCAAAGAGTTTTTTAAGGGAAAGAAGTGGAATGTTATGCAATGGCCAAGTCAACCACCTGACCTGAATCCGATTGAGCATGCATTTCACTTGCTGAATACAAAACTGAAGAGAAAATGCCCCAAGAACAAGCAGGAACTGACCACAATTGCAGTAGAGGCCGGGCAGAGCATCACCAGGGATGAAACGGAAAAATAAAAAGGTTATGGCTAATGTAAAAATGAAAATGGGCCGGTCTTTAAGGGGTAAAAGGTATCAAACTACAATGTTTTATATTGCTTGCTCTTTTTGAGAGCATCAAGGTTTTTGCACATTTTACATACACAGCTCTGCTACACACACAGCTCTGCTGTGCACATTATACATCCCTGTGTCGCATACAGCTCTGCTACATACACCACACACACTACTGTGCTGGATTCACACTATACACCTATCCAGGGCCGGTAGCGAATCTACATTTGGGCAAATTTAACATTTCTGCCCCTCATGATTCGTCATGTTTCCTCTTCCCCTGTTCCCAGCAGCCTCTAGTGTTGAAGATTTGGTGCTCGTGTTTCTATTTAGCCTGTCTTTCAGAAAAGTTTAAGATGGGAATCAAACCCATGACCTTTTGTATCAGAGGCAAAGCACCTAACCACACAGCTATGACAGCTGTACAGCTAGTTACTTAAAATAAAAAATATATATAAGACTTCTACTGTAGATAACTTTGATACCTAGTGTACAACCATACACATGACAGTTGCCCCAACACACCCAGCTCTGCTACATCCATACACAGTGTGCTGGGGCAGCTGTCATGTGTATGTACACTAGGTATCAAAGTTACCTACAGTAGAAGACTTTTTTTTTTTTTTTTTTTTTTTTTTAAAAGTAACTGGTAATACAGCTGTCATAGCTGTGTGGGTAAATGCCTTGCCTCTGATGTGAAAGGTTGAGAGTTTGAATCCCAGGAGAAACTTTTCTGAATGACATGTTAAATGAGATTTAAATACAAGGGGTCTCGTAGCTCAGAGCGTGTGCCTCAGCCTGTCAGCTCTGCAGGGATAGACAGACAGGACACGCTGTCAGCCCGGGCCCCGAAGCAGTCGCTTCCCCTGCTTCGCCGATAGTTACGCCACTGCTTAACTCCTTCTGGTGAAGCGTTACGCATCCTGTAAAATCTAGACAATAGTCCCCGCTTGTACAGGGAGAAAGTAATAAAGCGCTGAAATGGGGTAAAATCTACATTCAAGTTATCAATCCTCAGGGAGTGAAGAAATGAGAACACCTGGTTAGCATTAAAGAACTCGCTGTCCGGGAGGTCATATTTGTCTTTGAAATCATTTAATGAAATCAATTTTCCCCTAATCAGGAACCCATGAAGAGTTGTACATCTACAGGGAGTGCAGAATTATTAGGCAAGTTGTATTTTTGAGGATTAATTTTATTATTGAACAACAACCATGTTCTCAATGAACCCAAAAAACTTATTAATATCAAAACTGAATATTTTTGGAAGTAGTTTTTAGTTTGTTTTTAGTTTTAGCTATTTTAGGGGGATATCTGTGTGTGCAGGTGACTATTACTGTGCATAATTATTAGGCAACTTAACAAAAAACAAATATATACCCATTTCAATTATTAATTTTTACCAGTGAAACCAATATAACATCTCAACATTCACAAATATACATTTCTGACATTCAAAAACAAAACAAAAACAAATCAGTGACCAATATAGCCACCTTTCTTTGCAAGGACACTCAAAAGCCTGCCATCCATGGATTCTGTCAGTGTTTTGATCTGTTCACCATCAACATTGCGTGCAGCAGAAACCACAGCCTCCCAGACACTGTTCAGAGAGGTGTACTGTTTTCCCTCCTTGTAAATCTCACATTTGATGATGGACCACAGGTTCTCAATGGGGTTCAGATCAGGTGAACAAGGAGGCCATGTCATTAGATTTTCTTCTTTTATACCCTTTCTTGCCAGCCACGCTGTGGAGTACTTGGACGCGTGTGATGGAGCATTGTCCTGCATGAAAATCATGTTTTTCTTGAAGGATGCAGACTTCTTCCTGTACCACTGCTTGAAGAAGGTGTCTTCCAGAAACTGGCAGTAGGACTGGGAGTTGAGCTTGACTCCATCCTCAACCCGAAAAGGCCCCACAAGCTCATCTTTGATGATACCAGCCCAAACCAGTACTCCACCTCCACCTTGCTGGCGTCTGAGTCGGACTGGAGCTCTCTGCCCTTTACCAATCCAGCCACGGGCCCATCCATCTGGCCCATCAAGACTCACTCTCATTTCAACAGTCCATAAAACCTTAGAAAAATCAGTCTTGACGTTTCAGCTTGTGTGTCTTGTTCAGTGGTGGTCGTCTTTCAGCCTTTCTTACCTTGGCCATGTCTCTGAGTATTGCACACCTTGTGCTTTTGGGCACTCCAGTGATGTTGCAGCTCTGAAATATGGCCAAACTGGTGGCAAGTGGCATCTTGGCAGCTGCACGCTTGACTTTTCTCAGTTCATGGGCAGTTATTTTGCGCCTTGGTTTTTCCACACACTTCTTGCGACCCTGTTGACTATTTTGAATGAAACGCTTGATTGTTCGATGATCACGCTTCAGAAGCTTTGCAATTTTAAGAGTGCTGCATCCCTCTGCAAGATATCTCACTATTTTTGACTTTTCTGAGCCTGTCAAGTCCTTCTTTTGACCCATTTTGCCAAAGGAAAGGAAGTTGCCTAATAATTATGCACACCTAATATATGGTGTTGATGTCATTAGACCACACCCCTTCTCATTACAGAGATGCACATCACCTAATATGCTTAATTGGTAGTAGGCTTTCGAGCCTATACAGCTTGGAGTAAGACAACATGCATAAAGAGGTGGTCAAAATACTCATTTGCCTAATAATTCTGCACGCAGTGTATTATTAATCCACCAATGAAAAGTATCTGCCCTAACACCCAGTGGGAAAGCTGGGTTACCCAGCAAGTGTGTGTTTAGATTGTAGCCCCGACTTGAATCTAACTGATCTCCACATCAATAGAGAATGATGAGACAGCGGTGAGTTGGAGCGAATTGCCGTCGGCATGGGGGGGATAGTCCAGAGCAGGGTTCTCCATGACCAAGGGGTGAGAAGAGACTGCTCTAAGGAGACCCATAGGGGGTGTGTATCCGGCTTCAAATGTGTCAAGAACAATTGAGCTAGTCCTTCCACTTTGTAATATTTCACAAAGTCGGGGACCGAGAGGCCACCCTGTGATTTATGTCGACACATAGTAGCCCGGGAAATGTGGGCACGTTTGTTGCCCCAAATGAATCTCATTACATCTCTATTGGGGACCCGTATTGGAATGGTACGAAAGAAGTATAAACGCTATAAAAGGTACAGGATTCTTATTATGTGTATCCTACCAATCCAAGAAACCAGCAAAAGACTCCAGGTTCTGAGGTCTTCCCTAATTGTACGATATAATGGGATATAGTTTAGTTTATACATCATGTGTGGTTGGGAAGATATTACAGTGCCTAAATACGAAATATGTGTGGGCAGATGCGGGAACGGAAAGTTTTGTAAGAGAAGTGATGAGGAGGCATTGCACAACAAAAGTTCAGATTTCTTATGATTGATTTGAAGCCCAGAGGCCGCCGAGAAGGATTTCAGGAGTTGTAGAAGGTTTGGGAGTGAGACGAGGGGGTTTGTAAGGGACAAGAGGAGGTCATCCGCAAACAGGCTGAGCTTGTATTCAGTACTTCCCACCTTGAGCCCGTGATATTTTGGTTATTCCTGATATGGATGGCGAGGGGTTCCATCGCTAGAGCAAACAGAGCCGGGGAAAGGGGGCAGCCCTGAAGTGTGCCCTTAAGTATCTGGATGGGGGCAGGGTGCATGGATGGGAGCTTGAGGTAGGATTCCAGGGTGGAGTAAAGGGACCTGACCGCCTGCCAAAATGGACCTCTGATACCCATATTATGAAGGACCTTATGTAGATATTCCAATGTGACGTGAGTCAAAAGCTTTTTCTATGTCGAGGGCCAAAATGGCTAATGGAGTAACCTGTTTATTAGCGACGTGTATCAGATTAAGGATTTTCCGAATATTATCGGGTGCTTCACAATCAGGGATGAATCCTACCTGATCCTTATGTATTAGACTGGGAAGAAGATTAGTAAGTCGTCGGGCTAGGATGGATGTGAAAATTTTTGTGTCCAGATTCAATAGTGATATTGATCTAAAATTAGACAGCGTTAGGTGATCTTTTTTGGGCTTGGGGATGACTGTAATGTTGGCGGCTAGGAAGTCAGTATGGGGGGGCGTTACCTTGCAAAATATGGTTACAAAATTTAGTGATAAGGGGTCAATAATGAAGCAAATTTTTTATAATAAAGGGCTGAAAGGCCATCCAGGCCAGGGGCTTTACACAATTTTAGGGCTTTAATTGTAGATTCCACTTCCTCCCCCACAACCACCCTACCCAAATCAGCCACTGCCTCAGGCGTCACCCATGGGAGCGGAATGGAGGTCAGAAAATTATCATCTAACAGATTCTGTCTATTTCCTGGCTTAGCATAGAGTTGTTGATAAAACGCATGAAATGTTTTGTAAATGGTTTCTGGGTCGGAAGTCACCTGACCTGACCGTGAGCGAATCTGAAATACCTGGTTAATTTTTTGTCTAGTTGGTGAGCTAACATCTTATCAGGTTTGTTTGCATATTTGTAATAATATGATGCGGTCCAACGTAGGGGTTTTTCTGTATGATTTGAGAGAATCAGGTTTATTTGCAATTTGGTGTCTTTTACTTCTTTGAGCAAGTAAAGTGAGGGGGACCTCTGGTGGGCCCTTACTAATCTACTAAGCTTGGCTTCCAAAGCTAGAAGAGTTGCATTTCTTTCCTTTTTTAGAAGTGAAGCTTCCCTAATGAGTTACCCCCTCATAAAGGCTTTATGAGAAAGCTAGACTACAACAGGGTCAATGTCTGGGTCAGTATTTTCCAAGAAAAATTGTCTTAAATCTTCCTGGAGCCGATTACGAATGGCCGGCCGGGTCAGT
Source organism: Bufo bufo (assembly GCF_905171765.1). Lineage (NCBI taxonomy): Eukaryota > Metazoa > Chordata > Amphibia > Anura > Bufonidae > Bufo > Bufo bufo. The sequence goes on along the minus strand of NC_053389.1, from coordinate 448,882,325 downwards.
AGAGATTCATTGAGTCTCCATGTGAAAAGGCGACTGGTAGGAATAGACGGGGTAACGTCTGCTAGGACCATGTCGTGATCAAACCAGGAAGCCACTAGGTGTCTGCAGTATGACAGAAGCGGGAGGAGAGATGTGGAAACCAGAATAAGGTTGTTACGGGTATACAAATGGTGGGCGGGGGAGTAATAGGTGTAGCCTCTCTGTGTACCATTGTGCTCCCTCCAGGAATCAGCAAGAAGGAGGGATTCTAGAACTCTTAACCTGGGCTCCATGGGCAGCAGAGCGTGGGGTGTGAGGAGGCGAGGAGCGATCTAATAGGGGATTCATTACAAAATTAAAATCGCCTGCCCATAACAACTCATCATATTTTAGGGTTTCAAGTAGGTGGTGCATGTGGGTGAAGAAAGCGATCGGATCATCAGTTGGAGCATAGACATTCACAATACACATAGTCCCTCCCCCAAATTCGCCTAGTAGGATGACTATCGCCCTTCAGGGTCAGAGATATGACTAGCTATCTAGAGTGGAAAGGAGTTCCGCAACAAAGTGACCACTCCTCTACTTTTGGTTCGAAACGTGGAGGAAAAGAACCTGGTGTACTGGGAATGGAAAAATTTGGGATGGGAGGTTGACGTAAAGTGTGTCTCCTGTAGACATATTATATCAGGTCTATGCTTGAGGTAGGAGGTGAACGCCATCTTGCATTACCTCAGGGAATTAAGGCCCCTTACATTGTGCGTCAACAGCTTACACATAATCCCAAAGATAGAGAGGTTCGCTTAGCATACGTGACTGTATAGACCAAATTGTACTACTTAAGGTAAAAGTGATGATCTCCATATAAACACTTAAACTGAAATACATTAATACCAATAAATCTACAGTAAATGCTGTAAGACAACAGCAATGGCTGCGCCCAAAATGGCCAGCAAAAACAAGTGGGTCGGTTGTGGGTGTCAGGGGAATAATATCTAACACCGGAGCCACAAAAAAGGACCCAATATTGGAAGGCAACATGTAAGTTCAAGTCGCTGTTTCCCCTGCTGGATAACCTGAGCGTTCAAAAAGAAACTAAAATCAAATCCGGGCAGCATGGAAGACACAGCAAGAAAATGGCTGCCTGAGATACCACGTCATGGAGGATTAGTGGCCCGATCTCCGGTTAATATAAAATGATGAATCACATCAGGATATTCGGTTTACCGGTGACTTATTCGCTGCTGAAGTGGTGGTGGGCACCTTCGTCCAGACCCTGGCTGGGCGCTGGGGCCTTGGCGGTGCTGTCGGTCTCTCAGTGCGGTCCACCGCTATTCCGGCTTGATGTAGCATTTCAATCCCTACTTCTGGGGTATGAACCGTATAGGAGCGGGAGTTCAATTGAAAAGACAGGGCGAAAGGGAACCACCATCTGTAGCGCACCTGTGCTTGTTGCAGTGCTTGGGTCACAGGCGTCATTTCCCTGCATTTCCGTAGTGTTGTAGGCGCTAAGTCGGCGTACAGGTGCATGGAGGGGGGGAGATCAGGTAGGGCTGAGATATTTCGTGCTGCATTGAGGACCAGGTCTCTCACTTCAGGGTGGTTGAATTTAAGGACCACGTCCCTAGGTGTGTCCGGGATGCGTGGCTTTCCCAGGGCCCTGTGGATCCTGTCCATCCGCAGCTGATTAGCTTGGGTGTGAGGCAATAAAGCGGTGAATAGGGAGCCCATGGTGGCAGAGAGGTCCTGGAAGGACTCGGGCAGACCCCTGATCCATAAATTTTCTATCCTGGACCGATTTTCCAGGTCCTCAAGCTTTAATTCGAGTGCGTGCAGTTGCACAGTATGGGAATCAATGTCCTCCCTGTCGGCGCCTATGGCGTCGGATATCTCATCCGCCTTGGACTCCAGATCCAAGACTCTATTCCCCAAGTCATTTATCTGGCGGGAGAATTCTGCGACCGCCTGGGAAAGTTTAGTGCGGAATAGGGCTTCTATATTAGCATAAAGATCTGCCTGACCTGTTTGTGAGGCTGTAGATTCGATGCGCGGTCCACTTTCAACAAAGGAAGCCGGGCTTGTCGGGGACACTGTCCTGTCCGCCATGATGGATTGCCGCGTGTTCCTGAAGATCTCCAGTAAGGTCTGCGATTCAGCCGGCGTACCCGGTATTTTAGGTCCCCTCTTGCCGCGGGTCGACTTCTGTGACCCCTGCATGGGTGTTCAGGGCTTGTGGAGCTGACGAAACACCGCTATAGATGGGAAAATAACAGCGGTCGGAGCGGAGCTCACAGAGGCATGTCCTCCCTGTAAGCTGCACGCATGCGCCCCCGACAGAGCTGTATTATAAGACTATCTGGATCCCCAAGTAATGTTTCCCTGCACTAGTAAATCGCTTTTATTCACAATGAGGATTTTCCTATGACTCTCCCTAGCATCTGCACACATTTCTCCATGCCTGTGAAATTATTCCTCTCACTATCCTTTCCCTGGACTAGTAAATCTCTTCTTTCCTTATTTTTTTTAACAATTAGGTTTTTTTACACTCTACCTAGCGCCTACATACATGTCTGTCCCTAAACAAAGTGTGATAGTTAATGGCAGACTCTAAGATGGCCGCCGTATTTATAGGGCAGTGACATCACCGGGCTGGCTGGCTGCTGATTGTCTGCATGCATGGCATTATGGGTCATTCCGCCTTCCTAGATTTCCTTGCCCCATATCCTCACACGTGTAGCCAGCTAGCCTTCATGTTAGGAAAAATTGTGATTCGTTACCACGAAGCGCGAGGAAATTTGCATTAGTTCAGAATAGAATTTTTCCTGAAATTCGAAACGAATTCGACTTTGTCATCTTCGATTAGCTCATCTCTAATAACCACATATCCATTTACTGTAAATGAACCCCAAGTAAAGATACTGTATGACTAGAAAAAACTTCAACGCGTCAAACTGAAAGATCTTGATGAGACAAATTATGTAACTACTAAAAGTGCATTTACAGGTTGTTCCTGACAATTTGGCCAATGAGTGAAACACCAGTTTATCGGGTGATCCTGAATTTCATGCAGGCAGCACCGATTATGGCTTCTGTTTAGACGGCACAATCTGCTGCTCAGAAACCATGAATCTGTATGAGGATGAGCGATCGCAATAGCAATTCTTCGTCTTCATACAGTGAAAGAGATCCCTGTATGTAAATGCAGTGGTCTCCTTCACTGAACGAGCAGCCAACTGTTGGGAAGGAATGCTTCCTTACTGACACTCAGCCGTTCAGTCAGCGCATGTAAATTCAGCTTTAGACATTGGAAGGACACATAGAATATAAGGACAAAACTAGAGAAGAATAAGGGAAAAAAAGGCTTTAGAGTAGATAATTTACATTGCATTTAATGGTGTGAAAGCCATTCTTACCATGTACTACTCCATCATTATTTTTCATCTTTCATACTAGTTTGCAAGAATACCAAATCTTGTTTTAGAACAGTAGCATAGCCATAGTTAACATGAAAAAAAAAAAAATCACATTCCAGTGACAAAATATGACATTATATTACATTACGACAAAAGGCTGAAAGATCGTCCACTATATCTGTTTAACAAATGACAATCAAATCTCTAGATTGCATTACAGTCAACTCACTGTGCTGTTAAACAAATATATCCTGGATTTATCTAGTGCAGAATAAACAAGCACTGGCATGGTGAAGTGTGTGTGTGAACCTCACTGGGAAAGAGTGTAATAGTAATGCCACAAGTCAAGGACAAAGTGTAAAATTGACATTGTACTATAGATATATATTTTAAGAAAAAAGTAATGGTCAACTTTACTGAATTGCAGCTATCAAAGGAAAGTTAAAGGGTGTACTAAAAAAAAGTTATAACTGTCTGGAGGCAAGCTTAACTTTTGTGCTAACAAATTAAATGGATTTTCAATCCTCAATCTTCTTTCTTATTCATTGAAAAGGAGAGCAATTCCGCTGGCTCTGCTGTTGCTATTCGATATAAACACCATTGCAGCAGCTCATATATTCTTCTCTTAACCTTCTGTGAACCTTCATTGTACAAATTCCTGTTCTGTGGCTTTCTATGAATGCTGAAAGGGCACTGATCTTCATACGCTAAAAAAATTGTTCAACAATGAAAACCTAGGGTAACTATCTTTGAGTATCAGATCCAGATATTACATAAAATACTATTTAATGGAATGAAAATAGTATTTACTATCAATATTTACTATCAATATTTCACAATTAGGACATTGATAGGACAATGAAAGTTGTTGTATTAAAAGTCTGGCACTCATATAGCAAGTAGAATATGAAATTTAGATTTTTTTTAAAGTAAGGAATTATTATTGGGTATGTTTTAGTTGAATTACTTATAAGAAAAACATGGACAGTTGACATGCTTGTTTTTTTGTGTTTTTTTTTTTTTTGTGGTGTACCAAATTTCCATAAAGCTCTAGTTGACTGTGTTAACTTTTGGAGTTGTTTTTTATAAATAATAATCTAAGGCATAGTTTACACTTTAGTGATAGATAGATCCTAAAACAATACACCATCTCAGGCTGGTTTCACATACCTGATATTAAACTCAGCATGCTTTGGTGGCTTGCTGAGAAAACATGGATCAATATAGCAGAATACTTTTAGAATTTGGTGGGACTGGAAATTTGTAGGATGAATGTCTGTCAAATCCGCATTAACTAATATCTAATAAAATGGGCCCGAATTGTTTTAAGGTATCTGCACAGATGGTTTCTTTGGTAGCATACACCTGCGAATGCACATATGGATGAGATATCACTAGTATTAAGTCAGAGCAACTAGACCACAACCTATTTTAAGTATAAGTATAAGTTCTACAGATAGAAACATGGCTAGTCCATGGGATCACCAGACAAGGGAATTTGAACACCTTAAAGGGGCAATTAGAACTAGTATCCAGACTGGGCTTTTTTTAAAACTGAGAAAAGAAGAAAAAAGAAAGACAAGGTTGCAAGTGAAAGTGTGAAGCAGGGCAGACAAAAAGGTATTGTTCTTCTGTATATAGCTGGGGCAGGGCCGCTGATAGGCCAGTACAGCTGGCCCAGTTGTACCGGGCCCGGCTGGCAGGGGGGCCCGGGCTGCCGACTCCCGACTCGTAGGGTTGCCACCCGTCCGGGATTCACCCGGACAGTCCGGGTTTGTAATCCTGTGCCCGGGTACAAGCCTTTCTTAGACCCGGGCACAGGATTATTCATTCAAACTGCAGTGTGGTCCGACCGAGACTCCGATCGCATATTTAAGCTGTCACTCCGGGTGATCAGCTGAGCGCAGCGCTCCCGAGCCTCCCCTCCTCCCTCCTCCAGTCTACACACTACAGTACAGTGATGCCAGGCAGCGCTGTGTTCACTCACTGTTCAGGCTCCTCCCCTCGCTCCTCCCCTGCCTCCTAGTCCCTCCCTCCCTCTCTCTGATAAGGAAGTGATGACATCAGAGAGAGAGGCAGAGGGAGCTCCGTGGGAGAAATCATTCTTCTTCTCCTCTCCAGTCCAGCTCCAGCAGCCTGCCCATGTAGTGCCCACTGTGCCCTGCCTGCAGACAACCTGACCAAGACAGTCCTGACTCCTGAGTCCTGACACCTGTCCTAGTCTGTCACTCACTTCTAAAAAGGTAGAAATATAAAACATTTGAATTGTGTAATGTATGTAACAGTGGGGGCTTCTGTCACCCCACTCAAACTCTTTTTTTTTGCCTTCTTATAATCCCTATACTGCGATATATGAATACATAATGTTATTAGTCATTTTGGTTCAGTAGATAATGAATAAAACAGATTTTTATAATATGTAAATTACCTGGTCTACCAGCAGGCAGGGCGGTTACTTGCTGGTAGCATCCGCATCCTCCTATCATAATGACGCCCCCTCCTCATGTTGATTGACAGGGGCCAGCGAACGCGATCGTCCTCTGGCTGGCCTGTCTGCTATCAAGTTATTGCCGCCTGCGCCGTAGCGGTCTTCAGTCGGCACAGGCGCACTGAGAGGAGGACGCTCGCTCGGGGCCGCTCCTTCTCAGTGCGCCTGCGCCGGGGGTGTAGATGTGACCGTCATTGTTGGTGTAGGCGCACTGAGGAAGGAGCGGGCCGAGCGAGCGTCCTCCTCTCAGTGCGCCTGTGCCGACTGAAGACCGCTACGGCGCAGGCGCAATAACTTGATAGCAGACAGGGGCCAGCCAGAGGGACGATCGCGTTCGCTGGCCCTGTCAATCAACATGAGGAGGGGGCGTCATTATGATAGGAGAGGCGGATGCTACCAGCAAGTACCGCCCTGCCTGCTGGTAGGAGGTAATTTACATCTTATAAAAATCTGTTTTATTCATTATCTACTGAACCAAAATGACTAATAACATTATGTATTCATATATCGCAGTATAGGATTATAAGAAGCCGAAAAAAAAAAAAACAAGAGTTTAGTGGGGTGACCAGAAGCCCTTTAAACAGGTTTCTGAATCTGTCAATCATCAGAAAAAAACGTTATGTTATGTAGCTGACTGACATTAGCGAGTGCTGATGTCAGCAGTACATAACTCCCTGCCTGCCCGCTGGCCCGCCGTTCTCTTAAATAAAGGACTTATAATATGGCTAATGAGCCTCTAGGTGCTATGAGGGCGTTCCTGCAGCACACCTATAGGCTCCGTCTATTCACCCTTTGGCAGTGGCACGCCCATGTCCAGTTGATTGACGTCCGAGTTCTCCTCTTCGTCCCGTAAATCCCGCGCCTGCGCCGAATACTAAACGGGACGGCGCAGGGCTGGGATCAGTGGCGTAACGATCGCGGTGCGACAGCGACCAAGGGTGGAGACGGGACATGGTTGGAGGCGGACATGGGCGTGGCTGGAGCGGGGCCTGGAAGGGGGCCCACCCTCCCTTCTGTTCGGGTTTGGCTTGAAGAAAAGGTGGCAACCTACTCCCGAGCCATTTTAATTTTTTTTGCTGTCAGTGGCTGGCTCCAGTAACAGCAGGCAGTGTGGGGCGGGCGCTCACTCACTGACGTCACACGCCTGCTCCTCCCACTAGGCGCGCAGGCGCGTGACGTCAGTGAGTGAGCGCTGCCCGCCCGCACTTGTTACTGGAGGGTGGAGGAGGAGGAGCAGGAGCTGAATGTAAGGTAGTATTTTAGTAAAGAGGATGAGCGCTGTGCCTGTGCTAAAATTAAAGTTACTGTCTGCAGCCTGCACGGCTGCACCGATTTATAATGTATACTACTGTGAGTGGCGGGGGGGGGATCTATAGGATGACGTCATGACGGCACTGTTATAGGGAGGGCGGGGGATCCGTGGATGGCACTGTTATGGGGGGGGGGTCTGTCATGTGGATGACACTTATGGGGGGGGGGCCGGGGGGTCTGTGCATGACACTTATGGGGGGGATCTGTGGATGGCACCATTATGGAGGGGGATCTGTGGTGATGACACTGGGGGGATGGGTGAGTCTGTGGATGACACTGTTATGGGGGGATACTGTGGATGACACTGTTATGGGGGATCTGTGGATGACTGTTATGGGGGGGATCTGTGGATGGCACTGTTATGGAGGGTATCTGTGATAAGATGCTATATATGGTATGTGTCATCCACAGATCCCCCTCTATAACAGTGCCATCCACAGATCCCCCATAACAGTGCCATCCACAGATCCCCTCCATAACAGTGCCATCCACAGATCCCCCCCATAACAGTGCCATCCACAGATCCCCTCCATAACAGTGCCATCCAAAGATCCCCTCCATAACAGTGCCATCCACAGATCCCCTCCATAACAGTGCCATTCCACAGATCCCTCCATAACAGTGCATCCACAGATCCCTCCATAACAGTGCCATCCACAGATCCCCTCCATAACAGTGCCATCCACAGATCACCCTCCATAACAGTGGCCATCCACAGATCCCCTCCATAAAACAGTGCCATCCACAGATCCCCTCCATAACAGTGCCATCCACAGATCCCCTCCATAAAAGTGCCATTCACAGATCCCCTCCATAACAGTGCCATTCACAGATCCCTCCATAACAGTGCCATTCACAGATCCCCTCCATAACAGCGCCATTCACAGACGACCCCCCAGCGCCATAAATATCACTTGTAGACAAATCTGCATGTTGTTTCAAGGCGGCGTCTGGGGAGGGGCCAAGGGCGGGGCCAGGGGTGTGGCTGAAGGAGGGATCAGGGGGTGGAGCTGAAGGGGGCCCCGTCATGTATGCTGTACGGGGCCCATGATTTCTATCAGCGGCCCTGAGCTGGGGTATACAATTTTTTCTCTAATATAATTGCAGTTGCCTGCCAGTGTGTGTCAGGCCCACAGACTGTACAGTGCCCACTGCCCACCACTCATATCTGGTGGCACAGTACCTTGCAGATAAAAAAAAGTAATACATTTCTTTCTCTAATATAATTGCAGTTGCCTGCCAGTGTGTGTCAGGCCCACAGACTGTACTGTGCCCACTGCCCACAACTCATATCGGGTGGCACAGTACCTTGCATGCATAGTACCACTAATCTAAAAAATAATTACAGGCAGAGGCAGGCCACCCCGCAGGGGCCGTCATGGTCGTGGTGCTGTGATTTCCTTTGGCCCTAGAATAATGCCCAGTGTTCAGAGGCCACGTACCCTGAACTCGAAAAGTTTTAAATTGTCAGATACAAGTGTAGCGGTTGATGATGACGATGTGTCCGTGGATGTCACATGGGTTCCCGCTTGAAGAGAAGAAGAACTGGGGGAAAGATCAGATGGGGGAGACAGAGAGGAGGAGGGAGGACGAGTTGAAGCAGGGGGAGGTCGTCGCAAGGAGCTAGTCGTACAGTCAGACAGCATGTATCGGCACCCGGGGTCAGCCAGACAGCACGCCAATCAACGCATGCTGTTGCCACCACCAGATGCCGTCATTGCAAAGCTCAGCAGTGTGGCATTTTTTTTGTGTGGTCTGCTCTGATAACAGCGATGCCATTTGCAACCTGTGCCTAAAGAAACTGAGTTGTGGGAAGTCCAACATCCACCTAGGTACAACTGCTTTGCAAAGGCACATGATCTCACATCACAAACGCCTATGGGATCAACACATGATGACGAGTACAGCAGCACTCTAACTCAAAGCCACCATCCTCCTCCTGGTCCAGCATCTTCAGCACGTCAACCACTGCTGTCCTCCTTGCCCCTCTCAACCACCCGCCACTTCCGCCTCTCACCTTCAGCAGTTCCTGCTCATCTGCCCACAGTCAGGTGTCTGTCAAGGGAAATGTTTGAGCGTAAGAAGCCAATGTCACAGAGTCACCTCCTTGCCCGGCGTCTGACAGCTGGCTTGTCGGAACATCTTAGCCGCCAGCTTTTACCATACAAGCTGGTGGAGGTCTGAGGCCTTCCAAAATTTGTAGCTATTGGACACCGCAGTGGAAGGTACTCGGCCGAAATTTCTTTTCATAAAAGGCAATCCCCAACCTGTACTCTATTGTGGAAAAGGAAGTCATGGCATGTCTGGCACACAGTGTTGGGGCAAGGGTCCATCTGTCCACTGATACCTGGTCTGCAAAGCACGGTCAGGGCAGGTATATCACGTACACTGCGCATTGGGTCAACCTGCTGACGGCTGCCAAGCATGGAATGCATGGCTCTGCAGAGGAGTTGGTGACACGGCCACGACTTTCAGGCAGGCCTGCTGCCACCTCCTCTACTCCTCCTACTCCATCCTCTTCGCTAACCTCCTCGGCTGAGTCCTCTTCTGCTGCTGCGTCTTGCTCCACATCAACTGCACCCCCAGCTCCCCAGGGGCTATTCCACATCCCGGATACGACAGTGTCACGCCGTCTTGGGGTTGACTTGCCTGAAAGCAGAGAGTCACACCGGACCAGCACTACTGTCCGCCCTGAAAGCACAGGTGGATCAGTGGCTGACCCCGCACCAACTGGAGATCGGCAAAGTGGTGTGTGACAAAGGAAGCAATTTGTTGGCGGCATTGAATTTGGGCAAATTGACACATGTGCCGTGCATGGCACATGTGTTGAATCTGATCGTGCAATGCTTTGTGCATAAGTACCCAGGCTTACAGGACGTCCTCAAGCAGGCCAGGAAGGTTTTCCTACACGGCCATGGCGCACTTTTCCGATATTCAGCGGCGAAACAACATGCCAGTGAGGCGCTTGATTTGCGACAGCCCGACACATTGGAATTCAACACTTCTAATGTTCGACCGCCTGCTCCAACAAGAAAAAGCCGTCAACGAGTATTTGTATGACCGGGGTGCTAGGACAGCCTCTCCGGAGCTGGGTATTTTTTGGCCGCGTTACTGAACACTCATGCACAATGGCTGTAGGCTCAAGAGTCCTTTTGCCGAGGTGAAAAACCTGGTCAGTCAAACTCAAGGCAACATCATCGACCTTATCCCATATGCATTTTATCTGGAGCGTGCCCTGCGAAGAGTGCTGGATCAGGCCATAGATGAGCATGAAGAGGAAGAGTTGTGGTCACCATCGCCACCAGAAGCAGCCTTGTCGTCGTCAATTGCTGGACCTGCGGCAACGCAGAGAGAGGAGTCTGAAGAAGAGGAGTCAGAGGAGGAAGGTGGCTTTGAGGAGGTGGAAGACCAACCACAGCAGGCGTCCCAGGGGGCTTGTTGTCACCTTTCGGGGACCCTTGGTGTTGTACGTGCCTGGGTGGAGGAAGAGACCTTCAATGACGTCAGTGAGGACAAGGAACGAGACATGGCTAGCTTGGTATCCAACCTTGTGCAAATGGGGAGTTTGCGGTTGTGCAAATGGACTGTTTGCGGATGTTTGCGGTGCGTTAAACGGGGAGTTTGGTCTGTCACTGTGAAGCTGGCGTAACCCTTACACTCCCTGATCGATACAACATCATACCTGATGTTTTAAAGCACGTTATTCCAAACAATTTAGGAATGTTAGGTGATTTATACCCTTTATGGATTAAAACCCGACTCTGCGTCAGCTACGTAATTTTCCATGGGCGTTTTTGCCATGGATCCCCGTCCGGCATGCCACAGTCCAGGTGTTAGTCTCCTTGAAACAACTTTTCCATCACTATTGTGGCCAGAAAGAGTCCCTGTAGGTTTTAAAATTTGCCTGCTTATTGAAGTCTATGGCGGTTCGCCCGTTCGCAAACATTAGCGGAAATTCGCGTTCGCTGTTCGCGAACGGAAAATTTTATGTTCGCAACATCTCTACAGCTGATACATTAAAGAAAGCCCACACTGCTGAGCCATGTGCCGGCGTCCTGGGAGCACCAGAAGTGATCGTGCATGGTGGATGGCTAGCTCCAGATACATTTGCAGTCTGCTTTTTGCCTACTGTGCCCTGCGAGCTCTGCCTGCTTCTCCTCCTTCTCTTCTGCTCCATCTCTCCCTCTGAACTCCACTCCTCTTTCTCTCTTGTGGGCACCCACATGACGTCTATCAACACATCTTCATCGTCATCTTCACCATCACTGACATTTGAGATCTCGGAGTAGGCAGCAACAGCGGGGACCTCCCTCCTTTGGCTGATCTGGGTACTGTTGTCAGACCGCTGGGTGGCAGCAGTTGCTACCTCCTCTTCCTAATCTGATGTCGAAAATGGCTGCGCATCGGTAAGGTCTGGGAATGGATGGAAAAATAATTCCTCTGACTCGAGTGGATGGGCTATGGTGGTGGTGGTGGTGGTGTATTTGGAGGTGCACATAGCAGAGAGTGAGGAGGGTGCAGATACAGAGGATGAGGAAGGTGCAGAAGCGGAAGGCTGAGTGAGCCACTCAACCAACTCTGGTGCGCCCTTTGAAGTAATCACATGCGCCTTCTCCAACTTCCCACCTAGGCTCCGGCCTGGTGCACCTGCTTGACCTCTACCACCCCTGCAGAACGGCCTGCCTCTTCCTCTGCCTGTCATTTTAAAATGACCCTGTGCCTAAGTCCCTAGAGAAGAGCAATATTTGTGGAAGCAGGTATATCGCAGGCCTCAATCAATATTTGGTGGAAGCAGGTATATCAAACCCCTTAATCAGTATTTTGTGGAAGCAAATATATCATAGGCCTCAATCAATATTTGGTAGAAACAGGTATATCGATCACCTTATGCATTATTTTGCGGAAGCAGGAATATCGAACCCCTTAATCAGTATTTTGTGGAAGCAGGTATACCGCAGCCCTCAGTCAGTATTTTGTGGAAGCAGGAATATCGAACCCCTTAATCAGTATTTTGTGGAAGCAGGTATATCACAGGCCTCAATCAATATTTGATGGAAACAGGTATATCAAACCCCCTTAATCAGTATTTTGTGGAAGCAGATATATCACAGCCCTCAATCAATATTTGGTGGAAGCAGGGATATCAAACCCCTTAATCAATATTTTGTGGAAGCAGGTATATCGCACCCCTCAATCAATATTTGGTGTAAGCAGGTATATCGAACCCCTTAATCAGTATTTTGTAAAAGCAGGTATATCGCACCCCTCGATCAATATTTGGTGGAAGCAGATCTATAGAACCCTTTAATCAGTATTTTGTGGAAGCAGGTATATAACTCCCCTCAATTATTTTTATTGTCATAACAGTTATATCACACCACCCTGTTCATTGGGGAGCAACAAGGGTATATTGCAGCCCTCAATCAGTATTTTGTGGAGAGAAGGTATATCACACCCCTCCATTATTTTGGGGGGGCAACAGGTATATCACACCCGTTGCAATAGTTGTTCCAATAGCGTTTATCCCTCTATATAGTTTGCAGTATCGCAGGCATAACCGCTACATAACTGCTGCACAATACAAATGCACTATAATATAACTTTCTATGTTAGAAAGTATATTATAAGTATATCACATCCCCTCAGTAGATCACATCTACTGATAGCACACCTATACCAGTCCATAAAAGGTCTTTTGGGTGGCCTAGTAGCTATGTTTGGTGTCCCTAACAGCCTGTCGCTGCTCAACAAAGCAACCTCTTCCTACACTGGCAAAACATAGAATGTAAAATGGCTGCCAAATTGGGTTCTTTTATAGGGTGGGGGTGTGTCCATGTGCTAAAACATCTCTCTGGGCTGTCCTGTCCCACCTGATGGGTGTGTCAGGGGTCAAAGTTTGGTGCAATGCAAAAGAATATGGCTCCAGCGGACATCGCCATATGTTTGCATGTCCGGCGAATCGCAAAGTTCACCGCGAAACGACCGCCTTGCAAACCACAAGGCCATCTCTACTGGAGATGTGGTGCCTAGATCTCACAGCCACATGAGCTCTGTGTGGGCTGAACTGGAGGAGGAGGACATTGGAGCACAAGCAATGTGTAATGAAGTGGTGTTTTTTTTAAATAGTGACAGGAGAGGAGAGCAGCCGGAGGAGCAAGAGGGAGATGAGAAAAGACGAGGCAGAAGTCCCAGGCACACCATGGCAGTATGCAGTGGAGATGGAGCAGAGAGTCCCTCCGAATCAGTTGCACAAATGGCCTGATGCATGCTGACAGAGATGGCCTTGCAGTTTCACCTAACATGCGAACATATGGCGATATTCATGCCTGCCATATTATTTTACTTTGTGAAGAACTTTGACCAATGACACATCCATCAGGTGGTACAGCACAGCCAATTGAGACATTTCAGCACAAGGACACACCCCCACCCTCTAAAAAAAAAACACGAGCTGGCAGACATTTTGCATTTATCTTTCAGTGTAGGGAGAGGTTGCTGTGTGGAGCAAGGACAGGCTGTTAGGGACACAAAACTCTAGCTAATAGGGCCACAAAAGTCCTTTTAAGGACTGGTATAGGTGTGCTATCGATAATGTGGGACTTTCTGAGGGGTGTAATATACAAGGTGGGCCATTTATATAGATACACCTTAATAAAATGGGAATGGTTGGTGATATTAACTTCCTGTTTGTGGCACATTAGTATATGTGAGGGGGGAACTTTTCAAGGATGGGGTGGTGACCATGGCGCCATTTTAAGGTTAGCCATTTTGAATCCAACTTTTGTTTTTTCAATAGGAAGAGGGTCATGTGACACATCAAACTTATGGGAATTCACAAAAAAAAACCAATGTGTGCTTGTTTTAACGTAACTTCATTCTTTCATGAGTTATTTACAAGTTTCTGACCACTTATAAAATGTGTTCAATGTGCTGCCCATTGTGTTGGATTGTCAATGCAACCCTCTTCTCCCACTCTTCACACACTGATAGCAACACCGCAGGAGAAATGCTAGCACAGCTTCCAGTATCCGGAGTTTCAGGTGCTGCACATCTCGTATCTTCACAGCATAGACGATTGCCTTCAGATGATACGAGATGTGCAGCACCTGAAACTACGGATACTGGAAGCCTGTGCTAGCATTTCTCCTGCGGTGTTGCTATCAGTGTGTGAAGAGTGGGAGAAAAGGGTTGCATTGACAATCCAACACAATGGGCAGCACATTGAACACATTTTGTAAGTGGTCAGAAACTTGTAAATAACTCATGAAAGAATAAAGTTACGTTAAAACCAAGCACACCATTGTTTTTCTTGTGAAATTCCCAATAAGTTTGATGTGTCAAATGACCCTCTTCCTATTGAAAAATCAAAAGTTGGATTCAAAATGGCCGACTTCAAAATGGCCACCATGGTCACCACCTATCTTGAAAAGTTTCCCCCCTCACATATACTAATGTGCCACAAACAGGAAGTTAATATCACCAACCATTCCCATTTTATTAAGGTGTATCCATATAAATGGCCCACCCTGTACTTTTAATATACTTTCTAACATACCTTAACTACACAGAGTGACAAACGCTATTAGAACAAAAAAAATTTCTACTAGTGTGATTTACCAGTCCCCCCCCCCCAAAAAAAAAAAATGATTGAAGCAGGGGTGTTATATACCAATTCTATACTTTATATATAGTGCATTTGGGTAGTGCAGCATTTGTTTGTGGTTTTGCTGCGTTACTGCATCTTCACAGAGTCCTAAACGCTATTGGAACAAATAATTTCTACTGGTGTGATATACCAGTTGCCCCCCAAAAAATATTTAAAAAAATTATTGAAGCAGGGGTGTTATATACCAATAATATACTTTCTATATAGTGCATTTAGGTAGGGCAGCATTTGTTTGCGGCTTTGCTGCGTTACCTCTACTACACAGAGTGCCAAACGCTTTAGCAATCAATAATTTCTACTGGTGTGATTTAACAGTTCCCCCCCCAAAAAATATGTAATTGAAGCAGGGGTATTATATACCAATAATATACTTTCTACATAATGCATTTAGGTACTGCAGCATTTGTTGCGGTTTTGCTGCGTTACCGCATCTACACAGAGTACCAAACACTATTAGAACAAATGATTTCTACTGGTGTGATTTACCAGTTGCCCCCCAAAAAAACTGATTTAAGCAGAGGTGTTATATACCAATAATATACTTTCTATATAATACATTTAGGTAGTGCAGCAGATGTTTTTGCGGTTTTGCCGAGTTAACGCAGCTACACAGAGTGCCAAATGCTATTGGAACAAATAATTTCTACTGGTGTGATATACCAGTTGCCCCCCAAGAAAACTGATTGAAGCAGGGGTGTTATATACCAATTTTATACTTTCTTTTGTAGGGATTTGCTCTGGTAGGCAGGGTAAGCGGACGCAGTACAGAGGCAAGAACACGGTAGTAAAGCAAAAAGTTCAGTGTTTATTCACACCAAAGGAAAAACATAACACAAACACTTTGCAGAGTCCTGGTGTTAATTCCGACCACAGGAATTCCTCGTGTTATTTCACACGGCCAAAGACCACAGAACTCAAAACAAACACGTCACCTGGATATCCACAGCAGGCTTTAGGGGGCGCCTGGCTTCCAGCTGGTGGCTCTCATGCAGCTCCCAGAGACACAGAGCCTTCACAGCTCCACTTTCACTTGGAGGAACATACCACCCTTAGCTGAGCTGCTGGCTGGGTTTTTAAACCCCAGCCCAAAACCTGGCCTGGACGTGGGGAACAGCCACCCACCCTGCTCTTTGGCTGCTCCCAATAAGAACCGGCCCGGATCGGCTTTTCAGCCACACTAAGAATAAACAGTGTCAGCAAGCACTAGCTGCAGCTGACACATAAAATGACCGGTTCTTATCTCACCGAGGCCAGGAACCTCGGTGACACGTACCTTCCGTCAATGACAGACCCTTGCGCCTTCCTACACTATATAGTGCATTTGGGTTGTGCACCATTTGTTTGCTGTTTTGCTGCTCTAAAATTGATATCCAATGACCGTGTAATCTACCTCCAGCCACATACTTACTTCTTCTTTTCTGTACGGTGAATGCCTAATAGTTGGGGCCTCGGAGGAATTCAACACCAGTAACGACCACGTGCTATCGAATTTCAACTATTATCATTATGTTTTTTTTCAAGAGTGGGGATTTCGTTAGCCATGTTTTTAATCCAATTTTATATTTTTAGTTCTTTTAAAGATATGTATTTGACCTGTATTTGTACTGGCCCACAGTAAAATTGATATCCATTGACTGTGTAATATAGGATATAATAAATAATATAGGATACAATATAATAAAGGATGTTCAGCGCAGCAGGGGGGATCGTGACCAATAAGTGCAATCGCCTAGTTCACGACAGTGTGGACTGCCTCATATTTCTATAAATAAATGAGGCATGGATCTCAGAGGAATTCAACACCTGTGACGACCACATATAATTGAATTTCCTCATGCCAGCCCACACATATCCATCACCACCCAGAACAAAGAATGGTCCTTGTCTTATGTATATACAGCGGCATAAAAGGCCATTTCTGTGAGGTGAATGCCTAATTTTTGGGGCCTGTAGTCCAGTGGCCTACAGTAAAATTTGTATCCATAGACCGCATAATGTACCTCGAGCTACATAATCAGAATTTCTTTTATGTCAGGTGAATGCCTAATTTTTAAGGCCCGTACTCCGTAATTTTTAAGGTCAGTATTTGGTTGGTGCAAATATGAGCTGAAGGTTTTTCAGGTTCGCCTGCCATTATAGTGATTTGATTGTGTTTGCGCGATCGCGTTCGCGAACCGATCCGGCAGATGTTCGTCCATCACTAATGCTCACTTGCTTGGGTAGTGATAGCCGAATTGTCACCATTCGACAGAGGGGTGACTTCTGGCTCTCTACCTTGTTGGACCGTCGGGGTGCCTTTTTTACACTCGCTGAGAGGGAGGACAAACTAAACTACTATAGAGACATCCTTTGTAGTCAGTTGGCCGCTGCCTATCTGTGCCATCATCCATACTCTCGCAGGTCTGACCAGGGGGGCCCTCTGAGCTTAGGTTCCACTGCCATGGCTGCTGGGGAGGGGTGAGGTGGCGGGAGCAGTACCAGCTCCATCAGCAGCAGCCTGAGTCTAGAGTCGCTGATGAGCAGCTTCCTTCACCCGCATAGTGAAGAAACTACTCACCAGCAGCTAGACTTAAAGCAGGACCTGAACCAGCAGGTGGTGGCATACTTGGACAGTACCCTGCCACCCCACATTGAAGATCCGCTGGGATACTGGGCAGCCAAACTTGATTTGTGGCCTCAACTAGCAGAGTTTGCCCTGGAAAAGCTGTCCTGCCCGGTCAGTAGTGTGGTATCAGAGTGTTTTTTTTGTGCGGCGGGGGCCATTGTTACCCCAAGAAGAACTCATCTAAATACCCAAAATATGGAGAGACTGACCTTTGTCAAGATGAATCAGGCGTGGATCAGACAGGATTTCCACCCACCAATGCCTGATGCATCAGACTAGATCATCCATGGTGCCATACCAACACTTTGACAAAAGAGACCGATTTCTTCTGGCTACCTGCCTCAACTACTATTCTGATGCTGCCATCCGCCTGATGCCACACATTTGAGTCCAAGTGCTTCTTCTTTCACCCACCATCTTCATTGGGTACTGGTATTGCCACCCACATCCACACTATGTGATTGGGCCACTCTGTTGTCTCCTGATGCTGCCACCACCTCCAGACTCTGTCATTGTGCCACTCTGTGGCCTCCTGATGCTGCTGCTGCCACCTCCACACTATCATTGTGCCACTTTGTTGCCTCCTCCTGATGCTGCCGCCACCTCCACACTCTGTCATTGGGCCACTCTGTAGCCTCCTCATGCTGCTGCCACCTCCACACTCTGTCATTGGGCCACTCTGTAGCCTCCTCATGATGCTGCCACCTCCACACTCTAACAAAACAATGGGTGATCTTAGGGAGACAAGCTGCAAAAAACACTGTGGAGCCTCATTTAAGATTCTCGACACAGCAATCCAAAGTGCAAAGCTCCCTGGGAAACAGTAATATGCAAAATAATTGTGGAGCCCCAGTTATGGGTCTTCAACACAGTGAAAGCCAGATATCCCTTAAAGCTTGTAAAAGAGCGGGATCTTGACATAGGGGCCACTTAATATGGTGTATTTGGTGATCTCTGTAATGGGGACACCCCTTTGCTCGGTTTTCCTTCCTTTCAGGGATATCTGGCTTTCACTGTGTTCAAGACCCATAACTAGGGCTCCACAATTATTTTGCATACCTCCACACTCTGTCATTGGGCCACTCTGTGGTCTCCTCATGCTGCCGCCACCTCCACACTCTGGCATTGTGCCACTCTGTGGCCTGCTGATGCTGCTGCCACCTCCACACTCTGTCTTTGTGCAACTTTGTGGCCTCCTGATGCTGCTACAACCTCCACACTCTGTCATAGGTCCACTCTGTGGCATGCTGCTGCCATCTCCACTCTCTGTCATTGTGCCACTTTGTAGTCTCCTCATGCTGCCGCCACATCCAGACTCTGTCATTGGGCCACTCTGTGGTCTGTTTATGCTGCTTCCCCTCACCACTATGTCATATGTCCACTCTGTACTTTTCATGCTGTTCCCACCCTTCCCACTTCATGACTGGGGCACTATTTAGCTTTTTTGGCTTGGCGGACATCATAATTTATTTGGCCGTTCTTCTGATCTGTCGGAAGGAAGGTAAAATGAGATGCACAATGGATCCTCTCTGTGTAGCAGCTGTACGGCCTGTATAGTCTAATCAGAACTGGCTTATGATTTGGTAGCAAAAAGCAGGAGTGGGTACAAAACATAGAAGACATGCAACTATTCCGTTCACGTGTCATCTCTTTTGGATCCACTCCTGTTGTTTTTTTGGCATTAGCAATACTGGTGTATTACTGACTAAATGCTGACCGAGTGAATGCTGATGCTCCACAGTCAGGATCCATTTTTTGTGGGTTATTGTTCTGACGGACCAGAGGAAGGGCAAAATAATCAGTGAGGGGCTCTACTTTTCAGAGGGCCTCTACCTTTATAAGCATTTAAAAGAATAGGGTCTGTAGACATGTAGTTGGAATTAGCTGATGACGGTGTAAAAGAAGTGCGCTTCTTCTTGGCACTAACATTGACCTGTAAGGCTGAGTTCATCCATGACTGCCCAAATAACTGAAGTGTGCAGTGATTCTAAGTGCGGCGCCAGTCATCTGCATGTCATACGGACTCACAGTATTATTTCACTACCGAAGCAGACTCCCTATGCGTGTTAATGCAAGGCACAGTGTTCTACACCACTATAAATGCTCTCTGCATCCAGGAAATAGCTGTTTTTTTAACGAACTTTGCAGCAAATTTATTTTGATGAAACTGAATTTTTCCCCAAAAAATTGTCGAACCGGCGAATCAAATTTTTTAAAGATTTGCTCATCTCTAGTTGCTACCACCCCTCTTTTCTGCTGCTACTTCTGCCAGCTCCAGAAGCATTTTTGCCACTGCCCTTGGAAGGGCCTAGCACCTGTCTGTCAGACATACTTTACAGTAACAGTAAGGGCGCATTCAGACAACCGCGCTGTGTTTTGCGGTTTGCAAATTGCGGATTTGCAAATCACAGATGCTGTTCGTACATGTTCTGCAATTTGCAGAACAGAACAGGTGGCCCAGTATAGAAATGCCTACTCTTGTCCGCAAGAATAGGACATGCTCTATATTTATGGCGAGGCCGCAGAACGGAACAACGGATGCAGACAACACACGGTGTGCTGTCCGCATCTTTTGCGCTCCCATTAAAATTAATTTGTATGGAAAAGAAAGGGTGCAGAATGGATGTGGATTCATTCATACGGTCATCTGAATGAGCCCTAAGTATAAGTGTTAAATAGCAGTAGAAGTAGACAGCTTTTTCACCCCAATTAGAGAATCAAGGCATTATAGAATGGATCTATAAAACAATGTGGACACCCCAATAGCAATAGTATTAGACCGCTTTTTTAACCCCAATTAGAGAATCAAGGCATTAGAGAATTTCTTATTTATAAAACAGTGTGAAAACCAGAATAACTGTGAAAATAGACCGCTTTTTCACCCCAATTAAAGAATCAAGGCATTATAGAATTACTTATCTATAAAACAATTTGCAAACCCAAATAACTGCGTTTTTTCCTCATTTAGAGATTCAAGGCATTATAGAATGACTTATCTATAAAACAATGTGGACAGCCCAATAGCAGTAGTATTAGACCTCTTTTTCACCCCAATTAGAGAATGAAGGCATTATAGAATTACATATCTATAAAACAATGTTGACACCCCAATAGCAGTAGTATTAGACCACTTTTTCATACCAATTGGCTAATAAAGGCATCATAGAATTACTTATCTATTAACCAAAGGGGAAACTTTTGAATTAGTTCCTCCACTCTCCATATGCCCTCACTATAGTGTGTAAAAAGTCTCCCTACGATCTCCCTATGCTGTCCCTGCACTGCCCCTGCACTCTCCCTATTGAATATTTTACAATTAAGGGCTTTCTTAATCACTGTCTTTAGCGCTAGTCACTTCTCTTCCAAGGCCCAGCTTATAGTGAAATGGCAGAGCCATAAAAGGCTTTTAAAGGGATGGGACATCACAGGGGCTGGCTAGCTGTTGATTGGCTGCCTGCAATGTATTATGAGTGATTTTGTGTCCCCGGGCTTCTCACTTTAACTTTATAACACATGTTGCTGCCAGTTTAGTAAAAAATCTATTCGTTACACAAAGCGCCAGGAAATTCAGATTTGGTGCAAATCAAATTTTTCCTAAACTTCGGAGAAAATTCCACTGGATGCTTCAATTCGCTGAACACTAATTGCTGTCATTGTGTTAAAGAGTTTAAAGGGGGAGGGGGGTGAAACAGTATAAAAATAAAACAGAGTTAGGGTGGGTTCAAACTAGCGTTAGGGATTCTGTTATGGCTTTCCATCTAACATGGTTATAATGGAAAATAACAGAATCCATAAGACGGAAGGATGGATCCGTTCTTCTGCCCATAGACTTGTATTATGACAGAATGCAAAACGGAAGCCTTTAACCCTTTCGCTACCAGTAGCGCTGTGCAAGCATGACGCCTGCTCGCGTGTGCAGCGGGCATTATGGCCGGCAAGTCTCTGCTGTTTCAAACAGCAGAGGCCTGTGGCTAATTACCGCGATCTGCATTATTACATTTAATTAAATGCTTTAGACGTCATGATAAAGTGAGATCACGGCACCTGAATGCACAAAAACCCTGTGCAGCCAATCAGGACTTCAGTACATGCGCTGAATGCTCTGAGTTTCTATGAAGAAATTCAGAGCATTAATGCTGCAATTCTTATTTTGGCTACCAGATGACAGGTCAACATAAGAAATGAGCAAAATGCAAAGAAATTTAGTTTTTTTTTATCCATTATAGATCAAAATTAAAAATCATCATTTATAAGGTCATTTATGAGCCTTAAAGTAATGATATATTTTTTTTAAAGTTAAAAATATATAAAAAAAATTATAAAAACATATTAAAGTTTAAATCACCCCCCTTTCCATATAATAAAAAAAAAACACCTAAATAGCAATAAATATAAACATCCTGGGTATCTCCGCAACCGGAAACATCCATAATATTAAATAAAATAAAAAAAATCCAATTTCCCTTACGTCCTCAACAGCAGCACAGATGGGGTTAACTGCCCCTGTGGACTGGTAGGACCGGCGGAATTTTAATGAGCCCAAGAACCAATAAACGATCTTCAGCTCCCTGAAAGGGAGGAGATCACCCCCCAGCCCACCGTGTTTTTTTCTGTCCTCTGGACAGGTGGACTGGCGTGTCGCTCCCTCTCTGGGAGCTGAAGATTGCTTAGGGGTTCTTTTCCCCTCCTTAAGCTTAGCTCGCTTTCTATGGATCTCAGTGCCTTTATTTTAGGCCTGATCATGGCGATTTCGGTCTGGGGTACCATCGGGGAGGGGGGCGTCCCCTCCCCTCTTCTCTCATCTGTAGATGGTGCTCCGTCCCTCCGTTACCGCATGTGTGCGGCGCTATGGGCGCCGCCATTTTCCGGAAGTGACGCGCCCTAGGTGCGCTACGTCACTTCCGGTTTTCCGAAGCGTTGCGGTGATGTATAAAACTCACCTTTCTTTTAAACTGGCTCCCTAGAAGGACATCCTGGACTTAGAATTAGTCTGGGGAGACAATTTTCGTATAGGTAGAGCCAGTATAGGCTCTGGTTTTTCTACAAGAGAAAAAAAAAAAAAAAGGGAGTGGTGCTGATCTCGTTTCAGGAACCCGCCCATTGGGCGGGGCTTCCTCCTTTTAAGCGCCCAGAGCCCATCAGTCAGTGCTCTGGTTGCGTTGCTTTCACAAGTTAGCTCCAGAGCTCTCCTGTGCTTTGTGATATTCCTGCAGTATTGCTTTGCTTGGGTTTTGTACTTCCTTTTCTTTCAGCTCTATTTCTTCTAGTGCTGGTGGGCCCCCTTAAGGTCTGGTTTTCTCCACCTCCTGATATTGTAGGTGTTATGACCTGTTTTGTTTCTTCCATTACAGACTATGGCTTCCCCTAAGGAGCAGGATCAGCGGAAGGCTGGGGCCAAGAGGAAGCATTTGGCATGTCACGAATGTAACACACCCCTAGATGACAGCTGTCCTTACTCCAGATGTGAGAGTTGTCGCACGGCATCCACGGAACCCACGATGCAGGAGATGTTCCAATGGACCAAGACACACGTGGATGATTCCATCAAGGGAGTAGTTCAGCTGCTTAATGAGAGGCTACCAGGTCCCTCTCAGACTCCCATGGAGGTGGTCGCACCGGTCGAAAGACCTACCCCCTGTTCAGTGGGGTCTTCTTCTTCTGAGGAAGAAGAATCTACTTCTTGCTTTTTCCCTCCAGAAAAGACGCAGAAGTTACTCAAGTCCATCAGGTCGGGGGACCAGGATGTTGACATGGGGGAGTCCTCCGATCCCGCCGGTCGGACACAGCGTGTCTTTAGAGCAGATGAGACCCTCCTCTCTGTGATGCGCACAGAGTGGAAAAAGCCTGAGAAGGGTCCAGTGCTTACCAGAAAATTCAGACTCATGTACCCGATGGCTAAACCCTTGGTGGAATCGTGGGGTTCCGTTCCCAAGGTGGACATGGCTATAGCCAAGTTGTCCCGGCGCACTCTAGTCCCTGCAGACGATGGGTGTAGCCTGCAGGACCCTCTAGACCGGAGGGCAGAGTGCACCCTTAGGAGGGGTTACGCGGCGGCCGCTGCCTCCGCATCTACTTCCATTGCGGCCACTGAGGTAGCCACCTATCTACGCTCTAGGCTTAATCAAATCCAGACGGATGTGGACCAGAGCGTATCAAGAGACGACATCCTGGCAGCCTTCAAGTCAGCCAACCTGGCTATGGACTTTTTAGTTGATTCCTCCCAAAACTATGGCCCTAGTTTCAGCTGCTCACAGACCACTCTGGCTGAAACCGTGGATCGCGGATAACGCATCCATGTTTAACCTTTGTGGGCTCCCCTTCGAACCAGATAGGTTATTCGGGTCCGAATTGGACAAAATAATGGAGGGGCTCTCCGATAAAAAAGGGAAGAGCCTCCCCCAGCAGCCCTTTCGGGGACGCCCC
Organism: Bufo bufo; assembly: GCF_905171765.1. Taxonomy (NCBI): domain Eukaryota; kingdom Metazoa; phylum Chordata; class Amphibia; order Anura; family Bufonidae; genus Bufo; species Bufo bufo. The sequence goes on along the minus strand of NC_053389.1, from coordinate 448,858,443 downwards.
AGACAGGAAAAGAAGGGCGGAGGTCGTCCTGGGCAGCAGTCTAGGCGCAGAGATTGGGGGGGGGCCGTCTCGTAAATATCCGAGACGCCCCCGCAAACCCACCAGGGAGGCAAAACCCTCCTGACTATGGGCCTCCTCGAGGCTCTTGGATAAGCCCTGCTGCCCCTGCAGTGTCTCCTCTAGATTTTCCCGTACCCCTCCCCCAGATTCCCGTGGGGGGCCGTCTTACCCATTTCAAAGACTCTTGGAGCCGGTTGATTGCAGACCCCTGGGTCCAGGACATAGTTTCCGCCGGGTACCGGGTAGATCTTATCTCTCTCCCCCCAGAGAGATTCATCGCCACACGAAACTTCGGGTCTGCCAAACAGGTGGTCCTAGAATCTTACATTCAGGACTATATTTCCAAGGGAGCCCTAGAGGAGGTACCGGCAGGGGAGAGGGGCCTAGGGATTTATTCACCAGTGTTCCTGGTTCCAAAGAAGACAGGAGATCTCCGGATGATCATCGATTTGAGATTCCTCAATCGATTTATAAGGAAAACAAGGTTTTGCATGGAAACCATAAGGTCAGTCAGCCATATCCTCAATCCTGGGGACGTCATGGCTACTCTGGACCTCAAGGATACGTACCTTCACATTCCGATCCATTCCGCTTCCCGGAAACTCCTCAGGATCGCGGTCCAGATTTCAGGGGTTTGCAGGCACTTTCAGTTCGCCGTGCTTCCCTTCGGAATCTCTTCTGCCCCCCTTATCTTCACCAAGGTGGTGGTTTCGGTGGTGGCAGCTTTGAGACTCCAAGGACTGACTATTATTCCTTATCTGGACGATTGGCTTTTCATAGCCTCTTCAGTTCCGATCCTTACCCACCATCTTCAGGTCGCAATCTCTTTTCTCTTTCGACTAGGCTGGATTATCAACTGGCAGAAGTCGAATGTGAGCCCATCGACTTCAATCCATTACTTAGGATTCGTGGTCGACTCTGTGGAGATGTCCCTCCGATTGACTCCAGAAAGGAGAGCGCGGATTCAGGACCTGGCAAAGGTCCTTTATGTCCCTCGTCGAGTCTCTATCCGGACTCTCATGAAGATGCTGGGGCTCATGTCAGCGGCTGCGGATGCGGTCCCTTGGGCGCTATGGCACCTCCGTCCTCTTCAGTCGGAGGTCTTACACCTATGGAACGGCAGCCCTGCGGGGCTAGATTCCCTGTGCTCCCTGTCCGGTCAAACCCGAAATTCCCTCAGATGGTGGTTTCAGCTACCAGCAGGGAAGTCTATGACCCAACCAGCTTGGGTCATATTGACTACAGACGCGTCCCTTGTAGGCTGGGGCGCTCACCTGGACGGATCCCCAATTCAGGGATCTTGGTCTCCTCTGGAGGGGCATCTTTCCTCCAATCTTCGCGAGATGCGAGCTATCCGGCTAGCCCTCCTTCACTTTGCGCCTCAGATCCGGGGCAAAGCAGTGAAAGTCCAGTCAGACAATATGACTGCAGTTCTCTATATAAACAAACAGGGAGGCACAAGATCATTGCCCCTTCTGTCAGAGATCGGGGTAATTCTTCGGTGGGCAGAGCTGAACCTTTCCCATCTATCTGCCGTTCATATTCGAGGCTCCCTCAATATGATAGCGGATTACCGACCATGGAGTGGTCTCTGCATCCGGAGATCTTCAGGCAGCTAGTTCACAGATGGGGTATGCAAGAAGTGGATCTCATGGCAACCAGGTTCAACGCCAAGGTGATGAGGTTCTGTTCCCTCTACAGGGAAGACAACCCCCTGGTGATAGATGCTCTGTCAATACCGTGGAGGTTCAGGCTGGCTTACATCTTCCCTCCCTTTTCCATGATACCGAGGGTATTGATGAAAATCCGTCAGGATCAGGCCTCGGTAATAGCCATCATACCGTTTTGGCCCAGAAGATCCTGGTTTACCCAGCTCATTCAGATGAGTCGGGGACAATACTGGAGACTCCCCCCGGAGCAGACCCTGGTGTCATGGGACACTCACCTCTGCCTAGATCTGCACAGGTTCAACTTGACAGCCTGGAGGTTGATCAGTCCCTTCCCAACATAGAAGGGCTTTCCGAGTCGGTCCTGAGAACTTTGTCGCATTCCCGAGCAGAGTCTACAAAGAAGGCCTACTCCAGGATCATGAGAATCTTCGAGGCATGGTGTGATTCCAGACAGGTGGCGTCTGCAGATCCGCCACTTCCTGCGATACTTCAATTTCTTCAGGATGGATTAGATAGAGGCCTATCTCCAGCTACCTTGAAGGTACAGGTTTATGCCATCTCGGCCTGTCTCAACAGGCCACATTCTCGGGACCCACTCATCAAACGCTTCCTGAAGGGAGCTGAAAGACTAAAGCCTACTATACTGAAACCTATCCCCCAGTGGGATCTTTCAGTAGTGCTCAGGGGGCTAGCATCTCCCCCCTTCGAGCCCTTGGAGGAGGTAAATTTTAAATTTTTGACTTTAAAGATGGTCTTTCTTCTGGCTATAGCTTCAGCCAAAAGAGTTTCTGAATTGCAGGCTTTCTCCGCAATTCACCCGTACATTATTTTTCTACAGGATAGAGTACTCCTGAAGTTTTTACCTTACTTCAGGCCTAAGGTGCCTACTTTCCAGAACATCAATCAGGTAATATCTTTACCAGTTTTGTTTACAGCCTCCTCCTCTGATACTCCAGCTAGAGACCCGCTGGATATTTCATGATGCCTCCAGATCTATGTGGATAGATCTAGTGAGTTCAGGATAGATGAGAATCTTCTTATCCTGTTTGCCGGTAAGTCTAAAGGCCGTAAAGCGTCTAAAGCCACCATTAGTCGCTGGATCAAGGAGGCCATTATGGAAGCTTTCGTCTCCCAATCCTTAGATCCTCCTGAGTTTGTGAGGGCCCATTCTACTAGGGCGGTCTCCACCTCGGTTGCGGAGAGAAGACTCCTCCCCTTAGAGTTGATCTGTAAGGCGGCCTCCTGGAGCTCTGAGTCAACCTTCATCTCCCATTATAGGATAGATGCTAGGATGGCAGAGTTTTCGGCTTTTGGGCAGACTGTTCTTAGTTCTGCCAGGCATGAGGACCCTCCCTAGGGGATTCTTCTTGCTATCTCCCCATCTGTGCTGCTGTTGAGGACGTAAGGGAATCGTTAATTTCTAACGATAATTTGTTTTCCCTTAGTCCTAACAGCAGCACACAAATATCCCACCCTAAATACATTATGCTTGTTAAAAACACGGTGGGCTGGGGGGGGATCTCCTCCCTTTCAGGGAGCTGAAGATCGTTTATTGGTTCTTGGGCTCATTAAAATTCCGCCGGTCCTACCAGTCCACAGGGGCAGTTAACCCCATCTGTGCTGCTGTTAGGACTAAGGGAAAACAAATTATCGTTAGAAATTAACGATTGCCATTTTTTCGAATGAAATAAAATGTGATCCAAATGTTATGCACACTCCAAAATGGTATCGATAAAAACTATGAATTGTCCTGCAAAAAATGAGCTCATAAATAGCTCAGACACAAGTATAAAAAAGTTATGGGGGTCAGAATATGGTGATGAAAAAAAAATATGGGGGTATCGTTGTAATCGTACTGTCCCAGAGAATGAAGGGCATAGGTTTTTGCCGTAAACAAAACGCCTTGGGAACAAAACCTGTAAAACAGTGGAGGGATTTTTTTTTGCAATTCCCCTCTATTTGGATTTTCTTTCCCGCTTCCCACTACATTTTATGCCATAATTAATGGTGGCATTAGAAAGTACAACTTGTCCCGCAAAAAATAAGCCTTCATATAGCTATATGACTGGAAATATAAAAAAGTTATGGCTCACGGAACATAGGGAAGAAAAATGAAAACGCAAAAACAAAAAACCTCCGGTAGCCAAAGGGTTAAAAGGCATTCCGTTTGCTTTCCATCCTAATAGAAGTCTATGGGAAAGCATAACGGATCCGCCTAGGTCCAGTTATGCAAGACAAAAAACAAAGTCCTGTCGACAGGACTTTGTTTTCCGTCTTGCATAACGGGACCCAGACGGATCCGTTATGCTTTCCTATAGACTTCTATTAGGACGGAAAGCAAACGGAATTCCTTTTAAAGGCTTCCATTTTGCATCCTGTCTGAGTATTCCGTTATTTTCTGTTATAACCATGTTATAACGGAAAGCCATAATGGAATCTCTTATGCTAGTTTGAACCCAGCCTTAACGAAAAAAATATAAAAATTTTACATTTAAATAAATCTGATTCCTAGGAGACCTCAGAGTGTTATACACCAATTTTCAGGACAATTGGAACATACAGTATTTGATGTGTGTTGAATCGATTCAGAAACAAATCAATTTTTTATTTTATTTGACAAATCGGACACAAAAAGAATTTCAAGAAATTCCTTTATCTCTGGTTTGCATATTTTTCAAGGTTAGCACTGCCTGAAATCTTCTTACTTTTATGTAATTCTCCTTAATGAGAGTCACTATTCAAATGAGGCAGTATTGAATGAACCTTATTTAGTTACACAGATGTCTGCTCTATGCTGATGAGGCTTTAAAGACCGAAATAGATCTGTTCACAGATGTATGTCTGAGGCTGGCTATTTTGTAAATCACATTCAAGGGCTTCTTATGAACTGTCCCAATGGTTTGAAGAGTAGATAGATAAGAGGCACTTTAGAACTATTTGTACTCTAAAAATTATTAACCTCATTCTGTTTTATACATGAACTTGAAGGATACTATCATTTTATGCCATACAAAACATGCATAGTAAATTAGTAAAAACAAACTAATACGGTAAATCATGAGATATGTATGCATTGTGAAGTTACATTTTAAATTGATATACATATTATCACCAAACTTTTAGTGACTGCAAATAGCACAATGAACAAATGGAAACATTTAGCAGAAATTTGAAAATGTAGTTTTAAAATACCACTGTCTTGGCATTTGGTCAATTATACATTATATTGTATCAAGTCATGTTTTGAAGGCACCAAGCAGGCTTAGTCAAGAAGAATAAAGCAGCACATTTAAATAAACTAAAGATTTTAGAGAAAAGCTTCAGCTATGGAAATGTCTGGATGTGCTGACACAAATGACTAGTATAAACAAATTCATTTGGAAAAATGAAATGCAGTTCATGAAATTGACAGTGAGCATAGATAAAAATAAAATAAAACTGTGAAAACTGGAGGACAAAAAATCTCATAGATTGGATAGCCAACATTCATAAGGAGATATCATGCTATCATCACTGCATAACACAGCTTCAAGTCATCTAGAGTTAACATTTTAACCTCTAAATTATAATGAAAAAAAAAAAAAAGTAAAAGAACTAAATACAACTTTAAAACTAATTAAAGGTGGTACCTTGGAACCTTGGATTCAGACCCAAGTTCGGGAAATGTTTTTTTTTTACAGTAGAAATTGATTTATGAAGTTATTATGCAAACTCTTGCGAGACTTCACAAAGTAATAACTTCGGCTCATAGGAGCCAATACATTCTAATACTTTACGGAGCACTCGCTCCGTACAGAATTCAAACAAAGTATTATGCGAATCGACTTCGGATGTTTTATCCGAAGTCGATTCGCTCATCCCTAATTACCACCAATAGTTTGCATTCCACCCCCAAGTTCAAGCCCAGGTCTATGAGATATCTTTCAAAAACTGCTTTTGTTCCTTGAATTGGACCTCTCTATCCTGTTCTCTTACAAAGGCTTTTGTGAATTATTGACTGTGACCCAACAGTTTGGTCTTCTAGGAGACATTGTAGTTATTGAGACAGGGAAAAATTTTATTTGACTGAATGACATCATTTGAAGCTAAAGAGAACAGGAGGCACCATATTTAAATATCTGTTGCCTACAGAATAGGTCACAGAAAAGTCTGTTCTTCTCCATATAATAACCACCTTTTTAGTTCACAGATGGATACTCTCTTTTTTAAACAACTCGTGTCTTCACCAATACAGTCATAAACAACTTAAATGTATTAATTATTTCTGCATTGGTATGCAAATTAATTATTATTCAGTAGTCATTTATTTTGAAGCTTTCCACGGAGTTTCCAGATGTATCAGCCAGGTGTTGGACAAGTGTTGCCAAAATAGGAAAGTCTAGCAAAATTCATGTGCGTGGACTTGAGTTTATGATGATGTGAAAGGTTACTTTATCATTGCTAAGCAGTAAGCACCTTTGAAATGTTTCCATATATTTTGTATTTCAACATGTGCATAAAGGTACTTGTCTTTCCAGGTATGACTGATTCAGTTTCACAATTAATTCATATTATGTACCAGTAAGCCACCTATACAAATAGCTTGGAAAATGCTAACTCAATTTGCATCTACTGCTTGAGAAGCCCTTCATCATTTTGCTGGAAAATACATAATTTTGTCTCCTCATGTCCCTATATATTTAATTTTTCAATTATACAGCTATGCTTTCTCATACCATTTGTTCCAATTGGGCTTAGGCCTCATGGACACAACCATTGTGTGTTTTGCGGTCCGCAAACCGCAGATCCGCAAAACACGGATGGCGTCCGTGTGCGTTCCGCAATTTGCCTATTCTTGTCCGCAAAACGTGGACAAGAATAGGACAGGTTATTTTTTTTGCGGACCACGTAACGGATCAACGGATGCGGACAGCACACGGAGTGCTGTCCGCATCTTTTGCAGCCCCATTGAAGTAAATGGGTCCGAATCCGAGCCGCCAAAACGGCGGCTCAGATGCGGACCAAAACAACAGCTGTGTGCATGAGGCCTTAAAAGAACTAAATTCTCCTTACACAGCTCTACAACACCTTGCGATGCCTTTTGTTAAAAATTGGAATTGAACATAATCCTGTATTATTTTTGCAATGTTACACTCTTTTTGCCATCTTTCCTACCATCAACAATTTTCTAAACACAACTTCACATTACTTATAGTATGCCTCATTAAACTATATCATTATGTTCATGCAATAAAATGTTAAGATTATACACATACAGAGGTGCTTGAAAGATTTTGAACCCTTCAGAATGTTCTATATTTCTGCAGAAATTTGACCTAAAACTACATAATATTTTCACACAAGTTGTAAAAGTTGATAAAAAATAACCAAGTCAAACAAATGAGTTATAAACAATTGATTTGGTCATTTATTTATTGATGAAAATGATCCAATAGCACATCTGTTGGTGTCATTTCCAGTAATTGCTCCATACAAAACAGCTTCAACTCTGTTATATTGGTGAGTTTGCTCCCATGAACTGCTTTCTTCAGGCCCTTCCACAGCATTTCTATTGGATTAAAGTTAGGACTTTGACTTTGGCCTTTACAAAACTTTAACTTTATTCTTCTTTAACCATTCTTTGGTAGACTGACTAGTGTGCTTTGGGTCACTGTCTTCCAGCATGACCCGTGTTCACTTGAGATTCAGCTCATAGACAGATGTCCTGACATTTTCCTTTGGCATTATTCAAAACTCATTGTTAAGTCAATAAGGGCAATCTATCTGGGCCCAGATGCAACCTTGATACTACCACCACCATGTTTCACAAATGGGATGAGCTTTTTATGCTGAAAGCAATGTTTTCCTTTCTGAATTCATAACTCTCATTTAAACCAAAAAGTACTATTTTGGTCTAAAAACATTGTTCCAATAGCTTCCGGCTTGTGCAGGTAATCTTTAGCAAACTGAAGATGGGCAGCAATGTTCTTTTTCGAGAGCAGTGGCTTTCTTCTTGCAATCCTGCCATGCACACCATTGTTGTTTAGTGTAGTCCTGATGGTGTACTCATGAGCATTAGCTAATATAAGAAAGGCCTTTAGTTGTTTGGAGGTTACTTTGGGTTCCTTTAAGACCTTACAGACTATTACACACCTTGCTCTTGGCATGATCTTTGTTGGTCAATCACTCCTGGGGAGGGTAATACTGGTCCTGAATTTCCTCCATTTGTATGCAATCTGTCTGACTGTGTGTTGATGGAGTGTCATGAAATTGGCTTGTGACTGACAAAGATAGGCAGTAAGCAATAGGAGTTGTCACCTGTGAGCAGTTTATTGGAGGTCACACGTGAACTTGCAGGTAAAGTTACAGATATTCCAAGTTCCCATATTGAAAAAAATCCAGGAGGAGAGAATTCCTCAGCTTGTTCTCACATGACATTCTGGTTGGCAGATGTGGGATAGAGGCACTGAGCAGGATGAGGAGACAAGAACTTGAGGAGCTAACTGTGGGCACCCTGAGAAAGTGGTGCAGGAGTTGTCGGATTGTTCCAGAGGGAAATAAGAAGCCAGAACTTATTGATCTGCTGATACCACTTCTGGTCCAAGAACAAGATGTCGCCTCAGACTCCTTATCCACACTAGTCAGAGTGACACCTCCACAACTATCGGTCCCCACTCTAGAGCCAGATACAGACCTTATGGAGGAATTGTTTAACCAAAGGATGAAAATGCTTGGTGGAGAATTAAGCACCAGACAGAGGATGGAGCTGATGAAACTAATCTATTAGGAGGTGGCAAGGAGGGACTAAGCTGACATACCCCAAAACCAGGGGATCGATGGAGATCTTGGCCCTTGGGACATTCTCCAGCTGTCAGTTGCGGAGGGCATTGATGCATATCTAAAAACCTTTGAGATTATGTGTAAGTCTCACCGTATTGTAGAAGAGTACTGGACATGTCTACTGGCTGGGAAACTTACAGGTAGGGCGAATTCCACCTTTTGTGTCCTTTTAGAAAAACAGCAGTTGGACTTTGCTGAGCTTGAGGGGGCATTGTTAGCACATTATGGCATTACCCCTGAATATTATAGATAGAGTTTCTGTAATCTACTAAAAGGGACCCATGACACCTACTGTATTTGGAGTTTAGCAATAAGTTGTCCTATGACCTGGACCGGTGGACCCATGGTTGTAGGGCCGAGACTTTTTAGGACCTCATCTAGCTATTTCTGAAGGAGAAGTTCTTGGAAAGGTGTCCAGTAGGAAATAGGGAGTGGGTGATGGATCGGGAGCCCCAAACATTGGAGGAGGCAGTCTGCCTTGCAGATAGGTATGTGGAAAGTCAGGTCACAACTCAGAAAAGCTCAGCGCCAACTACCATAACAGCAGACAAGTCAAATTTCCGTACCACCCTGGGGGCCTCCTTCCAACCTCTACAGGCTTCCCGTAAACTATCTGCAATAGCTTCTGCTGGTTCAAGGAACTGTTATAAATGTGGCTCCCTTGGGCATCTGCAAGCAGCTTGCCCAGAGGCCAGGAGGCCACCTCTGGCTCAACCTATCACAAGAGCTCTGGTGGTACACCCAATTGCTTCAGGCAGTCAGGAATGGATAGGCAGCTAGACATCCAATGGATTACAGAGCATGAGAGACTCTGAGTATGTGGTTGTGCAAATCCACTGGACTGATGCTAAAAATAGAAGAAATCACATAGTTCTGGTACAGGTGAATGGACAACCAGCTGAACGCTTCATGGACTCAATAGTGGACACAATAATCCCAGGACAGAAGGCAAGGATTGTGTTGGCTGGTGGAGAGAGCTGTGAAGTGCCAGTTGCCCAGGTGACTCGAGACTGGCGGAAGGACCCATCAACCACATGGTAGGAGTAATGGACAATCTAACTGCGGACATGCTGCTGGGAAATGATGTTGGGGACATCTACTTGGTTAATGAATATGTCCAGCACCTGACGATATAATGCTTTATGTTCCTTTATTGCAGTGATAAAATACAGGCAGCAATTCAACATAATCCAGTAACGTCCATCTGACCGTCAACGCATTTCAAACAAAACTGTTCTTACTCATGACTCATGGGAAATCTCCCCACCGCTGGGCTTATAAAGACAATTTCCATCCAAGTTACTGCCTTAAATGGGGGATGGGAAGAATCATGTGAAATCATTTATCCAGCTAATGTGGAGAGATCTCCGGGATTCAGTTAACAGCATAAGAAAAAAAATAAAAAATAAGAGACCTTACAAACTTCATTAAAACCATGGTAAATAAGTGGTTAAAATTAAAAAGAAAAACATACTCAAGACTAGAGTTGAGCGGACACCTGGATGTTCGGGTTCGATGGGTTCGGCCGAACTTGAGAAAAAGGTTTGAGTTCGGGACCCGAACTTGACCCCAACCCCATTGAGGTCAATGGGGACCCAAACTTTTGAGCACTAAAATGGCTGTAAAAATTTAATGGAAAGGGCTAGAGGGCTGCAAATGTCATCAAAATGTGGTTAAGAGCATGGCAAGTGCTCTGCAAACAAATGTGGATAGGGAAATTACTTTAACCCCTTAAGGACTCAGCCCTATTTAGTAACATAGTAACATAGTACATAAGGCCGAAAAAAGACATTTGTCCATCCAGTTCAGCCTGTCATCCTGCAAGTTGATCCAGAGGAAGGCAAAAAAAAACCTGTGAGGTAGAAGCCAATTTTCCTCACTTTAGGGGAATAAAAAATTCCTTCCCGACTCCAATCAGGCAATCAGAATAACTCCCTGGATCAACGACCCCTCTCTAGTAGCTATAGCCTGTAATATTATTACACTCCAGAAATACTTTCAGGCCCCTCTTGAATTCCTTTATTGTACTCACCATCACCACCTCCTCAGGCAGAGAGTTCCATAGTCTCACTGCTCTTACCGTAAGACTTTCACCTTAAAGACTTGGCCATTTTTTGCAAATCTGACCAGTGTCACTTTAAGTGCTGATAACTTTAACCACCTCAGCTCCCCTAGCTTAAACACCCTCAGACCAGACCACTTTTTACAATTCTGCACTACACTACTTTCACGGTTTATTGCTCGGTAAAACAATTTACCACCCAAATGAATTTTACCTCCTTTTCTTCTCACTAATAGAGCTTTCATTTGGTGGTATTTCATTGCTGCTGAGATTTTTACTTTTTTTTGTTATGCAAAAAAATGATATTTTTCACTTTCAGTTGCAATTTTTTTTTTTTTAAATACATTTCTATATAAATTTTTCTCTAAATTTATTGTTCTACATGTCTTTGATAAAAAAAAAATGCAATAAGTGTATATTTATTGGTTTGGGTAAAAGTTATAGCGTTTACAAACTATGGTACAAAAATGTGAATTTCCGCATTTTGAAGCAGCTCTGACTTTCTGAGCACCTGTCATGTTTCCTGAGGTTCTACAATGCCCAGACAGTAGAAAAACCCCACAAATGACCCCATTTCGGAAAGTAGACACCCTGAGGTATTCGCTGTTCGGCCTAGTGAGTTCATAGAACTTTTTATTTTTTGTCACAAGTTAGCGGAAAATTATGATTTTTTTATTTTATTTTATTTTTCTTCCAAAGTCTCATATTCCACTAACTTGTGACAAAAAATAAAAACTTCCATGAACTCACTATGCCCATCACGAAATACCTTGGGGTGTCTTTTTACATATACCCAGGCTGAGTGAGAGAAACAACTTTTCCAATTTTTTTATACAAAGTTGTCATTTGACAGAGATATTTATCTCACCCAGCATGGGTATATGTAAAAAGACACCACAAAACATATAGCCCTACTTCTCCTGAGTACGGCAATACCACATGTGTGACACTTTTTTGCAGCCTAGGTGGGCAAAGGGGCCCAAATTCTAAAGAGCACCTTTAGGATTTCACAGGGCATTTTTAACACATTTGGATTTCAAACTACTTCTCACGCATTAGGGCCCCTAAAATGCCAGGGCAGTATAAATGCCAGGGCAGTATAAATACCCCACAAATTACCCCATTTTGGAAAGAAGACACCCCAAGGTATTTCGTGAGGGGCATGGCGAGTTCCTAGAATATTTTTTTTTTGGCACAAGTTAGCTGAAAAGCTGTTTGCGGCAGTGTGATCCGGCGGGCAGTTCCGTCATCGGAACTGCCCGCCGGATCTGCCGATCTGCCGCTGACTGAAAGCATTTGTGAGACGGATCCGGGTGCGGATCCGTCTCACAAATGCATTGCAAGGACGGATCCGTCTCTCCGCTTGTCATGCGGACCGACGGATCCGTCTTGTACATTTTTTCACATTTTTAGCGATCTGCGCATGCGCATGCCGGAACAACGGATCCGGCATTCCGGTATTCTGAATGCCGGATCCGGCGCTAATTCATTCCTATGGGAAAAAATGCCGGATCCGGCGTTCAGGCAAGTCTTCAGTTTTTTTCGCCGGAGAGAAAACCGTAGCATGCTGCGGTTTTCTCTTTTGCCTGATCAGTCAAAACGACTGAACTGAAGACATCCTGATGCAAACTGAATGGATTACTCTCCATTCAGAATGCATGGGGATAAAACTGATCAGTTCTTTTCCGGTATAGAGCCCCTGTGACGGAACACTATGCCGGAAAAGAACAACGCAAGTGTGAAAGTAGCCTTACAAAGTCTCATATTCCACTAACTTGTGACAAAAAAAATAATTCCATGAACTCACTATGCCCATCACGAAATACCTTGGGGTGTCTTCTTTCCAAAATGGGGTCACTTGTGGGTTAGTTATACTGCCCTGGCATTTTAGGGGCCCTAATGCGTGAGAAGTAGTTTGAAATCCAAATGTGTTAAAAATGCCCTGTGAAATCCTAAAGGTGCTCTTTAGAATTTGTGCCCCTTTGCCCACCTAGGCTGCAAAAAAGTGTCACACATGTGGTATTGCCATACTCATAAAAAGTAGGGCAATGTGTTTTGGGGTGTATTTTTACATATACCCATGCTGGGTGAGAGAAATATCTCTCTAAAAGTCAACTTTTACAATTTTTTTTATACAAAGTTGTCATTTGACAGAGATATTTATCTCACCCAGCATGGGTATATGTAAAAAGACACCACAAAACATATAGCCCTACTTCTCCTGAGTACGGCAATACCACATGTGTGACACTTTTTTGCAGCCTAGGTGGGCAAAGGGGCCCAAATTCTAAAGAGCACCTTTAGGATTTCACAGGGCATTTTTAACACATTTGGATTTCAAACTACTTCTCACGCATTAGGGCCCCTAAAATGCCAGGGCAGTATAAATGCCAGGGCAGTATAAATACCCCACAAATTACCCCATTTTGGAAAGAAGACACCCCAAGGTATTTCGTGAGGGGCATGGCGAGTTCCTAGAATATTTTTTTTTTGGCACAAGTTAGCTGAAAAGCTGTTTGCGGCAGTGTGATCCGGCGGGCAGTTCCGTCATCGGAACTGCCCGCCGGATCTGCCGATCTGCCGCTGACTGAAAGCATTTGTGAGACGGATCCGGGTGCGGATCCGTCTCACAAATGCATTGCAAGGACGGATCCGTCTCTCCGCTTGTCATGCGGACCGACGGATCCGTCTTGTACATTTTTTCACATTTTTACCGATCTGCGCATGCGCATGCTGGAACAACGGATCCGGCATTCCGGTATTCTGAATGCCGGATCCGGCGCTAATTCATTCCTATGGGAAAAAATGCCGGATCCGGCGTTCAGGCAAGTCTTCAGTTTTTTTCGCCGGAGAGAAAACCGTAGCATGCTGCGGTTTTCTCTTTTGCCTGATCAGTCAAAACGACTGAACTGAAGACATCCTGATGCAAACTGAATGGATTACTCTCCATTCAGAATGCATGGGGATAAAACTGATCAGTTCTTTTCCGGTATAGAGCCCCTGTGACGGAACACTATGCCGGAAAAGAACAACGCAAGTGTGAAAGTAGCCTTACAAAGTCTCATATTCCACTAACTTGTGACAAAAAAAATAATTCCATGAACTCACTATGCCCATCACGAAATACCTTGGGGTGTCTTCTTTCCAAAATGGGGTCACTTGTGGGTTAGTTATACTGCCCTGGCATTTTAGGGGCCCTAATGCGTGAGAAGTAGTTTGAAATCCAAATGTGTTAAAAATGCCCTGTGAAATCCTAAAGGTGCTCTTTAGAATTTGTGCCCCTTTGCCCACCTAGGCTGCAAAAAAGTGTCACACATGTGGTATTGCCATACTCATAAAAAGTAGGGCAATGTGTTTTGGGGTGTATTTTTACATATACCCATGCTGGGTGAGAGAAATATCTCTCTAAAAGTCAACTTTTACAATTTTTTTTATACAAAGTTGTCATTTGACAGAGATATTTCTCTCACCCAGCATGGGTATATGTAAAAATACACCCCAAAACACATTGCCCTACTTCTCCTGAGTACGGCGATACCACATGTGACACTTTTTTGCAGCCTAGGTGCGCAAAGGTGCCCAAATTCTGTTTAGGAGGGCATTTTTAGACATTTGGATTCCAGACTTCTTCTCACGCTTTAGGGCTCCTAAAATGCCAGGGCAGTATAAATACCCCACATGTGACCCCATTTTGGAAAGAAGACACCCCAAGGTATTCCGTGAGGGGCATGGCGAGTTCATAGAGGATTTTTTTTTTTGCCACAAGTTAGCGGAAATTGATTCTTTTTTGTTTTTTCTCACAAAGTCTCCCTTTCCGCTAACTTGTGACAAAAAATAAAATCTCCATGGACTTAATATGCCCCTCAGCGAATAACTTGGGGTGTCTACTTTCCAAAATGGGGTCACATGTGGGGTATTTATACTGCCCTGGCATTTTATGGGCCCTAAAGCGTGAGAAGAAGTCTGGAATATAAATGTCAAAAAACATTTACGCATTTGGATTCTGTGAGGGGTATGGTGAGTTCATGTGAGATTTTTTTTTGGTCACAAGTTAGTGGAATATGAGACTTGTAAGAAAAAAATAAAATAAATCAATTTCCGCTAACTTTTGACAAAAAAAAAATCTTCTATGAACTGGCCATGCCCCTCAAAAGTGATCTTTTTATAGCGCCGCTGCGATTTTATGGTGTTTTTGCAGTGATCATAAAAAAAAAATTCGGCCACTGTGGTGGGGTGGACTGAACGCAAGTGTGCGCACAAGATCAGGCAATTGCAGACAAGAAAATGCATTTTCTATTTAGTTCTGGCAATGTGCAGATCCGCAAAATGCGGAAAGTACATTGCCGGTGTCTGTGTTTTGCGGATCCGTGGTGTCCGTGTTTTGCTGATCCGCGGTGTCCGTGTTTTGCAGATCCGCGGATCCACCAAACACATACGGACGTCTGAATGGAGCCTTACAGGAGGGTGATCAATGACAGGGGGGTGATCAGGGAGTCTATATGGGGTGATCACCCCCCTGTAAGGCTCCATTCAGACGTCCGTATGTGTTTTGCGGATCCGCGGATCCGCAATACACATACGGACGTCTGAATGGAGCCTTACAGGGGGGTGATCAATGACAGGGGGGTGATCAGGGAGTCTATATGGGGTGATCACCTCCTGTAAGGCTCCATTCAGACATCCATATGTGTTTTGCGGATCCGTGGATCCATGGATCCGCGGATCCGCAAAACACATACGGACATCTGAATGGAGCCTTACAGGGGGGTGATCAATGACAGGGGCGTAATCAGGGAGTCTATATGGGGTGATCACCCCCCTGTCATTGATCACCCCCCTGTAAGGCTCCATTCAGACGTCCATATGTGTTTTGCGGATCCGCAAAACACATACGGACGTCTGAATGGAGCCTTACAGGGGAGTGATCAATGACAGAGGGTGATCAGGGAGTCTATATGGGGTGATCAGGGGTTAATAAGGGGTTAATAAGTGACAGGGGGGGCGTGTAGTGTGGTGGTGTTTGGTGCTGCTTTACAGAGCTGCCTGTGTCCTCTGGTGGTCGATCCAAGCAAAAGGGACCACCAGAGGACCAGGTAGCAGGTATATTAGACGCTGTTATCAAAACAGCGTCTAATATACCCTTCAGGGGTTAAAAAAAATCGCATCTACAGCCTGCCAGCGAACGATCGCCGCTGGCAGGCTGCAGATCCACTCGTTTACCTTCGGTTTCTGTGAACGCGTTCACAGGAAATCTCGCCTCTCGCGAGAGGACGCGCTGGCGCGTCGAGGAGGAATAACAGGGCCGCCGCCAGGACGCAATCCTGTGTACGGCGGTCCTGTAGTGGTTTGACTTATCCAGGCCGTTCTGAGATAGTTTTTTCGTCACAGATTGTACTTCATGACACTGGTAAAATGAAGTAAAAAAATTTTTTTTGATTTATAAGAAAATACCAAATTTACCCAAAATTTGTAAAAGGTCTGAAGACACTTTGCGAGGCTTACATAATAGAAACCACCCAAAAATGACCCCATTCTATAAACTAAACCCCTCAAGGTATTCAAAACTGATTTTACTAACTTTGTTAACCCTTTAGGTGTTCCACAAGAATTAATGGAAAATAGAGATACAATTTCAAAATTGCACTTTTTTGGCAGATTTTCCATTTTAATAATTTTTTTATTTTTTTTCCAGTTACAAAGCAAGAGTTAACAGCCAAACCAAACTCAATATTTATGACCCTGATTCTGTAGTTTACAGAAACACCCCATATGTGGTCGTAAACCGCTGTATGGGCACACGGCAGGGCGCAGAAGGAAAGGAATGCCATACGGTTTTTGGAAGGCAGGTTTTGCTGGACTGTTTTTTTTGACACCATGTCCCATTTGAAGCCCCCCTGATGCACCCCTAGAGTAGAAACTCCATAAAAGTGACACCATCTAAGAAACTACACCCCTCAAGGTATTCAAAAATGATTTTACAAACATCGTTAACCCTTTAGGTGTTCCACAAGAATTAATGGAAAATAGAGATACAATTTACAAATTTCACTTTTTTGGCAGATTTTTCATTTTATATAATTTTTTTCCAGTTACAAAGCAAGGGTTAACAGCCAAACAAACCTCAATATTTATGGCCCTGGGTCTGTAGTTTACAGAAACACCCCATATGTGGTCGTAAACTGCTGTACGGGCACACGGCAGGGCACAGAAGGAAAGGAATGCCATACGGTTTTTGGAAGACAGATTTTGCTGGACTGTTTTTTTTTGACACCATGTCCCATTTGAAGCCTCCCTGATGCGCCCCTAGAGTAGAAACTCCAAAAAAGTGACCCCATTTTAGAAACTACGGGATAGGGTGGTAGTATTGTTGGTACTAGTTTAGGGTACATATGATTTTTGGTTGCTCTATATTACACTTTTTGTGGGGCAAGGTAACAAGAAATAGCTGTTTTGGCACCGTTTTTATTTTTTGTTATTTACAACATTCATCTGACAGGTTAGATCATGTGATATTTTTATAGACCAGGCTGTCACGGATGCGGCGATACCTAATATGTATACTTTTTTTTTATTTATGTAAGTTTTACACAATGATTTATTTTTTGAAACAAAAAAAATCATGTTTTAGTGCTTCCATAGTCTGAGAGCCATAATCTTTTCAGTTTTTGGGCGATTACCTTGGGTATGGTATGATTTTTGCGGGAAGAGATGACGGTTTTTTTGGCACTATTTTGGGGTGAGTGTGACTTTTTGATCGCTTGCTATTACACTTTTTGTGATGTAAGGTGACAAAAAATAGCTTTTTTACACCGTTTTTATTTTTATTTTTTTATGGTATTCACGTGAGGGGTTAGTTCATGTTATATTTTTATAGAGCAAGTTATTAAGGATGCTGGGATACCTAATATGTATACTTTTTTTTTTATTTATGTAAGTTTTTTACACAATGATTTCATTTTTGAAGCAAAAAAAGATCATGTTTTAGTGTTTCCATAGTCTGAGAGCCATATTTTTTTTCAGTTTTTAGGCGATTATCTTAGGTAGGGTATGATTTTTGCGGTATGAGATGACGGTTTTATTGGCACTATTTTGGGGTGCGTGTGACTTTTTGATCGCTTGCTATTACACTTTTTGTGATGTAAGGTGACAAAATTTTTTTATTTAGCACAGTTTTTATTTTTTACACTGTTCATCTGAGGGGTTAGGTCATGTGATATTTTTATAGAGCCGGTCGATACGGACGCGGTGATACCTAATATGTGTTTTTATTTTTATTTATGTAAGTTTTGCACAATAATAGCTTTGTAAAACAAATAAAATGATTTTAGTGTCTCCATATTCTGAGCCATAGTTTTTTTATTTTTTGGGAGATTGTCTCAGGTAGGGGCCCATTTTTTGGGGGGGATGAGGTGACGATTAGATTGGTACTATTTTATGTGGGCAAACGCCTTTTTGATCGCTTGGTTTTGTACTTTTTGTGATGTAAGGTGACAAAAAAATTGTTTATTTAGCACAGTTTTCATTTTTTATTTTTTACGGTGTTCATCTGAGGGGTTAGGTCATGTGATATGTTTATAGAGCCGGTTGATACGGACGCGGAGATACCTAATATGTAAACTTTTTTTTTTTCCCTATTTTTTACCAATTTCAACTTTATTTGGGGAAAATGACGTTTTTCACAGGCTCGTTACCGGAAGGTAGCGCAGATGCCTAAGGAAGGCATCGCGCTGCCTTCCGTGCCATCGGGTCCCCCCTACAGCCGCATGGGGACCTGATGGCACCGCCCGCCGGATAAGGTAAAACTGCAAACAGCAAGTCTGAATTGACCTGCGGTTTGCGGCGATCGCCGATGCGGGGGGGGCCACATGACTTGATTTCAGCGGACATCCTGTTCCGATTAACCCCAGCCGCGCTGCAATGTAATTTTAAACTTAGGACGTACCGTTATGCCCTGGGTCCTTAAGGACTCGGCAACCATGGCGTACCGGTTACGTCCTAAGTCCTTAAGGGGTTAAATAACATAAAATACGTAAAAATAAAAAATAATAATCTTGATCTAGGAGGACGAGGTCCATATGGAGTAGAAGGTTGAGGAGGCGGTGGATGTTGCAGTGTAGGTGGAAGCGGCGGCGGAGGAGGAGGAGGTAGCCTACACTGCTTTTTGGTTTTAAATTTTATTTTTAAATTTAGGGTACACCCCAAAACATTGGGAAATATAACCTGTGATAACCCCCTCCAGTCATTCTAAACACACGTTCAGACAATGCACTGGCTGCAGGGCAGGCCAGCACCTCCAAGGGGTAAAGGGCAAGCTCAATTTTCTCAATGTGCCCAATTTGGAGACCCAAAAGATGCAGGGGCTGACCCCTGTCAGTCAGTTCGTGTAGGCGTGTGAACACTTACTGCCCCACCATGTCACACGTCCCCGTGATGTTCAGGATCCAATTTGATATCTGCTCTATCAACTTTCGATGTTCTTTTATGCGCCTACCATGGTGATCATGGGTGGCGGGGAATCAGGGGTCCAGGCCAGAGAGGGAGCATAAGAAAGAGAGACCACATCCAAGGGAGGATTCATTTTTTCAAATTTAAAATTATAGAGTTGAAATATGGGAGAAATTATTAAAGCATAAAAGTGTGACAACTTTTCAAAGTTTAAGCATTGAATGAAAGGATGTGGCGTGCATTAATTACTGAATAATATATTAAAATGTATTCCCTGTCACCTATGCATAGCAGGTGTTTATTCACGTCTAAAATTGTATAATGTCAACCCAAGAATGTAACAGAAAAATTATTGAAATGTATTAACCTGTCAACTAGTTAGAGGAGGGGTATATTACACCCAAAAATTGGTGAAGTTCACCAAAAAAGTTTACTGACAATTTTTTTTTTAAGCCTGTCTACTAGGTATAGCAGTGGTACGTGATGGTGAATTTCATCGGAAAATGTAAATGACTATTTTTTTTTTTTTAACCTGTCTACTAGGTATAGCAGTGGTAAATCACACCCAAAAAATTGTGAATTTCACCAGAAAATGTAAATGACAATTTATTTATTTCTTAGTTCTACTAGGTATAGGAGTGGTACATCACACTCAAAAATTGGTGAATTTCACCAGAATATATAACTGACAATTATTATTTTTTGTTTAACCTGTCTACTAGGTATAGCAGTGGTACTATACACCCAACAATTTGTTTAATATACCATAAAATATAACTGACAATTTTTTTATTTTTTTTCACCGGTCTACTATTTATTTATAAAATTGGTGAATTTCACCCTAAAATGTAAATGACAATTTTTTTTTTAACCTGCCTACTAGGTATAGCAGTGGTACTATACACCCAAAAATTTATTAATTTCACCAGAAAATGTAAATGACAGATGGATGCAAGTATCACAAAGCATATCACAAAGCATACAAAGTGAGAAAATATAATAATGAATGATATTGAATAATAATAAAAGATGGTAAATAGACACTTGATAATAGTAATGACAATAAACATGATATGATGCAGACCCACATATACAATCACAATGAATGATTAAATCCATAATTATGAAAATAATAAAAATATATATAAAGTGCTAGTGAAACGTAAGACTAATAATGATAATAATAATGCTATAGGGACCAATAAATACATGGTCTTTATAGACTATTATAGACCATTTACATTTGTGCAATGTGCATAAATAAATTACATGAAATATAGTATATATACATCACTCTGAGAAATAAACAGTGCATTATTAAATGTATAGAAATATAAAAGAAATATATAAAAAAAATATATATATGAAATGAAAAAGAAAAAAAGAAAAGAAAAAAAGAAAGACAAGGAGGGGGGGAGGGGGAAGAGGAAGGGGGAAAGAGAGCAGAAGGGAAGGGGAAAGGAAAAGTGAAAAGAAGAGAGAGAGAAGAAAGGTACAAGCCAGGCACGCAATGCATATGTATCTGTGCATGTGACAAAATTTGGCAGAGATTCAGGTAACAAAAACATAATAGACTGAAAGGAGATCCGGTTGTGGCAGATGTAGGTCAATGGGAGGCAAAGGAATGTGGTGTCCTGCAACAAAACAAGGTACAACTTGAAAGAGAAGCGGTACTCTATAATATCCTTAAAATAATTTGTTATTTTTATTAAATGACATAAAAGACATGTACATAAAACACATTTACACAAACATGAATGCAGAGACCATACAGAGTGCCATAAAACTTATCCTCATAGGCATCACTAAAATAGCTGCTATTTGGTAACTAATCTTGCTATATGAGAGCTGTGTAAAGACGCCCAGGTCAGCATATAATTATGCTTAAAGTGCATAGCATGAATATATTACAGGTCTAGATGGTATTGGGGTGCTGCGGCCGACATGGAATAATAATGAGGTATATCACCAGGTGCTACCATATCTATCTCGCAGGCCAGTCAAAGTCTCTTAGTTCTTACCCTGTATAGAGTGGTGTGTCAATGCGGATAAGTTCTGTTTGGCGTGCTCCTCCCAAAACAAGGTACTGGAGAGAGAGACAAAATGTTGAAAAGAATTAATAAAAAATAATAACTAAAACAAGTTAAAAGAAAGATAGTGGGATCCACAGTCGTGGGCCCAGCGGTTACAAGAAAGAAGATAAGCCCAAATTATCATTTAGGCCCCTGGGACGTAAAGTCCCAAGGGTCCAAATCCAACGTGTAATTTATTTATGCACATTGCACTTTATAGACCATGCATTTATTGGTCCCTATAGCATTATTATTATCATTATCATTAGTCTTACGTTTCACTAGCACTTTATACATATTTTTATTATTTTCATAATTATGGATTTAATCATTCATTGTGACATCGTAGCCCAGAGAAAAGGCCACTCCATCCTGTCAAACGCCTTTGCGGCGTCCAATGACAGGATGGAGTGGTCCGCACTGCCTCCAACTGACAAATTCAAATAGACCCTATAAATACTGGCCTGTATTTGCCGTCCCGGGATAAAGCCTGTTTGGTCAGGATGAACCAGGTCAGCTATAACCTTCTTCAAGCGGTTAGCCAGAATTTTTGCGAGAATCTTATAGTCCGTGTTTAATAGCGATATGGGTCTATATGACCCCACATCGCATGGATCCTTCTCCTTTTTCAAGACCAAAGTAATTACTGCCTCTCTAAATGATGGTGGTAAGGAACCAAATGCACAGGATTCCTTAAAAACTTGGAGAAGAATCGGCAAAAGGGATTTGGCGTGATACCTATAAATTTCAAACGGCAACCCGTCTGGGCCAGGAGCTGAACTATATTTTAGGAGCAGAAGAGTCGCCTGAAGTTCTTCCAATAGGATGGGGGATTCCAACATCTCTCTATCTTGAGTAGATAACTGAGGGAGCACCAATTGTTGTAGGTAATAATCCATTTCAGTACGACTAATTATAGACCCAGATGTATAAAGGGTTGAATAGTATTTCACAAACTCCTCTCTAACCTCCTCTGCGGATCTCACCCCAATTCCCTGTGGGTTCCTAATTTCTTTTATAATGGAATCCTCTCTCTGATTGGCCACCAAACGCGCCAAAAACCTACCCGTTTTACCGGATTCGCAGAAGCGATTCTGGCCTTGAAATAGAAGTTTATGTTGTGCTTTTTTATACAAAAGTGTCTTAAGTTGTGAATTAGCCTCCTTTAATTGACCAATGAGTTGTTCCTCATGACAGTCAATCAATGTGGCACGCAAACTCCTAATTGAATCTACCAGTTGTTTTTCCTTACGTCGTGCTTCTATTCTAAATCTGTGGATTTTGGTAAAGTAGAGGCCTCTAATATGGGCCTTCAGCGCATCCCACACATAGTGGATATGAGTCGAGCCTACGTTGAGGCCCCAAAATTCCTGTATGTCCTGATCTAAACGGGATTGCTCCCCTATCACCTCAAACCAATGCGAGTTCAACTTAAAGATTCTTCCTGTAATTGGAGCCTCCGCAAACGTAATCAGAACTGGGGAATGATCCGATATTCCATGAGGCTCATATCTCATTCTCAGGACGCGGCCACACAGATCCCGACTTGCAAAGGCCAGATCAATACGGGACATAGACCCGAATGACTGGCTAAAACATGAAAAGATTTTTTTTTCCCCGTAGAGGTGGCGCCAGATATCAACCAGCGCCATCTCCTCACACACAGCAATCAAAGGGGACCCACTGTGCCCGCGTCCAGAAGACGACGAAAACCGATCCAGTTCAGGGTCAAGAACCGCATTAAAGTCACCTGCCACTAATAAAGGACATTGATTTTTAGAAGCTATGTAATGGGCTAAATGGGAAATAACAGTTGGTTTAAATGGAGGAGGAATATAAATAAAGGCCAATATCGTCTCCTGACCTTTCCAATGCCCATGGAGGAATACATATCTCCCTTCTTTATCAATAACGCTATCTAACGGTTGGAACTCCATCCCTCTATGGATATATACACTAACACCTCTTGCATGAGAGGAGAAACAGGAATGGTATTCCAGAGCGGCCCATTTCCTTTTCAATGTATAGGTTCTATCTACTGTTGCGTGGGTCTCTAATAAGGCCACAATCGCAGGGAGATGACGGATCACAAGGTCAAATACAACCACCCTTTTCACTCTGTCTCCCAAGCCTCTTACATTCCAACATAAAATGTTACACGGCATATCTTATAAGTGAGGGTATCCCCAATCTCATCGGAGAAGCACGCACAGCCACGACATAAAGAACGACAGCCAATCCCTCCCTTAGCCCCCCCCCAAACCCCCCCCCCCCTACCTGGTTGGAAAGGCATTCCACAATACCCATCAACCTCTTTCCTTCCACCTAACCTCCCCCCCGGCACCTCCCCTCATTAACCTCCCTCCTCACCACCTCATTATATAATTTCATAAACCCCTAGAATCCAGCCATTGCGTCACCTCCACCTGTGTGGAGAAGAAGCGAACAGAGTCATTGTAAACCACTCTTAGTTTAGCCGGATATAACATTGCATATTTAATCTTAGCCGCAATCAGTCTTTTCTTCACCTCAAAAAAGGATCTTCTTTTAATTTGAGTCTCTCGGGAAAAATCAGGGAATATTGCTATCAGATTGCTGTCAAAATATATTTCTGATACTTCTCTTTTGCGTCTAAGGACCCAATCCCGATCCCTTGAGCAAATAAATCTTGCTAGTATTGCCCTGGGAGGGGCACCTGATGGAGGTTTTTTAAAAGGGATTCTGTGGGCCCTTTCCACACAAAAGGTAGAAGCGTCGCAGTCTGGACCAAAACTTTCTAGCAACCATTTCTGGATAAATTCCGACGGATTATCCCGTTCTACCCCCTCTGGAAATCCCACTAACCGCAGATTTTGTCGACGTGATCTATCCTCCAACTCTACCACCTTCCTTCTTAACCAATTCCGATCTTCATCTACTTCTTCTAATCTGTTCTTTAATGCGCCATTCTCTATATTAACTAAGTTAACTGCAGTTTCCAATTCCCTCACCTTTGATCTTAGCTTCGTCATTTCGTCTCTTATTATACTAACATCTCCTTGTACTGCTGAGAGGGACGAAGCCAACTCTGTAACTGAGGCACTAGTAGCGTTAACAACTCCCAGAATATCCTGCAATTTAATGTTAATGCTCTCGAAGCCTTCACTATGGGAAAAGCTAGACTTTGATGTGCCCTGTTCTAACCGGTCCGTATTATCTAAGCCTGTCTCAACCTGGGGCATAGATCTCTGTACTCCACCTCTAGTCTTGTGCGGGGGTGACTTCAAAAACTTATCTAATCGAGCCTGTGGGCTCCCCCCTGATCCACCTTTTGGAGAGGTCACACCACCTGATTTACGAAATTTTGGCGGCATTTTTATATGTGTGGGTCAATATATTGTGTCTATGTGCACAGTTCCTACACAGCAATGTCTTATGTATATATATATATACAGAGAGCACCACCAAACATTAATAATGGATACGCATAGGGTTGAAGTACAGATACTGGTTAAATATATATGTCCCAAAAAGGAGAAGAAAAAAAAACAGTGTAAAGACAAAAAAAAAACAGGATAAATGCGAGCTAACCAATTGCCCCCCCCAATAATAGGGTATATATCAACAGTTAAATATATATCGGCACATATATATCGGCCATGTGGACATAGATAGATCAGTCTCAATTAGATTAACAAATATACTGTGATGTGAGATCAAACAAAAAAAAAAGGGCCGGAGCAAAATATAACGGAATGCCCCACAGAGACAGAAAATTTCAGAGGGCCAGTCCATCCAAAGAAGCAGGAGGCAGGGTCCAGGGCGCTGGAGCAGACAAATAGCCTTTATGGGGTTAACTGCTTGCCTGTACTTTATACAGAGAGAAAGAGTTCATCTGCATTTGCAGCCTCAGTCTCCAGTAAACATCACAGATCCTGTAGCCCCAAAACCGCAAACTGCCTAGATCTCCAGACGGGGCCGAAGATAAAACAGCCGGTCAAGGGCACCATCCCGCTGCTGCCTCCCTACTGCCCCAGGGACCAGAACACTTGGGCCAAAGAACGCCCGCCAGCCAACTGGGACCACCTCAGCCGTAGAGGGACCAGCCCGCTTCACATAATGTTCCACCAGCTCCGGCACCCAGTGAGCCACGGGTCACACCGGATCACGCCAGAAAACAGGCTTCAGGTAACAGAACAAAGATTGGTTGTAGACCGGTATCAGCAGTAACCGTTGGCAACAGGCGGCAAAGAGAAAGTTAATACAGCAGCCAGTGTAGCGTTTAGCTCACCCAACCCCTCTGAGGCAGCGGGACACCCTTCAGCTGGTCACCTCAGAAACCGGCAATAGGCAGTGGGTCAGATCGGTCAGCGTCCACAGGTTCGCAGCATGCAGGTAGCAGCCAGCAGCAGGAGGCCGGACAGAGTGAATCAGAGTACCATCTGAGCTTGATTAGCCAGGCCTGGCCAGGGGACGGCGTTCCTTGGAGAGCACATCAGTGAGCGAGGCAGGCGAGGTGCAAAGGGAGAGGAGAGAGCCGCCGGAGGAGGAGCGCGGCAACCTACGTCATGCCGCTACGGTGCACCTGCACTGTGGTTTCTAGTTCTGCAGGGGCGGTATCTTTTTGTGTTTTGGCCTTGGGAACGTATTTTTGGAGATGACCCAAATGTTATACGAACAGCCAGTTGCATATATTAACATCAATGGCATGAGATCTTCTCCGGTTACGATGCGGAGAGGGATGAGACAGGGTTGCCCCCTTTCTCCTCTCCTCTTCGCTCTTTTTATTGAACCTTTGGCTTGTCGGATTCGGTTGGAGAATCGTATAGCAGGTTTCGGGGTGGCGGGTGTTAGCGATAAAATAAGCCTGTATGCAGATGATGTGATCTTGTTTCTGGATCAGGGGTGGAAAATCCTTCCGTATGTTATACAGTTAATTGAAGATTATGGTAAATTATCAGGCTATATGATCAACTGGACAAAGTCATCGCTCCTCCCGCTGAACCGGGAAGCTGTAGATGTGGGGACTCGAGTTCGCGTCTTGGCCCCCAATGACTCTTTGGATTATTTGGGGGTTAAGATCGGGGTCCCTATAGACAGGTTTTATGAGCTCAATCTGGCCCCGGTGCTGAATAAAGTTGGGACCAAAATTGGTGCTTGGCGGAAATTGACACTGGCACAGACAGACCGAATTGCATTGATTAAGATGATTATTCTCCCTATAGTTTTGTTTCCGGTATGTGCCTGCCCCATTTGGATTGATGATATCTTTTTCCATAGACTGGAAACTTTGATCAACGACCTAATTTGGGGAAGGAAGAGGGTGCGTATTAAGCAGAAATATTTATGGCTTTCGGAGGTAGATGGTGGGTTGTCACTACCTTTTTTTCAGGGTTATTATTTCTGTGCACAGATTCAGCGATGTTGTTATTGGAAAGAGAGTTTACTTTCACGGTATTTGAACATAGTTATTGACACCCCAATAGAGAATATTTTTTCATATCTGGAATCTGGATCTATGGGAGTGATGAAGTCCTTACTGGTCCCTTTCTCACTACAGAGGGTGTGGAACAGGCTGAAGGAGATTCTCAAAGTCCCCGGTCCGTTTGTTTTCACCCCTCTGTGGGGGAATAGGGCGCTGGAGGAGTTCTCCAAGATTATAGATTTTGGTTATTGGTCACGAAAAGGCATCTATATGGTGTCTCATCTTTTTCATTTGGGTCGCTTTAAGACACTTCAGGAATTTGGTTTTAATGATAGTTCTTCACTAGAGATATTTTTGTATGCACGTTTGAAACATGTATTTGAGGCCGCTAAGAATAGGGGTCGTATTTTTCCACGAGAGAATATATTTTTTGACTATTGTGACGCCCAGAAGTATGAGAAAGTGAAAATATCTAGATTATATGCTAAATTCCGAATGGCACTGGTATCGGTAACACCCTTTAAAAGCCCAGGTAAATGGGAGCAAGAGCTGAATTGCTCCCCTTTACAGTGGCCCACTATTTATAGGAACGTGAGAAGGGCGTCGGTTTCCAGCGCGCATAGATTAATTCAATTTAAGATTCTTCATAGACTGTATTACACGCCTATGGTCCAAGGGAAATTTCCACACAATAGGGACCGGGACTGTTGCTGCCCTAAATAATAAGGATGTCTAGGATTGTTACACTATATAGCTATGTATTTATATTGAAGTGGCTTATATTGGTTTATGTATTAATATTATTATTGTTATATTATATTCATTGTTGTATTGGTAATAATTTTATGACTTTCTATAATTAAAATAAAGTTTAATTAAAAAAAAAAAATCATTCATTGTGATTGTATATGTGGGTCTGCATCATATCACGTTTATTGTCATTACTATTATCAAGTGTCGATTCACCATCTTTTATTATTATTCAATATCATTCATTATTATATTTTCTAACTTTGTATGCTTTGTGATATGCTCTGTGATACTTGCATCCATCTGTCACCCCATAACACTTATATTTACACACTGTTGGATATTTCACTGTTTACCAACATTCACTTTCTCCTGTTATTTACATATATGTTTTTTTCGGTACAACAACCAGCCTGGTGTCTCCAGTATAATCATGAATTCTATGTAGGTGCGCATTTTATATTTTATGTATGCTATGTTATATTTCTATCCATATATGATGGTTCTTTGCGGAGTTAATCAGGTCCTTTGATGGGAGGCGTACTGTCAGGTTGGTGCCCTGTTTCTCCTCCTTCTGTGATGTGTGCGCGCGTCACCCAGCACCGCCTCCGGTGCCTGTGCGTCTGCTCGCCGCAGCCGTTCGATCATGTGACTTGTTCACGTGGAGTGGGCGTGTCGGTGGGACGTCGGCCGCGAGGCAGCCGGAAGCGGTTTGACTGGAGTCTCGCGCGCCAACATACATGCACACCTGGGGACAAGTGAGTACTAATCTCTCATTGGTTGAGAGAGGCTGTAAATACCTGATTCACAGTGATGGCGTTACCCCCAGACAAAGGCACGCCGAAACGCGCGTTGGGGTAGCGCCATCCTGGGTAATTCAGCACACGGTCCTGGTTTCAGGTGAGTCATTGCTCTCGCTATCACCTCCACGGCATTTTGACTCCGGTTTCTTACCACACCTGGTCTCTATCTCTTGGTCTGTTGTTTATCTTACTGCATTTGCCAAACATACCTTGTTTACTGCCGTGTGGGTTTGTTTGCTGACCATTGACTCACCTGTGTACTTTAGCTTTTACACTGCTTGCGGTACAGAGGCTGGCCATTGTGCCTATTATTTTCCTTTGATCCATACATATATGTTACACTACTGACCTGTGTGTTATCCCAGTTTGGCGCTCTTTCTCTGCCTCCATTCACTTTGTAATAGGCATTATATTTATTGGCTTCCTTATTTATGTATTTTTTAATTATGTTCAAATAAAATATATTTTTACTTTTTGGTACCATGAGCTCCATTTTCTTCTGTTTTTGCTATTAGGTATAGCAGTGGTACTATACACACCAAAATTGGTGAATTTCACCCGAAAATGTAAATGACTTTTTTGTTTTTTTGTTTAAACCTGTCTACTTGGTATAGCAGTGGTACTATACCCCCAAAAATTGCAGAATTTCACCAGAAAATGTAACTGACAAATTAGTGAAATGATATAAAATAAAATACGTACAAATAAAAAAAATAAAAAAATTTGATTTATGAGGTGGAGTTCCATATGGAGTAGGAGTTTGAGGAGGCGGTGGACGTAGCGGTGTAGGTGGAAGTGGCGGTTGAGGAGGACGAGGTAGCCAACACAGGTTTTTGGTTTTAATTTCATTTTTTAAAATTAGGGTGCACTCTAAAAGAGTGTGAAATATCCAAAATACAAGAATGAGCAATTGCACTGCAGTATAACAATGGCTGGTTAGTGCCGGTATACATGTCTATTCTGCACAAGGTACGAACAAGTCCTGAGGAATCCATGCCTGGTTCATTTTAATGAACGTGGGCTTGTCCACATTGGCTATGGGCAGGCGGCTGCGCTTGTCTGTGATGACGCCCCCTGCCGTGCTAAACACACGTTCACATAATACACTGGCTGCAGGGCAGGCCAGCACCTCCAAGGCGTAAAGGGCAAGCTCACAGGCCATGTGCCCAATTTGGAGACCCACAAGTTGAAGGGGGCAGACCCGTCATTCAGTACGTGTAGGCGTGTGCACACATACTACTCCACCATGTTGGTGAAATGCTGCCTCCTGCTAAGACGTTCCATATCAGCTGGTGGTGCTGGTTGTTGTGGCGTGCTGACAAAGCTTTTCCACATTTCGGCCATGCTAACCTAGCCTTCTGAGGTCCTGGCGGTGCCCCAGCTGTGTTGGGGACCTCTTCCTTGTCCTCTGCCTTTGCCTTGTGCTTCCACTGTGCCCCCGCTGTCAGGTGGGAATGCCACCAGCAGCGCATCTACCAGCGTGCGCTTGTACTCGCGCATCTTACGATCACGCTCCAGTGAGGGAATTAAGGACGGTACATTGTCCTTGTAATGGGGATCCAGCAGCGTTGCCACCAAGTAATCAGCACAAGTTAGAATGTGGGCAACTCAACGGTCGTTGCGGAGACACTGCAGCATGTAATCGCTCATGTGTGCCAGGCCGCCCAGAGGCAACGAAAAGCTGTCCTCTGTGGGAGGTGTATCGTCTGTGTCCTCTGTATCCCCCCATCCATGCACCAGTGATGGCCATGAGCTGGTCTGGGTGCCACCCTGCTGTGAACATGGTTCCTTCTTCTCCATCTCCTCCTCCTCATCCTCCACCTCCTCATCCTCCAGAACTGTGCCCTGGCTGGACAATTGTGTACCTTAGGTTTGTGGTGGCAGGAACCCACCCTCGGAGCCATATGGGAATGACTGGCCGGAAACCCTACAAAATGAACCCTCTTCCTCCTCCTCCTCCTGTGCCACATCTTCTTCCATCATCGCCAGCAGCGTTTTTTCAAGGAGGCATAGAAGTGGGATAGTAACGCTGACAACGGCGTAATAGGCACTGGCCATGTTGGTGTAGTACTCAAAACAGCACAACAAGGAACACAGGTCTCGCATGGAGGCCCAGTCATTGATGGTGAAGTGGTGCTGTTCCGCTGAGCGACTCACCCGTGCGTGCTGCAGCTGAAACTCCACTATCGCCTGCAGCTGCTCGCACAGTCTGGCCAACATGTGCAAGGTGAAGTTCCACCTTGTGGGCACGTCGCATATGAGGCGGTGAGCGGGAAGGCCGAAGTTATGCTGCAGCGCCGACAGGCAATCAGCAGCAGGGTGAGAACGCTGAAAGCGCGCACAGATGGCCCGCACTTCATGTAGCAGCTCTGACATATCGGGGTAATATTTAAGGAATCTCTGCACCACCAAATCTAGCACATGTGCCAGGCAAGGGATGTGCATCAAACTGGCTAGTCCCAGAGCTGCTACGAGATTTCGCCCATTATCGCACACCACCAGGCCGGGCTTGATGCTGACTGGCACAAACCACTCATCGGTCTGTTGTTCAAGGCCCATCCACAGCTCCTGCACGGTGTGGGGTTTGTCCCCCAAACAGATAAGTTTTAAAACTGCCTGCTGTTGTTTAACCCTGGCTGTGCTGAAGTTGGTGGTGAAGGTGTTAAGCTGACCGGATGAGGAGCTAGTAGAGGATGAGGAAGCAGAGTAGGAGGAGGAAGCAACAGGAGACAAACTGAAGCGCCCTGCAATCCTCTGTGGTGGAAGGACATGCGCCAAACTGCTATCCGCCTCAGGCCCAGCCGCCACTGCATTTACCCAGTGTGATGTTATGGAGATATAACGTCCCTGACCGTGCTTACTGGTCCACGTATACGTAGTCAGGTGCACCTTGCCACAGATAGCGTTGAGCAGTGCACACCTGATTTTGTCCCCTACTTGGTTGTGCAGGGAAGGGATGGCTCGCCTTGAAAACTAGTGGCGGCTGGGCACGACGTACTGTGGGACAGCCACCACCATAAGGCCTTTAAAACTTTCTGTCTCCACCAGACAGAATGATAGCATTTCAAAGGCCAGTAATTTAGAAATGCTGACATTCAGTAATAGGGATCGCGGGTGGGTAGGGGGGTACTTCCTCTTTCTCTCCAGCGTTTGGGAGATGGAGAGCTGAACGCTTCCTTTGGACATTGTTGAGATGCTTGGTGACCCAGGTGTCACAGAAGGCAGATCCTCTGTTTGCGGGGTGGCAGGTGGCTCTGTCACTCCAGAGGTGGATGAAGAGGCCGCGACTGCAGCAGAAGAGGAAGCAGGAGGAGCCAGAGACCTATCGTGGTTTTTGAGGTGTCTACTCCACTGCAGCTCGTGCTTTGCACTTAA
The DNA here is from genome assembly GCF_905171765.1 of Bufo bufo. Taxonomy (NCBI): domain Eukaryota; kingdom Metazoa; phylum Chordata; class Amphibia; order Anura; family Bufonidae; genus Bufo; species Bufo bufo. Next base: position 448,826,983 of record NC_053389.1, on the reverse strand, counting down.
ATGCCTGGTCTTGCAGGTTGTGCTCAGGTTGAGAACATTTATGCCTTGCTTCAGGCTCTGATTGCACAGCATGCAAACCACTCGTGTTTTGTCGTCAGCACATTGTCTGAAGAACTGCCACGCCAGGGAACTCCTTGGAGCTGGCTTTGGTGTGCTTGGTCTCTTGCTGCGGTGGGCAGTAGCAGGCGTACTATCTAGAGGATGGCCGCTCCGCTTTTGCACCCTGCCCCCTCTTCTGCTGTGCTGGTGGCTCTGTGTGACCACCGCCTCTTCCTCCAAACTACATAGGTCACTCGCATGACCTTCATTCCATGTGGGGTCGAGGACCTCATCGTCCTCCATATCATCTTCCACCCAGTCTTCACCCCTGCCTTCCTTGTTGGTCTGCACACTTTCGAAAGCCCCAGCAGTTGGCACCTGTGTTTCGTCATCATCCAAGACGTGCTGCGATGGTCCTTCTATGTACTCATCTAGAAAGATAAGTGGTTGGGCATCGATGCACTCAATCTCTTCCACTTCTGGGGCAGGGCTAGGTGGATAGCCCTGGGAAAGCCTGCTAACAGAGACATCAAAAAGCAGAAGAGACTGCTGCATGACTTGGGGCTCAGACTGCTTGGCTGATTTGCAAGGGGGTGAGGTGAAAGATTGATGGACATCGGCTGCAGGTGCCAACTGTGGTCTTTCAGCAGGAGACTGGGTGGGAGAGAATGTGAAGGAACTGGATCCACTGTCAGCAACCCAATCTACTATCACCTGTACTTTTTCAGGCCTCACCATTCGTAGAGCCGCATTAGGCCCGACCAAATATCGCTGCACCAGCAGCACCACGACCTGCGCCACGTCCATTATTTGACACTCTCCTCATATTTCTCGAATTTAGAATCTTGCCCTAAATGGGTGTTTAATTATTAGTAGAATAGAACGACAGTATGAAAAGGGTGTATCTCACATGGCCTGAACCAGACTAGGCCTCAAATAAAGATTTCTTTGCCCAAAATGGCTGTATTTCAAATGCCTTATTCAAACCCCTGTTTGTAAATGGTGTATCTCACACGGCCTGTACCAGTGTAGGCCTGAAATAAAGATTTCTTTGCCCAAAATGGCTGTATTTCAAATGCCTGAATAAAACCCCTGTATGTAAAGGGTGTATCTCACACGGCGTTAACCAGTGTAGGCCTGAATTAAAGATTTTTTTGCCCAAAATGGCTGTATTTCAAATGCCTGAATCAAACCCCTGTATGTAGATAGTGTATCTCACATGGCCTGAGCCAGTGTAGGCCTGAATTAAAGATTTCTTTGCCCAAAATGGCTGTATTTCAAATGCCTGAATCAAACCCCTGTGTGTAGAGGGTGTATCTCACACGGCCTGAACCAGTGTAGGCCTGAATTAAAGATTTCTATGCCCAAAATGGCTGTATTTCAAATGCCTGAATCAAACCCCCGTATTTAGAGGGTGTATCTCACATGGCCTGACCCACTGTAGGCCTGATCTAAAGATTTCTATCCCCAAAATGGCTGTATTTCAAATGCCTGAATCAAACCCCTGTATGTAGATAGTGTATCTCACACGGCCTGAACCAGTGTAGGCCTGAATTAAAGATTTCTTTGCCCAAAATGGCTGTATTTCAAATGCCTGAATCAAACCCCTGTATGTAGAGGGTGTATCTCACACGGCCTGACCCACTGTAGGCCTGAATTCAATATTGGAGCACCAAATGGCGGTATTTCAAATCTCTGAATCTAACCCAAATGTATTAAGGGTGTATCTCACAATGACAAATGCAGCAAAGGCTGCCAAATTAACATTTTTTTGCCCAAACGGCTGTTTGTTTAATAACTCAATATGGCAGCGGTATATAACCCAGGAATTTCAAACGTGCTTATGCTGCAATGCCTGAAATATTGTGTATTTTGCCCCAAAAAGGGTGTTTTATTAATGAAATAATATAAGCCCTGTAAATACAGGGTGTATCTCACACGACCTGAACCAGTGTAGGCCTGAATTAAATATTGGTGCACCAAATGGCGGTATTTCAAATCTCTAATTCTAACCCAAATGTATTAAGGGTGTATCTTCCAATAACATCTGCATCAAAGGCTGCCAACAATAATTTTTTTGCCCAAACGAGTGTTTATTTAACCCCTTCCCGACCGCGATCTGTATATATACGTGATAGCTGCACATACCCTGTGCAGCTACCACGTGTATAGACGTCAAGCCAGCTCTTTAATCCAAGCGCTGCAAAGCCGGTTTCAGGCTCTGATCTGCGCTCTGCAGATCAGAGCCTGAAATCAGGTAATGTGTCCTCGTGCCCCCTTCTCCCCGATCTGTGCCCCCCATGTGTGCCCCCCATCTGTGTCCCTCCAAGCCCCCACTTGTGTTCGCCTGCCGCTGAATCTATCCGCTGCTTATCTCCTGCCTCCTGCGGTCCGCCCCCTCCCCGCCCCATACATTCCTCCTGCCCCCTCAATGGGCATCCATGGGGTTAATAGAGGGAGGGGGCTCCCTCTCTCCACCATCGGGGCTACTGCGCTTGCAAAAGCGTCCGCGGTTGCCACCTACAGGGCATCTGATTGTATTATACTTTGCAATGCAAGAGCATTGCAAAGTATAGTACAGCCATCAGCCCAACTGGATCTTCAAGATCCAAGAGGGACTTGATAAAAAAAAAGTGAAAATAATAAAAGTAAAAATAAATAAATAAAAATGTAAAATTAAAAAAAGAAATAGCTTTTTCCTATAAAAAAGCAAAAAATAAATAAAAATACACATATTAGGTATCACCGCGTCCGTAACGACCGTCTCTATAAATATATCACATGATAGACCCCGTCCGATAAACACCATAAAATAAAAAAAAAGCCATTTTGTCACCTTACATCACAAAAAGTGCAACAGCAAGCGATCAAAAAGGCTTATGACCCCCAAAATAGTACCAATCAAACCGTTACCCCATACCGCAAAAAATGATACCCTATTTAAGACAATCGCCCAAAAAATAAAAAATCTATGGCTCTCAGACTATGGAGACACTAAAACATCATTTTTATTGTTTCAGAAATGCTATTATTGTGTAAAACTTAAATAAATAAGAAAAAGTATACATATTAGGTATTCCCACGTCCGTAACGATCTGCTCTATAAAACTGTCACATGACCTAACCCCGCAGATAAACACTGTAAAAATAAATGAATAAAAACTGTTCCAAAACAGGCAATATTTTTTGATCACCTTGCCCCATAAAGTGTAATGATGAATGATCAAAAAATCCTATGTACCCAAAAATGGTAACAATAAAAACCTCAACTCTTTCTGCAAAAAACGAGCCCCTGCACAAGATGATCGTTAGAAAAATAAAAAACATATGGCGTTCAGAAAATGGAGACACAAAACATAATTTCTTTTTCAAAATTGCTTTATTATGTAAAACTGAAACAAACAAAGAAAGAAAGTAGACATATTTGATATCATTGCGTCCGTAACAACCTGCTCTATAAAAATAGCACATGATCTACCCTGTCAGATAAATCTTGTAAAAAAAAATAACCTGTGCCAAAATAGCCATTTTTCAGTTACCTTGCCTCACAAAAAACTTAATATAGAGCAATTAAAAATCATATGTAGCCCAAAATAGTACCAATAAAACTGGCACCTTATCCCCTAGTTTCGAAAATAGGGTCACTTTTTGGGAGTTTCTACTGTATGGGTGCATCAGGGGGGCTTTAAATGGGACATGGCATCTAAAACCAGTTTAGCAAAATCTGCCTTCCAAAAACCATACAGCGTTCCTTTGCTTCTGCGCCCTGCCGTGCGCCCTTACGACCACATGTGGGGTGTTTCTGTAAACCGCAGAATCAGGGTAATAAATGTTGAGCTTTGTTTGGCTGTTAACCCTCAATGTGTTAAAGAAAAAAATGTAATAAAATGGAAAATCTGCCCAAAAAGTGAAATTTAGAAATTTCATCTCAATTTTCCTTGAATTCTTGTGGAACACCTAAAGGGTTAACAAAGTTTGTAAAATCAGTTTTGAGTAACTGGAGGGGTGTAGTTTCTACAATGGGGTCATTTATGGGGGGTTTCCACTATGTAAGCCTCACAAAGTGACTTCAGTCCTGAACCTTGTCCTTAAAAAGTGGGTTTTGGAAATTTTCTTAAAAATTTGAAGAATTGCTTCTAAACTTCTAAGCCTTCTAACGTCCTAAAAAAATAAAATGACATTTCCAAAATGATGCCAACATAAAGTAGACATATGGGAAATGTTAAGTAGTAAATATTTTATTAGGTATGACTTTCTGTTTTAGAAGCAGAGAAATAGAAATTTTTAAAATTGTGAATTTTTCAATTTTTTTTATAAATTTGGTATTTTTTCATAAATAAAGGTCAAATATATTGACTCAAATTTATGACTATCATGAAGTACAATATGTCACGAGAAAACAATCTCAGAATGGCTTGGATAAATAAAAGTGTTCCAAAGCAATTACCACATAAAGTGACGCATGTCAGATTTGTAAATTTTGACCTGGACACTGGGGCATCAATGACCCTTGGTCATGAAAGGGTTAACAACTGAATTTGACAGCAGTATAGAAGCCTGTAATTTCACATGTGCTGATGCTGCAAGCCTGAAAATACAGTTTTTTGGCAAAAAAATGTGTTTTTAAAACCCCAGAAAGATATGGGTGTACTTCTAGCTTAAATTGCACACTGACTAATCCAGATGTTGTATATTGCCAGAAAAGTGTTTTTTTGGTCACAGATTATGAAAGCTGTATATATTAAACTTGAATTTAACACTTGCAGATCAGGAAAATAGTTGTTTTGGGCAAAAAAGTGTGTTTTTAAAACTCCAGAAAATGATGGGTGTATTTCTAGCTTAAATTGCACACTGACTAATCCAGATGTTGTATATTGCCAAAAAAGTGTTTTTTTGGTAACAGAATATGAAAGCTGTATATATTAAACTTGAATTTAACACTTACAGATTAGGAAAATACTGTTTTTGGCAAAAAAAAGTGTGTTTTTAAAACCCCAGAAAATGATGGGTGTATTTCTAGCTTAAATTGCACACTAACTAATCCAGATGTATATTGCCAAAAAAAGTGTTTTTTTGGTCACAGAATATGAAAGCTGTATATATTAAACTTGAATTTAACACTTGCAAATCAGGAAAATAGTGGTGTTTGGCAAAAAAGTGTGTTTTTAACCCCTTGAGGACTTAGGGCGTACCGGTACGCCCTATTTCCCGAATCCTTAAGGACTCAGGACGTACCGGTACGTCCTAAGTTTAAATCACGATTGCGGCGCCGCGGGGGTTAATCCGAACAGGATGCCGTCTGAAATCATTCAGCCGGCATCCTGTCACAACACCAGGGGGGGGTCATGTGACCCCCCCGTATCGGCGATCGCCGCAAACCGCAGGTCAATTCAGACCTGCGGTTTTCTGCTCTTTCTGCAGTTTCTGATCCCCGCAGTCCCTGATGCCCACGATCCCCCGCCCGCCTCCTCTTGAAAACTCATTGGTGGCCAATGGTTATACCAGTGTGTCAGCACATTGCTGACACTATGGTATAAACGGCTGACATCTGTGCAGATGTCAGCCGTTTAACCCTTACCATACCGCGGTCTGTACAGACCGCTGCATGGAAAAGGTTTACTGTCAGGGTCAGTGAGCTCCCTCACTCTCCCATTGGGGGGCTGCTGTGCCTTTGCAGCCCCCCAGACAGGATGGGGTCACAGAGGTAGGGAGCCCCCCCTCCTTACCCTTCCCCGTCTGCGCAGTTGTGGCCTGCTGTCCATGATGCTGAACAGATCTGTGCTAAAGGCTATATAGTGTACTGTACTGTATTATAGAGACATCAGACCCACTGGATCTTCAAGAACCAAGTGGATCTGGGTCAAAAGAATGTTAAAAAAAGTGAAAAAAGTAAAGATAAAAAAAAAAACATTTATCACTGAATAAAAATTACAAAAATAAAATACACTACACATATTAGGTATCGCCGCGTCCGTAACGACCTGATCTATAAAACGGTCATGTTACTTTCCCCACACGGTAAATGCCATAAAAATAAAAAAATAAAAACTATGAGAAAATTTTAATTTTGCCCACCTTACTTCCCAAAAAAGGTAATAAAAGTGATCAAAAAAGTTGCATGTACGCCAAAATAGTACCAATCAAACCGTCATCTAATCCCGCAAAAATCATACCCTACACAAGATAATTGCCAAAAACTGAAAAAACAATGGCTCTTAGACTATGGAAACACTAAAACATGATTTTTTTTTGTTTCAAAAATGAAATCATTGTGTAAAACTTACATAAAAAAAATAAAGTATACATATTAGGTATCGCCGCGTCCGTATCGACCGGCTCTATAAAAATATCACATGACCTAACCCCTCAGGTGACCACCGTAAAAAAAGAAAAATAAAAAAGGTGTAAAAAAAGCTATTTTTTGTCATCTTACGTCACAAAAAGTGTAATAGCAAGTGATCAAAAAGTCATATGCACCACAAAATAGTACCAATCAAACCGTCATCTCATCCCACAAAAAATGAGACCCTAACTAAGATAATCGCCCAAAAACTGAAAAAATCGTTAATTTCTAACGATAATTTGTTTTCCCTTAGTCCTAACAGCAGCACAGATGGGGTTAACTGCCCCTGTGGACTGGTAGGACCGGCGGAATTTTAATGAGCCCAAGAACCAATAAACGATCTTCAGCTCCCTGAAAGGGAGGAGATCACCCCCCAGCCCACCGTGTTTTTAACAAGCATAATGTATTTAGGGTGGGATATTTGTGTGCTGCTGTTAGGACTAAGGGAAAACAAATTATCGTTAGAAATTAACGATTCCCTTACGTCCTCAACAGCAGCACAGATGGGGAGATAGCAAGAAGAATCCCCTCGGGAGGGTCCTCATGCCTGGCAGAACTAAGAACAGTCTGCCCAAAAGCCGAAAACTCTGCCATCCTAGCATCTATCCTATAATGGGAGATGAAGGTTGACTCAGAGCTCCAGGAGGCCGCCTTACAGATCAACTCTAAGGGGAGGAGTCTTCTCTCCGCAACCGAGGTGGAGACCGCCCTAGTAGAATGGGCCCTCACAAACTCAGGAGGATCTAAGGATTGGGAGACGAAAGCTTCCATAATGGCCTCCTTGATCCAGCGACTAATGGTGGCTTTAGACGCTTTACGGCCTTTAGACTTACCGGCAAACAGGATAAGAAGATTCTCATCTATCCTGAACTCACTAGATCTATCCACATAGATCTGGAGGCATCTTGAAATATCCAGCGGGTCTCTAGCTGGAGTATCAGAGGAGGAGGCTGTAAACAAAACTGGTAAAGATATTACCTGATTGATGTTCTGGAAAGTAGGCACCTTAGGCCTGAAGTAAGGTAAAAACTTCAGGAGTACTCTATCCTGTAGAAAAATAATGTACGGGTGAATTGCGGAGAAAGCCTGCAATTCAGAAACTTTTTTGGCTGAAGCTATAGCCAGAAGAAAGACCATCTTTAAAGTCAAAAATTAAAAATTTACCTCCTCCAAGGGCTCGAAGGGGGGAGATGCTAGCCCCCTGAGCACTACTGAAAGATCCCACTGGGGGATAGGTTTCAGTATAGTAGGCTTTAGTCTTTCAGCTCCCTTCAGGAAGCGTTTGATGAGTGGGTCCCGAGAATGTGACCTGTTGAGACAGGCCGAGATGGCATAAACCTGTACCTTCAAGGTAGCTGGAGATAGGCCTCTATCTAATCCATCCTGAAGAAATTGAAGTATCGCAGGAAGGGGCGGATCTGCAGACGCCACCTGTCTGGAATCACACCATGCCTCGAAGATTCTCATGATCCTGGAGTAGGCCTTCTTTGTAGACTCTGCTCGGGAATGCGACAAAGTTCTCAGGACCGACTCGGAAAGCCCTTCTATGTTGGGAAGGGACTGATCAACCTCCAGGCTGTCAGGTTGAACCTGTGCAGATCTAGGCAGAGGTGAGTGTCCCACGACACCAGGGTCTGCTCCGGGGGGAGTCTCCAGTATTGTCCCCGACTCATCTGAATGAGCTGGGTAAACCAGGATCTTCTGGGCCAAAACGGTATGATGGCTATTACCGAGGCCTGATCCTGACGGATTTTCATCAATACCCTCGGTATCATGGAAAAGGGAGGGAAGATGTAAGCCAGCCTGAACCTCCACGGTGTTGACAGAGCATCTGTCGCCAGGGGGTTGTCTTCCCTGTAGAGGGAACAGAACCTCATCACCTTGGTGTTGAACCTGGTTGCCATGAGATCCACTTCTGGCATACCCCATCTGTGAACTAGCTGCCTGAAGATCTCCGGATGCAGAGACCACTCCATGGTCTGTAATCCTCGACTTAAGCGGTCCGCTATCATATTGAGGGAGCCTCGAATATGAACGGCAGATAGATGGGAAAGGTTCAGCTCTGCCCACCGAAGAATTACCCCGATCTCTGACAGAAGGGGCAATGATCTTGTGCCTCCCTGTTTGTTTATATAGAGAACTGCAGTCATATTGTCTGACTGGACTTTCACTGCTTTGCCCCGGATCTGAGGCGCAAAGTGAAGGAGGGCTAGCCGGATAGCTCGCATCTCGCGAAGATTGGAGGAAAGATGCCCCTCCAGAGGAGACCAAGATCCCTGAATTGGGGATCCGTCCAGGTGAGCGCCCCAGCCTACAAGGGACGCGTCTGTAGTCAATATGACCCAAGCTGGTTGGGTCATAGACTTCCCTGCTGGTAACTGAAACCACCATCTGAGGGAATTTCGGGTTTGACCGGACAGGGAGCACAGGGAATCTAGCCCCGCAGGGCTGCCGTTCCATAGGTGTAAGACCTCCGACTGAAGAGGACGGAGGTGCCATAGCGCCCAAGGGACCGCATCCGCAGCCGCTGACATGAGCCCCAGCATCTTCATGAGAGTCTGGATATAGACTCGACGAGGGACATAAAGGACTTTGCCAGGTCCTGAATCCGCGCTCTCCTTTCTGGAGTCAACCGGAGGGACATCTCCACAGAGTCGACCACGAATCCTAAGTAATGGATTGAAGTCGATGGGCTCACATTCGACTTCTGCCAGTTGATGATCCAGCCTAGGCGGAAGAGAAAAGAGATTGCAACCTGAAGATGGTGGGTAAGGATCGGAACTGAAGAGGCTATGAAAAGCCAATCGTCCAGATAAGGAATAATAGTCAGTCCTTGGAGTCTCAAAGCTGCCACCACCGAAACCACCACCTTGGTGAAGATAAGGGGGGCAGAAGAGATTCCGAAGGGAAGCACGGCGAACTGAAAGTGCCTGCAAACCCCTGAAATCTGGACCGCTATCCTGAGGAGTTTCCGGGAAGCGGAATGGATCGGAATGTGAAGGTACGCATCCTTGAGGTCCAGAGTAGCCATGACGTCCCCAGGATTGAGGATATGGCTGACTGACCTTATGGTTTCCATGCGAAACCTTGTTTTCCTTATAAATCGATTGAGGAATCTCAAATCGATGATCATCCGGAGATCTCCTGTCTTCTTGGGAACCAGGAACACTGGTGAATAAATCCCTAGGCCCCTCTCCCCTGCCGGTACCTCCTCTAGGGCTCCCTTGGAAATATAGTCCTGAATGTAAGATTCTAGGACCACCTGTTTGGCAGACCCGAAGTTTCGTGTGGCGATGAATCTCTCTGGGGGGAGAGAGATAAGATCTACCCGGTACCCGGCGGAAACTATGTCCTGGACCCAGGGGTCTGCAATCAACCGGCTCCAAGAGTCTTTGAAATGGGTAAGACGGCCCCCCACGGGAATCTGGGGGAGGGGTACGGGAAAATCTAGAGGAGACACTGCAGGGGCAGCAGGGCTTATCCAAGAGCCTCGAGGAGGCCCATAGTCAGGAGGGTTTTGCCTCCCTGGTGGGTTTGCGGGGGCGTCTCGGATATTTACGAGACGGCCCCCCCCCCAATCTCTGCGCCTAGACTGCTGCCCAGGACGACCTCCGCCCTTCTTTTCCTGTCTGGGGCGTCCCCGAAAGGGCTGCTGGGGGAGGCTCTTCCCTTTTTTATCGGAGAGCCCCTCCATTATTTTGTCCAATTCGGACCCGAATAACCTATCTGGTTCGAAGGGGAGCCCACAAAGGTTAAACATGGATGCGTTATCCGCGATCCACGGTTTCAGCCAGAGTGGTCTGTGAGCAGCTGAAACTAGGGCCATAGTTTTGGGAGGAATCAACTAAAAAGTCCATAGCCAGGTTGGCTGACTTGAAGGCTGCCAGGATGTCGTCTCTTGATACGCTCTGGTCCACATCCGTCTGGATTTGATTAAGCCTAGAGCGTAGATAGGTGGCTACCTCAGTGGCCGCAATGGAAGTAGATGCGGAGGCAGCGGCCGCCGCGTAACCCCTCCTAAGGGTGCACTCTGCCCTCCGGTCTAGAGGGTCCTGCAGGCTACACCCATCGTCTGCAGGGACTAGAGTGCGCCGGGACAACTTGGCTATAGCCATGTCCACCTTGGGAACGGAACCCCACGATTCCACCAAGGGTTTAGCCATCGGGTACATGAGTCTGAATTTTCTGGTAAGCACTGGACCCTTCTCAGGCTTTTTCCACTCTGTGCGCATCACAGAGAGGAGGGTCTCATCCGCTCTAAAGACACGCTGTGTCCGACCGGCGGGATCGGAGGACTCCCCCATGTCAACATCCTGGTCCCCCGACCTGATGGACTTGAGTAACTTCTGCGTCTTTTCTGGAGGGAAAAAGCAAGAAGTAGATTCTTCTTCCTCAGAAGAAGAAGACCCCACTGAACAGGGGGTAGGTCTTTCGACCGGTGCGACCACCTCCATGGGAGTCTGAGAGGGACCTGGTAGCCTCTCATTAAGCAGCTGAACTACTCCCTTGATGGAATCATCCACGTATGTCTTGGTCCATTGGAACATCTCCTGCATCGTGGGTTCCGTGGATGCCGTGCGACAACTCTCACATCTGGAGTAAGGACAGCTGTCATCTAGGGGTGTGTTACATTCGTAACATGCCAAATGCTTCCTCTTGGCCCCAGCCTTCCGCTGATCCTGCTCCTTAGGGGAAGCCATAGTCTGTAATGGAAGAAACAAAACAGGTCATAACACCTACAATATCAGGAGGTGGAGAAAACCAGACCTTAAGGGGGCCCACCAGCACTAGAAGAAATAGAGCTGAAAGAAAAGGAAGTACAAAACCCAAGCAAAGCAATACTGCAGGAATATCACAAAGCACAGGAGAGCTCTGGAGCTAACTTGTGAAAGCAACGCAACCAGAGCACTGACTGATGGGCTCTGGGCGCTTAAAAGGAGGAAGCCCCGCCCAATGGGCGGGTTCCTGAAACGAGATCAGCACCACTCCCTTTTTTTTTTTTTCTCTTGTAGAAAAACCAGAGCCTATACTGGCTCTACCTATACGAAAATTGTCTCCCCAGACTAATCCTAAGTCCAGGATGTCCTTCTAGGGAGCCAGTTTAAAAGAAAGGTGAGTTTTATACATCACCGAAACGCTTCGGAAAACCGGAAGTGACGTAGCGCACCTAGGGCGCGTCACTTCCGGAAAATGGCGGCGCCCATAGCGCCGCACACATGCGGTAACGGAGGGACGGAGCACCATCTACAGATGAGAGAAGAGGGGAGGGGACGCCCCCCTCCCCGACGGTACCCCAGACCGAAATCGCCATGATCAGGCCTAAAATAAAGGCACTGAGATCCATAGAAAGTGAGCTAAGCTTAAGGAGGGGAAAAGAACCCCTAAGCAATCTTCAGCTCAAAGAGAGGGAGCGACACGCCAGTCCACCTGTCCAGAGGACAGAAAAAAACACGGTGGGCTGGGGGGTGATCTCCTCCCTTTCAGGGAGCTGAAGATCGTTTATTGGTTCTTGGGCTCATTAAAATTCCGCCGGTCCTACCAGTCCACAGGGGCAGTTAACCCCATCTGTGCTGCTGTTGAGGACGTAAGGAAACTATGGCTCTCAGACTATGGAGACACTAAAACATGATTTTTTTTTGTTTCAAAAATGAAATCATTGTGTAAAACGTACATAAATAAATAAAAATTGTATACATATTAGGTATCGCCGCGTCCGTGACAACCTGCTCTATAAAAATACCACATGATCTAACCTGTCAGATGAATGTTGTAAATAACAAAAAAAAAAAACAGTGCCAAAAAAGCTATTTCTTGTTATCTTGCCTCACAAAAAGTGTAATATAGAGCAACCAAAAATCATATGTACCCTAAACTAGTACCAACAAAACTGCCACACTATCCCGTAGTTTCTAAAATGGGGTCACTTTTTTGGAGTTTCTACTCTAGGGGTGCATCAGGGGGGCTTCAAATGGGACATGGTGTCAAATAAAAACAGTCCAGCAAAATCTGCCTTCCAAAAACCGTATGGCATTCCTTTCCTTCTGTGCCCTGCCGTGTGCCCGTACAGCAGTTTATGACCACATATGGGGTGTTTCTGTAAATGACAGAATCAGGGCCATAAATAATGAGTTTTGTTTGGCTGTTAACCCTTGCTTTGTAACTGGAAACAAAATATTCAAATGGAAAATCTGCCAAAAAAGTGAAATTTTGAAATTGTATCTCTATTTTCCATTAAATCTTGTGCAACACCTAAAGGGTTAACAAAGTTTGTAAAATCAGTTTTGAATACCTTGAGGGGTGTAGTTTCTTAGATGGGGTCACTTTTATGGAGTTTCTACTCTAGGGGTGCATCAGGGGCTTCAAATGGGACATGATGTCAAAAAAACCAGTCCAGCAAAATCTGCCTTCTAAAAACCATACGCGCACCTTTCCCTCTACGCCCTACTGTGTGCCCGTACAGTAGTTTACGGCCACATATGGGGTGTTTTTGCAAAATACAGAATCGGGGCAATAAATATAGCATTTTGTTTGGCTGTTAACCCTTGCTTTTGTTACTGGAAAAAATGGATTAAAATGGAAAATTTGCCATTAACTCTTGTGGAACCCCTAAAGGGTTAACAAAGTTTGTAAAATTAGCTTATAGAATGGGGTCATTTTTGATGCGCACACGTGTCAGAATACTGACCCCATTCTGACACTGGTCAGATTTGCAAAAAATGGCCAAGTCCTTAAGGTGAAATAGAAAGAGAAATAGTCCTTAAGGGGTTAAAACCCCAGAAAATGATGGGTGTATTTCTTGCTTAAATTGCACACTGACTAATCCAGATGTTGTAGATTGCCAAAAAAGTGTTTTTTTTTGGTCACAGAATATGAAAGCTGTATATATTAAACTTGAATTTAACACTTGCAGATCAGGAAAATACATTTTTTTTTGGCAACAAAGTGTGTTTTTAAAACCCCTGAAAATGATGACTGTATTTCTAGCTTAAATTGCACACTGACTAATCCAGATGTTGTATATTGCCAAAAAAGTTGTGTTTTTCAATGTCCCAAAAGCTCAGATGCAGTGCTGGTGAACTGAGCTTGCATAAAATGGCCGCCGCCAGCCTAACTAACAGACGGATAAAAGTTATTTTTTTTTGGTCAATGGGCTCAGGGCAGGGTAAAAAGATTGTGCCCTGCAACCACACAACTATTTCTATGTAGATCGCTGAGTTAGATTCTGTCCTATTCTTTCCCTGAAATCACCAGTCCAGCAGCATCCTCTCCCTACACTTGTAACAGCAGAGTAACGTGCAGTGCTACGTGACTCAAGCTTATATAGAGCCTGGGTCACATGCTGCTCTGGCCAATCACAGCCACGCCATTAGTAGGCATGGCTGTGATGGCTTCTAAGGTCAGATAGTTAAACGCTTGTTGATTGCTTTTCAAAAAGCGCCGAGAAATCACCGAACACCGAACCCGAACCCGAACTTTTACTGAAATGTTCGGGTTCGGGGTCCAAAAATCCTAAAGTTTGGTACGAACCCGAACTTTACAGTTCGGGTTCGCTCAACCCTACTTAGAATCAATGTTGAAAAATATATGTCATCAGAGGTGTGTGAGGACTCCATCACAATAGGACAGGAACGCCATCCAGGGCAGATTGTATATGTGGGCGACATACAGAATATAACCAGGAAACAGATTGAAGAATGGGGACAATTCGATCTGATAATTGGCGGCAGTCCTTGTAGTGAATTATCTGTGGTTAACCCACACTGGAAAGGCCTTTATGGGGGCAGTGGACAACAGTTTTTTTTTACTTTTTACGATTACTTAATAAAGTGTTGCCTAAGACTGGAGAGAATCGGCCAGTCTTCTGGTTATTCGAGAACGTGTTTGCGATAGAGAAAACATTCCAAAAAACAATTTCTCTCCAACTGGAGACAAATCTTGTCAAGATTGATGCAAGTGTGGTATCGGCTGCTCATCAAGCCAGATACTTCTGGGGGAACCTGCCTGGCATGAACAGGCCTCTAATAGCAACAGACAATGAGAAGACAAAGCTTCAAAATAGTTTGGAGCCTGGAAGAGTAGCTAAGTTCATCAAGATTCAAACCATAACTACCAGCCCCTAGTCTCTTCGTCAGTGAAAACATAACGAGTTCCCAGTAATCATGGATGGGAAGGAGGACATCCTGTGGTGCACAGAGATGGAGAGGGTCTTCGGATTCCCCTGCACTATATAGACATCTCAGAAATGAACCGCTGCTCCCGACAAAAGCTCCTGGGAAGGTCATGGAGCGTCCCAGTCATCCGGCATCTATTCGCCCCACTGAAGTATTATGTCACGGCCTTTGGTGTGCGCCGTGACACGGCTGCCGTGCATGCGGTTGCCAGCGGCAATGTGTTGTGGTTGCAGCATCTAGGTGCCTCCTCCTTTCTCCTGGGTCCTTCCCTGTCTGGTGCCTGAGGGGGTTAATATTCTAGCTGGTGGGGATGTAGGTGTGTCCTGGGTGTGGCCACAAGGTTTATATTGCCTATGGCCTGTTGGCTGGTTGCAGTGTTCCTCCAGCCTTGCTGTGTGCTGGAGACCCAGTGCTACCCATCTACCCAGTGCTTGAGGGCCACCTTGTGGAACATCAAGGTCACCATAATGTCTCCCCTATGTTCCCATTGTTCAAATTCCCTTCACTACCCTTGCATATGTTTGGTGTTGTTTATGTATGGGTGCTTGTTGTCTTGTCTAGTGGTTAAATTTTTGGTCTGTTGGTGTCTATAGTCCAGCATGTTTGCTAGACATGTTTCATGTGTGGCATGCCTCCGGAAGGGGGTGTCAGGGTTCCTGGAGGGGGAATTACAAGTCTACATGCTGCTCTGCCCGGGGCCGCCATGCGTCTGTTTTGCATGGGGGTTTCCAGGCAGTAACTGGTGTGCTGGATACCTGGGTGTGGTTGTTTGCACTGTGTCCTGTATGATGTGTGCGCATCAATACTCATGCTCGGGTTCCAGTCGGTGTTGCTGCAGCAGCTAAGTGTGTTGTATGGTGTACCTACCTGCTGATCCAGTTACTGTATACAGTCTCCATTTTTTCCTTGCAGCTAGGCCGGTAGAGACTCCTGTTCATCCGTATCTGGGATGAACAGGTCGTCTCTTCCCTTTTTTTATTTGAGGGATTATCAGGGCAACTCAGGGTTCTAGGTTTCCTGGGTATGAGCCGTCCTACCATCCAGGTCCGCTCATACGGTGAGGAGTTAGGGCGAGGATTAGGGTTGCTTTAGGAGATGACTTGCTCCCTTATCCCAATCGCTGGCCTAGTTGCTATCCCGTCTGCTCCTCATTTAATGGTGGGGGGGTGTCCCCCACTCCCCACCATGACAGATTATTTTGAAAGTGTGTAGAAGCCACAGGGGGCCCCCACACGGCAGATTTATCATGGAGACACCAGATTTTATAATATTACATTACTATATAAATAAATAAAAATTTAAAAATGAAGCCCCTTTGTCACCCGACTCCCAAGTGCGATCAGCTACATCATCATTTTCGAGTACTGTCTGCACGTCACTGATGTCCTCCTCAACCGTCTCTGGGTCAGGAGCCTGGCCACTCGCAACACCAGCTCCCATGCCACTATCTTCATCAATAATTGCCCGCCTAGTGGATGAAAGGACAAAGGCAGGTTGAGGACAGGTGAGGGCACAGGGCCTGCTCCCGGGCCATGCCAACTAAGGGTTGTGTCTGACGAGCCCACTGACTCTTGGCTGGGGATGCCTGATGTAAGTTGCGACGAAGTTGAAGATAAAGTCAACCATTCAAAATCCGCTGGGTTGCTGGTCACGACACAACCACTAGCTGACACTAGGAGCTCAGGCCTCTCGAAGCGACCCATGCTGCCACGGCCCCTTACTCTCCTGCGACCTCTACCACTCCCCTGCGCAGGACCTTGCACTTCTCTGCCTGACATACTGTTAGATCAAATAACCAAATTTTAGATCACATTTTCTTTTTTTCCGCCACTAATACACAGCAAACAGGGCTTTAGAATATATCACTGCACCACTAGACGGCAAATAGGCCCTAATTTTTGTATTAGGGCCTTTTTTGAGCGGCAAAGATATTTTTCTTTTTCCACCAGTACATGACAAAAAGGGCTGTAATTTTTGCACTTCACCATACAATGGCTAATAAGCCCTTTTTTCCCCACTAATAAAAGCTAAAAAATGCTTTAGAACATGCAACGGACTAGGGAAAATAAAACTTAGAAATATTTCCTTGTAATAAACTTTGTTAATACCTGTATGAAACAGCACTTGCACCCTAATAAGAACAGTTTGCTGGAATTACAGAGCTGTATAATGGCAATTTGTATCGCCAGTCAGTGCTGCAAGGTCTAATAGGATTGTTCCTATTAAACAGGCTGTCACCTCCCTGACTGAACCCTGTTCAACAGAAATGCAGTGGAATGATTCCTCCCTATCCTTTCCCTACACCTTGAATAATTTTTCTCTGCACTTGTAAATCTTTTTTTTTTAGCACAATGACGATTTTTCTATCACTGTCCCTAGCGCCTGCAGATACGTCTCTCCCTGCACTAAGTACGCTGGTGAATGGCAGAATCTAAGATGGCTGCCTTATTTATACGGCTGTGACATCACAGGGCTGGCTGGCTGCTGATTGGCTGCATGCATGTCAGTATGGCTGATCCCGCCTTTCCAGACTTCCTTTCTCCATGTCCTCACACATGCAGCCATCATTTTAGGAAAAATGTGATTCATTACTACGAAGCGCAAGGAAATTCGCAATTAGTGCAAATATATTTTTTCCTGAAATTTGCAACAAATTCCACTTTGTCAGCTTTGATTCTCTCATCTCTAGGCTCCTCCAATGTCCTGTGAGCTGAGCATAAGGAGAGGCGTGGCAAGCGCTCATGCATTAGGGACAGTGTTGCTGAAAATGATTAACAGAAAAATATTGGAAAGGGAGATTGCAGAGAGACTTATGCTGTATCAGTTTCAATTAGTTATTCCTACATTTATTTATTTCTACATCAGCTATAAATGTAATTCAATACCAATAAGCCTTAATTTTTCCAGTGTCAGCATGCCAACCAGTACAATCCAGCATGCCACAATAAATTCACGAATTCTAGAATCTCCAGTCATTATTTTCACGATTGCGCAAATCGGCACTAATGATGCGTGTTTTTTTTGTGCAATACATGCAACTTCATATTTTAGCAGGTCTGGGTAGATATTACTGATTGGTGCACTAAGTATTGTTGTGACATCACAGCACTGTACCACAAACAAATTAGCAGCGCCACACTTCGATAAGAAAGTGGTAAATACAACCTTTATTAAATGTAACTATAGTACCACCTACACACCATCCCTGGAAGAAGCCAGCGTGTCTGGCGAAACGGCGTTGGGAGGCGGCGGCTGAGGAGCCAGCACACGGTGGGTATTTACTACTTTTATGTTTCTCCATATGTCACTTGTGCTTTTTCCTTATTCCTTGGTTTTGTCTAGGAGCTTATGCACCTTACTGACAGGTGAATGTGGATGCCTGCTCTGTTCATGCTGTTCGCAGTGTCCCTCATGTGCTGACCCCTCAGCCTCCTCCTTGGTTTTGTGTCCTCCATTTTGTTATGGCTGCTGTCTTAAATAATTATTTATGTATTGTATTGTAATATTTTAAATGTAATAAAGGTTGTATTTACCACTTTCTTATCGAAGTGTGGTGTTGCTAATTTGTTTGTGGTTTAGTTTACATGTTGTTGCCCTCTTCGTAGTATAAAAATCATTGATCCGGTTATTATATTGGTGGCATCACAGCACTGTGTCTAACAGAGACACTAATCCCTATCACAGCACAGTAATTCTTATCACACTACCTAACACCCTGCACTGGAACCTATCAGCTACACTATATCACTATCTAACCTACACTGACTATCTCCCGCTAACTATCTGTATTATACAGTCGTGGCCAAAAGTTTTGAGAATTACATAAATATTGGAAATTGGAAAAGTTGCTACTTAAGTTTTTATAATAGCAATTTGCATATACTCCAGAATGTTATGAAGAGTGATCAGATGAATTGCATAGTCCTTCTTTGCCATGAAAATTAACTTAATACCAAAAAAAACTTTCCACTGCATTTCATTGCTGTCATTAAAGGACCTGCTGAGATCATTTCGGTAATCGTCTTGTTAACTCAGGTGAGAATGTTGACGAGCACAAGGCTGGAGATCATTATGTCAGGCTGATTGGGTTAAAATGGCAGACTTGACATGTTAAAAGGAGGGTGATGCTTGAAATCATTGTTCTTCCATTGTTAACAATGGTGACCTGCAAAGAAACACGTGCAGCCATCATTGTGTTGCATAAAAATGGCTTCACAGGCAAGGATATTGTGACTACTAAGATTGCACCTCAATCAACAATTTATAGGATCATCAAGAACTTCAAGGAAAGAGGTTCAATTCTTGTTAAGAAGGCTTCAGGGCGTCCAAGAAAGTCCAGCAAGCGCCAGGATCGTCTCCTAAAGAGGATTCAGCTGCGGGATCGGAGTGCTACCAGTGCAGAGCTTGCTCAGGAATGGCAGCAGGCAGGTGTGAGCGCATCTGCACGCACAGTGAGGCGAAGACTTTTGGAAGATGGCCTGGTGTCAAGAAGGGCAGCAAATAAGCCACTTCTCTCCAAAAAAAACATCAGGGACAGATTGATCTTCTGCAGAAAGTTTGGTGAATGGACTGCTGAGGACTGGGGCAAAGTCATATTCTCCAATGAAGCCTCTTTCCAATTGTTTGGGGCATCTGGAAAAAGGCTTGTCCGGAGAAGAAATTGTGAGCGCTACCATCAGTCCTGTGTCATGCTAACAGTAAAGCATCCTGAGACCATTCATGTGTGGGGTTGCTTCTCATCCAAGAGAAGTGGGCTCACTCACAATTTTGCCCAAAAAGACACAGCCATGAATAAAGAAAGGTACAAAAACACCCTCCAACAGCAACTTCTTCCAACAATCCAACAACAGTTTGGTGAAGAACAATGCATTTTCCAGCACGATGGAGCACCGTGCCATAAGGCAAAAGTGATAACTAAGTGGCTCGGTGACCAAAACGTGTATGTAAAAAGTGAATGGGCACTCTGATAAATGGAGTCACATATGGAAATAGATCAATATCGAGAATTTATTAATAACACACATTAATTTACCACTATTAAAGGACCCTAACATATGTTAAAAAATATACAATAAGAAAAATAGGTATATATAAATAAAAATAAAAATTGTACAATCAATATATAATTTTATAAAATTTGAGTGGTTGGTTTCTTCCTATCGGATCCCAGACCGGGAGGAACCAATTATCGGCACAATATGGAGGCTAAATCAAACAATCTCTATAAACATAGCAGGCACAGTTAGCTCCGCAATATATGTATCCTGATAAGTTTCTATTAAAAAAGGCTCTGATGTAATGGGACGATTTGTAGGTAATATTCACAGATATGAGGTCAAAGTTCTAAAGTTCCTCAGAAATGAGTAAATGGTAATCCTGCAATCGTTGTACAAGCTTAGGTTTGCTTGTCGGAGAATAATAGTCCTTTCTTATTCCACAGTTATATGCGTATATCGGTAATAGTATTCAACCGATTTGTGGACAGTGACACTTTCAGATAAAACGTTGTTCTGAATAGTTTATGCAGCAGAAGATAATTGTTAAAGAAGTTTAGTAAGCTCTCAGTGTGAGCAGATAGTACTCACGTTTAGCAGCCTCAGTTCGTGGCATCCCACGTGCTGTGATTGTATGATAAGCTTACCTCCTATTTCAGCTAATGAAAAAGATCTTTCTTTGGTTGTATACCGGATCTTTCGTCTTCTGCTGGATTATAGCTGTGTCGAGCTGTTGCACACGCGGTCCCGATATTTCCAC
The DNA here is from genome assembly GCF_905171765.1 of Bufo bufo. Taxonomy (NCBI): domain Eukaryota; kingdom Metazoa; phylum Chordata; class Amphibia; order Anura; family Bufonidae; genus Bufo; species Bufo bufo. The sequence goes on along the minus strand of NC_053389.1, from coordinate 448,806,676 downwards.
TGGTTGTACAGTCAGTGGGATTCCTATAGCGTCCCACGTGTCTCAAAGTCTATCGAGCCCGAGTGTTTAATGGTGAGGCGGCTGTGTGCCGATTCCTTTCAGAATGGCAAAATCGGGATTCTGCTAGTGGGTACCTTTGGTGAAGCGCTTCACTTGTGGACTATCCGATCGATGTTGTCCGACATATGACCGGCTGTTTTGATCCAATAACCGAGTGTTACCGCCAGACTCGTTTCGGGAACTATTCTTGTCTCCTTCCTCAGTGGCTATATTTTGGGTCCATGGCCTGGAAACTCCCCAGATCTTAATCCCATTGAGAACTTGTGGTCAATCCTCAAGAGGCGGGTGGACAAACAAAAACCTACTAATTCTGACAAACTCCAAGAAGTGATTATGAAAGAATGGGTTGCTATCAGTCAGGAATTGGCCCAGAAGTTGATTGAGAGCATGCCCAGTCGAATTGCAGAGGTCCTGAAAAAGAAGGGAAAACACTGAAAATACTGACTCTTTGCATAAATGTCATGTAATTGTCGATAAAAGCCTTTGAAACGTATGAAGTTTGTGTAATTATATTTCACTACATCACAGAAACAACTGAAACAAAGATCTAAAAGCAGTTTAGCAGCAAACTTTGTGAAAACTAATATTTGTGTCATTCTCAAAACTTTTGGCCATGACTGTATATATGAGCTAACTATCTAATGTAATTAAATAGGGATCCAGATGAGTCTGCAAAGCACAGACCACAGCAATAACACTGCTTTCTCTGTCTGAACTGCAATAAAACTGCAGAAAATGGCTGCTGGGTAGTTTCTCATATAGTAAAGAGGTAGGCAACTTTCCTTTTGGTTGCCAGGGATGTTGCTAAGCTCTGACAAATATATTGCAGCCTTCTCATTGGCCCAAAAGCCAGAAGGGGGGTTACTAATGTAAAAAAAATAAATAAAAAAAAATAGAAAATTTGCGATTACAAATATATAGCACTATATTCTAGATTTTCGTGAATTATTGAAGTGTCGATATTCGCGATAAAAATACTCTCCATGTCCAAAAGTCAGCAAGATGCAGAGAGGGGGAGCTGGATGTTCCTGATGACATATTCTTATCAGTATTAGATTACTAGCCGAAGGACCCAGCTTCGCACGGGTATATTTCATTTAATGTTTGTGTGCAGTCGTTAAAAGATACCGACAGTATCCCCCATAACAGTGGTCTCTATCGCACCCCACCCCCTTAACAGTTAACTTCACAGCCCCCACCCCTTAACACTGACCTCCTACAGTGCCCCGCCTCCTTAAAATGGGATCTTCACAGCAGCCCATCCCCTTAACTTTGACCTTCACAGCAGCCTGCCCTTTTAACAGTGAGTTTGACAGCACCCCACTCCCTTGACAGTGACCTCCTCAGGGGTCCGCCCCCTTAACAGTGACTTATACAGCACCCGTCCCTTAACACTGACCTCCATAGGGGACCGTCCCCTTATCTGTGACCTCCACTGTTCCCTGCCCCCTTTAACAGAGACCTCCACAGCACCCGTCCCTTTAACAGTGATTGCCACAGTGCCCCGTTCCCTTAACAGTGACCTCCACAGTACCCCGCTCCCTTAACAGTGACCTCACAGTACCCTGCTCCCTTAACATTGACCTCTGCAGTGCCCGCCGCTTTAACAGTGACCTCCACAGTGGCCTGCTCCCTTAACAGTAACCACCACAGTAAACGTCCCTTTAACAGTGACCTCCACAGCAGCTGCTCCTTTAATAGTGGCCCCTGCCCCCTTAACAGTCACATCCATAGAGCCCTGCCCCTTTAAGGCTAAGGCTACACGACGACATGTGTTGAGCAACATTGTTTATAATGATAGACTATGGTGCGACAAGATGGATTTTTCTGTGTCTGTCACATCACAGTCGCAGCATGTGGCATGTCACAGTGCAACACCATAGACTATGAGTATAAAAATTGTTGTGCGACATCAATGTCGCAGTGTAGTTGTGCCCTATGTGAGACTTATTGTCGTGCTACACATGTCGTACTGTAGCCCTAGCTTAAAGCTGACCTACAGCAGTGAAGAAAAATGGCTGGGTTGTTATGAAAACCTGGAGTAAAACTGTGTGTATGTGGAGACTAAGGTCCTGCAAGCTTCTATTGGCTGATAAGGGAGATATGACCGTGTGTATGGCTGTTGGGATATAAAGAGAAAGACTTGCAGGCTAAAACCTTCCCGGACACCTGATGTACCTGCGTGCCAAATTTTGTGAAGATCGCTCCAGTCATTTGGTCACGCATAAAGTACAGACAGACAGACTTCGGGACAGACAGACAGAAACAAATTTTTATAAAATAAAAGATTAGTGTTGGGGCGTGAATATTTGAATCACGAATTTTAATCGCGAATATCCCACTTCGAGAATTCGTGAAGAGTTAGAATATAGTGCTATATATTCATATTCGCGAATATTCTAGATTTTTTTTCATCTGAACCCATGACCCCTCCCTGCTTCTTGCTTGTGGGCCAATGAGAAGGCTGCAATGTCTTTTTCTGAGCTTAGCAACATCCCTAGCAACTAATAGGAAAGTTGCCTACCTCTTTACTATATAAGAACCTCCCCGGAAGCCATTTTCTGCAGTTTTTTTGCAGTTCTGAGAGAGACAGCAGTGTCATTGCTGTGCTCTGTGCTGTGTCATTAAATTAGATAGTTAGTTAGTTAGTTAGTTAGTTAGTTAGCTTAAATATATAATACAGATAGTTAATGGGAGATAGTCAGTGTAGGTTAGATCGTGATATAGTGTAGCTGGTTCCAGTGCAGGGTGTTAGGTAGTGTGATAGGTTCTGCTGTCCATACGTACATGCCACAGACATAGTGCTTTGATGTCACAAGTTAACAACAATACTTAGTGCACCAATCAGTAATATGTAGTCAGACCTGCTAAAATGTGAAGTTGCACGTATTGCGCCAAAATATGCACATCATTAATTGCCGATTTGCCAAATTGCAAATATATTGGAGCACTCTATCTGCATATAAAGCTATTGTAATATTCTGCCGTGCCAACCATTTTCTCCAGTCTCAGGAAACTTCTAGCAGCTTAAAAAATGTAGCAAATGTGACCCACGCCTGTATTACGCACGCAATACGCGCATATTACATTGCGCGATTTTTGCAAACAAGAAAATAATGGCAAGTTCGCAAATTTATGACGAATATTCGACCAAATATTTGCAAAATATCGCAAATTCGAAAATTGCCCCTGCTGCTCATCACTACAAGAGATATGGAAAAAGAGGAAAAGCAGATGAAGCAGATGGCAGAGGAATGCTCCCAACTATAGGGCAGGAGAGTGCTGGGGTTGAGAAGTGGGTATGTCAGAGCTGATTAATATTGTATTTACTGTCAACTAACCTGCAGGAGATTGCAGGCCAGAACAGCAGTAATTTGCATGTTGTGCACCAACCTAGCCTGCCAAACCACATACCAGCAGCAGTCCCTGTTTAAAGGTGGCATGCAGCCATTAACAATGAAGTGCAGTCTTCATTATTAAATGAAATGCAGCTGTGGGCTAATTGGCCTAGCAGTTCTTTACAATAGCTTGGCCACAACCCACCCACAGCACAGATTCATGTGGCCATACCCTATGACAGAGTGACCTGGTTATACCTGATTTATAGCGATTCATGACAAATTCATTAGTAACAAATCAAATTACTTGGCTATCTTTGGTGAAGTTGCAGAATAAAATTTTTCAAAAGTTGCTCATCTCTATTTTCTAATCCTAAAGGTTCACATACTTTTGCCACTCACATACATTTGATATTTGATAATTTTCCTGAAATATTAGACCAAGTGTAATATTTTTTACTCATTTTTTTTATTTTAGTATCTTTATCTACTTTTAGTAGGTGTAAAAATCTGATGTAGTTTTGCATAAAGTATATGCAGATATATAGACAATTCTGAAGGGTTCACAAACTTTCAAGCACTTGTGTAGCTTCATGATATTAAAAAGTGGTAAATCAATGAACTCAGGGTCAAGATTTAAACTCTCAGCAGAGAAACACATTGAGTCGTGTATTAAGGATGAGCAAACTGGTTTTACCAGTTCATGATTTTGTCTAAATTTTGAAGAGAGAGAGAGAGAGAACCTATCTGAGGCTAGAGAATGCTCCACTTGATTTCAGGGGAAATATATATGCAAATTATCATGTTTAACATCTGCTGGCATTAGATAGGTTTAGAAAACCTAATTTAAATATGTTTCCCAGAAACCCAGAGGGGTATCCCCTGGCCTACAATATTGCATCTAAAATATAGCCCCTACCTAAAGATAAAAGATTTGGAGTTAAAATTTGGTCAGAATTTTAGAGAAGGTCACTTTTGTAAGTTACTGTATATTAACTATTTCATTATTCCGTTAAATAATCACAAACAGCTAATGTAATAATATGAGAAAGCAAATGGTTAATTTGAGTTTGACATTTTCAGACATTTGACAAGGAACATTTCCAATGTATCATTACTTGACATTAAAATATGCTATTGGTTTGCATAACGTATAAAAAATGTGATCTTAACAAATACAAAATCAGAAAACCATTAAAATACTCTAAATACCCCACAGAATTTATGACACTATCATTAATTAAACTATGCTCAACAGTGAGCACAGTAACCCATATTTATCTCCACAGATTTAGAAGTGACAGATGATAATCATTAAGGAGATGACAAAATGATGTATCCAACATTAGCTGTGAAATTTAAGTTAATTTCTTTCCCAGGTAATGACACCTTGATGCTGTGTAATGCACACAACATTTCTAAAGCAAGCTTCATATTGTATACTGAAAGTTTAAAAAACTCCCTTTCAAATATTTAGAAATTTAATTGGGTAGTTTAGAACAAGTCTCATAATATATTAGTGTACATTAGTAGCAGTTAGCAGATACAGTACATTTAAAAAAGCAAAGCCATTTTCAGGTATAGTATATTGCAATATTTAAAAGGACAAATCCAGAAAAACTGAATTTGCATTGGTTCTTTAAGGACAGCATGTCAACCATTAGACTTGCAAGTAGGGAATCCTAGATTGGTGAGAAAAGATCAGAGAATGTTGTGCACTCAGTGAGCAGAGTAATCAAAGAGACATATCTGGTTGACATCCTCCTCTGTACCAATTAAATGTGACCTCCCTGCTGATGTTTTAAAGGTCTAATTAAAGTTGTTTCAGTTTCACTGAGCTAAAACATGGGTACAGCATTGATTTAAACACACTTGTCCATTAAATATGATCCTTTCAGAATGGTGAAGTCCCATACTCTATAAATCAAGCAAATAGTGGCAATAAGAAGAGAAAGGCGCTCATAGGGTGAGTATGTCAAGTGAACATTAAATCCACAGATAGTGGGAAATGGTTTGCTCATCTATTTGGGTTGCACCAAATTGGGAGCATTCACAATAAAGGCTAAATGGGAAAGGTTAACGGTTGATGCAGCCTGAACTTGTCCAATCACCGTGGGCAGGAGCAACACTGCCAGTCAAGTAGACAGTAGAAGTAGAAGAACCCCAGACGATAGGAGTCAAGAGTGTGGACAACGAGGGGCGCACTTTCACAACTTGTTGCTCAATAAATTTCAATTTATTTAATGACGACGCGTTTTGGGGTACTGCTGACCCCTTTATCAAGTCTAAAAGAAAGTGAGTATAAATATAATACATGTAAAAATATGTAAAAATGATTATATATACAAAATTGTGTAAAAAAGAAAAAAAAAGTATAAAAAATGTATAAAAAATATATACACATATACATAAAGAGATATACAGTATGAAAACGTGATAATGTAGATAAAAATACAAATTAAAATATCATAAAAGAGCTTTCTGTGAATACATAAACAGATATTTGTGTCATAGGATCAACCTATATATATAAATATATATTCATATGCAGTCGCAAGTATATTTAGAGAAGGCTCACCTCTCAATCAAAATATGGAATGGGTGCACCTACAAAGAAGAATTCACCCAATTTTCAAGAAAATGTATAAATAACTTAAAAAGTAGTAGGGCACACCTTCATTCAGCTGCACATGGAGGGTTTGTAAAGACAATATATTTTATTTAAACAAAATTGTGTACTACTTATTAAACATATATAATCGCATGCTATATGGTACTTATAAAATTGTTAAATGAATATAAAAATAAAAATAAAATCATAGAGGAAATATTCTTGGTGAGTTCCTAGATTTGATTAAAACTTCCTATAAACCTGTATAAAAATGTTGCGTTATTCATCCAATAGATCCACTAACCTAACTGATATCACAGTCGGCAATGTTAGGGTTAAGGAGAATAGTCAGATAGAATTTTCAGTATAGTCAATATAGTCACTTATGTGTCCTTAATTAAATCGCTAGTACCTCGGATGTCTCTGCCTGCATGTACAATAACTCGGCAGTAGTTTACTCGGTTTTGTTGAGTTTTGCCGGTTATGCTGCGTCTATCGTGGCGTCCCACGTGTAGTGCGCTTGCTGCAGGCAGTACTCTGGCTTCCAGGAGGTTTATCTGTAGGTTTGGGGATCTTCAGTAATCACTTGTAGGTGTGCAGTATTAGTGGTCTCCTGATATGGTTCTTGCGCAAATGCTTGTTTGAGCGCAAGGTCAGGTTTCACTCTGTTTGCAAATCTTCGGCTTTTCCTTTATAAATTTCGATACCGATCCCTGTATTCTGCTTAACAACCACATGAAATAAAGCACACAATTGGAATATTGAAGTGCTTCAAGCAGAATACAGGGACGGTATCGAAACCTGCTTGTATCGAAACCTGCTTGTGGCTCTATTAGCCCAAAAAACAGGTTTTTATAACCTGTCAATCACCTACCTAAGGTGCCCAAGGGGACGTCCGTTAATACAGGGTGCCCGGCCGCACCCATCGCCGTCTGGTGCCAGCGCCGCCTTCTCTGTCGTAATCGCAGCCCTCCCTGTCTACAGTTCCTCTGCCAGATCCCGCGCATGCGCACTTCGCTCAACGAAGCCGCTGCCAGGAGTCCGCATGGGTACATCAGGCTGAGCCTAGTGCGCACGTGCGGGATCTGGCAGAGGGACAGGAGGATTGCGGAGGCAGCACTGAGATGATGAAGGCGGCACTGTAGACAGGGAGGGCGGCGATTAAGGTAGGTGATTGACAGGTTATAAAAACATGTTTTTTGGGCTAATAGAGCCACAAGCAGGTTTAATAAGGCCAGCTTAGGATTCATGTTATTAGTACGGACATGGGCATATGTTTAGGTTATAGGGGTAAAATCTCATGACAGAATCGCTTTAAGCACTTGGAAAGCATTGAATAATTTTGAACACAACAAGTTTTACTCCAACAATTACCTCATCTACATCAAAGTTTGCATAGTCATATGTGACCGCGGCATCTGCACAATCCAGAAGCGGAAGTTGCGCACTGGGGAACAGTGAATGCAGCGCCCCCCGTGAAGGCTCTGTACTCACCACTTACTGGTCGTTATTGACCGCATGCTGTGCTGTGACTTCTGCACAGCGTGATGACTACGGCTTGCTCTGTGACCTCAAGCTGTGTGACGATGGATCACAACACAGTGTGGCAGCAAGAACATGAAGAGCGCTGGATCTCAGGAGTGGTGACATCATTTGGAACAGGAGAGGTAAGTTGACATTTATTATTTTTTTATGTCTGCTCTGAGGTCTGATTAACATAGTGGTCTGATCTGAGTCTTAGAAACATTGAGGGTCATATTCTCATTGTATGTCTGATCTACAGTATGATTGGTCGTCATTTTCATATGGGGGTGTCTAATCTGAGCTATGAATGTTTTTTTTTTTTTACATTGGGAGTCTGAATGGGGTTTTATTAACATTGAGGGTCTGATCTGAGGTCTGATTGGGGGTCTTATAAACATTGGAGGTCTGATATGAGGTTTTATTGGGGGTCTTGTGTGAGTTCTGATTAACACTGGGGGTTTGATTGGGGCTGTAAGTTGAGGTTTAATTAACATTGGGGGTCTGTTTGGTGGTCTCATCTGAGGTCTTATGAAAAATGTTTTCTTATTTTCTTCCTCTAAAACCTGGGTGTGTCTTATGAGCAGGTGCGTCTTATAGGTTGAAAAATACAGAACTATCCGTGTGCATTATTCCATTGAAAGCTGCTGAGTGTGACAATCTCCAGCAGAACTAATGTGTACTCACAATTCTTCAAAATCTACTGCTAAGGTTGTGAACTAGGCTTGAGTGAATCGACCTTCGGATCATATATCCGAAGTTGATTTGTTCAAAAATGTAGATGTTAATGCTGTTTCCATACAGCAGTAAAATGTATTGGGTCCATAGAGCCAAACTTCATATCGCGCAAAGTCGCATTAGACTTCTGTGAATTACTACTATATTCCAATCTGTGTATTAAAAAGCAATTTAAAATAGGAATCCGAAGTTGGCTTTGGTACCGAGGTACCATTCAGTACCAAAGCCCATGTCAGATTGCTATTTTTATCTATGATCCAAAGTTCGATTTGCTCAAGACTAGTGAGAGCACATTGTCACAGACATTCCCGCGACAGGTGGCAGGAGATCGGTGAGACTGGGAACACGTGGTTTGATCTGACATGTTTTCCATTAGGATCAAATAACGTCTGTGTTGTTTTTGGTGCTTACCACACCTTCTTTCCCCAGGTGTGGCTATTGTGGTCATTTAACCTGCTCTATTTATTGTTGTTTCTCCCACTATGCTATGCCGTTTAGAGCTTCTGTTGGAGTTGTGGATAGCTGGTATGTGGATCTTGGCTGAGTTCCTGGTGCTGCCATAGCCACTTGAAATTAAGTGTTTTCTTTCCCTTTTGTATTTTGTTTGGGTTATTTTGTGTGTTGCTTTCCCTGTCACTTGTATTAAGGCATGAGGGAGACTCCTGTTCGTCCTACCTTTTGGAGAAACAGGTTGTCTCAGTCCTGACATTAGTACCAGGGTCCTATAAGGTCAGTTAGGACACAAGGTATTCCTGTGTATGAACTCACCTATCTCTGGGGTCTGTTCATACTGGTAGTTAGTCAGGACTTTGATTAAGGTTTTACTAGGAGGTGTCCATCTCCTTTCCCTAGTTTCCAGGCCTAATTCCCTCACCCCTTTCCCTCCTATGTTCAGTGTGGTGTTTCCCTCCCACACCCGAACGTGACACACATTTTGTTCTTGACTCCTCTTGAGTATATAAAGTATAAAACTCATAATTTGATTATAAAGCAAAGATCTGAAGAGTCCAACAAGAAAAAGCACAAATGTATTTGGAACAGTTTCCGTATTTGCACAAGAGGGCTGAATATACTGTATGTTACTAAATATAACTAAATTAAATTCTGTACATGATGAACACCATAACATGAGAAGTCAAACAAAATCATATATGTAGAGAGGAACATATAATTAAATGGGTTGTCCAGGCTTTTTAATATCGGTGACCTATTCTCAGGATTGGTCATCAATATCAGATTGGCTGGGGTCCGACACCTGGCACCCCCGTTGATCAGCTGTATGTGAAGAGGGCGTGTGCAGTGTGCACATGCCTACTCTCTTCCTGTCCACTGCTGTATGTCTATGGGAAACAGCATCAGGCAGGAAGAGAGAAGGGAGACAGTACATGCACACTGCACGCACCCTCTCCTCATATAGTTGATTGACGGGGGTGCCGGGTGTCGGACGATCTGATATTGATGACCTATCCTGAGAATAGGTCATCAATATGAAAAGCCAGAACAACCTCTTTAATGAGTCTACAAAGTTTCAATGTGAATTAAGCCTACTAGAATAATATTTCATCATTAGAAAAGAGAACATACCATGAACATCTATGGTAATCAAAGCACCAAGAGTAATATGTTGCATTTTTGTTAACCTTCCTCTCACAAGATTAACAATATCTTCAATTTGGTCACTGCATTTTTTCAGTATACTTTGGAGACATCCATTTTCCACTAAAGCCTATAAAGAGGAAAAAAAACAAGAAACCATAAATATAATGTAAGAATTAATATCAACTGCTCAACTTTTTGTTAGCGCTCAGAAAATCAGACTTCATATCGTACATGACAATTTCTTTCTAACAAAGCTACAACCATCCATGTACCTCCAATTCATTGCTCCAATTGCTTTGCTAAATTTAAATAAAGCTGGCAGCTCAATGGGAGTATCCTTTCTGCTACAGCTCAGGGTGTGTGTCACGGATGGTGTACAGGAAACAAGATAATACAATACAAACAATGACTTACTGGATCCACAACTAAGGAACAAAAGGGAGACCCCTGCAATCGACCTGCCGCTCTCCCTTATTGCTCAGCCTATGCGACCACCCCAAAGGTGGATGGGTGCATATCCACGTACCTCGGCTATCTTAGACCTGAAGGCCCTACAATAGTGAGGGGACACGACCACCGGCTCCCTACACAGACACGGAGGGAGTCAGGGTCACCTGGATCCAGAAAACAGAAAATCATAAATACATAAACAGAACTTATCTTGCAGACGACAGTGGACAGAGAACAGTGAACTGGGAGCTGGGAGCTGGGAGCTGGGAGCTAGGAACAGCATGCACACACACTCCAGGAAGTTGTATCAGCCGCACCCTACTGCCTTATGGGGAGGAATTTAAAGGGAGGTAATCAGTCTGACTGCATGACAGCTGAGATAGCCTAACGAGGTGAGAAACAGAACCCAAAACAAAGAAACTCAAGGAGGAGGATCTGGACGGCTCCTGTCAGAGCTTCTCAGCTGTCTGGTTGTGACAGTACCCCTCCCTCTGGGAGTGGACTCCGGACACTCAGGGCCCACCTTCTCAGGATGGGACCTATGGAAAGCCCTGATGAGACGAGAGGCCTTAATGTCCGTCACTGGGACCCACATCCTCTCCTCAGGACCATAACCCTCCCAATGAACGTGGTACTGGAGGGAACCGCGGACAAGACGAGAATCCACAATCCTAGAGACCTGAAATTCAAGATTTCCATCAACAATAATCGGAGGAGGAGGCAAAGGCGAGGGTACAATAGGTTGAACATAAGGTTTCAATAAGGACTTATGGAAAACATTATGGATCTTCCAAGTCTGAGGAAGATCAAGACGGTAGGCAACAGGATTGATGACAGACAGGATCTTGTAAGGCCCAATAAACCTAGGACCCAACTTCCAGAAGGGAACCTTCAATTTGATATTCTTGGTAGACAGCCACACCAAATCACCAACATTCAGGTCCGGACCAGGCACACGTCTCTTATCCGCCACACGCTTATATCTCTCACTCATGTTCTTTAGATTATCCTGAATCTTTTGCCAAATAGATGACAAAGACGAGGAGAATCTGTCCTCATCAGGCAAACCAGAAGAGCCCTCTCCAGAGAAAGTCCCAAACTGCGGATGAAACCCATATGCACCAAAAAATGGTGACTTATCAGAGGACTCCTGACGACGGTTATTTAAAGCAAACTCAGCAAGGGACAAAAAAGAACACCAATCCTCCTGATTCTCCGCCACAAAACAGCGCAGATATGTCTCCAGATTCTGATTGACACACTCTGTCTGGCCATTCGACTGCGGATGGAAAGCAGAAGAGAATGACAAGCGAACCCCCAAGCGAGAACAGAAGGCCTTCCAGAATCTGGAAACAAACTGCGTGCCCCTATCAGAGACTATGTCTGAAGGAATCCCATGCAATTTGACAATGTGGTCAACAAATGCCTGCGCCAGCGTCTTAGCATTGGGCAAACCAGGAAAAGGGATAAAATGCACCATTTTGCTAAAACGGTCCACCACCACCAGAATCACAGACTTCCCCGAGGAACGAGGCAAGTCCGTTATGAAGTCCATGGACAGATGTGTCCAAGGACGGGAAGGAATGGGCAAAGGAAGGAGAGGACCTGATGGCCGTGAATGAGGGACCTTGGCACGAGCGCAAGTCTCGCAAGCTGCCTCAAAACCCTCAACCGACTTACGAAGCGCAGGCCACCAGAATCTCCGAGCAATGAGATCCAGTGTGGCTCTTGTCCCTGGGTGCCCAGCAAGGACCGTATCGTGGTGTTCTTTAAAAATCTTGTGTCTCAAAGCGAGAGGCACAAACAACCTCCCAGGAGGACAAAGATCAGGAGCTTCTGACTGGGCTGCCTGCACCTCTGCCTCCAATTCAGGAAAAAGAGCAGAGACCACCACACCTTCAGCCAAAATGGGACCCGGGTCTTCAAAATTCCCACCTCCCGGGAAACAACGTGATAGGGCATCTGCCTTCACATTCTTAACCCCAGGGCGGAACGTAACAACAAAATTAAACCTTGAAAAGAACAAAGACCATCTGGCCTGTCTCGGGTTCAGACGCTTGGCTGACTCCAAGTAGGCCAGATTTTTATGGTCAGTAAACACGGTAATAGGGTGTCTGGCTCCCTCTAGCCAATGGCGCCATTCCTCAAAAGCCAACTTGATGGCCAACAATTCCCTATCTCCCACATCATAATTTCTCTCTGCGGAGGAGAGCTTCTTTGAGAAAAAGGCACACGGTTGCCATTTGGCAGGAGAGGAACCCTGAGACAAGACCGCACCCACCCCAACCTCAGAAGCATCAACCTCAACTATGAAGGGTAACGAAACATCAGGTTGTACTAGGATGGGAGCGGAAGCAAAACTCTCCTTGATATTAGAAAAGGCCTTACGCGCCTCTACCGACCAGGAAGAAAAATCTACCCCCTTTCTGGTCATATCAGTGAGTCGTTTAACAACAGAGGAATAATTCAAAATAAATTTCCTGTAATAATTAGCAAAGCCCAAAAAACGCATCAGCGCCTTCTGATTCTCAGGAAGCTCCCACTCAAGCACAGCGCGAACCTTCTCGGGGTCCATGCGAAAACCAGAAGCGGAGACAAGAACCCCAGAAATTGGATCTCTGGAACCGCAAACACACATTTTTCCAGTTTCGCGTATAATTTATTCTCCCGCAGGATGAGTAAGACCTGACATAAGTGTTCCTTATGAGTCTTGAAATCAGGAGAAAAAATCAAAATGTCATCCAAATACACTAATACAAATTTTCCCATCAAATGATAAAAAATGCTGTTTACGAAATGCTGAAAAACGGCTGGGGCATTCATCAAACCAAAAGGCATAACTAAATTCTCAAAATGGCCCTCAGGGGTATTGAAAGCCGTCTTCCATTCATCTCCTTCTCTGACCCTAACCAGGTTGTATGCCCCTCTTAGGTCTAATTTGGAAAAGACTTTCGCCCCAACAACCTGGTTAAACAAGTCCGGGATCAGAGGAAGCGGATAAGGATCACGAATAGTGATACTGTTCAGCTCCCTGAAATCCAGACAAGGTCTTAAAGAACCATCTTTTTTCTTAACAAAGAAAAAAACCAGCGGCAACAGGTGACTTCGAGGGTCGTATGTGTCCTTTTCTCAGACTCTCAGAGATATAAGCCCGCATAGCGACCCTCTCAGGTTGGGAAAGATTGTATAAACGAGATTTAGGCAGCTTGGCGCCTGGGATGAGATCAATAGGGCAATCATACTCCCTGTGCGGAGGTAAACCCTGAACTCCACTCTCAGAGAAAACATCCAAAAATTCAGAGAGGAAAGGTGGTACAGTTTTAGTAGAAACCTCAGAAATAGATGTTATGAGGCAATTCTCTCTGCAAAAGTTACTCCAACCATTTATTTGCCTCGCTTGCCAATCAATGGTGGGGTTATGTTTAGTGAGCCAGGGTAGCCCCAACACTAGAGGAGTAGGCAAACCGCTAAGGACGAAACATGACACATCCTCAACATGAGCATCATTCACAATTAAACGGATATTGTGAACTATGCCCTTTAATGATCTCTGAGAAAGTGGAGCTGAATCAATAGCAAAAACAGGAATATCTCTTCCCAAAGTGCATACCTGGAAACCATGAGTTATTGCAAATTGATTATCAATGAGGTTGACAGCTGCTCCACTATCCACAAAAATCTCACAAAAAATGCTCTTGCTCTCTAGCGCCACCCTAGCAGGCAGGACAAAACGGGAACTACAAGCAAAAGGAAAACCTTCAATTTCCGCCTCAACCCTGCCAATAGTAACAGACGGAACATTCTTAAAAGATTTCTTCCTTTTTGTCTCTTTATTACTCCCAGAAAACTGCCTGAATCTCCTAGAGGGACAAACATTTGCCAGATGATTTATACCTCCACAACAAAAGCAAACCCTCCCCTGCGGGCTGAATCTTCTATTGTCAGAGGCAATCAACCCCAGCTGCATGGGCTCCTGCTCAGAAGGGGCTGACAGCGACTGAGACTCCTGCGCACAGAATGAGACCGCTGCACTGTCCCGGGACTGAGTATGACAGGAAGGAGAGATCTCTCCTCTCTCTCTAAGACGCCTGTCAATATGAACAGCCTGAGACATAGCAGAATTCAAGGAGGTAGGTCTTTCATGAAAAGCAAATGCATCTCTCAATCCCTCTGAAAGACCATAGCAAAATTGACTTCGGAGTGCAGCATCATTCCAACCCGTATCTGCTGCCCATCTCCGAAATTCTGAGCAGTAAATCTCTGCGGATTGTTTACCCTGGCATAACAGACGTAGTTTAGAGGCATACAAAGTGTCACAAATCAATATACAATAGTCATATGATGATTACAATAGATATGGGATCAATTGTATAGTACATAAATTGTCATAAATAGGTGCGTAGATAACAGGTATTATATCGAATATATTATATATACAAGGAGAGGACGTGTCGATATGGCACGTGAGGAGAGCGTTAAGTCGTCATCTGGGGATCCAGCAGGATCTTCATCGGAGTGGTTTGTGGTCAGCAGGTGGTTCGAGGTGGTACTGGTGGTGCTATATCGGTTTTAGTCAATAGGTGGCAGTAGGTGGAGTTAAAGAACACAATTGCAGAGTGGGACAGAGAAAATGCTAAACACTGTTATGTGGACCGCACAATAGGAATCAAGATTAGCGTGGTATATGATAACAGAGCTTATTAAACGTACATTGTAGAACACAGGTTAACATATCGACGGGGGGACCAGACAATCTAGTTCGCTGTGGAGTCAGTTCAACTAGAGCTTTCACAGTATTAAGGTAGACCAGGTATGCATTTCAGAACACATTCAGAGAGAGGGGCAATTAGCTCAATATAGATTACATATGGCGGTGTAGTTTAGCAATCGCTATATGCCATAGTGAGTTGTTAGGTCTTACCCGGATTGTGTCCGCAATAGGTCCAAGGGAAGCTTTGGATAGGGCAATTCCTCGGTGGTCAGCAGGAATGCTGCTGTCTGCATGGGCTCTGTGTCCCTTTCTGGCGTGCGGTCCGGGAGGCTGAGGCCTGTAATCCGGAATGCCATACCGCCGGTGGTGTCTCCGTTCCCCTTATGTGGGGTCCGGCCGCGCGGCGTGGTTAGAGGGGCGGGTCTGGGCTGACGTGCTTCCGGGTAAAACAAAGATGGCGTCCGGAGCTTAACAGATGCCATTGCGCATGCGCGCGCTGTGTCCGTGCGGCTGTTGGAGAGGTCTGCTATAGCCAGCCGCTGCGTGCAAAAGCGCATGCGCCGGGATACGATGCGCTGTCTGTTGGTAGCTGGGATAGCGGGGAAGCGCTGGGACTATGTACTATCGTGGTAGAGTTGGTATAAGGTCATATTTACCTGTGGGGGTCCATAAGGGGGGTATCTATCATAGTTACCTCTAGTTGGTGAGCAAATGAAATCGTTTACCTGTGGATGTTATATTTACCTATGGATGTCCATCAGAGGGATATCTGCTATAATTACCTCTAGGAGATAACCAGTTGAAAAAGGATATGTTCTATTCCGTTTTCAAATACGCATTTAGATGAAGCTCAATATCTGCTCTAAAATAAGAATAGAGGTATTGTTAGAGCTAAATATTACAAGCAAAGGTCAATGTCTGCAATGTGTTTCTATATTCCCTGTGGTTCATGGGGTAGTTCATGCAATTTGTTCGCACTTAAGTACATGCTATGTGTTGTGTATAATGGATGCTCATTGTTTTGTACTTGGTTGCCCATTGGCTATGTTGATGCTGCTGCTATGGGTTCAGGTAATTGTACTGTAGGGATTATATAAAGCTTCCTATGTCATAGTCCCGATTTAAACCCTTGGGTTCGAGTGTTTGCAGGCGGTGTATCCACATGGCTTCCCTTTTCATGAGGAGGCGTGATAAGTCTCCGCCCCTTCTGGGGACTATTACTTGTTCCACTACCTGGAACCGTAGTTGGGCGATAGTGTGGCGTTTGGCTGCGAAGTGTGCGGGAATGGGCAGGTGGTTGTTTTCACATCTGATGTTGGACTTGTGCTGGCATATTCTGTCCCTAATGGTCTGTGTTGTTTCACCCACGTATGTCAGGCCACAGGGGCATTTGATGGTGTAAACTACATTGGTTGAGTCGCATGTAAAGAAACCCCGTATAGGGATCCCTTGTCCCGTGAGGGGGTGGAAGATTTTGTCCCCCTTAGTGACATGTGAGCATTGCGTGCAGTGTAGGCAGGGGAAAGTGCCCTTGCGTTGTGTTTGCAATAGTAGTTGTCTTGGGACCCTGATATTGGAGCCCACATCTGCCCTCACGAGCATGTCCTTTAGATTTTTGGGGCGTCTGTTGCATGGTAGGATTGAAAATGCCTCAATGTGAGGGTACACCTGGTGTAGGAGGTGCCAGTGTTTTCGTAAGATGTGTTGAATCTTGTGGGCAAAGGGGTGAAATGTGTGCACGAAGGGTACCCTTTGGGCCTGGTTCTCCCTGACTTTTTGGCTCGGTTGTAGGCACTCTTTTGATACAGTGTTGGGATAGCCCCTGTTTAGAAAACGTGTGGACATTTCGTCCAGCCTCTTTTCCTTAGTTGCCGTGTTGTCAACTATTCGGGAAATTCTTTGAAACTGCGATCGTGGGAGGGATTTCTTCATACTGGTGGGGTGGAAGCTGGAGTAGTGTAACAAACTATTACGGTCGGTTGGTTTAGTATAGAGGTCAGTATGGAGAAGGCCGTTGGGATCCTTAGAGACTATGGTGTCCAGAAAGTTAACTGATGTGCTGCTGTGGTGTAGAGTGAACTGCAGTTCAGGCCAGATAGAGTTTAGGTAGGTGAGGAAGTTTTGTAGTGCCTCTGTCGTGCTGTTCCATATACAGAAGACATCGTCTATATACCTTTTCCAAATCACTACATGCTGTTGGAATTCTGTGTTTGTATAAATAGGTTGAACGTAATGCCCTCTTATGCCTTCAAAAGGACAAGGACTTAACCATCAAGCCGGCCGACAAGGGTGGGTCTTTGGTGGTTATGGACAAGAAGGACTACTTGGAGGAGATCCACAAACAATTAAATGACACTAACATTTATGAACGCCTACCACGTAACCCGATCTCAGCCATCAGGGATAATATCCAAAAAGTCCTAACAAACCATCTAGGCAAGGGCACCATAGATAATGAAACGATTTCCTACCTATCCAAAAAACACCCGATAACACCTGTACTATATATACTACCTAAAGTCCATAAACGTCTCAACAAACCCCCGGGACGCCCCATAGTCTCATCCTCTGACTCCATCCTATCCCCCCTCTCTGAATTCCTGGAAAAGGTCCTTACACCCAAGGTCAAAACCACCAAGTCCTTCCTTCTTGATACATCCACATTCCTACATCTCATAAGGGACATCAAACAGATTCAACCAGACTCTATTTTGGCTACCCTTGATGTGGTAAGCCTTTACACATCGATTACACACAGCAAGGGTCTAGCTGCCACTAAGAGGGTACTTGAATCAACGGGCACTAAACCAGAAATCTCCTCACTGTGCATGGACCTCCTCCAAATTGTGCTTACCCAAAATTACTTCCTGTTTGAAGACACTTTCTTCATTCAAAAACAAGGTACCGCAATGGGGGCACACATGGCACCACCATACGCCAATTGCTACATGGCCACGCTAGAGGAGGACTATATTTATACAAACACAGAATTCCAACAGCATGTAGTGATTTGGAAAAGGTATATAGACGATGTCTTCTGTATATGGAACAGCACGACAGAGGCACTACAAAACTTCCTCACCTACCTAAACTCTATCTGGCCTGAACTGCAGTTCACTCTACACCACAGCAGCACATCAGTTAACTTTCTGGACACCATAGTCTCTAAGGATCCCAACGGCCTTCTCCATACTGACCTCTATACTAAACCAACCGACCATAATAGTTTGTTACACTACTCCAGCTTCCACCCCACCAGTACGAAGAAATCCCTCCCACGATCGCAGTTTCAAAGAATTTCCCGAATAGTTGACAACACGGCAACTAAGGAAAAGAGGCTGGACGAAATGTCCACACGTTTTCTAAACAGGGGCTATCCCAACACTGTATCAAAAGAGTGCCTACAACCGAGCCAAAAAGTCAGGGAGAACCAGGCCCAAAGGGTACCCTTCGTGCACACATTTCACCCCTTTGCCCACAAGATTCAACACATCTTACGAAAACACTGGCACCTCCTACACCAGGCGTACCCTCACATTGAGGCATTTTCAATCCCGTTCCTACCATGCAACAGACGCCCCAAAAATCTAAAGGACATGCTCGTGAGGGCAGATGTGGGCTCCAATATCAGGGTCCCAAGACAACTACTATTGCAAACACAACGCAAGGGCACTTTCCCCTGCCTACACTGCACGCAATGCTCACATGTCACTAAGGGGGACAAAATCTTCCACCCCCTCACGGGACAAGGGATCCCTATACTGGGTTTCTTTACATGCGACTCAACCAATGTAGTTTACACCGACAAATGCCCCTGTGGCCTGACATACGTGGGTGAAACAACACAGACCATTAGGGACAGAATATGCCAGCACAAGTCCAACATCAGATGTGAAAACAACCACCTGCCCATTCCCGCACACTTCGCAGCCAAACGCCACACTATCGCCCAACTACGGTTCCAGGTAGTGGAACAAGTAATAGTCCCCAGAAGGGGCGGAGACTTATCACGCCTCCTCATGAAAAGGGAAGCCATGTGGATACACCGCCTGCAAACACTCGAACCCAAGGGTTTAAATCGGGACTATGACATAGGAAGCTTTATATAATCCCTACAGTACAATTACCTGAACCCATAGCAGCAGCATCAACATAGCCAATGGGCAACCAAGTACAAAACAATGAGCATCCATTATACACAACACATAGCATGTACTTAAGTGCGAACAAATTGCATGAACTACCCCATGAACCACAGGGAATATAGAAACACATTGCAGACATTGACCTTTGCTTGTAATATTTAGCTCTAACAATACCTCTATTCTTATTTTAGAGCAGATATTGAGCTTCATCTAAATGCGTATTTGAAAACGGAATAGAACATATCCTTTTTCAACTGGTTATCTCCTAGAGGTAATTATAGCAGATATCCCTCTGATGGACATCCATAGGTAAATATAACATCCACAGGTAAACGATTTCATTGGCTCACCAACTAGAGGTAACTATGATAGATACCCCCCTTATGGACCCCCACAGGTAAATATGACCTTATACCAACTCTACCACGATAGTACATAGTCCCAGCGCTTCCCCGCTATCCCAGCTACCAACAGACAGCAGCATCGTATCCCGGCGCATGCGCTTTTGCACGCAGCGGCTGGCTATAGCAGACCTCTCCAACAGCCGCACGGACACAGCGCGCGCATGCGCAATGGCATCTGTTAAGCTCCGGACGCCATCTTTGTTTTACCCGGAAGCACGTCAGCCCAGACCCGCCCCTCTAACCACGCCGCGCGGCCGGACCCCACATAAGGGGAACGGAGACACCACCGGCGGTATGGCATTCCGGATTACAGGCCTCAGCCTCCCGGACCGCACGCCAGAAAGGGACACAGAGCCCATGCAGACAGCAGCATTCCTGCTGACCACCGAGGAATTGCCCTATCCAAAGCTTCCCTTGGACCTATTGCGGACACAATCCGGGTAAGACCTAACAACTCACTATGGCATATAGCGATTGCTAAACTACACCGCCATATGTAATCTATATTGAGCTAATTGCCCCTCTCTCTGAATGTGTTCTGAAATGACTACCTGGTCTACCTTAATACTGTGAAAGCTCTAGTTGAACTGACTCCACAGCGAACTAGATTGTCTGGTCCCCCCGTCGATATGTTAACCTGTGTTCTACAATGTACGTTTAATAAGCTCTGTTATCATATACCACGCTAATCTTGATTCCTATTGTGCGGTCCACATAACAGTGTTTAGCATTTTCTCTGTCCCACTCTGCAATTGTGTTCTTTAACTCCACCTACTGCCACCTATTGACTAAAACCGATGTAGCACCACCAGTACCACCTCGAACCACCTGCTGACCACAAACCACTCCGATGAAGATCCTGCTGGATCCCCAGATGACGACTTAACGCTCTCCTCACGTGCCATATCGACACGTCCTCTCCTTGTATATATAATATATTCGATATAATACCTGTTATCTACGCACCTATTTATGACAATTTATGTACTATACAATTGATCCCATATCTATTGTAATCATCATATGACTATTGTATATTGATTTGTAAAACTTTGTATGCCTCTCCAGTTGCACTGAAGAAGGCTTCACAGCCGAAAACGTTCTGACTGGAACCGCACTAAATAAAAGCTTTGCACTAAAATTCAAGTGGAATACAGGAGTCTTCTTATATTGCATATATCTGGTTTGGGAACCATCTCCTGATACCCACGCCATACAATTGGAGAACCATCCAACCTTTTATCATCAGACGTAGTTTAGACTCAGCCAGAGCAATACGATCCGGATCATCATATATCTGACCCAGGGCTAAAAAGAATTCATCCACTGAACGGAGGGGCCGTGCCCCCTCCGGCAGCGAAAAGGCCCAGGACTGAGCGTTACCCCTGAGCAGCGATATAATGATACCCACTTTTCGTTCTTCATCACCAGAAGAATGGGGAAGAAGGCGAAAATGGAGTTTGCAAGCCTCTCTAAAACGTACAAAATTCTCACTACCCCCGGAAAACGTATCCGGGAGCGAAATCTTAGGCTCAGCACAAACTCCATGAACGCAAGCTGAACCGGTCACTTGAAACTGAGAAAAAGTCTTACGGAGGTCAGCTACCTCCAAAGCAAGACCCTGAAAGCGTTCAGCCAAAAGTGTAACCGGATCCATGCTTGAGACGGTTTTGGCGGCTGATAATGTCACGGATGGTGTACAGGAAACAAGATAATACAATACAAACAATGACTTACTGGATCCACAACTAAGGAAAAAAAGGGAGACCCCTGCAATCGACCTGCCGCTCTCCCTTATTGCTCAGCCTATGCGACCACCCCAAAGGTGGATGGGCGCATATCCACGTACCTCAGCTATCTTAGACCTGAAGGCCCTACAATAGTGAGGGGACACGACCACCGGCTCCCTACACAGACACGGAGGGAGTCAGGGTCACCTGGATCCAGAAAACAGAAAATCATAAATACATAAACAGAACTTATCTTGCAGACGACAGTGGACAGAGAACAGTGAACTGGGAGCTGGGAGCTGGGAGCTGGGAACAGCATGCACACACACTGCAGGAAGTTGTATCAGCCGCACCCTACTGCCTTATGGGGAGGAATTTAAAGGGAGGTAATCAGTCTGACTGCATGACAGCTGAGATAGCCTAACGAGGTGAGAAACAGAAACCAAAACAAAGAAACTCAAGGAGGAGGATCTGGACGGCTCCTGTCAGAGCTTCTCAGCTGTCTGGTTGTGACAGTGTGTCCTTTCTGCCGCAGCTTTCTCCCTATGACAGCTCAGGGGGCAGCTGAAGCATGAAACTGAGCATGTCTGGCCATGTCAGTAAGTTCGAAAAAAATAAGAAAAAAACAAACAAACATCAGGTGGTGCTATACAGAAAGGTTTTGTTGAATAACTCAGTAGCTGTATTACATTTTTAATTACATGCAATTACAAAAGTATTTAGATCCAGGTGCTGGTGTGGAAATGTAGAATTATTTTTATGGGACAACCCATGTAAGTTCTTTTATAAGTTCTTAATAACATTTTTCACTCTATAAGATGCAAAAATGGCAGTGCATCTTAAAGCACAAATACTAATGAGCTTTTACATAATCGAAGTGCTCATTAGTACAGTAGGACTGGGGAGCAGTTAATACAACACTCATTGTGCTCGCAGTACTCACAGCTCCATTGTCTTCTTCTGCCAGTACTGCACACTGTGCTCTTATCTCCACACAGTGTGAGGACGTAGGCACACTCTGTGAACTCATGCTGTGCAATGCTGGGTCACAACTCAATGAAGCAAGAAGAGCACTGGATCTCCTGAGTGGCTGCACCATTCAGAGCAGGAGAAATTAGTTTATTTATTTATTTTTTGTCTGATCTGAGATCTGATTAACATTGGGTGTCTGATCTGAAGTCTGATTAACATTGGGGATCTGAGCTGACATCTGAATAACATTGGGGGTGTGATGTGAGATCTGATTAACATTGTGGGTCTGATTGGAGGTCTGATCTGAGGTCTTAATATTGGTTTCACAATTTTTAAACTTTAATTGGAAACATGGAGAGTTTGTATTGTTGCAAGGTTGTAAATTTACTTTGGACTGGGCTGTTAAAAAAAAATTCTGACTAAGGGTTCTTTGGACTGGGCTATTAAAAAAAAATCTGACTAAGGGTTCTTTGGACTGGGGTTCATGTATTTTTTGTCCACATACGATCTGCATTTTTTGTAGGTGAGATGTGGACGCATTCACTTAAAAAATATAGAAAATGTCCTATTTTTGTCCATTTTGCTGACAAGGATAGGACATTTTTATTATGAGCTGGAAGTTCTGTTTCAAAAAATGTGTAAGGCACACGACCAGTATCCGTGTTTTGCGAATCCTCAATTTGTGAACCACAAAAATGGCTACAGTCATTTGCATGAACCCTAAAACAAATATCATAGAAAGTGATCTGTAAAAACCTCATAGCAGTTTGTCAGGTAGTAAGTATTCCTATACAGCAGAAGTATCATTTCATATTTCACTGCAGGTTAACATGTAGCTGTATAGCATAGTGGTTAAGTTTCTTGGCTCTAATGTAAAAGGTTGTGAGTTCAAATTCTTTCAGAAACTTTTCAGAAATAGAGGCTAAATTTTATTTAAATATATATATATATACAGTACAGACCAAAAGTTTGGACACACCTTCTCATTCAAAGAGTTTTCTTTATTTTCATGACTATGAAGGCATCAAAACTATGAATTGACACATGTGGAATTATATACATAACAAACAAGTGTGAAACAACTGAAAATATGTCATATTCTAGGTTCTTCAAAGTAGCCACCTTTTGCTTTGATTACTGCTTTGCACACTCTTGCCATTCTCTTGATGAGCTTCAAGAGGTAGTCCCCTGAAATGGTCTTCAAACAGTCTTGAAGGAGTTCCCAGAGATGCTTAACACTTGTTGGCCCTTTTGCCTTCACTCTGCGGTCCAGCTCACCCCAAACCATCTCGATTGGGTTCAGGTCCGGTGACTGTGGAGGCCAGGTCATCTGGCGCAGCACCCCATCACTCTCCTTCATGGTCAAATAGCCCTTGCTTTCAAAATTTTCCCAATTTTTCGGCTGACTGACTGACCTTCATTTCTTAAAGTAATGATGGCCACTCGTTTTTCTTTACTTAGCTGCTTTTTTCTTGCCATAATACCAATTCTAACAGTCTATTCAGTAGGACTATCAGCTGTGTATCCACCTGACTTCTCCTCAACGCAACTGATGGTCCCAACCCCATTTATAATGCTAGAAATCCCACTTATTAAACCTGACAGGGCACACCTGTGAAGTGAAAACCATTTCAGGGGACTACCTCTTGAAGCTCATCAAGAGAATGCCAAGAGTGTGCAAAGCAGTAATCAAAGCAAAAGGTGGCTACTTTGAAGAACCTAGAAGATGACATATTTTAAGTTGTTTCACACTTGTTTGTTATGTATATAATTCCTCATGAAAATAAAGAAAACTCTTTGAATGAGGTGTGTCCAAACTTTTGGTCTGTACTGTATATCAGAAGTATGATTTTATCTATATATATATATATATATATATATATATATAGAGATATATAGATATATATTTCTTTTCTAGTAATTACATATTTATTTTGTGCCATACATTTTTTACAATTACTAAAGAAAATATAAAATATATAAATGTAATTTAGCCTCTATTTCTGAAACATTTCTGCCAGGATTTGAACTCCCAACCTTCTACATTAGAGCCAATAACTTTTTTATTAAATTAATTCTCTTTATTAATATATCAAAACCAATTACAGTAGACAGGAAATTTGAGTAAACACTCCACATAGTTAATAACTTTTTTTCCCCTTATCCCTATGCCCCCAACCCAGCCCCCCTCCCCCCCACCCTGATCCTGTGATGCGTCCGCCCTCCCCTCCCCCCTGCCCCCACCCCAAGAAAGGGGGGCAGAGACAGGGGGGGAGGGGAGAGAAAGAAAAAAAAATTATAAATTATTACAATCAATCAGATCTTCCAGCCGCCCCATATCTTAATCCACTTCTCATCCACACCTCTTTGCCTATAGAGAATCTGTTCGTAGTTTTTTACCTTGTTAACTAGATTTATCCAGGTGTTTAGTTCTGGAGTGTGCTGAGCAAACCAGGTCCGGCTAACCAAGATTCTAGCTAACAGCAATATCCTACCTAGAATAATCTTTTTATACTTATGGCTACTTTTTGTAGAAAACTCATTAAGCAAAAACACTTGGGGTTCAAAGGGTATTCGTATTTTAAGTTTATCAATAAGAAAGTTATTGATATTATTCCAGTATTTTCTAAGTTCTGAGCAGGTCCAGATCATATGGAGATAGTCCGCACCTGAGGTATCACATCTAGGGCACTTGGATGTATCTCTTAGCCCACATTTATTTAGCCATATAGGGGTAACATATAGTCTATGGCAGATATTAAAGTGTACTAGAACATGGTTAAAGTTCTGAGATAGTGAGCCTAAATTAGCAAAAATATTCCCCCACCCTTCTAATTGTATATTCGGACAATCCAACTCCCAGGGTCTTTGTCCTGGTGACTGTGTGTCACAAAAACGTGCCTTAAGTAGTAATTTATATATATTTGAAATCTTCAATCTTAAAGGTGTCCTCCCTATCCAATCATTTAAAAAAGATGAACTATCTATTTCCAACATTAATTTATCATCCAGACTAGATAATGCTGAATGCAGCTGGAAATACCTCAACCATGAAAGATTTTCTACATTATGTGATAACTCTGTGAATGACTTAATCACTCTATCCTTAACTACTTGTGAGATGTAAAAAAATCTTTTTCTTTTGCCAAAATGTGTCTGCTGCTATACCATCTAACATCTGTAGGTGTACGTTGTGCCAAAGAGGCGTGAATGTAAGTGAACCCTTTACCTTCAGCCATGTTCTAGTAGTGGCCCACACTTTCAAAAGTAGTTTTATAGTCTCTCTATGACCCCGCTCTTGACTACTCAACCACCCGGATTCCAAAAGGGTAAATATATTATTATATGGATAGCTCCCTACTAAACTCCTTAGAAATACACTATTTTCCTATTCATAACACATCAGTAGCTGGGCAGCAATAAAGTAGCTTTTAAGATAGGGGAGATTTAAACCCCCATATTCCAATGGTTTGTATAGATTTTCCAATTTTAACCGGACTCGTTTTCTTCCCCACACTAAATCATTAATTATTCTTTCCATGAGTTTTAAATATTTATCTTCTATCCAGGTAGGTGTATTCCTGAGCACATACAGAAATTGTGGTAGTATCACCATTCTAACCAATAAAATTCGGTCAGCTCTGGATAGAGGAAGTCTCTACCAGAGCCATATTTTTGCTCTAGTTTTCGTTCCTTATGTGATCAAATTAAGTTGGGCAAAATTTTCAACCCTGGGCGATATAATCAAGCCCAAGTATTGAAAAGTGTCGACGATGTACAATTGGGTTACAAGAACCTCCTTCTGGGGTAGCGGGTCTATTGGCATCAAACTGGTCTTAGACCTCACCAAATGATTTAACCATTTGGATGATCCTGGGGAGAGTTGTTTCCGTGTGGTCTATAAAAAAAAAGAACATCATCCGCATATAGCGAAATACGGTCTTGCACTCCTAATATTCCAAATCCTTTAACCTGATCATCCTGCCTAATGGCCAGAGCTAGGGGCTCAATGTAGATATCGAATAACAATGGGGATAGTAGGCAATTCTGGCGCGTACCTCTATTTAAATCAAAACTAGTGGTCAAGATCCCGTTAAGACTCAGTTTTGCCATATACAATAATTTAAGGATATTTATAAATCTTTCCCCAAAGCCCATCCTTGTCAAAACCCTCCAGAGGAAGCGCCACTCCACCCTGTCAAAGGCCTTAGAGGCATCCAATGACAGGATGGAGCGGGCGGTCCCTCCAGGGGCCTGTATGTTGGCAAAGAGCCGATGCAGATTGTGATGCGTGCCCCTTTTTTGAATGAAGCCATTTTGATCTGGATGGACAATGGAGGAAATAACCCTGGAGAGTCTTGTGGCCAAAATCGTTGCGAGGAGCTTTACATCTGCATTAAGCAGTGAGATCGGTCTATACGATCCCAGATCTGCGGGGTCCTTATCTTTTTTTGGGATTAATGTTATTATGGCTTCCATCATTGAGTCTGGCAGTTTCCCATCCTCCACCGATTCAGCAAAGACCCCTAGCAGTCAAGGGAGAATAAACTCCTTATATTTGCTATGAAATTCATATGGGAGTCCGTCTGAACCGGGGGTGGAATTCCCTGAACATAATTTAATTGCCCCCTCAAGTTCCTGCATCGAGAACTCTACCTCAAGAGTTTTCTTTTGGGCCAGAGTAATAGTTGGAAACACAATACCATCGAGGTAAGAATCCATCATTTCATTGGTAATCTTAGTTTCAGCTTTATAGAGATCTGAAAAGTAGTCCAAAAAGGTCTTCGTTGTCCACTAACCATCCTGCCGTTAGCCAGCCGGACATTATCTATATATTTTTTGGATTCTTGACTCGAGATCACTCTAGATAAAAGTTTCCCAGGTCGCCCGGACTCTGTAAAATATTTCTGCCCCTTAAAGAATAAACTCTGTTGGGCCTTGTGCAGCAGGAAGTTAGAATATGCTTGTGTGGTTTTTTGCATATTTTCCCTATTCTCCTCTGTCTTATTTGTATAGAAGAATTGCGTAGCAGAGGATGCTAGTTCTTCTAAGTTTTTCAATTTTTTTCCGTACTCCTTTCTGAGGTTCGCTATATTACTGACCATTATTCCCCTCATATAAGCCTTAAAAGTGTCCCATACCACCTGAATTTTTACTGAGCCATAATTATTATCCCAAAATCGGTCAATTTCATTTTGTATTATTTATGTCTCTTTATTACTGATAGCCAATACGGGCTTAGTCTGAATGGGGGTCTCACTATGTATTTCTCCTGGGTCAGACAGAGTTCAAGGAGTAGAGGTAGATGGTCCGAGAATGACCTTGTCTCATACTTCATTCGTTTTACGAATCTCACATATTTTCTATTCATTAAGGCAAGGTCTATTCTGGACATAGATTTACCTGATTTGCTAATGCATGAATAAACCCTTTTCCCATGACCTAAATATCCCCAAAGATCTTCAAACCCGGCCTCAGAACAGAACCGTACCAAGGGGGACCCCTGAGCAGGGGTATCTCCCTTGACACCCGTAGAAACCCTATCCAATACAGGATTAATAACACAATTGAAATCACCAATAATAAATGTTGGACACTCTGGCCATTTATCCATAAATGATAGCAGAGAGTTGAGAACTGTAAAGGAAAATGGCGGTGGAATATAAACAAAAGCCAAGATGCATATCTTCCCCATCAATCTGCAGTATAGATAGACCAATTTCCCCTGCTGGTTGACCGAGGATGCCTCACACACGAAATCAATCGTTCTATGTATATAAACAGTAATACCCCTAGAGTAGCTGGAGAAAGTGGAGTGATACGTGTGCGCAGCCCATCCCCTGCCGAACACCCTGGAAGTCTCCCCAGTAAGGTGCGTTTCCAACAAACATACTATTGCTGGGAGATGGGTCCGTGTCAGATCAGAAACCGCTTGTTTCTTTGTTCTATCCCCCAGACCCCGTACATTCCAGGCAAGAATTTTAACCGACATTATAAAAAGCAGTTAAGTGGGCAGGGGAAAAAAAAAAGAGCCAATAACTTTAACCACTACGCTATACAGCTATATGTTAACCTGCACTGAAATATAAAGTGATACTTCTGCTGTATAGGAATACTTACTACATGACAAACTACTATGAGGTTTTTCTGATATAGTTTATCATTCAGCTTTATAGCTGAGTGGTTCAAATGAACAGAGCTTAGCCCCGCCTAGGCCAGTGATACTAGTTGTGACATCACTGGGCCTTAGGGAACCCGAGAGAAGGCCGCGGCACTCCTGGAGTGCCGCTACCTTCTCAAACAACTGATTTGCAGGTGTCCTGGGTGCTAGACCCCCGCGGATCAGATGCTAATGCTCTATCCAGAGGAAAGAACATCAGTTTTAAAGAACTGCAGAACCCCTTTAAATGTCCAAAAACAAAAGTACAATTGCCAATTTTGGGTTGCTTATGAGCAAAAGACTAGTTGTCGAGTTACATTTTTTTTCATCTGATCGCCCGTGTCTGACACCTAGGACCACCCCAATAAGCTGTTTGAAGAGTAGGCGGTATTACACCCCATCGTCTCAAAAGGTAATGATGAGTACTTGCTCTGTTCATTTGAATGGAGCGAATATATGTAATTATGCCGCCTCCTCTTCAACAGCTGATCAGTGGGGGTCCCAGGTGTCGGACCCCCATGATCAGATATTGATGACCTATCCTGAGGATAGGTCATCAATATAAATCATTGGGCAACCCCTTTAAGTTCTTGACTAGAATACTAAATTTGACTGGTTGTACAAAATTTGCAGATTGTGTGGTGGGGTACAGTACATGTTATTTATATAGGTAGATAAATGGAATATAAACTAGAGCTGCATTGCTCATCACTCAGAAAAAATGACACATAACCAACCCACAATGGTAAAGGATGATTCCTATTTTTATGAAATCCTGTCTGCTGTCCTCTGGGCCACTCCAACACTGTCTACAGTACACATCTGACTGCAGAAATGGGTTTTCACTCCCACCACTTGGGAATATACAGCACTGTACAAAGGACCACGCAATGAAGGTAACTAACAATTCCTCCATCCTTTAAATGAAGCTTACTCTGCCAGACATGGTGGCAGGCAGGATTTTCACATTATTGGAATGATAATCCTTGCTACCATGCAATGATTTCTGCTCAATATGCGGGCACCGGCCATGTGCACCCCGCATCATGGATGTGGACCAATTCACTTGAATGGGTCTGCAATCTAGAAGGTTGGTGTGGAACGGATGCATGGAATCCCACAGAAGCACTACGGAGTGCCTCTGTGGGATTTCTCTCAGTGCCTCCGCACCGAAAAAAATAGAACATGTTCAATTTTTTGCATTGCGGACTGATCACGGACCCATTCAACTTGATCCATCGCGGCAGCTATACGGATGGTGCTCTTTCATTGGGGACCACAAATTGAGGCCCCCAATGCATGGAACGGCTGAACAATGGTTGTGTGAATGAGCCCTTAAACAGAACCTAAGTTTGTTTTCTTGGGTATTTTAGTTACTGCGCTGAATTATATTTCACATAGAATTTAAGGAGAATGACATGCTTTTTGTGGTATTTTCTTCTTTACTATTTTATAAATGCTCTGGTAGCATGCCAACTGTAAGGCAATAAGAAAATCTGAAATGCATTTCAAATAGTGAGGTTTTTGTAATCCCCCCCCCCCCCACAATTTTGATGTATTTTTGGATTCATGATTTTTATTTTATTTATTTTAAATTTTTAAATTATTTTTTTTAGAAATGCATGTCTGTATGAAAAATGGCATACAAAAAAAACTAGTAAAAAGCACATTAAATTCATTGTGCTTTTATAGGCCAAAAAAGTTCACATGTAATTTTTTGTGTGCATTTATTTCAGCTGAAATTTTTTATTTTTTCACCATTTTATAGTTGCTTTCAATTGTATACTTAGGGTAGACATGTTTTCAGACATTGCTTAATTCCCATAGAAATTCCTGTGGGAATGTGGTGCCATATGTCCCGGAGCAGCATTGATCGTGTGCAGGGGAGCACACAGCATCATAGATTACAATGATGCTGTGCATGTTGGGCCACCCGCAGGACTATTGTCCTGCACTCATAAGATCATATGAGTGTGGGACAATAGTCCCGTGGGCAACCTGACGTGCACAGTATCACAGTAATCTATGATGCTGTGCGCTCCCCTTCACACGATCAATGCTGCTCCGGGACATATGACCCACTCACGGACTGTATGTCTCGTAGAGCATGCCTTCGTGTACAAGGTCCCTTAGGGTGCCCTTATATATGACAATTCTACCACTGAAAATCACTTTCATTAATCTCACTGGGGTTGTTTTGGCAGGAAGCACATGGATTTTGGCAAGCTCCGTTCAGGTGAATGAAATAGATTTTTAGTCACAGAAATATCTGCAACATTATCTGCAATGTTTGAAGGCATGCTTATACTGTTAGGCTACTTTCACACAAGTGAGTTTTCTGTCCAGATGCAATATATGTAGTAAGCGCATAGCATCTAGTGATGAGCGGCAGGAGCAATATTCAAATTTGTGATATTTCATTTGGGTGAATATTTGCCATATATTAGCAAATTCAAGAATTCGTTATCTCCAGTCATTATTTTTTTGATTGCGGAAATCGGCAATTGAAAAATTCACATTATGAAAATTCGCAATCAACACTACTCCTAAAGTCAAAGATATTGCAGCCTTCTCATTGGCCCACAAGCTAGAAGCAGGGAGGGATCATGTGTACTGATTAAAAAGAAATCTCGAATAATCAAAATTCCGAATATATATCACTATATTCTAAATATTCGTGATAAAAATTTGCAATTCAAATATTCGGGATCAACACTATCCAGACTGAATCCCAAACTCTTTAATTTCAATGGGTCTTTGTAAATGAGCGTGGTTTTCACTCATCATCTTTGAGCTCAGGAAAAATCGCAGCACATTTTATATTGTGTGTTTTTCATGCTGCCCTGGCCCCATAGAAATGAATGGGACTTGCATGAAAAACAGAAGGCACCCTGATTCAATATGTTTTTCATTGATGGTTGCTAGGAGATGTTGAGTGCTATTTTTCCCGCATGGGAAAAACGCATCAAAAACGTATTGCATCTGCATGGAAAAAACTGGAACGTTGACTGGTTCAACTTATATGCAAAACCAAAACTTTTGAACAGATCCGGGCACAATCCCTCATGTGAATGAGGCCTTAAACAGATTTATGATTTCTGCCAGATATATACAATGGGGCATATTTTCTAATCAAGATGTTTCATAATTCTAGTTCAAATTGTGTGAAATTGCATCTACTAATAAGTAGAGATGGCCTTGCGGTTGCCCGGCAGTCATTTCACTGCAAACTTTGCTCATTCGCGGTTCCCCAAACAGGCGAACATATGACTATGTCCGCCGGCGCAATATTCTTTTGCATTGTGCTCAACTTTGACCCATAACACATCCATCAGGTGGGATAGGACAGCCAATTGAGATGTTTCAGCACATGGACACCCCCCTACCCTATAAATAAACCCAACCTGGCCTCCATTTTACATTCAGTTTTTTGCCAGGATGGAGAGGTTGCTTTGTGTAGCAGGGACAGACTGTTAGAGACACCAAACGCTAGCTAATAGGGCCACAAAAGTCCTTTTAAGGACTGGTATAGGTGTACTATCGAAAGGTGTGACTTACTGAGGGGTGTGATATACTTATAATATACTTTCTAACAGAAAGTATATTATAGTGCATTTGTATTGTGCAGCAGTTGTGTGCGGTTCTGCTGCGATACTGCAGCTATACAGAGGAAAAAACGCTATTGGAACAACTAATTGAAACTGGTGTGATATATCAGTTGCCTCCCAAAAGCTGATTTAGGCAGGGGTGTGATAGACCTATAATATACTTTCTATATAGTGCATATGTATTGTGCAGCATTTGTGTGCAGTTCTGCTGAGATACTGCAGCTATACAGAACAACAAACGCTATTGGAACAACTAATTGCAACTTTTGTGATATACCAGTGGCCCCCCAAAAAAACTGATTGAGGCAGCGGTGTGATATACCTATAATATAATTTATATATAGTGCATGTGCAGCATTTGTGTACAGTTCTGCTGAGATACCGCAGCTATACAGAGGGACAAACACTATTGGAACAACTAAATGCAACTGTAGTGATATACCAGTTGCCCCCCAAAAAACTGATTGAGGCAGGGGTGTGATATACCTATAATATAATTTATATATAGTGCATATGCAGCATTTCTGTGCGGTTCTGCTAAGATAACGCAGCTATACAGAGGGACAAACGCTACTGGAAAATCTAATTTCAACTGGTGTAATATACCAGTTGCCCCACAAAAAATTGATTGAGGCAGGGGTGTGATATACCTATAATATAATTTCTATATAGTGCATTTGTATTTTGCAGCATTTGTGTGCAGTTCTTCTAAGATACCGTTGCTATACATAGGGACAAACACTATTGGAAAAACAAATTGGAAATTGTGTGATATGCCTGTTGTTGACCCAAAATAAACTGATTAAGGGGTTTGATATACCTGCTTCCAGCAAATAATCATTAAGGCGTTCTATATACTTGCTTCCACAAACACTGCTCTTCTATAGGGACTTTGTCACAGGGTCATTTTGAAAATGACAGCCAGAGGAAGAGGCAGGCCTTTCCGCAGGGGTGGTAGGGGTCGGGCAGGTGCACCAGGCCGGATCCTAAGTGGGAAGTTGCTTGCGATGATGTCAAAGGATGCACCAAAGTTGGTTGAGTGGCTCACTCAGCCTTCTGCTTCTGCACCCTCCTCATCCTCTGTATCAGCACCCTCCTCACTCTCTGCTGTGCACACACCCAAAGAAACCACCACCTCCACAACCACCATAGCCCCTCCACTTGAATCAGAGGAATTATTTTCCCATCAATTTCCAGACCAGTAAAATTGACATCCAATGACAGTCTAATATACCTCCAGCCACATAATCACTTGATGTTTTCTGTCCGGTGAACAGGGACGTGCACACATAGGGATGAAAGGGGGCTTGAGCCCCTTCCCTTTTCATCACCGGCCCCTTAAATGCCCTCCGCTCTTACAGAAATTTTATTTTATTGGAACTTTTTTTTTTTTTCATAATGCGCAGATGCTGGCACTCACTGTCACGTGCGCTGCGCATTAATCTTTGTTAATTATCAAGACCAGACCCGCCGGCAAGTCACGTGGTACGGGCGGCGCGCACAGGCAGTCTTCTGAGCAGAGAAGAAGAGCTGCCTGGCTGTGTGTGCTCCCGCCCGTCCTGACCCTGCTGACAAGCCGCCTCAGAGCCTCACCGCCCGCCCCTCCCGTCAGGAATCCGGATTCAAGTGTGGGTGAGTGAAGAAAAAGAAAATGATTGATGACATACCACTGCCCTGCGGCCCTGCCCTGCTCACTCAGTTTAATTCCTCCTGTGTGTGCTTGCTTGTGCTGAGTGACTGGGTTGTTGTCTTGTGTTTGTCTTGTCTGTCGGTCTGAGTCACTGTCTGTGTGAGTGTGTGAGTGTGCTGTGTCTGTCTGTGATCGCCCCCCGCTCTGTGCTTTGGCTACTGTGCTGCTGCCTGGCCTGCTGACTGAGCCTGCCACACTCACTGTCATGGAGGTAGGCCATTAGTGGCGGCTGGCGGGAAAAAACAGGGAGGGGGGAGGGTGTATAGGAGAGAAGATGCTCTACAGGTGTAAAACTTTCAACATCTGGGTAATGTGTTGTATCTTGTTGTTTGGTACCTGGTTTTAACCATGCAGGCATCTCATCATAACGGAGATAGCACTGGCTGTATGGGGCTGAAGGGGACGTGCAGGGGGGACGTGCAGGGGCAGCCCATTTTAACAGCCAGTGCTATCCTCGTTATCATGAGCTGGCCCTGCGCATCCCCTTTAGTCCCATACAGGCAGTGCAATCCCTGACAATACAGTTGTGTATGCGATCCCCTTTGTAGCCCCATACAGTCTTTCCTATATAGCTGCGCATACACCTAAGCTATGTCTGTGGCTTACATACAGCTGCTCATACACCTGAGCGATGTCTGTGGCTGAAGCACGTTTTGAGACCATTTGAATCCGGCACCTGCGTGTGCCAGCCGCTCACTGCATGTGAAAATGTGCCAACTTGTCTGTGACCACACCCACTGCCAAACCCTCTCCTCACAGCGGATGAGTAAGCTAGCATGGAGACACACCTCCATTACAGGTGTGACGGACAGACTGGAATTGACGAGAGCACGTCATCTGTATGGGCAGCAGATCTTACAAGAACACCGGTGCGCTGAGGGAACTCAGTGCAAGAAGACTATCTATGAGGTGGCTTTTACCATTGGGACTTCTTATGACCACTATTAATGGTCATCAGTTTGTTATCCGACACACCTTACACAAAAAAAAATAAAAAATAAGTACCAGACCACTCACATAAATAAATCCTTTATTTACCAAGAACAATACATAAAATAAATTGAAAAATAAGTAGTACAGGGAAAAGGCGAACTCAACATGGACGGAAAACACAGTGGGCAACAGCAGATCATTCCATATATGAATCGCATATAAAGTGCTAAAACACATAGAACTAAATTACAGACCATTACCCATACTGTGCTCCCTCCAGTATGGCACCAACCCCGACGAGCAGTTCGGTGGACCTTGGTCAGGGGGTTATCCGACACCCAGAGAACCTGGCCAAGATTTGGGACACAAGATTCTCTTGGCGTGATAAGTTAGATCAGCAGATCCTGATAATATTGTTACTTTGCTTGGACCGTGATATTTGCATACTCTGAGTCGCCTCAATTGTATTGGACTGTACATTGTGATTTCATATCTGTATGTACCTTTTTCTTTTTGCATATACAAAAAAATAAATAAAAAGAATTGACAAAAAATAAAGGAATATGCATTATTACTGTATCTATACATTTATGGAGAACAAGGAAAGACTTTTAGAAAGCAACTAAGCTTTGTGGTACAAACACTTTTTCGATTTTTGTCAAGTGCCCTTTTTTTTTTTTAAGCCCCTGCCCTTCAAAATGTCTGTGCACGTCCCTGCCGGTGAATGCCTAATGTATGGGGCCTGTACTCCTGTGGCCTAAAATAACATTTTTCTCTGCTTTAGTATGGGACATTTTTGAGAGTTTTCCTTTAAGATGCATAAAAATGACCCCTGATTAAAATACATATTTTTTGTGGGAATTTTTGCCATTGACCCCCCTCTGGTATGTCACTGTCCATTTTGTGGGACGATTTGTGCATTTATTTGGTGGCTGCAAGTATTTAGTGGCTGCAAATATGACCTGAAGATTTTTAAGGCTCACCTGCCATTAAAGTGAATGGGGCCTGCCGCGAACTCGCAGTTCACGAACATTTGATTGCGTTCTCACGTTCGCAAATCGTCCTGTTGTTCGTCCATCACTACTAATAAGTGGTATACAATACACATAGAAAAATCATAGTCTAAAGGTGCATTAAATTTATCGTCCAGCATCATTTGCTGTAATAAATCTAATGCATCTTTAGACTGTCTAGTCTAAGGTGGTAATGTTTTATGAAGGTAATATTTGAAGTCACTTTTTGGAGGGTCTTTTTTAAACCATTTGTTGTGACACATGTCACATTCCATTTATTTAATTTGTTGCACTAATTACCTAGTGATGTTTCAGTCTAAAGTCTGGAGTACACTTACAACATGGAGAATCTGGCTAAAAATTTAACTTTGCACAAAAATACTAAATGTAAATTGTTGGGCACAAACCACACACACACAAAAAAAAGAAAAACTTAACCACTTCATAAATTTGTCACAAATCCACAGATGAAACAGCTAAAACAATTCACCCCCTTATTTAAAACTCTCAAAATCCTAGGCAGTATAATTATATCTGCTAGAGATGAACAATTTGCTCAAAATTCGAATCGAGTTCGATTTAGTCAAATCTGTCAAGAGATTCAGTTTGGGTTTGAATAGTTTCTACCCAAAACAAAAGTGTTCCGGTTGGGCTGAAAGTTTGTGTATGGCACTCTGAGACCTCCAATACTCATTATTCTTTCTCTTGTCTCTCCCTTTTTGTAAATGTTTTTCTTTCTCTCCCTCCAAAATCTGCCCAAACCAAATCACAAAACATTCAGATTAGAATTCATCTAAAATCTTTACAAAATTTAGGTTGAATCTACAGGTGAAACTCGAAAAATTAAAATATCATGCAAAGTTCATTTATTTCAGTAATGCAACTTAAAAGGTAAAACCAACATATGAGATAGACTCATTACATGCAAAGCGAGATATTTCAAGGCTTTATTTTGATATCATTTGGATGATTATGGGTTATAGCTTATGAAACTCCAAAGTCACAATTTTGAGGTACCCTTTGCTCAGGTGGTATGGATTAATTAGCTGACTAGAGTGTGACACTTTGAGCCTAGAATATACTTTTTCACAAAATTCTAATTTTAAGCTGCATTAATGCAATTCCCTTTAATTTGCATTACTGAAATTTTTTTACTTTTGAACAATATTTAAATTTTTCAAGTTTCACCTGTATTTGTTTAGAATCGATTTGCTTATTCCTATAATCTGTCCCAATGTTTACATTCAGGTGCAAGCTACCATGAGTGCAATGCAGAAGCAAACAAGGACTACACTTCATGCACAAGGATATGCAAACATTGAAAACATGAATAAACATAAACTGCACTTTGCTATTTGCCCTTATTTTTATATACAGTTAGGTCCATATATATTTGGGCAGAGACAACATTTTTCTAATTTTTGTTCTGCACTAGTGATGGATGAACATCGGCCAGGACGATTCGCGAACGCAATCAAATGTTACTGGCCTGAAGAAGTGCGGAGGCGCAAAACGGCCATTGCTGTATATCCGCAGAACTGCGCTGTATGTTTGTCCGCCGCGAGCCATTTATGTATCCAGATTTTATGTATATAGCCGTGATGTACCCAGTTTCATGTACTCAGCCCTGGAGGAAATAAAGGAAGTTTGCACCAAATGGTGAGTGCCATCTGTATATGTTTTTTCGTTTATATTGGCTACAAGTCTTCTGTGTGCAGAGCACCGCCAGGTGACAAAAGCTTGCACCCGTGTTGCACAGTGACATAGCCAGTTCATAGGGCAGAGGAAGTTATATGCATTGCAACTCGTACTATTTCTTAACAAGAGTCAAATGTTTGCGAACCGCAAGTTCACGGCGGGCCCCATTCACTTTGATGGCAGGCGAACCTGAAAAACCTTCAGGTCATATTTTCAGACACCAAATACTTATTAGAAGTGTGCAAATTGTCCCACAACATGGACAGTGACATACCAGAGGGGGTACAATGGCAAAAATTCCCACAAAAAAAAATGTATTTTAATCAGGGACCATTTTTATGCATCTTAAAGGGAAACTCTCAAAAATGTGCCATGCTGGAGCACCAAACATTAGGCATTCACCGGACAAAAAACATCAAGTGAATATGTGGCTGGAGATATATTAGACGGTCATTGGATATCAATTTTATTGCAGGACAGTGGACTACAGGCCCCAAACATTATTCATTCACTGTACAGAAAAGAACAAGTGATTATGCGGCTGGAGGTATATTAGACGTTCAATGGATATAACTTTTACTGCAGGCCAGTGGACTATAGACCCCAAAAATTAATCATTCACTGTACAGAAAAGAACAAGTGATTATGTGGCTGGAGGTATATTAGATGGTCAATGGATATCAATTTTGCTACAGGTCAGTGGACTATAGGCCACAAAAATTATTTATTCACTGGACAGAAAACATCAAGTGATTATGTGGCTGGAGGTATATTAGACGGTCATTGGATATTAATTTTTTCTGCAGGCCAGTGGAATACAGGCCCCAAAAATATTTCATTCACCGTACAGAAAATTCATTCACCGTACAATTTTACTGTTGGCCAGTAACATTAAAGGCCCCATAAATTATGCATTCAACATACAGAAAAGATCAAGTCATTTTGTGGCTGGAGGTACATTAGTTGGTCACCGTAGAACAATTTTACTGTTAGCCAGTTAGATTACAGGCCCCAAACATTAGGAATTCACCGGAGAGAAAACAAAAAGTGATTATATGGCTGGAGGTATATTAGACATTGGATGTCAATTTTACTGCAGGCCAGTACAAATACATATCAAATACATATGTTTAAAAGAACTAAAAATGTAAAATTGGATTAAAAACATGGCTAACGAAATCCCCCCTCCTGAAGAGAAAAACAATGGCAATAGGTGAAATTCAATTAAACGTGGTCGTCACATGTGTTGAATTCCTCAGAGATCCATGCGTTCATTTTTAAAAACGTGAGGTAGTCCACACTGTCGTGAGCTAGGCAAGTGCACTTATCGGTCACGATCCCCCCTTCTGCGCTGAACGTCCTTTTGGACAGGACACTCTACGAGGGACGAGCCAAGAGTTCCATAGTGTCATGGTCTTACCTGCTTGCTGCTCTCCTTCGTTTGACATGTGCTGGCGGCCATCTTGGTTTCTGGGTTTCTTGTAGCCTTCCACCCTGCGGCTCCTCCTTCCCCTGGGAGGAGCTGGATGCCTAGCTCATATATATAGGAGGTCTGTGGCTTCAGTTCCTTGCTTGGTCCTCTTGTGTTCACATGCTTCTAAGACTGCTGCTGCTTCTGGTTCCTGATCCTGGCTTCGTCTGACTACCCTGCTGGTTCCTGATCCTGGCTTCGTCTGACTACCCTGCTGGTTCCTGATCCTGGCTTCGTCTGACTACCCTGCTGGTTCCTGATCCTGGCTTCGTCTGACTACCCTTCTGGTTCCTGACCTCTGGCTTCGCAAAGACTCTGCTCGGTTTCACCATCCGTTTGGACTTTTGCTTTACAGCTTTATTTTCAATAAAGCCTTCTTATTTTCAATTATCTCTTGTTGTACGTCTGGTTCATGGTTCCGTGACATTAGGACCAAGCCATGAATTCTGACGGTACAGGGCCATCCTCGCTACCAACGCTGGTTGCCAGACTTGATCAGCAGGATCACCTGTTGGGTCGGTTCGCTGTGGCGTTGCAAACCCTGCTTGAACGCACGGCTCATTTCGCTCCCGTTGCCGATGGGTCGGTTGTCGCTCATGAGCTCGCTCCTACTGCCGCTCCGGTTGTTGCGCCAGAGTCTACCCCGACACCTGTTGTTGCGCCTGCGGTGTTTCGGGGTATGACCGGTTCTGCCCCTCTTCCACAGCGCTTTGGGGGAGAGCCAACTCAGTGCCGAGGTTTCCTTAACCAGGTGGGCATTTATTTCGAGTTGCTGCCACATGCCTTTCCTACTGAGAGATCAAAGGTGGGCTTCTTGATCTCGCTGCTCTCGGACAAGGCCTTGGCCTGGGCCAGCCCTTTATGGGAGAACAACAATCCGGTGGTTGCCGAGTTTTCCGGTTTTGTTGCTTCTCTTCGGAAGGCATTCGATGTGCCGGCTCGTGCTGCCTCTGCTGCGAAGCTCCTTATGTCCATCAGACAGGGTTCACGATCCGTAGCTGAATACGCCATTGAGTTTCTTACCCTGGCAGCAGAGG
Source organism: Bufo bufo (assembly GCF_905171765.1). Lineage (NCBI taxonomy): Eukaryota > Metazoa > Chordata > Amphibia > Anura > Bufonidae > Bufo > Bufo bufo. The sequence continues at coordinate 448,766,787 of NC_053389.1, read as the reverse complement.
TGGGCTGGAATAATGAGGCTCTGGTCGCTGCTTTCTCTCATGGTCTCTCGGATGCCTTGAAGGATGAGGTTGCAGCTAAGGACCTACCAGTTGAGCTCGAGTCTCTTATTTCTTTCCTGATTTTGATTGACACCAGACTCAGGGAGAGACCTTCCTTTAAGGAGAACCTGCGGAGGTCTTCTAACAGATTGGTGCCTACGTTTGCTGTCCCACCCGTGCCTCCCTCTCCTCCCACGCCTCCTGGGGATGACTTGTCTGGGGGTGAACCCATGCAGCTGGGGTTTGCTCGCCTGTCCGAGGGGGAGAGGGCACTCCGGAGACGCGAGGGCCGATGCATGTACTGTGGTCTCGGTGGGCATTTTCGGTTGGCATGTCCGAACCGTCCGGGAAACGCTCGTACCCTGAGATCCTGTCGGGGGCAGATCTTGGGTGGAGTCTCCTCGTCCCCGGTTTCCCGTGTTGACAAACCACTGATCACTGTTGTCCTCTCCTGGGTCGGGGGCTCGGTGACGACCCAGGCGTTGGTGGACTCTGGTGCTGGTGGTTTGTTCATTGATAGTGTGTTCGCTGCCGCCAATTCCATTCCTCTGCAGGCTTGAGGTTCCCCACTGGCTCTTGAGGCGATAGACGGCAGACCCCTTCTGCCGCCACACGTGACTCATGAGACCCTTCCAGTGGGGATAGCCATTAGTGCCGTTCACAGAGAGTCGGTCTGCCTCCAGGTTATTTCGTCTCCACACTACTCGGTGGTCTTGGGGTACCCCTGGCTCCAGAAGCATAATCCGACTTTCGATTGGAGATCGGTCGAGATCCTCTCGTGGTCACCGCAGTGTGGGGCTAGTTGCATCCATGGGTCTGTCAAGTTGCTGTGTACTTCCTCGGACTCTCTGTTGCCTCCTGAATACGAGGAGTACCGGGATGTATTCGATAAGGTGCGCGCGGTTGCCCTACCTCCGCACCGCCCATACGATTGTGCCATAGAGTTACAATCTGGTGCCGTTCCTCCTCGTGGCAAAGTCTATCCACTGTCGGTAGCGGAGAATGAGGCCATGGAGGAGTACGTGAGGGAGGCGCTTTCACGCGGACACATTCGCAAATCTTCGTCCCCAGCAGGGGCTGGATTTTTCTTTGTGAAAAAGAAGGGCGGTGAGTTGAGGCCTTGCATCGATTACAGGGGTCTCAATCGCATCACGATCAAGAACGCTTACCCGATACCCTTGATTTCCGAGCTGTTCGATCGCCTTAAAGGGGCCACGGTCTTTACCAAACTCGACCTGAGGGCGGCATATAACCTGGTAAGGATCAAGGCGGGCGATGAGTGGAAGACCGCGTTTAACACCAGGACCGGTCATTACGAATCCTTGGTTATGCCCTTTGGGTTGTGCAATGCGCCCGCAGTCTTTCAGGAATTCATCAACGATGTTTTCCGTGACCTGTTGCAGCAGTGTGTGGTAGTCTATTTGGATGACATCTTGGTATATTCTGAATCCATGGAGGCCCACATTCTGGATGTCAGACGAGTGTTGCAACGGTTACGAGAGAACAAGCTGTTCGGTAAGCTTGAGAAATGCGAATTTCACTGATCCCAGGTAACCTTCTTAGGTTACATCATTTCCGCTGAGGGGTTCTCCATGGATCCTGAGAAGGTTTCGGCTGTCTTACAGTGGCCCCAGCCCAGTGGTCTTCGTTCCCTGCAGCGCTTTTTGGGCTTCGCCAATTATTATCGGAAGTTCATCAGGGACTTTTCCATGCTGGCCAAGCCTCTCACGGATCTGACCAGGAAGGGCAGTAATTCCCAGGTCTGGCCGCTCGAGGCCATCCGAGCTTTTGAGGCCCTAAAGTCCGCCTTTGTGTCGGCTCCGATTCTGTCGCATCCCAACCCTGGGTTGCCCTTTGTCCTCGAGGTGGACGCGTCTGAGACGGGAGTAGGCGCCCTTCTGTCTCAGCGTAGAACACCAGAGGGTCCTCTGCTTCCTTGTGGGTTTTACTCCCGGAAACTGTCTTCCGCGGAGTGCAACTATCAGATTGGTGACAGGGAGTTATTGGCCATCGTTCTGGCCCTTAAAGAATGGAGGCACTTGCTCGAGGGTTCGGTGGTTCCGGTTCTCATCCTGACGGACCACAAGAATCTGACCTACCTTTCTGAGGCCAAGAGATTGACACCACGTCAGGCCAGATGGGCTCTGTTCTTGTCACGTTTTAATTACGTGGTCTCCTACCTACCCGGTTCCAAGAACATCAGGGCGGATGCCTTATCACGGCACTACTCCGAGCTGTCCAGGGAGGAGTCGATTCCGACTTCGGTCATACCTCCGAATCAGATCCTGGCCGCCATTCGCACCAGCCTGACCTCTCCCCTGGGTGAGCAGATTTTGGCGGCTCAATCTGGTGCTCCCTCTGGGAGACCCAACGGCAGATGTTTTGTGCCTGAGGAGTTGCGCACTCGGTTGTTGCGAACCTACCAAAACTCCAAGACCGCGGGGCATCCCGGAAAGAATCAGCTGTCCTGGGCTGTTTCACGTCTGTTCTGGTGGCCTTCCCTACGTTCCGACATCGCCGCATATGTAGCGGCATGCTCCGTTTGTGCCCAGAGTAAGTCCCCTCGGCACCTTCCAGTGGGCCTTCTGCAACCCATAGCCACCGGGGAGCGCCCATGGTCACACCTGGGGATGGATTTCATTGTGGACCTCCCTGCATCCCGAGGCCATACGGTCATTCTCATGATTGTGGATCGGTTTTCCAAAATGTGCCACTGTGTTCCTCTCAAGAAGTTACCCTCTGCACAAGAGTTGGCCACGATTTTTGCCAGGGAGGTCTTCCGGTTGCACGGTTTGCCTAAGGAGATTGTGTCGGATCGGGGGAGTCAGTTTGTGTCCAGGTTCTGGCACGCCTTTTGCTCCCAGTTGGGGATTCATCTCTCCTTCTCCTCGGCCTACCACCCTCAGTCCAATGGGGCCGCAGAACGATCCAATCAGGCCTTGGAGCAATTCCTTCGTTGCTATGTCTCCGATCACCAAGACAATTGGGTTGACCTCCTGCCTTGGGCTGAGTTTGCCAGGAACACGGCGGTGAACTCTTCCTCTGGGACGTCTCCCTTCATGGCCAATTATGGGTTCCAACCTGCCGTGTTACCGGAGGTATTCTCTCCCCAGGATATTCCGGCTGTGGAGGATCACCTTTCCGTCCTACGTGCTTCTTGGGTACAGATCCAGAAGTCCCTTGAGGTCTCTGCGCAGCGCCAGAGACTCCAGGCTGATCGCAGACGAGCGCCTGCTCCTTCCTACCAGGTCGGAGACCGTGTATGGTTGTCCACCCGCAACCTCAACCTTCGAGTGCCCACTCCCAAGCTGGCGCCTCGCTTTGTTGGTCCCTTCCGAGTGCTTCGCAGGGTAAACCCGGTAGCCTATGCCCTTGCGCTTCCTCCTGGCATGCGGATCTCCAACGTGTTTCATGTCTCCCTGTTGAAGCCTCTGGTGTGTAATCGTTTCACTTCCTCGCTTCCTCGGCCTCGTCCGGTCCAAGTGGGCAATCGTGAGGAATATGAGGTGAGCAATATCCTGGACTCACGCCTGGTCCGCGGTCGGTTGCAGTTTTTGGTCCATTGGCGTGGTTATGGTCCAGAGGAGCGTTCCTGGGTTCCCTCCGCAGATGTCCATGCTCCTGCCTTGCTCCGAGCCTTCCACGCACGCTTCCCTCAGAAACCGTTTTGTGCTCCGCGGAGGAGGGGCCCTTGAGGGGGAGGTACTGTCATGGTCTTACCTGCTTGCTGCTCTCCTTCGTTTGACATGTGCTGGCGGCCATCTTGGTTTCTGGGTTTCTTGTAGCCTTCCACCCTGCGGCTCCTCCTTCCCCTGGGAGGAGCTGGATGCCTAGCTCATATATATAGGAGGTCTGTGGCTTCAGTTCCTTGCTTGGTCCTCTTGTGTTCACATGCTTCTAAGACTGCTGCTGCTTCTGGTTCCTGATCCTGGCTTCGTCTGACTACCCTTCTGGTTCCTGATCCTGGCTTCGTCTGACTACCCTGCTGGTTCCTGATCCTGGCTTCGTCTGACTACCCTGCTGGTTCCTGATCCTGGCTTCGTTTGACTACCCTTCTGGTTCCTGACCTCTGGCTTCGCAAAGACTCTGCTCGGTTTCACCATCCGTTTGGACTTTTGCTTTACAGCTTTATTTTCAATAAAGCCTTCTTATTTTCACTTATCTCTAGTTGTACGTCTGGTTCATGGTTCCGTGACACATAGCAAATTGTGCCAGCTCTGGCCACAGGTCAAGCCTGCACACACAGTAGTCAATGGGTTCCTCGCTTCTCAGAGCGTACACATCGGCCGTCAACCAGATGTAGTTGGACAGCTGTCGGTCTAGGTGTTCCCTGAGGCTGGATCCTGAGGGCGGCTGTCGATGGGTTGCTTGCCGGAATCATCTCATATCTGAAGTGGCCAACATATCTTCAAACCGCCCTCTTTTTGCAGGCACGTTTGGATTGGTACCCACACCTGTTTCGCTGTGGGTGGAAATTCCTCTGCCAGTGCCCCCAGCAGCAGAATGCAACAGCTCTCGCAGCAAGGCCTAGAAATGCTGCACTCTGACAGCCCTCTGTGATGCTGGTAACATGTCCTCCATTTTTTGTTTGTACCGTGGGTCTAAGTACGTTGCCACCCTGTACAGGTCTTGACCTTTATGCTTTTTGTACAGGGGTCCCCCCAGCCACCATCCTCCTCTGACTCCTCTTCAGACTTCTGCTGACTTGTCTCAGATGAAGTAGCCCCCCCTGGGAATTCATTCAGCATTGCGACTTCCTCATCTTCCAGCTTCTGCTCCTCGACGGCTTGATCAATGACACAACGAAATGCATGCTCCAGAAAGAAGGTGTAAGGTACGATGTCACTGATGGTGCCCTGGCTGCGACTGACCAGTTTGGTGCTCTCATCAAATGACCGCAGAAGTCTTCATGCATCGCGCATGAGCAGCCACTGGCGCTGTGAAAAGAAACAAAACTCCCCAGAAACTGTTCTGCCTCAGAGTTCGTACAGGTAGTCATTAATGGCATGTTTCTGCTGGAGCAGCCTATCAAGCGTATACAAGGTAGAGTTCCAGCACGTCGGGCAGTCATAAAATTACCGTAGATGTCTGACGGGCAAGTGGTGTCGCCACTGAACGTCAGCAAGGCGAGCCATGGCCGCGTAGGATCTTCTAAAATGGCGAGAGATTTTCCTGGCATGCCGCAAGACAGCCTGGACCCCAGGGTATTTGGCAACGAATCGCTGCACGACGTTGAGGACGTTTGCCATGCATGGCACGTGTGTCATTTTGCCCTGTTTCAGCGCGCTCAGCAGATTGGCACCGTTGTCACACACCACTTTACCGACTGTCAAATTGAGCGGGATTAGCCACTGATCGGCCTGTGACTGCAGATCGGAAAGCAGTGCAGTACCGGTGTGGCTTTTGGCTTCCAGGCATAACAACCGCAGAACAGCATAGCAATGTTTCACCTGGCACATCAAATAGGTTCTGGGTAGCTTGGGGAGTGCAGCGGAAGAGGAGGAGACGAAGGATGGACTAGGAGGAGGAGAAAAAGAGGCAGGCCTGTATGCAATCCATGGCGGTAACACCAAATCAACATGGGTGCCACGGGTTATATGCTTGAAGGCCGTCAGAATGTTCACCCAGTGGGCAGTAAAAGTTCTGTACCTTCCCTGCCCGTGTTTGCTAGACTACGTGTCTGTGGTCAGATGTATATTGGCACCAACTTGCTGCTGAATGTGGCCATATAGTTCAGGGATGCCCTTCTGGGAGAAATATTTCCTTCCGGGGACCTTTCATTGCGGTGCGCCAATGACCACAAATTTTCTCAAGGCCTCTGAGTTCACCAATTTATATGACAGTAGTTGGCGGGCTAGCCATTCCGACAAGCCAGCGGTTAGCCATTGTGCAAGAGGATTATCCGACATCATCATTTTTTTATGCTCGAACATTTGGGCCACGGAAGCCTGCCTTGTGCCAGATGAACGCGACAATGGCACAGGGGAAGGATGAGTTGAGGACAAATTGGAGGAGAGAGGAGAAGGAGAAGAGGCAGGACGTGGAGCACCAGGAGTGTGGCTTTGTGGGTTCTGACGGCGTTGATTCCACTGGGCTCGGTGATGGGAGGCCAGGTGCCTTTTTAAGGCAGTCATCACTAGGTGAGTGTTGGGCTTACCACGACTTATGCATTGACAGCACAAGCTGCAGATAGCAACACTATTGTCAGCAACTGACTCGTTTTAAAAAGCCCACACTGTGGAGCCATGTGCCGGTGTCCTGGGAGCGCAAGATGTGACCGTGCATAGTGGATGGCCCTCTCCAGATACATTTGCAGTCTGCTTTTTGCCTCCTGTGCACTGCGAGTTCTGCCTGCTCCTCCTCCTTCTCCTCCCTATCTGCTGTGGGCACCCATGTGACGTTCATCGATACGTAATCAACGTCACCTTCACCACCACTGACATTAGAGATCTCGGAGAATGCAGCAACAGCGGGGACCTCCCTCCTTGGGCTGATCTGGGTACTGTCGTCAGACTGCTGGGTGGCGGCCGTTGCTAGCTCCTCTTCCTCATCCGATGCCATGAATGTCTGCGCATTGGTAAGGTCTGGGAATGGATGGGGAAATAATTCCTCTGACTCGAGTGGAGTGGCTATAGTGGTGGTGGTGGTGCTGTCTTTGGTGGTGCACACAGCAGAGAGTGAGGAGGGTGCAGATACAGAGGATGAGGAGTGTGCAGAAGCGGAAGGCTGAGTGAGCCACTCAATTAACTCTGGTGCATCCTTTGACGTAATCGCACGCACCTTCTCCAACTTCCCACTTAGGCTCCGGCCTGGTGCACCTGCTTGACCCCTACCACCCCTGAAGAATGGCCTGCCTCTTCCTCTGCCTGTCATTTTCAAAATGACCCTGTGCCTAAGTCCCTAGAAAAAAGCAGTGTTTGTGGAAGCAGCTATATCGCAGGCCTCAATCCGTTTTTTATAAAAGCTGGTATATTGCACCCCTCAATCAGTATTTTGTGGAAGCAGGTATATAGAACCCCTTAATCAGTATTTGGTGGAAGTCTGTATATTGCACCCCTCAATCAGTATTTTGTGGAAGCAGGTATACAGGGAGTGCAGAATTATTAGGCAAGTTGTATTTTTGAGGATTAATTTTATTATTGAACAACAACCATGTTCTCAATGAACCCAAAAAACTCATTAATATCAAAGCTGAATATTTTTGGAAGTAGTTTTTAGTTTGTTTTTAGTTTTAGCTATTTTAGGGGGATATCTGTGTGTGCAGGTGACTATTACTGTGCATAATTATTAGGCAACTTAACAAAAAACTAATATATACCCATTTCAATTATTTATTTTTACCAGTGAAACCAATATAACATCTCAACATTCACAAATATACATTTCTGACATTCAAAAACAAAACAAAAACAAATCAGTGACCAATATAGCCACCTTTCTTTGCAAGGACACTCAAAAGCCTGCCATCCATGGATTCTGTCAGTGTTTTGATCTGTTCACCATCAACATTGCGTGCAGCAGCAACCACAGCCTCCCAGACACTGTTTAGAGAGGTGTACTGTTTTCCCTCCTTGTAAATCTCACATTTGATGATGGACCACAGGTTCTCAATGGGGTTCAGATCAGGTGAACAAGGAGGCCATGTCATTAGATTTTCTTCTTTTATACCCTTTCTTGCCAGCCACGCTGTGGAGTACTTGGACGCGTGTGATGGAGCATTGTCCTGCATGAAAATCATGTTTTTCTTGAAGGATGCAGACTTCTTCCTGTACCACTGCTTGAAGAAGGTGTCTTCCAGAAACTGGCAGTAGGACTGGGAGTTGAGCTTGACTCCATCCTCAACCCAAAAAGGCCCCACAAGCTCATCTTTGATGATACCAGCCCAAACCAGTACTCCACCTCCACCTTGCTGGCGTCTGAGTCGGACTGGAGCTCTCTGCCCTTTACCAATCCAACCACGGGCCCATCCATCTGGCCCATCAAGACTCACTCTCATTTCATCAGTCCATACAACCTTAGAAAAATCAGTCTTGAGATATTTCTTGGCCCAGTCTTGACGTTTCAGCTTGTGTGTCTTGTTCAGTGGTGGTCGTCTTTCAGCCTTTCTTACCTTGGCCATGTCTCTGAGTATTGCACACCTTGTGCTTTTGGGCACTCCAGTGATGTTGCAGCTCTGAAATATGGCCAAACTGGTGGCAAGTGGCATCTTGGCAGCTGCACGCTTGACTTTTCTCAGTTCATGGGCAGTTATTTTGCGCCTTGGTTTTTCCACACGCTTCTTGCGACCCTGTTGACTATTTTGAATGAAACGCTTGATTGTTCGATGATCACGCTTCAGAAGCTTTGCAATTTTAAGAGTGCTGCATCCCTCTGCAAGATATCTCACTATTTTTGACTTTTCTGAGCCTGTCAAGTCCTTCTTTTGACCCATTTTGCCAAAGGAAAGGAAGTTGCCTAATAATTATGCACACCTAATATAGGGTGTTGATGTCATTAGACCACACCCCTTCTCATTACAGAGATGCACATCACCTAATATGCTTAATTGGTAGTAGGCTTTCGAGCCTATACAGCTTGGAGTAAGACAACATGCATAAAGAGGATGATGTGGTCAAAATACTCATTTGCCTAATAATTCTGCACGCAGTGTATAGAACCCTTTAATCAATATTTGGTGGAAGTCTGTATATTGCACCCCTCAATCAGTATTTTGTGGAAGCAGGTATATCTAACCCCTTAAGCAGTATTTTGTGTAAGCTGATATATGGCAGGCCTCAATCAGTTGTTAGTTAAGGCTGGTATATCACCCTCAAGCAGTAATTTTGTGGACGCAGGTATATTAAAAAACCTCTATCACTATTTTGTGGAAGCTGATATATGGATGGCCAAAGTATATTATAAGTATATCACACCCCTCTGTGTATCACACCTATCTATAGCACAACGTTACCAGTCCTTAAAATAACTTTTGTGGCCCTATTAGCTAGTGTTTGGTGTCCCTACGTTCCTAACAGCCTGTCCCTGCTCCAAAATGCAACCTTTCCCTACACTGGCAAAACACATAATGTAAAATGGCTGCCAGATTGGGTTCTGTTATAGGGTTGGGGGTGTGTCCATGTGCTGAAACGTCTCAATTTGCTGTTCTGTCCCACCTTGTGGATGTTTCATCGGTCAGAATTCGGCACAATGCAAAAGAATATGGCGAGCGCGAACATCGCCATATGTTTGCATGTTCAGCGGAATGTGAACATGCAAAGTTTGCCACGAACCGACCGCCGGGCGATCCGTAGATGTAGTTGGACAGCTGTCGGTCTAGGTGTTCCCTGAGGCTGGATCCTGAGGGCGGCTGTCGATGGGTTGCTTGCCGGAATCATCTCATATCTGAAGTGGCCAACATATCTTCAAACCGCCCTCTTTTTGCAGGCACGTTTGGATTGGTACCCACACCTGTTTCGCTGTGGGTGGAAATTCCTCTGCCAGTGCCCCCAGCAGCAGAATGCAACAGCTCTCGCAGCAAGGCCTAGAAATGCTGCACTCTGACAGCCCTCTGTGATGCTGGTAACATGTCCTCCATTTTTTGTTTGTACCGTGGGTCTAAGTACGTTGCCACCCTGTACAGGTCTTGACCTTTATGCTTTTTGTACAGGGGTCCCCCCAGCCACCATCCTCCTCTGACTCCTCTTCAGACTTCTGCTGACTTGTCTCAGATGAAGTAGCCCCCCCTGGGAATTCATTCAGCATTGCGACTTCCTCATCTTCCAGCTTCTGCTCCTCGACGGCTTGATCAATGACACAACGAAATGCATGCTCCAGAAAGAAGGTGTAAGGTACGATGTCACTGATGGTGCCCTGGCTGCGACTGACCAGTTTGGTGCTCTCATCAAATGACCGCAGAAGTCTTCATGCATCGCGCATGAGCAGCCACTGGCGCTGTGAAAAGAAACAAAACTCCCCAGAAACTGTTCTGCCTCAGAGTTCGTACAGGTAGTCATTAATGGCATGTTTCTGCTGGAGCAGCCTATCAAGCGTATACAAGGTAGAGTTCCAGCACGTCGGGCAGTCATAAAATTACCGTAGATGTCTGACGGGCAAGTGGTGTCGCCACTGAACGTCAGCAAGGCGAGCCATGGCCGCGTAGGATCTTCTAAAATGGCGAGAGATTTTCCTGGCATGCCGCAAGACAGCCTGGACCCCAGGGTATTTGGCAACGAATCGCTGCACGACGTTGAGGACGTTTGCCATGCATGGCACGTGTGTCATTTTGCCCTGTTTCAGCGCGCTCAGCAGATTGGCACCGTTGTCACACACCACTTTACCGACTGTCAAATTGAGCGGGATTAGCCACTGATCGGCCTGTGACTGCAGATCGGAAAGCAGTGCAGTACCGGTGTGGCTTTTGGCTTCCAGGCATAACAACCGCAGAACAGCATAGCAATGTTTCACCTGGCACATCAAATAGGTTCTGGGTAGCTTGGGGAGTGCAGCGGAAGAGGAGGAGACGAAGGATGGACTAGGAGGAGGAGAAAAAGAGGCAGGCCTGTATGCAATCCATGGCGGTAACACCAAATCAACATGGGTGCCACGGGTTATATGCTTGAAGGCCGTCAGAATGTTCACCCAGTGGGCAGTAAAAGTTCTGTACCTTCCCTGCCCGTGTTTGCTAGACTACGTGTCTGTGGTCAGATGTATATTGGCACCAACTTGCTGCTGAATGTGGCCATATAGTTCAGGGATGCCCTTCTGGGAGAAATATTTCCTTCCGGGGACCTTTCATTGCGGTGCGCCAATGACCACAAATTTTCTCAAGGCCTCTGAGTTCACCAATTTATATGACAGTAGTTGGCGGGCTAGCCATTCCGACAAGCCAGCGGTTAGCCATTGTGCAAGAGGATTATCCGACATCATCATTTTTTTATGCTCGAACATTTGGGCCACGGAAGCCTGCCTTGTGCCAGATGAACGCGACAATGGCACAGGGGAAGGATGAGTTGAGGACAAATTGGAGGAGAGAGGAGAAGGAGAAGAGGCAGGACGTGGAGCACCAGGAGTGTGGCTTTGTGGGTTCTGACGGCGTTGATTCCACTGGGCTCGGTGATGGGAGGCCAGGTGCCTTTTTAAGGCAGTCATCACTAGGTGAGTGTTGGGCTTACCACGACTTATGCATTGACAGCACAAGCTGCAGATAGCAACACTATTGTCAGCAACTGACTCGTTTTAAAAAGCCCACACTGTGGAGCCATGTGCCGGTGTCCTGGGAGCGCAAGATGTGACCGTGCATAGTGGATGGCCCTCTCCAGATACATTTGCAGTCTGCTTTTTGCCTCCTGTGCACTGCGAGTTCTGCCTGCTCCTCCTCCTTCTCCTCCCTATCTGCTGTGGGCACCCATGTGACGTTCATCGATACGTAATCAACGTCACCTTCACCACCACTGACATTAGAGATCTCGGAGAATGCAGCAACAGCGGGGACCTCCCTCCTTGGGCTGATCTGGGTACTGTCGTCAGACTGCTGGGTGGCGGCCGTTGCTAGCTCCTCTTCCTCATCCGATGCCATGAATGTCTGCGCATTGGTAAGGTCTGGGAATGGATGGGGAAATAATTCCTCTGACTCGAGTGGAGTGGCTATAGTGGTGGTGGTGGTGCTGTCTTTGGTGGTGCACACAGCAGAGAGTGAGGAGGGTGCAGATACAGAGGATGAGGAGTGTGCAGAAGCGGAAGGCTGAGTGAGCCACTCAATTAACTCTGGTGCATCCTTTGACGTAATCGCACGCACCTTCTCCAACTTCCCACTTAGGCTCCGGCCTGGTGCACCTGCTTGACCCCTACCACCCCTGAAGAATGGCCTGCCTCTTCCTCTGCCTGTCATTTTCAAAATGACCCTGTGCCTAAGTCCCTAGAAAAAAGCAGTGTTTGTGGAAGCAGCTATATCGCAGGCCTCAATCCGTTTTTTATAAAAGCTGGTATATTGCACCCCTCAATCAGTATTTTGTGGAAGCAGGTATATAGAACCCCTTAATCAGTATTTGGTGGAAGTCTGTATATTGCACCCCTCAATCAGTATTTTGTGGAAGCAGGTATACAGGGAGTGCAGAATTATTAGGCAAGTTGTATTTTTGAGGATTAATTTTATTATTGAACAACAACCATGTTCTCAATGAACCCAAAAAACTCATTAATATCAAAGCTGAATATTTTTGGAAGTAGTTTTTAGTTTGTTTTTAGTTTTAGCTATTTTAGGGGGATATCTGTGTGTGCAGGTGACTATTACTGTGCATAATTATTAGGCAACTTAACAAAAAACTAATATATACCCATTTCAATTATTTATTTTTACCAGTGAAACCAATATAACATCTCAACATTCACAAATATACATTTCTGACATTCAAAAACAAAACAAAAACAAATCAGTGACCAATATAGCCACCTTTCTTTGCAAGGACACTCAAAAGCCTGCCATCCATGGATTCTGTCAGTGTTTTGATCTGTTCACCATCAACATTGCGTGCAGCAGCAACCACAGCCTCCCAGACACTGTTTAGAGAGGTGTACTGTTTTCCCTCCTTGTAAATCTCACATTTGATGATGGACCACAGGTTCTCAATGGGGTTCAGATCAGGTGAACAAGGAGGCCATGTCATTAGATTTTCTTCTTTTATACCCTTTCTTGCCAGCCACGCTGTGGAGTACTTGGACGCGTGTGATGGAGCATTGTCCTGCATGAAAATCATGTTTTTCTTGAAGGATGCAGACTTCTTCCTGTACCACTGCTTGAAGAAGGTGTCTTCCAGAAACTGGCAGTAGGACTGGGAGTTGAGCTTGACTCCATCCTCAACCCAAAAAGGCCCCACAAGCTCATCTTTGATGATACCAGCCCAAACCAGTACTCCACCTCCACCTTGCTGGCGTCTGAGTCGGACTGGAGCTCTCTGCCCTTTACCAATCCAACCACGGGCCCATCCATCTGGCCCATCAAGACTCACTCTCATTTCATCAGTCCATAAAACCTTAGAAAAATCAGTCTTGAGATATTTCTTGGCCCAGTCTTGACGTTTCAGCTTGTGTGTCTTGTTCAGTGGTGGTCGTCTTTCAGCCTTTCTTACCTTGGCCATGTCTCTGAGTATTGCACACCTTGTGCTTTTGGGCACTCCAGTGATGTTGCAGCTCTGAAATATGGCCAAACTGGTGGCAAGTGGCATCTTGGCAGCTGCACGCTTGACTTTTCTCAGTTCATGGGCAGTTATTTTGCGCCTTGGTTTTTCCACACGCTTCTTGCGACCCTGTTGACTATTTTGAATGAAACGCTTGATTGTTCGATGATCATGCTTCAGAAGCTTTGCAATTTTAAGAGTGCTGCATCCCTCTGCAAGATATCTCACTATTTTTGACTTTTCTGAGCCTGTCAAGTCCTTCTTTTGACCCATTTTGCCAAAGGAAAGGAAGTTGCCTAATAATTATGCACACCTAATATAGGGTGTTGATGTCATTAGACCACACCCCTTCTCATTACAGAGATGCACATCACCTAATATGCTTAATTGGTAGTAGGCTTTCGAGCCTATACAGCTTGGAGTAAGACAACATGCATAAAGAGGATGATGTGGTCAAAATACTCATTTGCCTAATAATTCTGCACGCAGTGTATAGAACCCTTTAATCAATATTTGGTGGAAGTCTGTATATTGCACCCCTCAATCAGTATTTTGTGGAAGCAGGTATATCTAACCCCTTAAGCAGTATTTTGTGTAAGCTGATATATGGCAGGCCTCAATCAGTTGTTAGTTAAGGCTGGTATATCACCCTCAAGCAGTAATTTTGTGGACGCAGGTATATTAAAAAACCTCTATCACTATTTTGTGGAAGCTGATATATGGATGGCCAAAGTATATTATAAGTATATCACACCCCTCTGTGTATCACACCTATCTATAGCACAACGTTACCAGTCCTTAAAATAACTTTTGTGGCCCTATTAGCTAGTGTTTGGTGTCCCTACGTTCCTAACAGCCTGTCCCTGCTCCAAAATGCAACCTTTCCCTACACTGGCAAAACACATAATGTAAAATGGCTGCCAGATTGGGTTCTGTTATAGGGTTGGGGGTGTGTCCATGTGCTGAAACGTCTCAATTTGCTGTTCTGTCCCACCTTGTGGATGTTTCATCGGTCAGAATTCGGCACAATGCAAAAGAATATGGCGAGCGCGAACATCGCCATATGTTTGCATGTTCAGCGGAATGTGAACATGCAAAGTTTGCCACGAACCGACCGCCGGGCGATCCGCAAGGCCATCACTATTCTTGAGGCTTATGGGTGACTTGCAGCGTGCAGGCAACCCTCTGTATTTACTTTTATGCAGTCTTCTTTTTAAAGTAGATTTGGATATTGATAAGCCTGTATCCTGGAGAGTGTTGTTTACTTGTTTGGCTGTTGTGAAGGTGTTTCTGTTCACCATGGTATTTATTCTGCGATCATCCACCACTGTTGTCTTTTGTGGGCGTCAAAGTCTTTTTGCATTGTTGAGGTCACCAGTGCTTTCTTTCTCAGGATGTACCAAACTGTAGATTTTGTCACTCCTAATAGTGTAGGAATTTCTCGGATGGTTTCTTTCTGTTTTCGCTGATCAAGGATGGCTTGTTTCACCTGCTCCTTTGACCAAATGTTTACTTCTTAGCAAAATCTTTATAATGCAAGCACCACACCTCGAATCAACTCCAGGCCTTTTTGTGCTTAATTGAGAATGAAATAATGAAGGAATTGCCCAAATACTTTTGGTCCCTTCAAAAACAGGGTGCCACATGTAAAGGAGCTAAAACTCCTAAACCCTTCATCCATTTTTAATGTGGATACCCTCAAATGAAACCTAAAATTCATTCCATTATATAACTATAACTTGAATATGTTTTAGTAAACAGGTAATAAAAACAAAATTTGTGTCAGTGTCCAAATATATATGGACCTAACTGTAGTAAGTACAGGATTAATTTAGTTTAGGCTACTTTCAGACTCGCGTTTGGTGTGGATCCGTCATGGATCTGCACAGACAGATCCGTTCAGATAATACAACCGTCTGCATTCATTGAGAACTTATCCGTTTGTATTATCTTTAACATGGCCAAGACGGATCAGGTTTGAACACCATTGAAAGTCAATGGAGGACGGATCTGTTTTCTATTGTGCCATATTGTGTCATAGAAAACAGATCCATCCCCATTGACTTACATTGTGTGTCAGAATGGATCAGTTTGGCTCAATTTCGTCAGACGGACACCAAAACGCTGCAAGCAGCGTTTTGGTGTCCGCCTCCAAAGCGGAATGTAGACGGAACGGAGACAAACTGATGCATTCTGAGCTAATCCTTTCCCATTCAGAATGCATTAGGGCAAAACTGATCTGTTTTGGACTGCTTGTGAGA
The DNA here is from genome assembly GCF_905171765.1 of Bufo bufo. NCBI lineage: Eukaryota > Metazoa > Chordata > Amphibia > Anura > Bufonidae > Bufo > Bufo bufo. The sequence continues at coordinate 448,751,336 of NC_053389.1, read as the reverse complement.
GCCCTGAACGGATCTCACAAACGGACAGCCAAAACGCCAGTGTGAAAGTAGCCTTACTTTTATTCATGTTTTCAATGTTTGCATGTCTTTGTGCATGAAGCAGTGTGCTGCTATGTTTAGTCCTTGAGTATGTATCTATATACACTGCTCAAAAAAATAAAGAGAACACTTAAACAACACAATGTAACTCCAAGTCAATCACACTTCTGTTAAATCAAACTGTCCACTTAGGAAGCAACACTGAGTGACAATCAATTTCACATATTGTTGTGCAAATGGGATAGACAACAGGTGGAAATTATAGGCAATTAGCAAGACACCCCCAATAAAGGAGTGGTTCTGCAGGGGGTGACCACAAGCCACTTCTCAGTTCCTATGCTTCCTGGCTGATGTTTTGCTCACTTTTGAATGCTGGCGGTGCTTTCACTCTAGTGGTAGCATGAGACAGAGTCTACAATCCACACAAGTGGCTCAGGTAGTGCAGCTTATCCAGGATGGCACATCAATGCGAGCTGTGGCAAGAAGGTTTGCTGTGTCTGCCAGCGTAGTGTCCAGAGCATGGAGGCGCTACCAGGAGACAGGCCAGTACATCAGGAGACGTGGAGGAGGCCATAGGAGGGCAACAACCCAGCAGCAGGACCACTACCTCCGCCTTTGTGCAAGGAGGAACAGGAGGAGCACTGCCAGAGCCCTGCAAAATGACCTCCAGCAGGCCACAAATGTGCATGTGTCTGCTCAAACGGTCAGAAACAGACTCCATGAGGGTGATATGAGGGCCTGACGTCCACAGGTGGGGGTTGTGCTTACAGCCTAACACTGTGCAGGACGTTTGGCATTTGCCAGAGAACACCAAGATTGGCAAATTCGCCACTGGCGCCCTGTGCTCTTCACAGATGAAAGCAGGTTCACACTGAGCACATGTGACAGACGTGACAGAGTCTGGAGACGCCGTGGAGAATGTTCTGCTGCCTGCAACATCCTCCAGCATGACCGGTTTTGCATTGGGTCAGTAATGGTGTGGGGTGGCATTTCTTTGGAGGGCCGCACAGCCCTCCATGTGCTCGCCAGAGGTAGCCTGACTGCCATTAGGTACCGAGATTAGATCCTCAGACCCCTTATGAGACCATATGCTGGTGCGGTTGGCCCTGGGTTCCTCCTAATGCAAGACAATGCTAGACCTCATGTGGCTGGAGTGTGTCAGCTGTTCCTGCAAGACGAAGGCATTGATGCTATGGACTAGCCCGCCCATTCCCCAGACCCGAATCCAATTGAGCACATCTGGGACATCATGTCTCGCTCTATCCACCAACGTCACGTTGCACTACAAACTGTCCAGGAGTTGGCAGATGCTTTAGTCCAGGTCTGGGAGGAGATCCCTCAGGAGACCGTCCGCCACCTCATCAGGAGCATGCACAGGCGTTGTAGGGAGGTCACACAGGCACGTGGAGGCCACACACACTACTGAGCCTCATTTTGACTTGTTTTAAGGACATTACATCAAAGTTGGATCAGCCTGTAGTGTGTTTTTCCACTTTAATTTTGAGTCTGACTCCAAATCCAGACCTCCATGGGTTAAAAAATTTGATTTCCATTTTTTAATTTTTGTGTGATTTTGTTGTCAGCACATTCAACTATATAAAGAACAAAGTATTTCAGAAGAATATTTAATTAACTCAGATCTAGGATGTGTTATTTTACTGTTCTATTTATTTTTTTGAGCAGTGTGTGTATATATATATATATATATATATATATATATATATATATATATACACAATATAGAAAAATTGAAAAAAGGCAGCACTGACAAAAAATAATAACAAAGGGTGCCAGACCCAAGGGGAATAAGCAATTACCCAAAATATAAATAGAAAAAAGGGCTGCACTCCAAAAAATAAAATGGAATAACTTTTATTCACCCATGTGGTACAGCGACGTTTCAGCTCAACAATAGAGCCTTTCTTTCGATGAGCAGATCAAAGTTGACAAATTGGAATTCAAACCGAATTTCAGGAAAAACTCGATTCACAACAAAGCTGAACTTCATCATGCTTCGTGGTATTGAATCACATTTTTTGCTAAAATGACTGCTGCACGTGTTAGGACATGGAGCAAGGAACTCTGGGAATGAGGGATCACCCATAATGCCATACATGCAGCTAATCAGCAGCCAGCCAGCCCTGTGATGTCACAGCCCTATAAATAGCCTCAGCCATCTTGGGTTCTGCCATTTTCAAGTGTGCTTAGTGCAGGAAGAGACGTCAGCAGGTGCTAGGCACAGTGCAAGGAAAGATGTTATTGTGCTGAAAAATCAATTTACAAGTTCAGGGAAAGATTATTCAAGCTGTAGGAAAAGGATAGGAAGGCATCATCTAAACTATAAAAGGAAAACAGGGTGCAATAGGACAGTGTACAGCCTGGGTAATAGGAGCAATTACTATTACACCTTGCTATACTAATTGGGGATCCAAATTGGTGTTATACTGCTGCTTTTAGGTTGTTTGCACTATATGATACATAACAAGAGATGAAAAACAATAGAGATAATGCTCCCGGAGTGAAGAGGGAGCTAAAACTTAGCTTTTACTTCTACTTAATAAAATATAATAGGAGCACCAATTTAGGTGAATAATACTCACAGACATGAAAACTCCCCAGTGAAAGGAATTTGTGCAGCATCCCACTAGCTAATGTGGGAACTGCAAAAGCTTTTTGCTATCATCTGTAATATCATGCTGTATTGTGTTATCCTGTGATATTCCTTTTTACCAGGCTGTCAGGTGCACTACATACATCCACCACTAGATGGGGGTAGCACCACAGTATAAATAATATAGTTCAGGCCTAGTTAGAGTTCTCTCAGTTGAGAGTTTGAAGTGTGAAGGAGATGGAGTGAGAAGCTAAGGGGGAAGGAGAGGTTCCCTCTCCTCTCAGCTCTCTCTGGAGCTCCACGGCCCAGAGAAGCCATCATTCATCTCAGTATACAAGCCAGGAAGACAGGCAGAGGAAAGTCTACATTCTACTATGCATTTCTCAGGAGTAACAAGTGAACAAGGCCATTATTATAGGCTCTAGGCGCCTTTATTCTTAAGACAGATAAGGATTCTGTCATGTCACTTGTGTAGAAGATCAAGATTGGGACTACCTCAACTAAGACTGAAGCAAGGCAAAGAGCTGTTTCCCAGTGAGTACATAACTTACCACCCTAGCCTGACACAGTATCATCAGCACAGCCTGTTACTAGGATTAATCACATCCAACTTGCATGTGTATCAGAGACTGTTCTATTGCTGGATGTAAACTGTTATCAAGAACCTCGTTATAGTAAAGTTTACCATTGGATTTAAACCTGCCTCATTCTTCTAACTCCACACCACTATTACTCTCAACATTTTACACCACCAAGGTGCTGGCGTCACGACATTACTTAAACCAGGGCCCCAGCCGCACAAGCACTCAGCAACCATCCACCATCAAGGGTGCCTCAATCACCATCTGACCGGTGTCCGCTGTAACCGAGTGTGCCCTGGATAATCCAGTGTTCTCCCATTCACTGCACTGCTCTGCTGGCCCAGGGAGGCGACTGCTAAACTGTGAGTAACTGATGAACTGTATGTACATTCCGGCACACCGTGCACCTCACGTGTTCTACCCCTGCCGACTGGAACATTGCATTTGCTAAAAAATAAATTAAACGGAACGTCCTTACCAGTTCAGATGTACCCTAGGCACGACAGGCCAAACTAGATTTTCGTTTAGCGAGGTCTGTCGGATATCACGATGGTGTGACTGGGTGACTACATGCATAGATAAGACAGGGAATGCTAACCCTAAGTTGCCCTGGTTATTATTCCCAGAACCTGAACAAGCAGGTTGTTGCATACTTGTTGTGCACCCTGCCACCCCACATTGAAGATCCCCTGGACTACTGGGCAGCCAAACTCTATTTGTGGCCGCAACTGGCCAAGTTTTCCCTCGACAAGCTTTCCTACTCGGCTAGCAGTGTAGTATCAGAGCAGGTGTTTAGTGCGGCAGGGGTCCATAGTTGCGCCAAGGAGAACTAGCTTGTCCATCCAAAATTTTGGAGAATCTGACGTTTGTGAAGATGAATTAGGCATGGATCAGTCAGGATTTTCAAGAACCATTGCCTGATTTGACAAAAAAAAGACCTCTTTCTTCTGGCTACCTACTTCAGCTACTATTCTGATGCTGCCACCCCCCTGATGTCACACCTGCTGCCAGGTGCTTCTACTGCCTCCCACCATATTTAGCTGGTACTGGTATTGCCCCCCACCTCAACACTATGTCACTGTGCCACTCTGTGGTCTCCTCATACTGCTGCCACCTCATGTCACGGATGGTGTACAGGGAAACAAGACAATACAATATAATCTATGAGTCACTGGATCCACAACTAAGGAACAAAAGGGAGACCCCTGCATGAGACCTGCCACTCTCCCTGACTGCTCAGCCTATGCGAACACCCCAATGGTGGATGGGCGCATATCCACGTACCTCGACTATCTTACAGCTGAAGACCCTACAATAGTGAGGGGACAAGACCACCGGCCCCCTACACAGACACGGAGGGAGCCAGGGTCACCTGGATCCAGCAAACAGAAAATCACAAATACATAAACAGTACTTATCTTGCAGACGACTGGGAACTAGGAAAGGCATGCACACACACTCCAGGAAGTTGTATAAGCCGCAACCTAATGCATCATGGGGAGGAACTTAAAGGGAAGCAATCAGTCCAACTGCATGACAGCTGAGATAGGCTAACGAGATGAGGAACTGAAATCAAAACAAAGAAACTCAAGGAGGGGGTTCTGGACAGCTCCTGTCAGAGCTTCTCAGCTGTCTGGTTGTGACAGTACCCCTCCCTCTATGAGTGGACTCCGGACACTCAGAGCCCACCTTCTCAGGATGGGACCTATGGAAAGCCCTGATGAGACGAGAGGCCTTAATGTCCGTCACTGGGACCCACATCCTCTCCTCAGGACCATAACCCTCCCAATGAACGAGGTACTGGAGGGAACCGCGGACAAGACGAGAATCCACAATCCTAGAGACCTGAAATTCAAGATTTCCATCAACCATAATTGGAGGAGGAGGCAAAGGCGAGGGTACAATAGGTTGAACATAAGGTTTCAATAAGGACTTATGAAAAACATTATGGATCTTCCAAGTCTGAGGAAGATCAAGACGGTAGGCAACAGGATTGATGACAGACAGGATCTTGTAAGGCCCAATAAACCTAGGACCCAACTTCCAGGAGGGAACCTTCAATTTGATATTCTTGGTAGACAACCACACCAGATCACCAACATTCAGGTCCGGACCAGGCACACGTCTCTTATCCGCCACACGCTTATATCTCTCACTCATGCTCTTTAGATTATCCTGAATCTTTTGCCAAATAGATGACAAAGACGAGGAGAATCTGTCCTCATCAGGTAAACCAGAAGACCCCTCTCCCGAGAAAGTCCTAAACTGCGGATGAAACCCATATGCACTAAAAAATGGTGACTTATCAGAGGACTCCTGACGACGGTTATTTAAAGCAAACTCAGCAAGGGACAAAAACGAACACCAATCCTCCTGATTCTCCGCCACAAAACAGCGCAGATATGTCTCCAGATTCTGATTGACGCGCTCCGTCTGGCCATTCGACTGTGGGTGGAAAGCAGAAGAGAATGACAACCGAACCCCCAAGCGAGAACAGAAAGCCTTCCATAATCTGGAAACAAACTGCGTGCCCCTATCAGAGACTATGTCTGAAGGGATACCATGCAATTTGACAATGTGGTCAATAAATGCCTGCGCCAGCGTCTTAGCATTGGGCAAACCAGGAAAAGGGATGAAATGCACCATTTTGCTAAAACGGTCCACCACCACCAGAATCACAGTCTTCCCCGAGGAACGAGGCAGGTCCGTTATGAAGTCCATGGACAGATGTGTCCAAGGACGGGAAGGAATGGGTAAGGGAAGGAGAGGACCTGATGGCCGTGAATGAGGGACTTTGGCACGAGCGCAAATCTCGCAGGCTGCCACAAAACCCTCAACCGACTTACGAAGCGCAGGCCACCAGAATCTCCGAGCGATGAGATCCAGTGTGGCTCTTGCCCCCGGGTGCCCAGCAAGGACCGTATCGTGGTGTTCCTTAAAAATCTTGTGTCTTAAAGTGAGAGGCACAAACAACCTCCCAGGAGGACAAAGATCAGGAGCCTCCGACTGGGCTGCCTGCACCTCTGCCTCCAATTCAGGAAAAAGAGCAGAGACCACCACACCTTCAGCCAAAATGGGACCCGGGTCTTCAAAATTCCCACCTCCCGGAAAACAACGTGACAGGGCATCTGCCTTCACATTCTTAACCCCAGGGCGTAACGTGACAACAAAATTAAACCTTGAAAAGAACAAAGACCATCTGGCCTGTCTCGGGTTTAGACGCTTGGCTGACTCCAAGTAGGCCAGATTCTTATGGTCAGTAAACACGGTAATAGGGTGTCTGGCTCCCTCTAGCCAATGGCGCCATTCCTCAAAAGCTAACTTGATGGCCAACAACTCCCTATCTCCCACATCGTAATTTCTCTCTGCGGAGGAGAGTTTTTTCGAGAAAAAGGCAAACGGTCGAGACTTGGCAGGAGAGGAACCCTGAGACAAGACCGCACCCACACCCACCTCAGAAGCATCAACCTCAACTATGAAGGGTAAAGAAATCTCAGGTTGTACCAGGATGGGAGCGGAAGCGAAACTCTCCTTGATATTAGAAAAGGCCTTACGCGCCTCTACTGACCAGGAAGAAAAATCTACCCACTTTCTGGTCATATCAGTGAGCGGTTTAACAACAGAGGAATAATTCAAAATAAATTTCCTGTAATAATTGGCAAAGCCCAAAAAACGCATCAGCGCCTTCTGATTCTCAGGAAGCTCCCACTCAAGCACAGAGCGGACCTTCTCGGGGTCCATGCGAAAACCAGAAGCGGAGAGAAGAAACCCCAGAAATTGAATTTCTGGAACCGCAAACACACATTTTTCCAGTTTCGCGTATAATTTATTCTCCCGCAGGATGAGCAAGACCTGACGTAAGTGTTCCTTATGAGTCTTGAAATCAGGAGAAAAAATCAAAATGTCATCCAAATACACTAATACAAATTTTCCCATTAAATGATAAAAAATGCTGTTCACGAAATGCTGAAAAACGGCTGGGGCATTCATCAAACCAAAAGGCATAACCAAATTCTCAAAATGGCCCTCAGGGGTATTGAAAGCCGTCTTCCATTCGTCTCCTTCTCTGACCCTGACCAGGTTGTATGCCCCTCTTAGGTCTAATTTGGAAAAGACTTTAGCCCCAACAACCTGGTTAAACAGGTCCGGAATCAGAGGAAGCGGATAAGGGTCACGAATAGTGATACTGTTCAGCTCTCTGAAATCCAGACAAGGTCTTAAAGAACCATCTTTTTTCTTAACAAAGAAAAAACCAGCGGCAACAGGTGACTTCGAGGGTCGTATGTGTCCTTTTCTCAGACTCTCAGAGATATAAGCACGCATAGCGACCCTCTCAGGTTGGGAAAGATTGTATAAACGAGATTTAGGCAGCTTGGCGCCTGGGATGAGATTAATAGGGCAATCGTCCTCCCTGTGCGGAGGCAAATCCTGAACTCCACTCTCAGAGAAGACATCCGAAAATTCAGAGAGGAAAGGTGGAACAGTCTTAGTAGAAACCTCAGAAACAGATGTCATGAGGCAATTCTCTCTGCAAAAGTCACTCCAACTATTTATTTGCCTCGCTTGCCAATCAATGGTGGGGTTATGTTTAGTGAGCCAGGGTAGCCCCAACACTAGAGGAGTAGGCAAACCGCTAAGGACAAAACATGACACATCCTCAACATGAGCATCACTCACAATTAAACGGATATTGTGAACTATGCCCTTTAATGATTTCTGAGAAAGTGGAGCTGAATCAATAGCAAAAACAGGAATATCCTTTCCCAAAGTGCATACCTGGAAACCATGAGTTATTGCAAATTGATGATCAATGAGATTGACAGCTGCTCCACTATCCACAAAAATATCACAAAAAATGCTCTTGCTCTCTAGTGCCACCCTAGCAGGCAGGACAAAACGGGAACTACAAGCAAACGGAAAACCTTCAATTTCCACCTCAAACCTGCCAATAGTAACAGACGGAACATTTTTAAAAGATTTTTTCCTTTTTGTTTCTTTATTACTCTCAGAAAACTGCCTGTATCTCCTAGAGGGACAAACATTTGCCAAATGATTTATACCTCCACAACAAAAACAAACCCTCCCATGCGGGCTGAATCTTCTATTGTCTGAGGCAATCAACCCCAGCTGCATGGGCTCCTGCTCAGAAGGGGCTGACAGCGACTGAGACCCCTGCGCACAGAATGGGACCGCGTCATTGTCCCGGGACTGAGCATGACAGGAAGGAGAGATCTCTCCTCTCTCTCTAAGACGCCTGTCAATACGAACGGCCTGAGACATAGCAGAATTCAAGGAGGTAGGTCTCTCATGAAAGGCAAATGCATCTTTCAATCCTTCTGAAAGACCATGGCAAAATTGACTTCGGAGTGCAGCATCATTCCAACCAGTATCAGCTGCCCATCTCCGAAATTCTGAGCAGTATATCTCTGCGGATTGTTTACCCTGGCATAACAGACGTAGTCTAGACTCAGCTAGAGCAATACGATCCGGATCATCATATATTTGACCCAGGGCTAAAAAGAATTCATCCACTGAACGGAGGGGCCGTGCCCCCTCCGGCAGCGAAAAGGCCCAGGACTGAGCGTTACCCCTGAGCAGCGATATAATGATCCCCACCCTCCGTTCCTCATCACCAGAGAAATGGGGAAGAAGGCGAAAATGGAGTTTGCAAGCCTCTCTAAAACGCACAAAATTCTCACTACCCCCGGAGAACGTATCCAGGAGCGAGATCTTAGGCTCAGAACAAACTCCATGAACACAAGCTGAACAGGTCACTTGAAACTGAGAAAAAGTCTTACGGAGATCAGCTACCTCCAATGAAAGACCCTGGAAGCGTTCAGCCAAAAGTGAAACCGGATCCATGCTTGAGACGGTTTTGGCGGCTTATAATGTCACGGATGGTGTACAGGGAAACAAGACAATACAATATAATCTATGAGTCACTGGATCCACAACTAAGGAACAAAAGGGAGACCCCTGCATGAGACCTGCCACTCTCCCTGACTGCTCAGCCTATGCGAACACCCCAAAGGTAGATGGGCGCATATCCACGTACCTCGACTATCTTACAGCTGAAGACCCTACAATAGTGAGGGGACAAGACCACCGGCCCCCTACACAGACACGGAGGGAGCCAGGGTCACCTGGATCCAGCAAACAGAAAATCACAAATACATAAACAGTACTTATCTTGCAGACGACTGGGAACTAGGAAAGGCATGCACACACACTCCAGGAAGTTGTATAAGCCGCAACCTAATGCATCATGGGGAGGAACTTAAAGGGAAGCAATCAGTCCAACTGCATGACAGCTGAGATAGGCTAACGAGATGAGGAACTAAAATCAAAACAAAGAAACTCAAGAAGGGGGTTCTAGACAGCTCCTGTCAGAGCTTCTCAGCTGTCTGGTTGTGACACCTCACCACTCTATGGTATCCTCATGCTGCTGCCACCTCAACACTATGTCACTTGGCCTCTCTGTGGTCTCCTAATGTTGCTGCCACCTCAACACTATGTCTCTGGAAAACTTTGTGGTCTCCTCATGCTGCTACCTCACCACTCTGTGGTCTCCTCATGCTGCTGCTACCTCAACACTATGTCACTGGGCCACTCTGTGGTCTCCTCATGCTGCTGCCACACCACCACTCTGTGGTATCCTCATGCTGCTGCCACCTCAACACTATGTCACTGGGCCACTCTGTGGTCTCCTCATTCCACTGACACCTCACCACTCTGTGGTCTCCTCATGATGCTGCCACCTCAACACTATGTCACTGGAACACTTTGTGGTCTCCTCATGCTGATGACACCTCACCACTCTGTGGTCTCCTCATGCTGCTGCTACCTCAACACTATGTCACTGGGCCACTCTGTGGTCTCCTCATGCTGCTGCCACATCACCACTCTGTGGTATCCTCATGCTGCTGCCATATCACCACTCTGTGGTCTCCTTATGCTGCTGCTACCTTACCACTATGTCACTGGGCCACTCTGTGGTCTCCTCATGCTGCTGCCACATCAACACTATGTCACTGGACCACTTTGTGGTCTCCTTATGCTGCTGACATCTCACCACTCTGTGGTCTCCTCATGCTGCTGCTACCTCAACACTATGTCACTGGGTCACTCTGTGGTCTCCTCATGCCGCTGACATGATTTGGTACCCAAAAGCAGGAGTGGGTACAAAACACAGAAGACATGCAAATATTCCATTCAGATGTCATCTCTGTTTTGGATCCACTCCTGTTTTTTGGGGGGTTTAGCAATAATGATGGATTACTGACCAAATGCTGACCGAGTGAAGGTGGATGCTCAACAGACAGGATCCGTTTTTTGGGGATTATTGTTCTGATGGATCAGAGGAAGGGCAAAATAATCTGTGATGTCAACACAAACTTATTGCTACCAGCCTCTCCACTCTGTCAGGGGGGTTCTACTTGTATAAGCATCTCTGAACATGTGGCCAACATACGTCGAGGCTATGAAAATCATACGGTGTCTAGACACTTCAAACTATGCCATAAAAATGATCCAACTGGCTTAATATATACCGCACTAGCCAAAGTGGAACCAGACTGGAGAGGTGGAGATTTTATAAAAAAAATGTCCAGACTGGAATCGAAACTGATATTCGATTTCGGTTCATTGGCACCCAATGGGTTAAATGCGGATTGGGAATTATTTGGGTTCCTGTAATCATCTTTATATTATTGTAGAACGGACATCTATTAAAATATTAAAAAATATGTATTGTTATTAAAAAACATAAATTTTTATCATAAAATAATTTGAAAGTTATTTATTCATGTTTATTTTTATTTATTGCGATATGTATTGCATTTGAGCAGCTTTAACATAAAAAACGCACTTTTATCCAAAAAAAGCATGAGAAAACGCATATCAATTAAAGTTTTATATAAAATAACCATTTTTATCATATATTTGTAGAATGAAATAGGATTATGTTATGCTTTTATATATTAAAGGTGGTAGTATTGTATTTTTAACAATATAAATGTCTATGATGAAGGTTAAATGTGTGTGTTTATTTGTATTTATATATACATATTAATAATCAACATGCTCAGCATTTTATGCATGCAATTGTGTAAGCAAGAAGGCTATTTCAAAAGCAAGTTCACAATAAGAACCGCACAAAAACCGCAAAACAAATATACGAAAGTTATACTACGGAAATCCGGGTTTTATATATACCCGAGAGCCATTATGATTCCGGTCCAGCTTTTGTTAGCTACCTTGATTTGGAGTATAAAAGGAAGAGGGGAGGCAGAGTAAGGTTACCACTGAGGAAGGGGCCACGTCCCCGAAACGCGTATGGGCTATACCTGACACTGGCATGCTGGTTGAAAGTCTCCACTGGATTTAAACTGAAGTTCCTGGAACGAAAACAACCCTGGCGGCACTCGAGTCCAACGAGCGCTGAATTCACTGACGACACTGGATACAGAGTCAGCTGAGATCAACGAGTCGGTATTGAGAGACGGGAATGAGACAAGGGTAAGGTAACAGTGAATAAGCAAATACAACTGTGTGGGACGCCACATTGCGGTTAACATTGTACCCTCTAGTCTCTTCCGTTATACCGTGAACCAACCAGGAGTGGAATCTTAATATAAGACATTATTCAGACCCACTACTTGGGTAATATATTTGAAAGAAGGACTTTTTGGGCATTACTGCAGTTTTAAGGAGCTTCCGATTTATATTTGCGGTTTATCTGGATGGATTTTAAGATACTATACCTTTGCTTCAAATTGCTTCCATTGAACGATACCTTTGTTGCAGTTAGCTACTGACACTTGCTACCAATTGCTGCTATATTATTCTGTTGCTGCTACCATATTGCTATTTGAACGACACCTTTGCAGTTAGCTACTGACACTTGCTACCAATTGCTGCTATAATTTCTGCTGCTGCTATTTGAACGATACCTTTGCAGTTAGCTACTGACACTTGCTACCAATTGCTGCTATAATATCTGCTGCTGCTATTTGAACGATACCTTTGCAGTTAGCTACTGACACTTGCTACCAATTGCTGCTTTAATTTCTGCTGCTGCTATTTGAACGATACCTTTGCAGTTAGCTACTGACACTTGCTACCAATTGCTGCTATAATATCTGCTGCTGCTATTTGAACGATACCTTTACAGTTAGCTACTGACACTTGCTACCAAAATGCTGCTATACTTTCTGCTGCTGCTACTATATTGCTATTTGTTATTTATTATTATCTGTTGCTGCTATCATATTGCTATTTATTATTATCTACTGTGCTACTGCTATTTTATTTTATGCTGTCATTTTAGTAGTTGATTGTATTACATTTAATAAATATCTCACTTCTTGGCCACATATATAGAGTGCCTGGTCTATTTTTACAAATTTTCTACAACCCCCTTGTGGCTGGGTGGGCCACTTAGACCAAGAGCACCTGTTCCGCATTGTCTAATTGGAGTGATCCACAGATTTTTTCTCTATATATTTAATAGAACAGGTTTAAAAGGAGTGCGCTCTTTCACGCTATAGTAGGATCTTGGGTCTCTGCACGATTCTTTATACCTGGTGCTAACATTGACCTATAAGGTTGAGTTCACACTTGAGTTATTTGGTCAGTTTTGGCCCCATAACTGCGCAAAGAAGTGAAGTGTGCAGTGATTCTAAGAGTGATGCCTGTCATCTGTGTGTCATACTGACTCACAGTATTGTATCACTACCACAGCAGACTCCCTATGCATGTCTTTTGCAAGGCACAGTGTTCTACACCACTATACGGGCTCTCTGCAGCCAGGAAATAGCTGTTTATTAACATGATTCGCCACAAATAATTAAAATAAGTTTTCATCAATCAGTAAACAGTTACCAGGAGAGAATAATGCAGAATGGAGTCACCTGAACAAGCATTGGTGTCATGCAGACCACAAAAGCATATAAGGTTATCCTTTCTGCATATAAGGTTATCCCTATTACTTTCTACAGACCACCAAGAGCATAATTCACACTAACACCCAGTATTACCACCTTACTTGCCTTAAAGGGTCTTAGAAGAATGCAGCTGATTATCCTAGGAGTGAAAGAGCAGCAGTCAAACAGACAAACTACAGTATTTGAGTTTCTTTGGTAAAACTTGGTTATTTCATGATATGCATGCAAAGTAGATTATAAGCTTCTCTTTAATGATATAGTTATTGTGGTTCACTTATAATATTTCTGTATTATAAATTTATAGTGTGTGTCCCTTCAAGACTATAAAATCCTGGGTCCTGTGTGGAATGTGCTAGTGCAGAGAATGAGTTGGACACTGATTTGATTTTCATTTGATTCAACTTTATTGTCATTACACATGTAAAGTACAGGGTAACAAAATATAGTTTGCATCTAATCAGAAGTGCAAAGGGCAGCAAGTGCAATAAAAAACAAGTTATATAGAGATAAGGATAGTGTAGAAAGTAGGAATAGTTATGTACAAATTATGTACAAATAGTTAAGTATACAGGTGTTTATATTGCTATATAGAGAGCAAATATACAGATCTACTATGGATAAATATACAGATGTACTGATGTATACATATATACAGATCTACAGATGTGCTGATGTATACATAGATGCAGATAAGCTTTTCTATTGCTATACAGACGGTGAATACACATATGTACTATGAACAAGTATACAGATGTACTATGAACAGTTATACAGATGTGCTACATATATACAAATTCACAGATGTATAGTAAACAGATCTGCAAAATGCTATGAATATAGCTTCAGAAGTGGAAGAGTAGCGCTATGGACAGACTGTAATAGTGAACAATGTAGTGTAAGGACTTAAGCTTTGGCAGTGTCCCAACTATAGCAGTAACCAATATGAACATACCGTGAATGTTGAGAATAAATGAATGACAGTCATGATCATGGTCATAGGAAGGAATGGAGGGAGGAGGAGTGTAGAGGGTTAAGTGAGTCTAGATTAAAGGGTTCAGCAGGGGACTGAGTTCAGTAGTGTGACAGCTGTGAGGAAGAAACTGTTCCTAAACCTGCTGGTTTTAGTCTGAAGGGTCCTGTAGTGCCTTCTTGAAGGAAGAAACTGGAAGAGTTTATTGGCAGGATGAGAGGAGTCCCTAAGAATGATGCATGCCCGACATAGAGAACTTGCAACCAAGGTAGTTGCAAATACCCCTACTACCGCTGAAGATTGTTAATGTTGTAATTTTTTTATTTTATTTGGGTTATGCTCAAAATAAATATTGTTTTTGCCAAAATACATTTTGTGAATACATTTTATAACAACACATACACCCATATCTCAATGCCCCTACTTCCTACTTGTAAATATTCTCTGACGTAAACTTCTAAAGTTAGCTAGCAAACACAGATCTGACTTACTAAAGCTATATGATTTACTATTGCTGTACCAAGTACATTAGAAACTACTGAAGTGGACTCTCATTCAGCCTATTTATAGTAGTACTGTTAAATGATTTATTAAAAGAGTTTTAAAATTGATAGACACAAAAAAAATATAGCACTTCCATCATAGCTATATGCTATAGACCTAATGCGTGCCCTGGGCCGGAATTTTAAGTACTTAATTTTTACTATTCTCGACATACAGTAACAATTCAGTTCCTCTTGAGTAAACGTCTATTGAATAACCTTTGTAGAGGTTAACAGCCAAAAGAATTTTGATGTGCATGACTGCGCTCGCAGACATGCACTGTATAAAACCTTTAACTTTTATTCTTTAATAACATATTTTTTGTCATAGGTTATGAGAAATCTTATTTCAGATATGTTGAGTTGTATGTTAATTGACAACTATCGCTATAAATAGTCACGGTTCAGTAGACATGTATTGGATTACTCGATATTAAGACAACTTGATCAGGTCAAGTTAAAAAAAATAAAGTATTCTTCACGATCATTATTTTAAATTTAGCTTTTAATATATTTAATGATTTGCATTAGAATGTACTAAAACAAAAAAAAAAAAATGACTACACAGAAAAATATTAAAATACCTTAGACATTAAAATGCTTTACACAATATACAACCAATTTTCCGAACATGTTTTCTTTGATTTCATTGTATACCTTGGAATATCTTAATATGTAAGACAAAATGCATAGACAAAGATAATAGAAATGAAGGCACAATAAGTTTCTGTGATTTTGTACTATTGAACTATAGTCATCCTATGTGTTGTGGGATGGTGCCATAAGACAGCTCTGTAACACAAATTAAGATGAACCCTTTTGAGAAAAGGAACTAACAGTTCAGCCCAAGCAGAGCTTGGGAAGCTAGGTGGGTGGGTGACTTAAAGGGCTTCTGTCACCCCCCCTAAAGTCATTTTCTTTTTTTGGCTCCTTAAAATCCTTATGCTGCGATTTATCAATATATAGGGTTCTTACTCATTTTCGTTCAGTAGTTTCTTCAAAAAACGGACTTTTATAATATGTAAATTACCTCTCTACCAGCAAGTAGGGCGGCTACTTGCTGGTAGCAGCCGCATCCTCCTTTCATAAAGACATCCCCTCCTCATGTTGATTGACAGGGCCAGCGAGCGCTCTCGTCCTCTGGCTGGCCCTGTCTGCATTATAAATCTTGCGCCTTCGCCGTACCGGTCTTCAGTCGGGGCAGGCGCACTGATAGGATGACGCTCGCTCGGCCGCTCCTTCCTCAGTGCGCCTGCCCCGGGTGTAGATGTGACGTCATCGGCGTAAGCGCATTGAGGAAGGCGCGGCCGAACAAGCGTGATTTTGAACGCAGACAGGGCCAGCCAGAGGACGACCGCGTTCGCTGGTCCTGTCAATCAACATGAGGAGGGGGCGTCATTATGAAAGGAGGATGCGGCTGCTACCAGCAAGTAGCTGCCCTACTTGCTGGTAGAGAGGTAATTTACATATTCTAAAAGTCAGTTTTTTTAAGAAACTACTGAACGAAAATGACTAAGAGCACTATACATTGATAAATCGCAGCATAAGGATTTTAAGGAGCCAAAAAAATAATATAAGGACTTTAGTGACAGAAGCCCTTTAAATTGGGAACTGTAGCAGCTAGGGATATGGGCCTGATCTTGTTTGAAAAGTGACAGCCTATGCGTTAATGCTGTGATTCATTGTTTAATATTTTATCTCCTCTACCTTGGGAGATATAACTGTTAGAATATGGTAAGGAGTGATAGCAGGTGAAAGTGAAAGCAGGTGTCATTCCTGACCCAATCCTAAAGTAAACATAATGGTGAAATTTTGGATTTTATTTAAAGCTTAGACTGTCAGCTTTCAAACAAGACCTAGTTCATATCTCTACCCAGCCCAAGATATGATGCGTTAAAGTAGCCATTTCCCTTTCAGTTGCCTGTGATCTCAGCTAGTCTGGAAGAGGGATGGACAGTGGAGGAGATAACAGGTTGCATAGAGAAAATATCAAAAATATATATAAATTTGGAAACATTGTAATTATAGTGTCCAACAGAATAAAGTTATCATGTAATTTTTACTACACAGTGAATGCCATAAAGATAAATCTGGCAAAATAATGCTAAAATTACAGTTTTTTTTATTCCCCCCCCCAAATTTTTTATTTTTATTTTTAAATAGTTAAAGTTTATTAATACAGTATATGAATGCTAAAATACAAAAAAAATTCAAGGTCTCATACAGCTAAATTGAAGAAGAAAAATGATCCTTAAGGCTAAAATTAGTTATACTACTAAGGGTTAAAAATGCACTTATGTACCCTGAACTGTGTGCCAATTTTGCAATTCGGGTTCGCTCAACTCAATGACCCAAAACATAAAGCCAAAGCAACCCAGGAGTTTATTAAAGCAAAGAAGTGGAATATTCTTGAATGGCCAAGTTAGTCACCTGATCTGAACCCAATAGAGCATGCATTTCACTTGTTAAAGACTAAACTTCAGACATAAGGCCCACAAACAAACAGCAAATGAAAACCGCTGCAGTAAAGGCCTGGCAGAGCATTAAAAAGGAGGAAACACAGTATCTGGTGATGTCCATGAGTTCAAGACTTCAGGCAGTCATTGCCAACAAAGGGTTTTCAACCAAGTATTAGAAATTAACATTTTATTTACACTTATCTAATTTGCCCAATTACTTTTGAGCCCCTGAAATGAAGGGATTGAGTTTAAAAAATGCTTCAGTTCCTTACATTTTTATGAATTTTGTTCAACCCACTGAATTAAAGCTGAAAGTCTAAACTTCAACTGCATCTGAGTTGTTTTGTTCAAAAATCCATTGTGGTAATGTACAGAACAAAAATTAGAAAAATGTTGTGTCTGTCCAAATATATATGGACCTAACTGTACATATTAAGTCAAATTACCTTTGAAACCTTCATGGTCCAATGCACCATACTTGATGCTAATACAACCTGACCAGGCCAGTGGAGAACCCATTCTTTCCTTGGAGACTCAGTGTATGCTTTAATAGCGTTGTTCATAACTTCATGAAGAGAAAGTTTCATTATTCTCTCGACCTAAAAAAGAACAACACTAGTAAACCAAAAAATATTGCACAAAATATAATTGAAATATCTATCACATCTTTGTACAAATAAAGCTATAATTGCCTTGCTCTGCTCGATGACATGTAAAGTTTTTTTTGTAGGTTTAAGCTAGCGAGTTTACAATGATATTACTATAAAAACAGGAAACAAGAAATACAATATATTGTGCAACATTACAATAAACAGATGACTCAAGGGATTACTTCC
This sequence comes from Bufo bufo, assembly GCF_905171765.1. Classification (NCBI taxonomy): domain Eukaryota; kingdom Metazoa; phylum Chordata; class Amphibia; order Anura; family Bufonidae; genus Bufo; species Bufo bufo. The sequence continues at coordinate 448,733,354 of NC_053389.1, read as the reverse complement.
TCAACCACTGCTTCTGAGAAGAATGGGAATGATTGACCAGGACTGTGGAGAACAATCGCTAGTGCAAAAGGAAAGGGACAATGGTGAAGCCATCGTTGCATGTGGGGCTACTCGAGTAGAGATGGGATGTTAATTGCATCTTGGTATCTAGGAAACTGCGTGATGTATTTGTGTTCTGGCCAAGTTCATAGCTTTTATGGTGGACTATATTGGTGTAGGCAGTTGTTCTTGTTCATGAACTACCTGTACAGAACAATGAAAATATATTCTATAAAAAGGCAGCTTGCCTATACGGCAGGTATCAGCAACTTCAAGGAACTCCAGCTGTCCTGAAACTACAGCTCCTAGAATCCTCATTTCACTTCTATAGGAGTTACAAGAACAGCCTAGTAAGTGTGCATGCTGGGAGTTGTAGTTTCAGGACAGCTGGAGTGCCAAAGGTTGCTGATCCCTGCTATAAGGTATGGAAACACCAATATTTTAAATGATCCAAGAAAACCAGTAATGACTACCAGATTCCTAAAGGCATTTAAATAGGCACCATGGGGGACATTTATTAAGGTTCTATGCCAGTTTTCTGATGTAGATAAGTCACAAATTTTAGTGTAGGTCCTGCTTTTCACCAAAATGTAGTAATTTTCCCCTTCACCACTTTTGCAAAGGAAAGGCATGAGGGGGCATGAAAGGGGCAGAACTGTCATGGCCTGACACATTTAACAAAATGAAACCTCCTGGCTGATATATATTTCAGTTCTGGCGCACAGGAGGCTGAAGATGCACTTAATAATTAAGATGCGTCTCACTCTAGCACAAATTACAAATGGTATAGGAAGCACCAATCTTAATAAAGTAAATAAAAAATATGAAAAACTAATGTAAAGAATGGGCTTTCATTTGCAACTGTTTTTCAGTCCATTCGCCATCGACATCATTTATTTTTTTTTAAAAACTGTTTGCTCTATTATTGCTCTAAGCCCTTTAACATGTGCCTTAATTAAAAGGTTGGGTTATGTTCACATCTGTATAATTTTTTCATTGTTCTGTTCTTTTGTAGCAAAAAAAAAGAATAGTGTCATCATGTGTATGATGAACAAATTTGACTGACTCCCTTGGTTATAATGAGGACCACTGGGTTTCTGCCAGGGAGTCCAGTATTTTACTCAATAAAGTAGTGTTATTTGTCCTTCTTTGTTAATGAAATTTGTGACACAGACCCCTGACTGAGCTTCCTAAGCAAATGTGAACAAAGTCTGAGCCATAATGCAATCAAAATATGTCTATTTATGCAACAGAAATAACAACTCATGGGAATAGATTGATTTAAGCTACAGTATAAACCTGATTATAGAGCCAACCATTGAAATTTACAGCATGCATTCTGATACCTAGAGTAGTATTTCATTTTACACTGGCTTTAGTAGCTCAAACAGCAGAATTATATATATATATATATATATATATATATATATATATGTTAATTAGAGATGAGTGAATTTCTAAAAAAATTTGATTCGGTCAGTTCGCCGAATTTTCTGAAAAGATTTGATTCGACCTGATTTTATTTGCGGTGAATAGCATTAAAAACAGCTATTTCCTGGCTGCAGATAGTGTGTGTATAGTGGTGTAGAACACTGTGCCTTGCAGTAACACGCATAGGGAGTCTGCTATGGTTGTGAAACAATACTGTGAGTCAGTATGACACGCAGATGACAGGTGTCGCTCTTAGAATCACTGCACACTTCACTTATTAGGGCAGTTATGGGGCCAAAACTGACCAAATAACTCAAGTCGATGTTAGCACCAGGTATTAAGAACTGTGCAGAGGCCCAAGATCCTACTATAGCGTGAAAGAGCGCACTCCTTTTACACCATCGTCACTGATTCCACATAGATTTTTATAGAACCTGTTCTATTAAACGCTTATACAAGTAGAACTCCCCTGACAGAGTGGAGAGGGTGCTAGCAATAAGTTTGTGTTGACGTCACAGTTTATTTTGCCCTTCCTCTGATCCCTCAGAACAATAACCCCCCAAAAAACGGATCCTGTCAGCTGAGCATCTGCATAAACTCGGTCAGCATTTGGTCAGTAGTGATCGCCTTGCGATTCGCCCAGCGGTCGGATCACGGCGAACTTTGCTCTTTTGCGATCCGCCGAACATGCGAACATATGGCGATATCCGCGCCCACCATATTATTTTTCATTACGCCGAACTGTGACCCATGACACATCCATCAGGTGGGACAGGACAGCCAATTGAGAGGTTTCAGCACATGGACACACCCCCAACCCTATAACAGAACCCGATCTGGCAGCCATTTTTCATTATGTGTTTTGCCAGTGTAGGGAGAGGTTGCATTTTGGAGCAGGGACAGACTGTTAGGAACTTAGGGACACCAAACGCTAGCTAATAGGGCCAGAAAAGTCCTTTTAAGGACTGGTAATGTTGTGCTATCGATGGGTGTGATACACAGAGGGGTGTGATATACTTATAATATACTTTATAACATAGAAATTATATTATAGTGCATTTGTATGCTTCCAGAAAATACTGATTGAGGGCTGCGATCTATCAGCTTCCATAACATAGTGATTGAGGTTTTCCATATACCTACGTCCACAAAATTACTGCTTGAGGGTGATATACCAGCTTCAACTAACAACTGATTGAGGCCTGCCATATATCAGCTTCCTGTCATGGTGGGGAGTGGGGAAAACCCCCCACCATACAATGTCAGGTATAAAGGAGAAGCAGCTAGGCCAGGACGCCTGAATCAGGGAGCAGGTCACCTCCTATTGCATCCCTATACCTCGCCCTAACTCCTCACTGTGTGAGTGGACCTGGATGGTAGGACGGCTCATACCAGGATACCTTTGGCCCTGAGTCGCCCTGATAATCCTTCACATAGGAGCAGGGGAGAGATGACCTGTTCTTCCCAGACACGGATGAACAGGAGTCTCAAATGGCCTAGCAGCAGGGAAAGGGAAAGACCATATGCAGCAACAGAGTCGGCAGGTAAGAATACCAGAAACACACTTACCTGCCGCAGCCACCACGACTGGAACCCGTGCAAAAGTACAGGTGCCCACACACCAAATAGGACACTGTACAAACAACACCACACACAGGTATCCAGCACTCCAGATTCTGCCTGGGCCCGAAACAGCAAGGTGCACTGCAGCCCCAGGCAGCACTGCATACAGACTTATGGTTCACCCCTCCGGGAAACCAGCCCACTTCCGGAGGTACAACACACACAGCGTAACGTCTTGCACACATGTATGGACAAACACCAACAACATACCAGACATGTAACAACAAACAAGACGTACAACAAACCCTGAACATAAACCCACACCAAACATACAACAAGTGAGGTTGGGTACATAGAGGATACAAGGGAGACAAAGGAATGACATCACAGATGACATCGATATCCTACAAGGTAGTCCTCAAGGACTGGGCAGATAGAACACCCTGGACTGGAGCAGAGCTCCAGCACCAACGACAGCTGAAGTGCAACTGAATCCAGCCAGGAAGCCACAGGAGATAAAAGCCAAGTGACCACACCCAGTCAGGGAGTTAACCCTTACAACACCAAACAGAGGGAGGCTGCAACGTAAAGGGGAAGTGCACACACCAGCCAACACATTGCCAACAGCAACTGCAAGTGTGGAAAAAGTGTCACGGCGCACACAGCAAAGACCGTGGCACTTCCACAAAATAGTGATAGAGGTTTTCCATATACCTGCTTCCACAAAATACAGATTGCGGGTTTTGATATACATGCTGGAACTAACAACTGATTGAGGCCTGCCATATATCAGCTTCCACAAAATAGTGATAGAGGTTTTCCATATACCTGTGTCCACAAAATTACTGATTGAGGTTGATATACCAGCTTCAACTAACAACTGATTGAGGCCCTCCATATATCAGCTTCCACAAAATAGTGATAGAGGTACCAATCCTACTGCGCCTGCAAAAAGAGGGCGATTTTTAGGATGTGTTGGTCACTTCGGACATGAGATCATTCTTGCAGCCAACCCATCGACAGCCGCCCTCTGGATCCAGCCTCAGGGAACGCCTAGACCGACAGGTGTCCGACTACATCGAGTTAACAGCCGATATGGATGCTCTGAAGCTGGCACAATTTCCCATGGAACTCTTGGCTTGCCCCTCGTCGAGTGTCCGAAAGGACGTTCAGCGCAGCAGTGGGGATCGTGACCGAAAAGCGCACTCGCCTAGCTCACGACAGTGTGGACTACCTCACATTTAAAAAAATGAATGAGGCATGGATCTCGGAGGAATTCAACACCTGTGATGACCATGTGTAATTGAATTTTCTTATACCAGCCCACATATATCCGCCACCACCCAAAACAAAGAATGGTCCTTGCCTTATGTAAATACAGCAGCATAAAAGGCCTTTTAAGTCAGGTGAATGCCTAATTTTGGGGGCCTGTACTGGCCGACAGTTACATATTTATCCTGTGACTGCCTAATGCACCTCCAGAAACAGAATCCATAGTTATTTACTGTCAGGTGAATGCCTATTGCCTAATTTTTGTGGCTTATACTGGCCGACAGTTACATATTTATCCTGTGACTGCCTAATGTACCTCTAGCCACAGAAGCCAAAGTTCTTTGCTGTCAGGTGAATACCTATTGGCAAATTTTTGGGGCCTGTACTGAACGACAGTTGCATATTTATCCTGTGACCGCCTAATGTACCTCTAGCCACAGAATCCATAGTTATTTACTGTCAGGTGAATGCCTATTGCCTAATTTTTGTGGCTTATACTGGCCGACAGTTACATATTTATCCTGTGACTGCCTAATGTACCTCTAGCCACAGAAGCCAAAGTTCTTTGCTGTCAGGTGAATACCTATTGGCAAATTTTTGGGGCCTGTACTATACGACAGTTACATATTTATCCTGTGACCGCCTAATGTACCTCCAGCCACAGAATCTAAAGTTCTTTGCTGTCAGGTGAATGCCTATTGCCTAATTTTTGGAGCCTGTACTGGCTGACAGTTAAATTTTTTATTTCTAGCCACATAATCACACCCCTGTCTCAGTCCTCTGCCTCTCATTATGGTGGCGTATGGACCGCATTCACTATAAGGATCTTCTAATGTCACAGGGTCATGTGACTGTTCCCCCCAGCCCGTACTGTGCCCCCTTATACCCTGCATTGTGCCCTCTTACCACACCCTGTGCAGTGACCCTAGTCATTTCCTGTACTGTGCCCTCTTATACCCTTTTATCCTATCACGGTATGGCAGTGTTTCCTGTCACTGTTCAGAGGTGTTATCCGGTCAATGTATGGCGGTGGTATCCAATAACTGGGCGGCCATAACTGTATCCCTTTCCCTGCCCACGCCATCCTTTTTTAGACCTGGCATGAGCGGGAAAAATGTGCAGATTGAGGTGCTAAGGACCTTTGCGCCACATTCTGTGTCAGAAATACGCTTACCATAGATGTATTTCTATATAATAAATGACCACCTAATTGTATTATTATTCGTGAGTAGTGCTGATATCTTTATATTATATAGATTCTAGTGTATTATACTGTGCCCTGTATTTCCCAGTAGAAAATGATCCTTGGGAAACACAGTCTTCATCCCTGACCACCAGGACCAGGTAGCGCTCTGTCAGCACATGGCGGCCTCCCCTCTCCGCCACGCTGCTCCGCTGTGTACTGGTGCTTATTCTGACACTAAGGCTGGATTTACATCCTATTTTTGCCATCCATTTAATGCATACCAAAAATTTGTGCGTTAACAGATGCCTCAGACTGATGCCGTACAGTGGCGTCCGTTCACCATACAGTTCCATGGTAGAAAAAAAAATTATGTTAACGTATGCATTTTTTTAAATGGACTCTGCAGTATACAAAAACGTGGAGTTCTGCACATTTGTATACATCAAACTGATTGGAAATAAAAAAAATTCTAGGCTCCAGCAGAGCACATTTTAAGCGTTTCCCTTTAAGACGCATAAAAATGGCCCCTGATTAAAATACATATTTTTGGCCAATAATCCCCCTCTGGTATATCAATGTCCATGTTGTGGGACTATTTGTGTACTTCTAGTAAGTGTTTGCTGGCTGCAAATATGAGCTGAAGGTATTTCAAGTTCGCCTATTATTAAAGTGCATTTGCCCGCCATGAACGCGCAGTGCGCAAATATTTGATTGCAAACGCGTGTTTGCGAATCATCCCGGCCGATTTTCGTCCATCACTATTGGTCAGTAATTAATCAATATTGCTAAAGCCAAAAAAAAAAAAAAAAAACTGGAGTGGATCTAAAACAGAGATGACACGTGAATGGAATATTTACATGTCTTCTGTGTTTTGTATCCACTCCTGCTTTTGGCTACCAAATCATAAGCCAATTCTGATGGGACCATACAGGCCTTACAGCTGCTACACAGACAGGATCCGTTGTGCGTCAAATTTTTCCTTCCTTCTGACAGATCAGAAGGGTTAAATAAATGAAGATGTCAACCAGGCCAAAAAGGCAAAATAGTGGCCCAGTCAGGGAATGGGGAGGGTCGGAGAGCAGCTTGAGAAGCCCACAGAGTGGCCCAATCACATAGTGTTGAGGTAGAAGCAGCTTGAGGAGGCCACAGACTGGCAAGGTCATATAGTGTGGAGGTGGCAGCAGCAGCATGAGGAGGCCATAGAGTGCCCCAGTGACATAGTTTTAAGTAAGCAGCAGCATGAGGAGGCCACAAAGTGGCCCAGTGACATAGTGTTGATTTAGCAGCAGCATGAGGAGACCACAGAATGGCAAGGTGACATAAAGTGGAGGGGGCAAAAGCAGCATGAGGAGGCCACAGAGTGGCACAATGACAGAGTGTGGAGGAGGCAACAGCAGCATGAGGAGGCCATTGACTGGCAAGGTGACATAGTGTGAAGATGGCAGCAGCAGCATGAGGAGGTCACAGAGTGGCAAGTTGACATAGTGTTGAGTTAGCAGCAGCATGAGGAGGCCACAGAGTGGCAAGGTGACATAGTGCAGAGGTGGCGGCAGTAGCATCATAGGGAGGCCACAGACTGGCACAATGACAGAATTTGGAGGTGGCAGCAGCAGCATGAGGAGAACTGGGAGGTGAGAGGGCAGCATCATCAGGAGACCACAGAGTGAGCTAGTGACAGTGGGGAGGTGGGTGGCAATAACAGTACCCGCTGACGATGGTGGGTGTAAGAAGGAGCACTTGGTGATGGTTGATCCACACTTGATTCATCTTGACAAAGGTCAGTCTCTCTACATTTTGAGTGGACAGGTAAATTCTCCTTGGGGTAACTATGGCCCCCACCGCACTAAACACCCGCTCTGATGCTACACTACTGGCCGGGAAGGAAAGCTTTTCCAGGGCAAACTCGGCCAGTTGCGGCCACAAATCCAGTTTGGCTACCCAGTAGTCCAGCGGATCTTCAATGTGGGGTGGCACGGTGCTGTCCAAGTATGCTACCACCTGTTGGTTTAGGTTCTGCTCCAGGTCTAGCTGGTCAGTAGTTTCTTCACTAGGTGGGTTAAGAAAGCTGCTGATCATCGACTCTAGACTCAAGCTGTTGCTGATGGAGCTAGTAGTGCTCCTACCCGTCCACCCCTCCCCAGCAGGCATGGCAGTGGAACGTGAGCGCAGAGGGCCACCTCCCCAGTCAGACCTGCGAGAGGATGGACAATGGCGTAGATAGGCAGCGGCCAACTGACTACATAGGAAGTCTCTATAGTAGTTCAGTTTGTCCTTCCTCTTATGAGTGTGAAAAAGGCCCCCATTTTGGACCGGTAGCGAGGGTCCAACAAGGTGGAGAGCCAAAAGTCATCCCTCTGCCGAATGGTGACAATTCGGCTGTCACTACTCAAGCAAGTGAGCATGCAGCGGGCCATTTGAGCAAGTGACTCAGAGAGACTCCCTGCCTCCATCTCCACTGCATACTGCAACAGTGTGCCTGGGTCACATGCCTCGTCTTCCTCATCTCCCTATTGCAACTCCAGCTGCTCCTCCACTCCTGTCACCTGTGTAGAAAAACCACCCATTTTGCTGCACCAATGTCCTCCTCATCCTCCAGTTCAGCCCCCACAGGGCTCATGTGGCCATGAGATGAAGGCGTCACGTCTCCAGTCCCCTGCCCATCCAGATTTAACAGCATCTGTTACAGGATATAAAGCAGTTGAAAGACGTTGTTCACCCGTGGTCCTGGCGACTGACAAGTAATGTGGCATCCTCAAAGGGCTTGAGCAAACGGCAAGTGTCACGCATGAGCTGACATTGAACTTACACAGGGGAGTACTCCTGTCCGCTTGGATCATCAATAAATCGTTTATGGACTTTCTCTGTTCGTATAGTCGGTCCAACATATGAAGGGTAGAATTATAAAGGGTGGAAACGTCGCATATCAGCCATTTTTAGGATTTCTTGCAGATGGGTGAAAAACTTCAGGAACCGCTTGACAACCAGATTGAACACGTGTGCCATGCAGGGAGCATGGCTCAGCCCAACTTGACGCAGTGCCGACACCATGTTCTTCCAGTTGTCGGTCACCATGGTTCCGATTTTGAGTTGATGAGGATAAAGCCAGGATTCGATTTCTAGATGAAGGACTCGAAACAGTTCCTTCCCAGTGTGACTCTGTTCGCCCAGGCAAACGAGCTATAGAACAGCATGACACCACAGTGAGCTGCACATGTGGTTTGCTGGAGGAGCATTGTGAATTGTCCCTGCAGTGGAGATTGAGGACACGGTGGTGGATGAGGAGGCAGAGGCGGATATTGTCGCAGGACCAACGGCGTGAAAACGTGGAGGCGAAAGTGGCATCACCTGGCAAAGTTGCTGGTTTGACTGGGCAGAAACCACATTTACCCAGTGGGCCGTAAAGGACATGTATTGTCCTTGACCGTATTACAGCTCCACATATCTGCACTGCCATGCACTTTGACAGACACCGACAGGATCAAGGATTGGCCCACCTTCTGTGCTACATATTTGTGCAGAGCTAGTACAGTCTTTTTGGCAAAGAAATGATGGCTTGGGACTCTCCATCTCGGCTTGGCACAAGCCATCAGTTCTCTGAAAGGTATAGAGTCCACCACTTGGAAAGGGAGCAGCACCAGCAACTTGGACAGGAGCACGTTCAGCTCTTGGCAATCGCTTCAGTGATCGATTGCTGACGGAATGACTGATGAGTAGAGTTGAGCGTACTGAACTTTAGGTTTTTCGGCACCCGGACCCGAACATTTAGGTAAAAGTTCAGGTTCAGTGTTCAGAGCTTTCTTGGCGCTTTTTGAAGGCTGCACAGCAGCCAATCAACAAGCGTCATACTACATGCCCCAAAAGGCCATCAAAGCCATGCCTACTATTGGCATGGCTGTCATTGGCCAACTGCAGCATGTGACCCAGCCTCTATTTAAGCTGGAGTCACGTAGCGCCGCCCGTCACTCTGCTCGGATTAGTGTAGGAAGAGGCTGCAGCTGCTGTGAGGGAGAGATCAGGGAGAAATCTTATCAAGAACTGCTTTTTTTACTCATCGATCTACAGCAAATGTGTTTTGTGGGTGCAGTGCACAATTTTTTTAAGCCTGCCCTGAGTCAACTACTGCTGAAAACGAACTTTTTTTTACTTCAGTTTGTCAATATCAATACATAATCGGAAGCCATTTTATGCAACGATAGTGCACCAGCACAGGCTATATGCATGTCTGCAAGTCCAGAAATACATCTTTTTTCATACTGGGGTTAAAAAAAAAAACGTTTTTTTCATATACTGCACATCTAGGATTAGACGTGTATAAGTGAGTGTCACATTTAGGCCAGAAATACATCTTTGTGCTTACCGGGGTGAAAAAGCCCTCTAATATACTGCACATCTGGGATTAGATTTGCATAAGTGACTGTCACATTTAGGCCAGAAATACATCTTTTTGCTTACTGGGGTGAAAAAATCCTCTGATATATACTACACATCTGGGATTAGACGTGCATAAGTGACTGTCACATTTAGGCCAGAAATACGTCTTTCTGCTTACTGGGGTGAAAAAACCCTCTGATATAAACTGCACATCTGGGATTAGATGTGCATAAGTGACTGTTACATTTAGGCCAGAAATACAGCTTTTTAATTACTGGGGTGAAAAAACCCTCTAATATACTGCACATCTGGGATTAGACATGTATAAGTGACTGTTTACTGCCTAAATAAAGTACGCTAAAAACAGTTTATTATTTTTATATATTAAAATTCTCTACAAAATAGGCTTGGTAGAGCGAAGGGGGATGTCTCAGACTAATGATGCTGATCCCTACTTACACTTCTACCACTAGAACTCCAATTATAAGGAGTGTATTATGTTGGTATATATCCTTTACCAGCAATGGGAAAATGGACATCCAAAATTAATGCACCTGATTGAAACAGTATATAGTGTGTCAAGTCTCCAGGTGTGTAGGAGAACATGCACAACATATAGTGTCAGGTTACATTAAGGATGAACCAACCCTAAACTGGTGGCTATTACACAGGAATGAACCACTGGGCTCCTATAATATCAGCAAGAGTCAGTCTGCAATAGTGTTTGCAGAAATATATTGCTCGACGCGTTTCTCTACCCAACTGATTGTTGGTTAATCAGGAGCAAGTCACTAGGTCCACTGTCACTACCGAAAGTCACCCCCTCACACTGGGTGTATAACAGAGCGACAGAGTACCCAGTAACATCTGACTACATATATGCTGCACGCCACTGATGTCGTGCGTGCAGCACTAAAGAATAGATCCCCAAGTCCACTGTTGCTGATAAGTATTACCCCCTCACACTGGGTGCAGCAACTAACAGAGAAATCATGAGTATCTAATTTAGAATATGCTGCACGCCACTGATGTCGTGCGTGCAGCAAAGAGCCTTTCGGCATATGTAACCGTGACCCACGCGTAGCGCAGACTTGTTTAAAAGGAGGAAACTCCTCCCATCTGTGAAGCCAACTCGCATTGAGTAACCAATCGAGAATAAGGTACGTCACCTGACTGCGCACCAATCCTTCCGTCACAGCCAGATGACGCACGATTCATCAACTCGTCAATCCAGGACTAACAAAAAGCCTGGCTCCACCCACCCGTAAGCGTCACTCATAGGAGAGGGGATGACACGATGACGAATATCTTCTCCCTTCACTGTATTCATCAGTACACCAGGAGCGAGGAATAATAAGAGGTCTGTGACGCACGCTTGGGTTCCATATTAAACGGTGACATTAACCACTTCCCATCTGGGCCCTTTGCCCCCTTCCTGACCAGGCCAAATTTTGCAAAACTGACATATCTCACTTTATGTGGTAATAACTTTGGAACGCCTTTATTTATCCAAGTCATTCAGAGATTGTTTTCTCGTGACACATTGTACTTCATGATAGTCATAAATTTGAGTCAAAATATTTTACCTTTATTTATGAAAAAATCCCAAATTTACCCAAAAATTTGAAAAATTCGCAATTTTCTAAATTTCAATTTCTCTACTTTTAAAACAGAAAGTGATACCTCATAAAATATTTATTATTTAACATTCCCCATATGTCTACTTTATGTTGGCATCATTTTGGAAATGTCATTTTATTTTTTTAGGACGTTAGAAGGCTTAGAAGTTTAGAAGCAATTCTTCAAATTTTTAAGAAAATTGCCAAAACCCACTTTATAAGGACCAGTTCAGGTCTGAAGTCACTTTGTGGGGCCTACATAGTGGATACCCCCATAAATGACCCCATTGTAGAAACTACACCCCTCAAGGTATTCAAAACCGATTTTACAAACTTTGTTAACCCTTTAGGCGTTCCACAAGAATTAAAGGAAAATGGAGATCAAATTTTTAAATTTCACTTTTTTGGCAGATTTTCCATTTTAATCAATTTTTTTCTTTAACACATCGATGGTTAACAGCCAAACAAAACTCAATATTTATTACCCAGATTCTGCGGTTTACAGAAACACCCCACATGTGGTCATAAACTGCTGTATGGGCACACGGCAGGGCGCAGAAGGAAAGGAACTCCACATGGTTTTTAGATGCCATGTCCCATTTGAAGCCCCCTGATGCACCCTTACAGTAGAAACTCCCAAGAAGTGACCCCATTTTGGAAACTAGGGGATAAGGTGCCAGTTTTATTAGTACTATTTTTGGGTACATATGATTTTTTGATCATTCATTATAACACTTTATGGGGCAAGGTGACCAAAAAATTGGGTGTTTTAGCACAGTTTCTATTTATTTATTTTTACAGCGTTCACCTGAGGGGTTCAGTCAAGTGACATTTTTATAGAGAAGATTGTTACGGACGTGGCGATACCTAATATGTATACTTTTTCTCATTTATTAAAGTTTTACACAATAATAGCATTTTTGAAACCAAAAAATTATGTTTTAATGTGTCCATGTTCTGAGAGCTATAGTTTTTTTATTTTTTGAGAGATTTTCTTATGTAGGGGCTCATTTTTTGCGGGATGAGGTGACGGTTTTATTGGTACCATTTTGTGGGACATACGCGTTTTTGATCACTTGGTGTTGCACCTTTTGTGATGCAAGGTGACAAAAATTGCTTGTTTTGACACAGTTTTTTTTTTTTTTTTTTTACGGTGTTCACCCGAGGGGTTAGGTCATGTGATATTTTTATAGAGCTGGTTTTTACGGACGCGGCAATACCTAATATGTATACTTTTTTTTATTTGTTTCACTTTAACACAATAATAGCATTTTTGAAACCAAAAAAATGATGTTTTAGTGTCTCCATGTTCTAAGAGCTATAGTTTTTTTATTTTTTGAGAGATTTTCTTATGTAGGGGCTCATTTTTTGCGGGATGAGGTGACGGTTTTATTGGTACCATTTTGTGGGACATACGCGTTTTTTATCACTTGGTGTTGCACCTTTTGTGATGCAAGGTGACAAAAATTGCTTGTTTTGACACAGTTTTTTTTATTTATTTTTTACGGTGTTCACCCGAGGAGTTAGGTCATGTGATATTTTTATAGAGCTGGTTTTTACGGACGCGGCAATACTAAATATGTCTATTTTATTTTTTCTATTTTTAATTTTTTTTTTTTATTCCTTACTTGGGATTTTTTTTTTTTTTACATGTGAAACTTTTTTTATTTTATTTTTTCAACCCTTTATTTTATTTTTATTTTATTTTACACTTTTCGTCCCCCATACAAGACCTCTGGGGGACATTTACTTCACTTTTTTTTTTTTTTTACACTGTTGATTTCTCCTGTAACTGGGGCTGACATAGTAGCCCCAGTTACAGGACAAATGCACCCCTATAGAGGCTGTACAGCAGCAATCCAGCGCTGTACAGCCTCACAGCAGGGCTGATCGAGGTCTCTGAGAGACCTCACACAGCTCCTGCACACTCCGGTCCCGGCGGTCACATGACCGCCGGGCCGGAACAGGAAGCGCACAGCGCTTCCTGCTCTGCAGACACAGCGCTCGGTGAGCGCTGTGTCTGCAGCGATCGTGAAGGCAGGGACACCTGGGCACTGTCCCTGCCTTGTCTTAGGGTTGCCCTGCTGTCACTGACAGCGGGCAACCCGATCAGCAGCTGCACGATTAGCGTGCAGCTGCTATTTCTGACAGGACGTTTTAAAACGTGCTGTCAGAAATAGACGTCCACCCATAGGACGTTTATATCCTATGGGCGGACATGAGGCGGTTAAAGATATAAAGATACATAGTAATAAGTCCAAACTCCTTCTAACTACAACGGAGACCAGAATCTGACCCCCGCAGCAGGCAACAAGGAGTGGCAGACAGTATGATACAAAGGATATGAATAAGCACGGAAATATCTAAATGGATAAAATATTTTTGTTACCCATAGGTATTTAGATAGAACATTAATGATCAAGAGGGGAAGTAGTACTCATATTACAACTCAGCATATCATATCATATAATGTATTATATGACATAATATGATAGAGAGTGAGAAAAATTACTGGAAATTCATTCAATAAAGCAGGCAAATGAAATAGCATCATTGAGGCCATTAGGCTTGACAGTGTTGAGGGTGAATATCCACTGTGCCTCTTTTTTAAGCAACAGTGTATCAATGTCACCACCCCTGGCTGGTGGCCTGACATGTTCTATTCCTTGGAATTTAAAGCAATCCAAATTGCCAGGATGAAAGGTGGCCACATGTTGTGCCACAGGGGTGTCTCCAGAATTTTTAATTTTTAGGAGATGCTCACCTATGCGCCTCCTGAATTCACGTTTGGTTTTGCCTGTATATTGTATACCACAGATACAGGTGGCCAGGTAAACCACCCCAACTGTCCTACAATTAATGAAGGACTTGATGGAATATTCATGTCCTGTGGTCGTGCTCTTAAATTTTGTACTTTTACAGATAGCTTTACAAGCTATGCAGTTGCCACACTGATATGTACCAGTAGGTCTGTTGGCCCCCAGCCAAGTAACATCCCTGAAGGTGGTAAATGCACTGTGAACCAGCCTATCCCTAATGTTACCCCCACGTCTATATGTAATCATGGGGCGACTACCTACTAGGTGACCAACATCCGGATCAGTTTTTAAAATGTCCCAATTTTCAGTGAGCAACGCACGTATCTCACTACTTGCTGTGTCAAAAGTGCAGATTATTCGTATCTGAGCCTCATTAGATGTTCTATTCTTAGGATGCAGAAGTTGCTCTCTATTACATGCTGCTGCATGTTGGTATGCTTCCTTCAGAATTGGTTTCGGATAACCCTTTTCTGTAAACCGTTTTTTGAGGTCATCAGACGAGGTCTTAAAATCACACCATTGAGAACAATTACGTCTCATTCTAAGGTATTGTCCCTTAGGGATGCCCCTCTTGAGTGGGTAAGGATGTCCACTCTCCCATCTCAAGAAGGCATTGGTGGCTGTTGGTTTTCGGAACACTTTTGCTTTGATGTAACCAGAGGGATCAATCTCAATTGTGAGGTCCAGAAAAGTGATCCGTTTCTCATCACTTTCTGATGTAAAAAACAGGCCCAAGGAGTTGATGTTCAATCTTGATACAAAATCCAAGAAACTCTCCTTTGTGCCCTTCCATAGAATGAAAATGTCATCAATGAACCTCATCCATAATAGTATGGACGAGGTCCATTGTTCCATTTCCTCGTTAAAGACAACCTCTCTCTCCCACCAGCCCAGGTAGAGGTTAGCAAAGGTAGGAGCACAAGGACTACCCATTGCCACCCCCCTGAGCTGGCGGTAGAGAGAACGGTCAAACAAGAAAATGTTGTGATGCAGAATAAAATTCAGCAGTGTGATCACAAATTCATTGTGTTCATAGAATTGTAACCCCCTTTCCAGTAAAAATGCATTGGCTGCCTCACAGCCACCTGATGTGGGATGGAGCTATATAAAGCTTCAACATCCAAACTGGCGAGCAGGGTATCTTTATCACATCTGATGTCATTTAATCTTTTGAGAACATCCATCGAGTCTCTCACAAAAGATGGTAGGCTGGATACAAATGGTCACAAATGGTGTATAAGTGACTGTCACATTTAGGCCAGAAATACGGCATTTCGCTTAGTTTGGTAAAAAAAAAAACGAATATACTGCACATCTGGGAATAGACGTGCATAAGTGACTGTCACATTTAGGCCAGAAATACGGCTTTGTGCTTACTAGGGTGAAAAAACCCTGTGATATACTGCACATCTGGGATTAGACGTGCATAAGTGACTGTCACATTTAGGCAGGAAAAACGGCTTTTTGGTTACTGGGGTGAAAAAACCCTCTGATATATACTGCACATCTGGGATTAAAAATGCATAAGTGACTGTCACATTTAGGCCAGAAATACAGCTTTGTGCTTACTGGGGTGAAAAAAAACTTTTAATATACTGCTCATCTGGGATTAGACATGCATAAGTGACTGTCACCTTTAGGCCAGAAATACGGCTTTTTGGTTACTGGGGTGAAAAAACCCTCTAATATACTGCACATCTGGGATTAGACATGCATAAGTAAATGTCACAATTAGGCCAGAAATACGGCTTTTTGGTTACTGGGGTGAAAAAACCCTCTGATATATACTGCACATCTGGGATTAGAAGTGCATAAGTGACTGTGAAATTTAGGCCACAAATACCGCTGTCATAAAGAGTTTAAAAAAAATAAAAATTAAGTGCAATACCCTACATCATGGTTTTTATTGTTTGTAACAGACTTAACCACTTTTTACTTTGCTTTGTGAACGCTAACTATGAGGCAAACATCCAATAAGGGAAGCGGTAGTGGTGGTGGTGTTGGTGGAGCCTCTGGTGCAGGGAGAGGACGTGGCCGTTCTGCCACAGCTACACGTCCTACTGAAACTAATACCTCAGGTCCCAGTAGCCGCCAGAATCTACAGCGATATTTGGTCGGTCCTAATGCCGTTCTAAGGATAGTAAGGCCTGAGCAAGTACAGGTGCTAGTCAATTGGGTGGCCGACAGTGGATCCAGCATGTTCACATTATCTCCCACCCAGTCTTCCGCAGAAAGCGCACAGGTGGCACCTTAAACCCATGCCCATCAGTCTGTCACATAACCTTCGTGCATATCGGTTAACCTGTCTGAGCCTCAAGTCATGCAGCAGTCTCTTATGCTGTTTGAAGACTCTGCTGGCAGGGTTTCCCAAGGTCATCCACCTAGCCCTTCCCCAGGGGTGGAAGACATAGAATGCACTGACGCACAACTACTTATGTTTCCTGATGAGGACATGGGAATACCACCTCAGCACGTCTCTGATGATGACGAAACACAGGTGCCAACTGCTGCGTCTTTCTGCAGTGTGCAGACTGAAAAGGATGTCAGGGAGGAAGACTGGGTGGAAGACTATGCAAGGGACGATGAGGTCCTAGAACCCACATGGAATGAAGGTCGTGCCACTGACTTTCACAGTTCGGAGGAAGAGGCAGTGGTGAGACCGAGCCAACAGCGTAGCAAAAGCGTGAGCAGGGTGCAAAAGCAGAGCAGCCATCGCCAAAACAGTTCACCTGCTACTGGCCACCGTCACCAGGGACCGAGCACACCAAAGGCAGCTTCAAGGAGTTCCCTGGCATGACACTTCTTCACACAATGTGCTGATGACAAGACCCGAGTGGTTTGCACGCTGTGCCATCAGAGCCTGAAGCGAGGAATTAACGTTCTGAACCTTAGCACAACCTGCATGACCAGGCATTTACATGCGAGACACAAGCTGCAGTAGAGTAAGCACCTTCAAAACCAAGAAAGGGCTCAGGCCCCTCCTGCCCCCTCTTCTGCTGCTACCTCTGCCTCTTCCTCTGGAGGAACGTTGGCACCTGCCGCCCAGCAAACAGAGGATGTGCAACCAACAACCCCACCTTCATCATCAAGTATGTCCACCATGTCACACGGAAGCATTCAGCTCTCCATCTCACAAACCTTTGAGAGAAAGCGTAAATTCCCACCTAGCCACCCTCGATCCCTGGCCCTGAATGCCAGCATTTCTAAACTATTGGCCTTTGAAATTCTGTCATTCAGGCTGGTGGAGACAGACAGCTTCAAATGGCTCATGTCGCTTGCTGTCCCACAGTACGTCGTTCCCAGCCGCCACTACTTCTCCAGGAGAGCCGTGCCCTCCCTGCACAACCAAGTATCGGATAAAATCAAGTGTGCACTGCGCAACGCCACCTGTGGCAAGGTCCACCTAACCACAGATACGTGGGCCAGTAAGCACGGCCAGGGACGCTATATCTCCCTAACTGCACACTGGGTAAATGTAGTGGTGGCTGGGCCCCAGGCGGAGAGCTGTTTGGCGCACGTCTTTCCGCCACCAAGGATCGCAGGGCATCATTCTTTGCCTCCTGTTGCCTCCTCTTCATACTCGGCTTCCTCCTCCTCTTCTACCACCTCCTCATCCGGTCAGCGACAGACCTTCACCACCAACTTCAGCACAGCCAGGGGTAAACATCAGCAGGCCGTTCTGAAACTGATGTGTTTGGGAGACAGGCCCCACACCGCGCAGGAGTTGTGGCGGGGTATAGAACAACAGACTGACGAGTGGTTGCTGCCAGTGAGCCTCAAGCCCGGCCTGGTGGTGAGAAATAATGGGCGAAATCTTGTTGCAGCTCTGGGACTAGCCGGATTGACACACATCCCTTGCCTGGCGCATGTGCTGAATTTGGTGGTGCAGAAATTCATTCACAACTACCCCGACATGTCAGAGCTGCTGCATAATGTGCGGGCCGTCTATGCGCGTTTCCGGCGTTCTCATCCTGCCGCCGCTCGGCTGTCTGCTCTACAGCGTAAGTGCGGCCTTCCCACTCACCGCCTCATATGTGACGTGCCCACCAGGTGGAACACCACCTTGCACATGCTGGAGAGACTGTGCGAGCAGCAGCAGGCCATAGTGGAGTTTCATCTGCAGCACGCACGGGTGAGTCGCACTGCGGAACAGCACCACTTCACCACCAATGACTGGGCCTCCATGCGAGACCTGTGTGCCCTGTTGCGCTGTTTCGAGTACTCCACCAACATGGCCAGTGGCGATGACGCCGTTATCAACGTTACAATACCACTTCTATGTCTCCTTGAGAAAACACTTAGGGCGATGATGGAAGAGGATGTGGCTCAGGACGAGGAGGAGGAAGAGGGGTCATCTCTAACACAAGTGGCTCAGAAAGAGGATTTTTGCAACAGCAGAGGCCAGGTACAAATTTGGCCAGCCAGGGCCCACTACTGGAGGACGAGGAGGATGGGGATGAAGCATGTTCACAGCGGGGTGGCATCCAACGCAGCTCGGGCCCATCACTGGTGCGTGGCTGGGGGGATACGGAGGTCGCAGACAATACGCCTCCCACAGAGGACAGCTTGTCCTTACCTCTGGGCAGCCTGGCAAACATGAGCGACTACATGCTGCAGTGCCTGCGCAACGACAGCAGAGTTGCCCACATTTTAACGTGTGCTGACTACTGGGTGGCCACCCTGCTGGATCCCTGTTACAAAGACAATGTGCCGTCCTTAAATCCCTCACTGGAGCATGATCGGAAGATGCGCGACTACAGGCGCACGCTAGTAGACGCGCTTCTGAGAGCATTCCCGACTGACGCCGGGGGACAAGTGGAAGCACAAGGTGAAGGCAGGGAGGAGGAAGAGGCCGCCAATGCAGCTGTGTCAGCGCCAGCACCTCAGAAGGCAGGGTTAGCATGGCCGACATGTGGAAAAGCTTTGTCACCTCGCCGCAACAACCGGCCCCAACTGCTGATATGGAGCGTGTTAGCAGGAGGCAGCATTTGAACAACATGGTGGTACAGTACCTGTGCACACGCCTACACGTACTGACTGATGGTTCTGCCCCATTCAACTTATGGGTCTCCAAATTGTCCACATGGCCATAGCTTGCCCTGTATGCCTTGGAGGTGCTGGCCTGCCCTGCAGCCAGTGTACTCTCCGAACGTGTATTTAGCACGGCAGGAGGCGTCATTACAGACAGATGCAGCCGCCTGTCCACAGCCAACGTGGACAAGCTCACGTTCATTAAAATGAACCAGGCTTGGATCCCTCAGGACTTGTCTGTACCTTGTGCAGAATAGACAGTTCTAACAGCCTCAACCATCCATCCTTTTACTCAAGTGCACTTATTCCTTTATTTTTTTATATGTCCCAATATTTTGGGGGATACCCCTATGTAAAAATGCTAAATAACACACATCTGTGTTGGCTACCTATTCCTCTATCGCCGCCGCTTCCACCTAGACCGCCACGTGAGCCTACACGGCCACATCCACCCATTCACCGCCTCCTCAACCTCATCCTCCTACATAATTCCTAATTTTTTTTTTTTTAAGGTCTTTTATGTTTTTTTTATTCATTTCCCTATCCACATTTGTTTGCAGAGCATTTGCCATGCTGTTAAGCACATTTTGCTGCCTTTTGCAGCCCTCTAGCTCTTTCCATGACATTTTTACAGCCAATTTAGTGCTCAAAAGTTCGGGTCCCCATTGACTTCAATGGGGTTCGGGTTCAGGGTCAAGTTCGGGTCCCGAACCCAATTTTTTTTTTCAAGTTCGCCCGAACCTGCCGAACCCGAACATCCAGGTGTCCGCTCAACTCTACTGATGAGGAGTAGGAGGAGGAGGAGCAGGAGCATCAGGACCAGCAGATGATGGGAAGGACAGACAGCTCCCTTCGCTGAGGTGGTGCAGCTTTGACTGCCTTAAATCTGGTGCGGCCACTGGGTGATGCAGCGGTTGCAGCGGCAGGCTGGACCACCACATCGGAGCCACGGTTCTCCCAGACAACTTTATGGTGACACTGCATATGTTGAAGCAGGACCGTGGTGCCATCACTGGCACCCTGGCCACACTTCACCTTCTGCCCACAGATTCTGCAAATGGCCATGTTCACCTCCTCCGGCAGCTTAACAAAAAACTGCCACACCGCCGAATAGGTGATTTTACCCTCAACACTTAGTGTTGATCGCGAATATTCTAATTGCAAATTTTTATTGCAAATGTTGGCACTTCAAGAATTTGCGAATATCTAGAATATAGTGCTATAGCTTCATAATCGCAAATATTCTAGATTTATTTTCATCAGTACCCATGATCCCTCACTGCTTCTTGCTGGTGGGCCAATGAAAAGTCTGCAAAATCTTTGACTTTAGGAGTAGTGTTGAGCGAATTTTTATTGCAAATTTTCCAATTGCTGATTTTTGCAAGAAAATAATGTCTGGAGATCACGAATTCTCGAATTTGCGAATATATGACGAATATTCGCCAAAATATTCGCAAAATATCGCAAATTTGAATATTGACACGGCCGCTCATCACTGGCAATACTCTGCACTGACTGACTGCTACCGCCGCTGCCTCCGTGAACCCCTGCAACACTACTTTCCGGGCAGGTAGGCTCCTGCAAAGTGAGTGGACTACCCTGGGCACGTTTGGCTCTCCCACTGCTGCCACCCTGCTGACTCTCTGCCACGCTACCGACTTGCTGGTTCCACCGCTGCCTCACGCGCAAGTTGCCACCCTCTTGTCCTGATGATGATGAAGCCCCTTTCGTCACCCGGCTCCCAATTGCGATTGACTACATCATCATTGAGTACTGTCTGCATATAACTGATGTCCTTCTTAATGGTCTTTGAGACAGCTGCCTGACCATTTGCAACACCAGCTACCACGCCACTCTCCTCATCACTACTTTCCTGCCTACCGGAGGAATTAGCGGATGTCTTCTCCAGATCTTGGCTGGGCAGTAGCTATTGACTGTTCTCTAGTAGCTTGTCCTTGCTATATAGTGGAGCTGAGCCCACAGCATATAATACTTCTCTGGCTGAGGGGACATAAAAGGACAGAGGCAGGTTGAGGACAGATGAGGGCACAGAGCCTGCCCCTGGGCCATGCCATATAACGGTTGTGTCTGACAAACCCACCAACTCTTGGCTGGGGGTGTCTGATGTCACTTGGGATTAAGTGGATGACCGAGTCAGCCATTTAAGAGCTGCTGGGTTGCTGGTCAAGACACGACCACTAGATGACACCAGGAGCTCTCGCCTCTCGAAGTGACCCCTGCTGCCACGCCCCTTTCCTCTGCTTTGACCTGTTACTGCACCAACAGCATTTAGGCCTCTGCCCCTGTGCAGGGCCTGTCACTTCTCTGTCTGACATACTGTTAGATCAAATAAATAAATAAAAAGGAAATGAAATTCCAAAAAAGGCTGCAATTTTCTCACTTCACCACACAACGGCTAATAAGCCCTTTTTTTTCAACTAATACACCCAAAAAAAGTATTTCCTAGTACTTTACCTAGCACCTGCTAATGTCTCTCCCTGCACTAAATACACTGGAAAATGGCTGAATCCAAGATGGCTGAGGCTATTTATAGGGCTGTGACATCATAGGGCTGGCTGGCTGCTGATTGGCTGCATTCATGGCATTGTAGGTGATTCCTCGTTCCCAGAGTTCTTTGCTCCATGTCTTAACATGTGCAGCAGCCATTTTAGGAAAAAATTTGATTTGTTACCACAAAGCGTCAGGAAATTCGGATTTGGTGTGAATCAAATTTTTCCTGAAATTCGGATCGAATTCCACTTTTTCAACTTCGATTCGCTCATCTCTAATGTTAATCATAAATAAATTTGTAATATTAAAAGGCAGAATTCTGCCTTTAAACTGTATAACACATTTGTTCTATTATAAAATATATTCATTATAAAGGGATTATGAGTAGTCATCTTCATAATGCCATCATAGCTATAATGCTAAAGATAGTTTAGGCTGAGATAAGTGTATGGTGAAATATAGTAAAGTACAAAGTCTGCTTAGTTGTCAAATAGCCAATTCTATTACATGATCCTTACATATAATTTTTCAGTACTTCATTGTCTTCTAATTCATGTACAGTAGGTAACTTCCATAACATGTTCAAATAAACGGTCAGTCAATTTTCACTACATAATAAAAATCTAAATAATGTTATATTAAAAATCCAATAGGTCATTGGTGATGATTGGACTGAACAATCCAAAATTTTGCATTAAGTGATATTGAGCATTATTTCCAACCATAATTTTCCAAATCTTTCTACCAAGGGAGGATTCCTTAATTCCCTAAGTTTCAGATTCGGGTGGGTGACAAGGCATTATATAAATATGGTAACATTAAAATTTGGAAAATCAGAGTCAGAGTTTTGATTTTGTGGAGGCTACACAGAGATAGAGTATAAGGCTGATTTCACACAAGCGAGTTCAATGCATTGAACTTGCAGTATGTGTCTACGAAAGCTCTCGTCCTGACCTACGTAGCACTGATAGGATCGTATAGTATTACATTGGTTTATGATGCTATGTTACCCTTAGAGTTTTGGACACACTAACAGCATTATGTACAGTTCAGACCAAAAGTTTGGACACACCTTCTCATTCAAAGAGTGTTCTTTATTTTCATGACTATGAAAATTGTAGATTCACACTGAAGGCATCAAAACTATGAAATGACACATGTGGAATTATATACATAACAAACAAGTGTGAAACAACTGAAAATATGTCATATTCTAGGTTCTTCAAAGTAGCCACCTTTTGCTTTGATTATTGCTTTGCACACTCTTGGCAGTCTCTTGATGAGCTTCAAGAGGTAGTCCCCTGAAATGGTTTTCACTTCACAGGTGTGCCCTGTCAGGTTTAATAAGTGGGATTTCTTGCCTTATAAATGGGTTGGGACCATCAGTTGCGTTGAGGAGAAGTCAGGTGGATACACAGCTCATAGTCCTACTCAATAGACTGTTAGAATTTGTATTATGGCAAGAAAAAAGCAGCTAAGTAAAGAAAAACGAGTGGCCATCATTACTTTAAGAAATGAAGGTCAGTCAGTCAGCTGAAAAATTGGGAAAATTTTGAAAGTAAGGGCTATTTGACCATGAAGGAGAGTGATGGGGTGCTGCGCCAGATGACCTGGCCTCCACAGTCACCGGACCTGAACCCAATCGAGATGGTTTGGGGTGAGCTGGACCGCAGAGTGAAGGCAAAAGGGCCAACAAGTGCTAAGCATCTCTGGGAACTCCTTCAAGACTGTAGGAAGACCATTTCAGGGGACTACTTCTTGAAGCTCATCAAGAGAATGCCAAGAGTGTGCAAAGCAGTAATCAAAGCAAAAGGTGGCTACTTTGAAGAACCTAGAATATGACATATTTTCAGTTGTTTCACACTTGTTTGCTATGTATATAATTCCACATGTGTTAATTCATAGTTTTGATGCCTTCATAGTCATGAAAATAAAGAAAACTCTTTGAATGAGAAGGTGTGTCCAAACTTTTGGTCTGTACTGTATGTCTTAGGCCTCTTTCACACCGGCGATATTTCCGAACGGGTGCAATGCGTGAGATGAACCCATTGCACCTGCACTAAATCCGTACCCATTCATTTCTATGGGGCTGTGCACATGAGCAGTGATTTTCACCATGGTGATGGATCATGTGACAGACCATGTGATGAGCGCAGCGACGTCACCACAGGTCCTTTTCCTCAAAGAAGAAGACAGAAGAAAAGCCGGGCTGCGCGAACAAGTGGATTAAGGTGAGTTACATGTTTTTTTATTTTTTTTAACCCCTCCATCACTATTTTACTAAGCATTCTGTATTAAGAATGCTATTATTTTCCCTTATATCCATGTTATTGTTAAAGATGTGTGAATTTTATTCTATATTTTTGTATATCTAGGATTGTAATGAGTTAACTTTTCCTTCTCCAAGTGCCCACCCACCCCCTCTTTGTTTCAAGACTGGAGAAGAGAGGGGGGGCAAAGAGCTGTGCTGTGAGAAGTGTCTGATTTCTCATCCTTGTACAGATGTCCCAACAAGGGAGGCATATATAGAGTGTGAAGGAGTGCATAAGCCAATTATATGGCTCGATGATATGTATATATTATTCACTGCCTATAGAGAAGCACCTCTTTGAAGTATCACATATGACGTATGCAGTATTATTGTTAGAATAGAAGCCATTACAAAATGGCGATGGTAACCAGATGTTTACATTAGTTCACATTCCAAAGTAGGGCCCAGTGCGCAGATGCTGGTGTATTATCTCCTCTCTCTTATCTCTTCTTCCTTTTTGACCAATGAAACAATGTTTAAGCCTCAGTGAGGACTGCCCTCTTCTGAAGATGTATATACGCTTACCCTATGTAATAAAAGTTAGAGATTGCATTGACCATCTATGTGTCAGCATCTAGTCTCTCAGCCACGCGTGGATATTAACCCCTGGGGGGGTACACTGATTTGGAACACCAGAGTGTATCTTAAATGCCCTAATTAGGGCGTCTTCATCATTATAAGGGAAAACAATAAAATCTACACAACACCTAACTGAAACCCGAACTTCTGTGAAGAAGTCCGGGTTTGGGTTTGGGCACCAAACATGCAGATTTCTCTCATGCACGTGCAAAGCGCATTAAAATGTTTTGCACTCGCGCAGAAAAATTGTGCATTTTTCTGTGACGCACCCGCATCTTATCTGGCCCATGACGCCCATGTGAAAGAGGCCTTAGGGTGACATAGAATCATAAATCAATATAATGCTATGCGATCCTATCAGTGCTATGTAGGTCAGGACGGGAGCTCTCGCAGACACACTGCAACTTCAACGCATTAAACATGCTTGTGTGAAACCAACCTAAAGGAAAGATTTGCTCCTGTTCTGTGTTTTTGACCTGCACCTGGTTTTGGCTCACAATAACTGGTCAAACACTAACTATACAAAAGCGGCTGGATTTGGCAGAGAACAAAAGAATATTAGAGAAATGAACTAATGATTATTTTTTTATTTATTTTACTTGCATAGCGCTGTACGGACATTTTCATAGCTTGCTGCCCGCAGAGGAGCTCACAATCTAGATTCCCTATCAGTATGACAGGAAACCCACAAAAACCCGGGGAAAACATGCAAACTCCATGCAGATGATGTCCTTGGTCAGGTTTCTAACTAAGAGCTTTGCTTTTTAAAGCACTAGTGCTAACCACTGAGTCAACTTGTTGCTACTTCTATTACTAGAGTTGATTCATACTCAAAGAATTAGTGCTTCAATTAACTCCTTAAGGACTAGAGTTGAGCAGACACCTGGATGTTCAGGTTCGGCAGGGTCGGCCGAACTTGAAAAAAAAGTTCGCGTTCGGGACCCGAACTTGACCCTGAACCCGAACCCCATTGAAGTCAATGGGGACCCGAACTTTTGACCACTAAAATGGCTCTAAAGTAGCCCTGGAAAGAGCTAGAGGGCTGCAAAAGGCAGCAAAATGTGCTTAAGAGCATGGCAAATACTCTGCAAACAAATGTGGATAGGGAAATAAATTAAAAAAACATAAAAGACCTTAAAAAAATAAAAATTAGGAATGATGTAGGAGGAAGAGGTTGAGGAGGCGGTGAATGGGTGGATGTGGCCGTGTAGGCTCACGTGGCGGTCTAGGTGGAAGCGGCGGCGAAGGAGGAATAGGTAGCCAACACAGATTTGTGTTATTTTGCATTTTTACATAGGGGTATCCCACAAAATATTGGGACATATAAAAAATAAAAAAAGGAATAAATGCACTTGAGTACAAAGATGGATGGTTGAGGCTGTTAGAACTGTCTATTCTGCACAAGGTACAGACAAGTCTTGTGGGATCCAGGCCTGGTTAATTTTAATGAACGTGAGCTTGTCCGCGTTGGCTGTGGACAGGCGGCTGCGCCTGTCTGTAATGACGCCTCCTGCCGTGCTAAATACACTTTCAGAGAGTACACTGGCTGCAGGGCAGGCCAGCACCTCCAAGGCATACAAGGCAAGCTCTGGCCATGTGGACAATTTGGAGACCCAGAAGTTGAATAGGGCAGAACCATCAGTCAGTGCGTGTAGGCGTGTGCACAGGTACTGTTCCACCATGTTGTTCAAATGCTGCCTCCTGCTTACACGCTCCATATCAGCAGTTGGGGCCAGTTGTTGCGGCAAGGTGACAAAGCTTTTCCACATTTTGGCCATGCTAACCCTGCCTTCTGAGGTGCTGGCGCTGACACACCTGCGTTGGTGACCTCTTCCTCCTTCCCTGCCTTTGCCTTGTGCTTCCACTTGTCCCCCGGCGTCCGTCGGGAATGCTCTCAGGAGTGCGTCTACCAGCGTGCGCCTGTAGTCGCTCATCTTCCGATCATGCTACAGTGAGGGAATTAAGGACGGCACATTGTCTTTGTAACGGGGATCCAGCAGGGTGGCCACCCAGTAGTCAGCACACGTTAAAATGTGGGCAACTCTGCTGTCGTTGCGCAGGCACTGCAGCATGTAGTCGCTCATGTGTGCCATGCTTCCCAGAGGTAAGGACAAGCTGTCCTCTGTGGGAGGCGTATCGTCTGCGTCCTCCGTATCCCCCAGCCACGCCCTGTGTTGGATGCCACCCCTCTGTGAACATGCTTCATCCCAATCCTCCTCCTCCTCCTCCAGTAGTGGGCCCTGGCTGGCCAAATTTGTACCTGGCCTCTGCTAGTGCAAAAATCCTCTTTCTGATCCACTTCTAAATGACTGGCCTGAAAGTGTTAGAGATGACCCCTCTTCCTCCTCCTCGTCCTGGGCCACATCCTCTTCCATCATCACCCTAAGTATTTTCTCAAGGAGACATAGAAGTGGTATTGTAACGCTGATAGCGGCGTCAGCGCCACTGGCCATGTTGGTGGAGTACTCGAAACAGCGCAACAGGGCACACAGGTCTCGCATGGAGGCCCAGTCATTGGTGGTGAAGTGGTGCTGTTCCGCAGTGCGACTCACCCGTGCGTGCTGCAGCTGAAACTCCACTATGGCCTGCTGCTGCCCGCACAGTCTCTCCAGCATGTGCAAGGTGGAGTTCCACCGGGTGGGCACATTGCATATGAGGCGGTGAGCGGGAAGGCCGAAGTTACGCTGTAGAGCAGACAGCCGAGCGGCGGCAGGATGAGAACGCCGGAAGCGCGCACAGACGGCCCGCACTTTATGCAGCAGCTCTGACATGTCGGGGTAGTTGTGAATGAATTTCTGCACCACCAAATTCAGCACATGGGCCAGGCAAGGGATGTGTGTCAAACCGACTAGTCCCAGAGCTGCAACGAGATTTCGCCCATTATCGCACACCACCAGGCCGGGCTTGAGGCTCACTGGCAGCAACCACTCGTTGGTCTGTTGTTCTATACCCCGCCACAACTCCTGCGCTGTGTGGGCCTGTCCCCCAAACACATCAGTTTCAGAACGGCCTGCTGACGTTTACCCCTGGCTGTGCTAAAGTTGGTGGTGAAGGGCTGTCGCTGACCGGATGAGGAGGTGGAAAAAGAGGAGGAAGAAGCCGAGTAGGAAGAGGAGGCAACAGAAGGCAAAGAATGATGCCCTGCGATCCTTGGCGGCGGAAGGACGTGCGCCAAACAGCTCTCCGCCTGGGGCCCAGCCGCCGCTACATTTACCCAGTGTGCAGTTAGGAAGATATAGCGTCCCTGGCCGTGCTTACTGGTCCACAAATCTGTGGTTAGGTGGACCTTGCCACAGATGGCGTTGCGCAGTGCACACTAGATTTTATCCGATACTTGGTTGTGCAGAGAGGGAACGGCTCTCCTGGAGAAGTAGTGGCAGCTGGGAACGACGTACTGTGGGACAGCAAGGAACATGAGCCGTTTGAAGCTGTCCGTCTCCACCAGCCTGAATGACAGCATTTCAGAGGCCAGTAGTTTAGAAATGCTGGCATTCAGGGCCAGGGATCGAGGGTGGCTAGGTGGGAATTTACGCTTTCTCTCAAAGGTTTGTGAGATGGAGAGCTGAACGCTTCCGTGTGACATGGTGGAGATGCTTGGTGACGGAGGTGGTGTTGTTGGTGGCACATCCTTTGTTTGCTGGGCGGCTGGTGCCAACGTTCCTCCAGAGGTGAAGGAAGAGGCCGAGGCAGCAGCAGAAGAGGGAGCAGGAGGGTTTTGAAGGTGCTTACTCCACTGCAGCCCGTGTCTCGCATGTAGATGAATGGTCATGCAGGTTGTGCTAAGGTTCAGAACTTTAATGCCTCGCTTCAGGCTCTGATGGCACAGCGTGCAAACCACTCGGGTCTTGTCGTCAGCTCATTGTGTGAAGAAGTGCCATGTCAGGGACCTCCTTGAAGCTGCCTTTGGTGTGCTCGGTTCCTGGTGACGGTGGCCAGTAGAAGGCGAACTGTTTTGGCGACGGCTGCTCTGCTTTTGCACCCTGCTCCCGCTTTTGCTACCCTGTTGGCTCGATCTCACCACTGCCTCTTCCTCCGAACTGTGAAAGTCAGTGGCACGACCTTCATTCCATGTGGGGTCTAGGACATCATTGTCCCCTGCATCGTCTTCCACCCAGTCTTCCTCCCTGACCTCCTTTTCAGTCTGCACACTGCAGAAAGACGCAGCAGTTGGCACCTGTGTTTCGTCATCATCAGAGACGTGCTGAGGTGGTATTCCCATGTCCTCATCAGGAAACATAAGTAGTTGTGCGTCAGTGCATTCTATGTCTTCCACCCCTGGGGAAGGGCAAGGTGGATGTCCTTAAGAAACCCTGCGAGCAGAGTCTTCAAACAGCATAAGAGACTGCTGCATGACTTCAGGCTCAGACAGGTTCCCCGATATGCACGGGGGTGATGTAACAGACTGATGGGCATGGGTTTCAGGTGCCACCTATGCGCTTTCTGCAGAAGACTGGGTGGGAGATAATGTGAACGTGCTGGATCCACTGTCGGCCACCCAATTGACTAGCGCCTGTACTTGCTCAGGCCTTAATATCCTTAGAACGGCATTAGGACCGACCAAATATCGCTGTAGATTCTGGCGGCTACTGGGACCTGAGGTAGTAGGTTCAGTAGGACGTGTAGCTGTGGCACAACGGCCACGTCCTCTCCCTGCACCAGAGGCTCCACCAACACCACCACCGCGACCATGACCGCGTCCCTTATTAGATGTTTGCCTCATAGTTAGCGTTCACCAAGCAAAGTAAAAAGTGGTTAAGTCTGTTAAAAATAATTAACCGCCAATAAAAACCCTGAGGTAGGGTATTGCACTTAAATTTTTTTTTAAACTCTATATGACAGCGGTATTTGTGGCCTAAATTTCACAGTAACTTATGCACGTCTAATCCCAGATGTGCAGTATATCAAAGTTATTTAACCACAGTAAGCAAAAAGCCGTATTCATGGCCTAAATGTGACACTCACTTATGCACGTCTAATCCCAGATGTGCAGTATATCAGATTTTTTTTTTAATCCCAGTAAGCAAAAAGACGTATTTGTGGCCTAAATGTGACACTCACTTATGCATGTCTAATTCCAGATGTGCAGTATATCAGAGGTTTTTTTTAACCCCAGTAAGCAAAAAGACGTATTTGTGGCCTAAATGTGACATTCACTTACGCACGTCTAATCCCAGATGTGCAGTATATCAGAGGGGTTTTTAACCCCAGTAAGCAAAAAGCTGTATTTCTGGTCTAAATGTGACACTCACTTATGCAAGTCTAATCCTAGATGTGCACTATATGAAACAGATGTTGTTTTGTTTCACCCCAGTAAGCAAAAAGCTGTATTTCTGGCCTAAATGTGACACTCACTTATGCACGTCTTTTCCTAGATGTGCACTATATGAAACAGATGGATTTTTTTTCCCCAATAAGCAAAAAGCTGTATTTCTGGCCTAAATGTGACACTCACTTATGCATGTCTAATCCCAGATGTGCAGTATATCAGAGTTTTTTTTCAACCCCAGTAAGCAAAAAGACGTATTTGTGGCCTAAATGTGACACTTACTTATGCACGTCTAATCCCACATATGCAGTATATCAGAGGGTTTTTTAACCCCAGTAAGCAAAAAGCCGTTTTTGTGGCCTAAATGTGACACTCACTTATGCACGTCTAATCCCAGATGTGCAGTATATCAGAGTTTTTTTTCAACCCCAGTAAGCAAAAAGACGTATTTGTGGCCTAAATGTGACACTCACTTATGCACGTCTAATCCCACATATGCAGTATATCAGAGGGTTTTTTAACCCCAGTAAGCAAAAAGCCGTTTTTGTGGCCTAAATGTGACACTCACTTATGCACGTCTAATCCCAGATGTGCAGTATATCAGAGTTTTTTTTTAACCCCAGTAAGCAAAAATACGTATTTGTGGCCTAAATGTGACACTCACTTATGCATGTCTAATCCCAGATGTGCAGTATATCAGAGGTTTTTTTTAACCCCAGTAAGCAAAAAGACGTATTTGTGGCCTAAATGTGACATTCACTTACGAACGTCTTTTCCTAGATGTGCACTATATGAAACAGATGTTGTTTTTTTTCACCCCAGTAAGCAAAAAGCTGTATTTCTGGCCTAAATGTGACACTCACTTATGCACGTCTTTTCCTAGATGTGCACTATATGAAACAGATGGATTTTTTTTCCCCAGTAAGCAAAAAGCTGTATTTCTGGCCTAAATGTGACACTCACTTATGCACGTCTAATCCCAGATGTGCAGTATTTCAGAGTTTTTTTTCAACCCCAGTAAGCAAAAAGACGTATTTGTGGCCTAAATGTGACACTCACTTATGCACGTCTAATCCCACATATGCAGTATATCAGAGGGTTTTTTAACCCCAGTAAGCAAAAAGCCGTTTTTGTGGCCTAAATGTGACACTCATTTATGCACGTCTAATCCCAGATGTGCAGTATATCAGAGTTTTTTTCAACCCCAGTAAGCAAAAAGACGTATTTGTGGCCTAAATGTGACACTCACTTATGCACGTCTAATCCCACATATGCAGTATATCAGAGGGTTTTTTAACCCCAGTAAGCAAAAAGCCGTTTTTGTGGCCTAAATGTGACACTCACTTATGCACGACTAATCCCAGTTGTGCAGTATATCAGAGTTTTTTTTAACCCCAGTAAGCAAAAATACGTATTTGTGGCCTAAATGCAGGGCGCAGAAGGAAAGGAACGCCGTATGGTTTTTGGAAGGCAGATTTTGCTGGACTGGTTTATTTACACCATGTCCCATTTGAAGCCCCCTTGATGCACCCCTAGAGTAGAAACTCCATAAAAGTGACCCCATTTTGGAAACTACGGGATAATGTGGCAGTTTTGTTGGGACTATTTTTAGGGTACATATGAATTTTGGTTTATCTATATTACATTTTTGTGAGGCAAGGTTACTAGAAATAGAAACTCTTGTGGAACACCTAAAGGGTTAACGAAGTTTGAAAAATCAGTTTTGGATACCTTGAGGGGTTTAGTTTCTTAGATGGGGTTGCTTTTATGGAGTTTTTACTCTAGGGGTGCATCAGGGGGGCTTTAAATGGGACATGGTGCAAAAAAAAAAGGCCATCAAAATCTGCCTTCCAGAAACCATACGGCGTTCCTTTCTTCTGCGCCCTGCCGTTTGGTCATACAGCAGTTTACAACCACATATTGGGTGTTTCTGTAAACTGCGGTATGAGGGTAATAAATATTAAGTTTTGTTTGGTTGTTAACCCTTACTTTGTTATTGCAAAAAACTGATTAAAATGAAAAATTTGCCCAAAAATTGCTTTTTTGGCACCGTTTTTATTTTTTATTATTTACCGTTTTCATCTGAGGGGTTAGAGGAGTATTTTTATAGAGCAGATTCTTACAGATGCGGCGATACCTAATATGTCTACTTTTTTATTTATTTATATTTTACACTATATTATCTTTTTATAAACAAAAAAAAACATTTTAGTATCTCCATAGTCTAAGAGTCATTTTTTTTTTAGTTTTTAGCCGATTATCTTAGGTAGGGGCTCATTTTTTGCGGGATGAGAGGACGTTTTTTTTGGCACTACTTTGGGAGGCATATGACTTTTTGATTGCTTGCTATTACAATTTTTGTCATGTAAGGTGACAAATAAAACTTTTTTTGCACCGTTTTTATTTTATTTTTTTGACTGTGGGGTTGGGGGGGTATTTTTATAGAGCAGATTATTACAGACGCGGCAATACCTAATATGTCTACTTCTTTAATTTATTTTAGTTTTACAAAATACTATTTTTGAAAAAATATTTCTTTAGTTTGTGTCCCAAGTCTGAGAACCAGTTTTTTATCCGATTGTCAGTGGCTAAATTGGGATATAAATTTAGTACTCCATGGAAGTGTGGTACTCCCAGAAGCAACCGTCAATGCAGAGGCCCAGATGATCGTGTCACACTGAGTAGTGGTGCCCTTCCGTATCCCCCTCCTGCGACACGCTCTGCACTTTTTTTGGGTCCGTCCCTTCTTTCCAGTATGGGGGACCACACCTGGAAAGTGTTGACCAGGGACGATCCGGGCGCCTCCAGTTCCCGAGGTACTCCGGCCTGCTCTTTCCCGGTCAAAAAAGATCAGGGCCTTGAGGACTGCCTCATAGAACTGAAGGAATGTCTCTGTGTTGCCAGCGCTCCGGGACAGCACAAAAGAGTTGTACAAGGCAACCTGCACCAAGTAGACCGCAACTTTTTTGTACCATGCCCGGGTTTTGCGCATGGCGTTATATGGCTTGAGGACTTGATCAGAGAGATCAACTACTCCCATATACCGATTGTAGTCAACGATACAATCGGGCTTGAGGACTGTTGCCGCGGTACCTCGCACAGGGACAGGGGTGATGCCATTACCATGAATTCTGGACAGTACAAGGACTTCCCTCTTGTCCTTATATCTGACCAGCAACAGGTTTCCAGTGATAAGGGCACAGGTCTCACCCCTCGGGTCTCACGGGTCTCACGTTGATTTTTCCGCACGGTCCCACAAGCGGACGTGGATCAGGCGGCGAGGGACTGGAACAAGGGGATACTAGTATAAAAGTTATCCACGTACAGGTGGTAACCCTTATCTATCAGTGGGTGCATAAGGTCCCACACAAGTTTCCCGCTAACACCCAGAATCTCGCCCCTCGTTCACACAAAACTTGTAAGTGTACCCTGATGTACTCTCACAAAGTTTGTACAGCTTCACGCCATACCTCGCCCGCTTTGAGGGAACATACTGGTGGAAACTGCGTCTCCCCTTGAACGCAATGAGAGACTAATCAACCGCGAGCTTCCTTCCAGGTACATAGGCCTGTACAAATTTGACCCCAAAGTGATCAATGACCGGCCTGATTTTGTACAGGCAGTCATAGGCAGGATTACCTTGGGGGGGGGGGGGGGGGGGTCATGCTGCATTATCTGAATAATGTAGGCATTTCCGGATGGCCTCAAACCGGGTATGTGTCATGGCCGTACTGTAAAGTGGGCCACTCCAGTAATGCCTCACACTAGGTTTCTTGACTAGGCCCATGTGCAGCACGAGGCCCCAAAATGTCCTCTTCTCGGCTGCACTGACCGGGCCTAGCCAAAAAGGAGCCCGGGTGTTGAGCAACAAACTGTTGGGCGTACAGGTTTGTTTGCTCCACCATTAGATTTACAATGTGGTCACTGAAAAAAAGACTAAAGTAGTCGTATTCAGTGAAGCCCACTGTGGAAATCTGGATTCCTGGTTGGCCTACAAAATCAGGAATCACGGGCTAAAAACGCTCTGGGGTACACCAGACAAGTTCACTGGCAGGGGGCTCCGGTGGATTTAACTGGTGGGCCGGAAAACTAGTACGAGCCCCAGAGCTGTTCGTACTAGGGTGGACCACAGGGTCCCTAGCATGGTGGCCCCCTTTGCTCCGCCGCCTTGGGGGCTCATCATCATAGCTAGATGATGAGGAGGACACAGATAACAACAGGAAAGTGGAGTCATCCTCATCCTCACTAGGACTCCCGGACTCGGAGGCAAGCTGGCGTATGCCTCCTTGGCCAAGAACATCCGGCGGGCCATAGAGGAGTGTGTGTCTGCGTGTGTGTGGGGACACGGGTGTTCGCGAGCTCACCCTAAACCTAACAGACAAAAAAAAAGACTAACTAAAAAAAGGGCTAAAAATGAGAAATAATTTTTTTTTATTAAAATCCGCTGATCAACCGTCCGAAGTTGATCAGCGGTGGGGTGTGTGATGCGCTAACAGTGGCCGGACGCTAAGAGTGTCGGCCACAGTCAGCGTACGCACACAAAAAAAATGTTGTGGGGGGAAGGGGGGCAGGGGCGCAGGCTGCAGCACCCTGGGGGGTCTAGTGTCACACAGCTGTGCTGTGGACCCCAGACACCCGATTTAGGGTGATGCAATCACAAACTTTTTTTTTTTTTTACTTCCACTAACTTTCCCTTTTATATCCCTGCCTAAACCAACCTTTCCCTAGCCTTTCCCTAAGTACCTGATTGAACAGATGGGGGGTGCTGGGGCACAGATCGGGTGCTGGGCACAGATAGGGTGATGCCTGGACAGATGGGGGGGTTCTGAGATCCGACGACGTGCAGCGCTCCTCTCTCCTCTGCTCCCCGGACACAAAAGGAGGAGGAGAGGAGCGCTGCTCTAATTTGAACCTTCCGCCCGCCCGCCCACCTACCAATCAGAGCCGATCTTGAGAGGTGATGTCACATCACCTCTAAGGATCTAAGGCTGGTGATTGGTGGTGTATTATCACACCACCGATCACCATCCTGTTCCGGGTTATCAGGTCCTCAGAGACCCGAATAACCTGGAAATGCAGCAAACCGCAGGTCTGAATTGACCTGCGGTTTGCTGCGATCGCCTACAGGGGGGAGGGGGTCACAGGACCCCCCCGGCACATTGTCCCCAGGTGCCTGCTCAATGATTTGAGCAGGCACCGGGTTCCAATCACCGCCCGCCGCGCGGCGGTGATCGGAAATACACAGGGAGTACAGGTGCGCCCTGTGTCCTTAAGTACCAGGAAATTAGGGCTTACCTGTACGCCCTGTGTCCGTAACAGGTTAAAGAAGAAAAAAATAAACAATTCAGCAAATATAAACTGTAATTGTATGTGACAGTCTGCTGCTCTGTCCTACATTTTTTTAAACTGCACTTAGAGGTCGTACCTGAATATTTACCATTTTAATAAAACATCAGTTGCTAGAAATTGTTATGTCTTGCCTTCATTTACTAGAAAAGGCCATCTGTAGCTGATCTCATTAACCAAATTTTCTTCTTTCTCTATTTAGATACTTGATCAGTTTCATTTGTTAGGTTTTTGTAACTAGGTAATAGAACATGAATTTTTATAGTAGATTATTTTATATTTTGGAATTAGTTGTGCTTGGATAAAAAGACTCAAAACACATACTCCACTTATAAATATTAATGATTATTTTACAACTTTTTGGCCTGTAAAAATTTTAGGCAATGAAATGCCTATTAAAAATGTAGGAAAAATCTTATGGGTGGAAAAGTGTTGGACACAATGCTGTATTAAAAAAATGATGGAGAAGGTATTTCTCTGCCAGCAGGCTTTAAGCTGTAGAATCCAAACAACTTAAAATGCAATTTATTTGGAGCCAGAGGCAATGTAATTTAAAATACATTCTAAGGTATCAATCAATGTGAACAATTTTGCAAAAAATGCACTTTACTGTGCTCTAGAATAAATTTTTAATAACTAAAATATGTTCCTCCTTAAAAATAAAATACGTACAAATACAGAGAAATCACTTAATTTACTTTTTTGGGTGGTTGAGTCACTGGAAAAACTCACATAACCAAGCTTTTCCTTTAAACAAATGACTGTTTGATACGAGATCTATCTATCTATCTATCTTCTCATATCTATCTATTTATATCTTTGAGATGTATTTATATATATATATATATATATATATATATATATATATATATATATATATATAGAGAGAGAGAGAGAGAGAGAGAGAAAGAATGAGAGAATGATAGATAGATTAGATAGATAGATAGATAGATAGATAGATCTCATATCAGTCATTTGTTTAAAGGAAAAGCTTGGTAATGTGAGCTTTTCCAGTGACTCAACCAGAAAAAGTAAATTAAGTGATTTCTCAGTTTGTACGTATTTTATTTTTAAGGAGGAACATATTTTAGTTATTAAAAAGATACATAAAAGAAACATTTTGTGAACAGAAACATAATCCTGTCCTTCCTTGTTGGGTAGAGGAAAGTAGCAGTAAAAAACTGTAAAAAACGTCTGTGTGACAGACTTTTGTTTAACTACCATCACATAGCCATTGTAAGAGCAACATTATTCTATGAATTTATTCACATGGCAGTATTTTTATGGTCCATGAAAAAGTCTGTAAAAAAATAGGATATATGTTTTATATGACCCAAAAATTAAAATGGATGATTTTTTTAACAGCTGTTTCTTGCAAAGGCATCAGTGCAGAAAAGGCAATTAAAAATGGACTGTTTTGCAATTTTTAATGTCTGATTTTTGTTCTGTGAATGTTACCTTACTACTATAACAAGCCTATTGACTAATAATTCCTTCCAGCTTGTATGTGCCCCTTAGGCTACATTCACACGAGAATGTCCATGAAAAACCTTTCAACCTTTCAACCATTTTTGCAGCCATTTTTGCAGCCATCTGGCTGTTTTTAATGGCTGTTTTGCCTAATTAAAAAAAAAACATCCTCTGTGCACTCTGGACATCAAATCCCCTTCCCCATAGTGCCACCAGTAGGATAAATACCCAATTAGTGGCCCCCAGTATTTTGAATGCCCCAATTAGTGGCTCCCAGTATTCCCCTCTTTGTGAAAAAAATGGTGATGGAAAGTTTGATAATTTTAAGCAGTGTCCATAGAATACATACAACAAACAGAGGGCAAGAAACAGACACACAGACCAAACACAGATTCTTTATGGATGAACCACTGATCATCTTGTTACATATGTAATCACAGACAAGTTAAAGAGGACATGTCGCTTCTCCTGTTATGTCTGTTTTAGTAATTACTTGTGTTCCCAGTATAATAACAATACTGGGCCATCTATATATGATTGTATGTTGTGCATTTCCTCTATTTTCCGTGCTAGAAGCTTAGGAATACAGTTTAAGCCTGCTGTCTACAATAAGAAGTCCATCTGGGTGTTAACAGTTGGGAGTGTGTCTGACATTGGCAGCACTGATTAACTGTGTATGGACACCCTCCTTCCCCAAATTACACCCAGATGAACCTTTTATGGCAGATTGCTGCCAATTCATTCATAAATTTCTAGTAAGAACAGCAGAGGGGAATGGCACAACATTGCGTTATAAGAATAGATGCCCTAGAACTGGGATTGCATGGGAAATGTAAGCAGTTACCAAAACAGACATGTCAGTAGAGGTGGAAGGTCAGAAAGGACTGACCATAGAACCTACAGGGAAACTTTAAGCTGAGTTGATGCCTTCACGACCACAGCCACGGTAAGTAATAATCTAACCCTTCCCTCCTGACTCCTATATTGCAATCCAGAGGTAACTGGAGTAGGAGGACAGAACATGGCACCACAGAGGGACAGTGTTTGTGGAGATATTTTGTACTGCTGGGGCAGTATTTTGTGACACATTGTGGTATTGTAGCTATGTAGGGGTGGTATAATGTACAGCATTATGCTATTACTATTATGCTCTAGTTACTTGTGTTTATTCTGCTTTGAGTCAATTATAAAATAGGGCCACTTTATTTTTATTTTTTCCAGGGCAACGTTAAGTTCCCATTCTGTATCTGTAAAATGTCTTCCTTAAGCAATGTGTTCTATATGTAAAGCTTAATACAGCGGACAAGTATTGATTTTGAAACAATGTAATCAATTTCAGTTTAATTTCTCCTAATTGTGCACTAATTTGGAGTGTCATAAGTCATGTATAATATTATAATGTTTCTATAAATCATTATTTTGTTATAAGTGTGCATGAAGCTTCATGTGTATTCAGTGAAGACAAAATATAAACTAAGACTAGACCAACAAAAGTGGTGAAGTGTTTCCTTTCACAAAAGATAACCTAATCTAATAAAGTATTGGGGGAAGGCCATTCATTATTTTAAAAATGGATATGTTACTCTGTAACAGTTGTAGCCTTTTATAAGTTACTAACACAACTTACAAATAAGAAAGCTAGTCTAAAAACGTATAAGTCCAAAATCCTAATTGAATGGGTTTTAGGAAGAGGCCGTCAATAATCAGATCAGAAACGGAGTCTGAATTTCCTAAAGACCCATTTGACCTGTGCTTAGGAGGCCCTGAAGTC
Organism: Bufo bufo; assembly: GCF_905171765.1. Classification (NCBI taxonomy): domain Eukaryota; kingdom Metazoa; phylum Chordata; class Amphibia; order Anura; family Bufonidae; genus Bufo; species Bufo bufo. The sequence continues at coordinate 448,694,769 of NC_053389.1, read as the reverse complement.
GAGAGCCTGCTGAAGGGAAATTTTTATTTGCCTATGCTGAACAGTATGCATTCACATATACAAGATGTGTGTTTATATGTGAATTAGGCAATAACAGTGCTCTGGGAAAAGCAGGTGAATACCAAGAGAGAGGTGAGTAAAAAAAGCTGAAGAAGGTGGTGCTGCTGCTGCTGCTGCTGATGTAGATATCTATTAGAAGTGTATAGCAAATATCTTCCACATCATCAGGCAAATTTTCTGACTGAATATACAGTATGTTTCATTCAGTATATCTAAAAGAGGTTGTTTCGGATGTGCATGGATGTTCTTACTGTATACCTCATATACTGTATGTGTGAAATGAATATCAGTGGCAGAAATGTCCATAATGAACCTATGAATCCCCCATGCGTACCCATATCCATAAATATACATTATTATGGACTATTGAAATTACTCTGTTAATCATTACATATTATAGAGTGTATGTAACATGTCATCATGACTTAGCGATCCAAAGCTAAACTATTATAGCTAAAATATTAACTTTCAAGTGATGCCAGGCTCAGTATCCTAGGAGCACTACTTGAAGTGCAGCACTGATCTGAAGTTACATAGTTACATAGTTAATACGGTTGAAAAAAGACAAACGTCCATCAAGTTCAACCAAGGGATAGGTGGGGACACGAATCCCAGAAGGAAGTGAGACTCAGATTTCTAAGTGAGACTGTTTTCATAAGCATTTATGTTTTTTACTATTAAGAATTTGTCTAAACCCTTTTTGAAACTGTCCACTGTTCCTGCTGTAACCACATTCTGAGGAAGTCTATTCCACAGATTCACAGTTCTTACAGTAAAGAAGCTTTGACGCTTCTGGAGACTGAACTTTTTCTTCTTCAGTCAGAGGCAGTGCCCCCTTGTCTTTTCAACATATTTTTTGTATGGCCCATTTATATACTTGTACAGGTTATTTATGTCCCCCCTTAGACATCTCTTCTCAAGACTAAATAAATTCAATTATTTTAATCTTTCTTCATAACTTAGACCCTCCATGCCCCTTATCATTTTAGTTGCTCTCCTCTGTACTTTTTACAGCTGCAGTGCATCCTTTCTATGTACTGGTGCCCAGAACTGTACTGCGTATTCCAGATAAGGCCGCACCAGCGCCGCACCAACATCCCTGCCCCGCGAGTCCATGCCTCGTTTAATGCATGACAATATCCTGGTGGCCTTAGAAGCAGCTGATTTACATTGTATACTATAATTTAATCAACCATCCACAAAGACACCCAAATCCTTCTCTATAAGTGACTCTCCCAGTGCTACATCACCTAGGACATATGAAGCACAGAGATTATTACTACCAAGATGCATAACTTTACATTTGTCCACATTGAACCTCATTTGCCAAGTTGATGCCCAATCACTCAGAGTGCTCAAGTCAGCTTGTAGTTTGTGGACATCTTCCATAGACCGTACAGTTCTACACAGTTTAGTGTCATCTGCAAAAATAGATATGGTGCTATTAATCCCATCCTTAATATCATTAATAAATAAATTAAATAATAAAGGACCCGGCACTGAACCTTGGGGTACACCACTTATAACCTGGGACCATTCTGAATAGGAATCATTGACCACCACTCTCTGGACACGGTCCTTCAGACAGTTTTCAATCCAATTACAAACTATACTTTCCAAGCCAATAGACCTTACTTTACTTATTAAGCGTCTATGAGGGACAGTATCAAAATCCTTTGCAAAATCCAGAAACACTACATCCACAGCTGCCCCTCTGTCCAGGCTACTACTCACCCCCTCATAAAAACAAATCAGGTTAGTCTGACAACTTCTGTCCTTCGTAAACCCATGCTGATTATCACTTATAATATTATTTATAGTCACATACTCCTGTATATAGTCCCTTAAGTCATAGAGCAGGATCAGAAATTTTGCCTCCTGAATTTCAATGTCAGTTGTAAGGCAGGGGGGGAAGGGGGAAGCTAGAAGTGACAGCAATAAGAAAGTGCAGCCTGTTACCGTCATCTAAACCCTACAGATTCTAGGAGACTTGGAGACCCTGGAGAGTCAGGAGCTCCCATCACAAATTAGAGTATCAGCGGAACCTACTGTTCTCAGCGGGTCCAGCCAACAAAAGACTAAGGTGTATGGCCACCTTTAGTATCTTCTATATCTAATTACTGTACATTGTGTGGTATAAAGACTACACTTACCAATGTGCATGCAATGCCAAACCACCAAAAATTAGATGAGTTAGAAATTAGATGTATCCATTTTTTTAATGTAACAGTTATGACATTTAGTTGAGCAAAGTGACAACAGATAATATTGTTTGCAATGGGCAGATTCCATGATGCTAATCTGGCCATACATAGCCAATCGCTGTAGGACAAATGATTGCTCCCCTATACACATATATGTCCAATTCAGCTAAGTGTGTATGTGTCATCAATGGACAGAGAGTAGAGGGTCACTGCCAGACACTTCTGGTGGCGCAGCTTATGTTCTGGGAGACCAAAAGGATGGGGACAATAGTGTTTATTGCAAATATTCTAATCACAAATTGTTATCGTGATTATCCGCAGTTCGAGAATTTGCGAAGATGTAGAATATAGTGCTATATATTCGTAATCGCAAATATATATATTTTTTTTATCCGTAACCTCCCTTCTTGTTTGTGGGCCAATGAGAAGGCTGCAATATCTTTGTCAGAGCTTAGCAACATCCCTAGCAACCAATAGGAAGGTTGCCTATCCCTTTACTACTTTCACCTGGATCCTATTCCCTATCCAATTACATTAGATAGTTAGTTAGCTCATATATATAATACAGATAGTTAGTGGGATATAGTCGGTGTAGATTAGATAGTGATATAGTGTAGCTGATAGGTTCCAGTGCAGGGTGTTAGGTAGTGTGATAGGAATTACTGTCTCTCTGCTGTCCATACATACATGCTACAGACATGGTGCTGTGATGTCACAACAATACTTAGTGCACCAATCAGAAAAAACTAATCATACCTGATAAAATGTGATGTTGCATGTATTGCGCAAATAATATGTGCCTCATTAGTGCCGATTTGCGCAATCGCGAAAATTATGACTGGAGATCACGAATTCTAGAATTCGCGAATTTTATGCAAAAAATTCACGAAATATTGTGAAAAGGAATATTGCCTATGCAACTCATTACTAGGGGCCAATTCTCTCTATCTGTCAGGGAAAAGTCAGAGGGGAGTTAGTTTTGGCTCTAGTCTTAGAAAATGATTCTCTAGTTATAGCAGCTGATTATATAGGTAACAGATTATGGTCTTTTTCATTACGATGGGTAGTCATGTTTTGTGCATAAGCTTAATGATAGCACATATTGGAAAAATAGGACCTTCCAAGTGTTATAGGCAGTTTTTGGATAAATAGAAGCATCAGGGTGTAATAGTCCTATTTGCCCTGTCTTGTATATGCAGAGGCTAAATGCGAACTTGATGACTGGACACAAGATTGCTGACACAAGCACAGCTTTGAAAGGCCATTTCTTCTATGCTCTCACTCAATTTTATCCACTAGATTGAAAATCTGGAAGGATCCAAAGCTGTTTTTTAGAGTTAAGTGAACACCTGGATGTTCGGGTTCGAGAAGTTCGGCCGAACTTCCCGGAAATGTTCAGGTTCGGGATCCGAACCCGATCCGAACTTGGTCCCGAACCCCATTGAAGTCAATGGGGACCCGAACTTTTCGGCACTAAAAAGGCTGTAAAACAGCCCAGGAAAGAGCTAGAGGGCTGCAAAAGGCAGCAACATGTAGGTAAATCCCCTGCAAACAAATGTGGATAGGGAAATGAATTAAAATAAAATAAAAAATTTAAAAAAATGACCCAATATCAATTGGACAGAGGTCCCATAGCAGAGAATCTGGTTTCACGTCAGCAGAGAATCAGTCTCTTCATGCCATAGCAAAGAATCTGGCTTCATGTCAGCACAGAATCAGTCTCTTCATGCCATAGCAGAGAATCTGGCTTCATGTCAGCACAGAATCTGTCTTCATGTCATATCAGAGAATAAGGCTTCACGTCACCCACCACTGGAACAGGCCACTGTCACACATTTAGGCCCCGGCACCCAGACAGAGGAGAGCGGTCCCGTAACAGAGAATCTGGCCTTATGTCAGCGCAGAATCTGTCTTCATGTCATAGCAGAGAATCAAGCTTCACGTCACCCACCACTGGAACAGGCCACTGTCACACATTTAGGCCCAGGCACCCAGTCAGAGGAGAGAGGTCCCGTAACAGAGAATCTGGCTTGATGTCAGCACAGAATCTGTCTTCATGTCATAGCAGAGAATCAGGCTTCATGTCACCCACCACTGGAACAGGCCACTGTCACACATTTAGGCCCAGGCACCCAGGCAGAGGAGAGAGGTCCCGTAACAGAGAATCTGGCCTTATATCAGCGCAGAATCAGTCTTCATGTCATAGCAGAGAATCAGGCTTCACGTCACCCACCACTGGAACAGGCCACTGTCACACATTTAGGCCCCGGCACCCAGACAGAGGAGAGCGGTCCCGTAACAGAGAATCTGGCCTTATGTCAGCGCAGAATCTGTATTCATGTCATAGCAGAGAATCAGGCTTCACGTCACCCACCACTGGAACAGGCCACTGTCACACATTTAGGCCCAGGCACCCAGGCAGAGGAGAGAGGTCCCGTAACAGAGAATCTGGCCTTATGTCAACACAGAATCTGTCTTCATGTCATAGCAGAGAATCAGGCTTCACGTCACCCACCACTGGAACAGGCCACTGTCACACATTTAGGCCCAGGCACCCAGGCAGAGGAGAGAGGTCCCGTAACAGAGAATCTGGCCTTATGTCAGCACAGAATCTGTCTTCATGTCATAGCAGAGAATCAGGCTTCACGTCACCCACCACTGGAACAAGCCACTGTCACATATTTAGGCCCCGGCACCCAGACAGAGGAGAGAGGTCCCGTAACAGAGAATCTGGCCTTATGTCAGCGCAGAATCTGTATTCATGTCATAGCAGAGAATCAGGCTTCACGTCACCCACCACTGGAACAGGCCACTGTCACACATTTAGGCCCAGGTACCCAGGCAGAGGAGAGAGGTCCCGTAACAGAGAATATGGCCTTATGTCAGCGCAGAATCTGTCTTCATGTCATAGCAGAGAATCAGGCTTCACGTCACCCACCACTGGAACAGGCCACTGTCACACATTTAGGCCCCGGCACCCAGACAGAGGAGAGCGGTCCCGTAACAGAGAATCTGGCCTTATGTCAGCGCAGAATCTGTATTCATGTCATAGCAGAGAATCAGGCTTCACGTCACCCACCACTGGAACAGGCCACTGTCACACATTTAGGCCCAGGTACCCAGGCAGAGGAGAGAGGTCCCGTAACAGAGAATCTGGCCTGATGTCAGCGCAGAATCTGTCTTCATGTCATAGCAGAGAATCAGGCTTCACGTCACCCACCACTGGAACAGGCCACTGTCACACATTTAGGCCCAGGCACCCAGGCAGAGGAGAGAGGTCCCGTAACAGAGAATCTGGCCTGATGTCAGCACAGAATCTGTCTTCATGTCATAGCAGAGAATCAGGCTTCACGTCACCCACCACTGGAACAGGCCACTGTCACATATTTAGGCCCAGGCACCCAGGCAGAGGAGAGAGGTCGCGTAACAGAGAATCTGGCTTAATGTCAGCACAGAATAAGTCTTCATGTCATAGCAGAGAATCAGGCTTCACGTCACCCACCACTGGAACAGGCCACTGTCACACATTTAGGCCCCGGCACCCAGACAGAGGAGAGGTTCATTCAACTTTGGGTTGCCCCGCAATATAATGGTAAAATGAAATTAAAAATAGTATTGAATGAGGAAGTGCCCTGGAGTAGAATAATATATTGTTAAGGGGAGGTAGTTAATATCTAATCTGCACAAGGGATGGACAGGTCCTGTGGGATCCATGCCTGGTTCATTTTTATAAACGTCAGCTTGTCCACATTGGCTGTAGACAGGCGGCTGCGTTTGTCTGTAATGACGTCCCCTGCCGTGCTGAATACACGTTCAGACAAAACGCTGGCCACCGGGCAGGCCAGCACCTCCAAGGCATAAAAGGCTAGCTCTGGCCACGTGGACAATTTGGAGACCCAGAAGTTGAATGGGGCCGAACCATCAGTCAGTACGTGGAGGGGTGTGCATAGGTACTGTTCCACCATGTTAGTGAAATGTTGCCTCCTGCTAACACGTTCCGTATCAGGTGGTGGTGTACTTAGCTGTGGCGTAGTGACAAAACTTTTCCACATCTCTGCCATGCTAACCCTGCCCTCAGAGGAGCTGGCCGTGACACAGCTGCGTTGGCGACCTCTTGCTCCTCCTCTGCCTTCGCCTTGGGCTTCCACTTGTTCCCCTGTGACATTTGGGAATGCTCTCAGTAGCGCGTCTACCAACGTGCGTTTGTACTCGCGCATCTTCCTATCACGCTCCAGTGTAGGAAGTAAGGTGGGCACATTGTCTTTGTACCGGGGATCCAGCAAGGTGGCAACCCAGTAGTCGGCACACGTTAAAATGTGGGCAACTCTGCTGTCGTTGCGCAGGCACTGCAGCATGTAGTCGCTCATGTGTGCCAGGCTGCCCAGAGGTAAGGACAAGCTGTCCTCTGTGGGAGGCGTATCGTCATCGTCCTGTGTTTCCCCCCAGCCACGCACCAGTGATGGGCCCGAGCTGCTTTGGGTGCCACCCCGCTGTGAACATGCTTCATCCTCATCCTCCTCCACCTCCTCCTCATCCTCGTCCTCCAGTAGTGGGCCCTGTCTGGCCACATTTGTACCTGGCCTCTGGTGTTGCAAAAAACCTCCCTCTGAGTCACGTTGAAGAGACTGGCCTGAAAGTGCTAAAAATGACCCCTCTTCCTCCTCTTCCTCCTGGGCCACCTCCTCTTCCATCATCGCCCTAAGTGTTTTCTCAAGGAGACATAGAAGTGGTATTGTAACGCTGATAACGGCGTCATCGCCACTGGCCATGTTGGTGGAGTACTCGAAACAGCGCAACAGGGCACACAGGTCTCGCATGTCTCGCATGGAGGCCCTGTCATTGGTGGTGAAGTGTGTCTGATCCGCAGTGCGACTGACCCGTGCGTGCTGCAGCTGAAACTCCACTATGGCCTGCTGCTGCTCGCACAGTCTGTCCAGCATATGCAAGGTGGAGTTCCACCTGGTGGGTACGTCGCATATGAGGCGGTGAGCGGGAAGGCCGAAGTTACGCTGTAGCGCAGACATGCGAGCAGCGGCAGGGTGTGAACGCCGGAAGCGCGAACAGACGGCCCGCACTTTATGCAGCAGCTCTGACATGTCGGGGTAGTTGCGAATGAACTTCTGCACCACCAAATTCAGCACATGCGCCAGGCAAGTGATGTGCGTCAAACCGGCTAGTCCCAGAGCTGCAACGAGATTTCGCCCATTATCGCACACCACCAGGCCGGGCTTGAGGCTCACCGGCAGCAACCACTCATCGGTCTGTTGTTCTATACCCCGCCACAACTCCTGTGCGGTGTGGGGCCTGTCCCCCAAACATATGAGTTTCAGAATGGCCTGCTGACGTTTACCCCGGGCTGTGCTGAAGTTGGTGGTGAAGGTGTGTGGCTGACTGGATGAGCAGGTGGAAGAAGAGGAGGAGGAAGCTGAGTAGGAGGAGGAGGAGACAGGAGGCAAAGAATGTTGCCCTGCGATCCTTGGCGGCGGAAGGACGTGCGCCAAACAGCTCTCCGCCTGGGGCCCAGCCGCCACTACATTTACCCAGTGTGCAGTTAGGGAGATATAGCGTCCCTGGCCGTGCTTACTGGTCCACGCATCTGTGGTTAGGTGGACCTTGCCACAGATGGCGTTGCGCAGTGCACACTTGATTTTATCGGACACTTGGTTGTGCAGGGAAGGCATGGCTCTCTTGGAGAAGTAGTGGCGGCTGGGAACAACATACTGTGGGACAGCAAGTGACATGAGCTGTTTGAAGCTGTGTGTGTCCACCAGCCTAAATGACAGCATTTCATAGTCCAGTAGTTTAGAAATGCTGGCATTCAGGGCCAGGGATCGAGGGTGGCTAGGTGGGAATTTACGCTTTCTCTCAAATGTTTGTGAGATGGAGAGCTGAACGCTGCCGTGTGACATGGTTGAGATGCTTGGTGACGCAGGTGGTGGTGTTGGTGGTACATCCCATGTTTGCTGGGCGGCAGGTGCCAACGTTCCTCCAGAGGCAGAGGAAGAGGCCGAGGCGGCGGCAGCAGCAGCAGAAGAGGCCAAGGCAGCAGCAGAAGAGGCCGAGGCGGCAGCAGCAGAAGAGGCAGCAGGGGGAGCCTGAGTGACTTCCTTGTTTTTAAGGTGTTTACTCCACTGCAGTTCATGCTTTGCATGCAGGTGCCTGGTCATGCAGGTTGTGCTAAGGTTCAGAACGTTAATGCCTTGCTTCAGGCTCTGATGGCACAGCGTGCAAACCACTTGGGTCTTGTCGTCAGCACATTGTTTGAAGAAGTGCCATGCCAGGGAACTCCTTGAAGCTGCCTTTGGGGTGCTCGGTCCCAGATGGCGGCGGTCAGTAGCAGGCGAAGTCTCTTGGCGGCGGGTGTTCTGATTTTGCCCACTGCTCCCTCTTTTGCTACGCTGTTGGCTCGGTCTCACCACTGCCTCTTCCTCCGAACTGTGAAAGTCAGTGGCACGACCTTCATTCCATGTGGGGTCTAGGACCTCATCGTCCCCTGCATCGTCTTCCACCCAGTCTTGACCCCTGACCTCCTGTTCAGTCTGCACACTGCAGAAAGACGCAGCAGTTGGCACCTGTGTTTCGTCATCATCAGAGACGTGCTGAGGTGGTATTCCCATGTCCTCATCATCAGGAAAAATAAGTGGTTGTGCGTTAGTGCATTCTATCTCTTCCACCCCTGGGGAAGGGCTAGGTGGATGCCCTTGGGAAACCCTGGCAGCAGAGTCTTCAAACAGCATAAGAGACTGCTGCATAACTTGAGGCTCAGACAGTTTCCCTGATATGCATGGGGGTGATGTGACAGACCGATGGGCTTGGTTTTCATGCGCCATCTGTGCGCTTTCTGCAGAAGACTGGGTGGGAGATAATGTGAACGTGCTGGATCCAGTGTCGGCCACCCAATTTACTAATGCCTGCACCTGCTCAGGCCTTTCCATCCTTAGAACGGCATTGGGCCCCACCAAATATCGCTGTAAATTCTGCTGGCTACTGGGACCTGAGGTAGTTGGTTCACTAGGACGTGTGGCTGTGGCAGAACGGCCACGTCCTCTCCCAGCACCAGAGGGTACACTAACACCACCACGACCATGTCCACGTCCGCGTCCCTTATTAGATGTTTTCCTCATTGTTTCCGTTCACAACAATTTTGAGAATGGCAAATTTGGGAATGCTTTTTCAACCCAGAACAAAAAGTCTGCTTTTACGGTCACTACAAATAACTTGACCAGCTAAAACTGTGCAGATTTGGTTGAATAGAGATGTGAGACCTGTTTTTTTTTTTGCGCTGTGTGACAGTTATAGGTTTAATCACAGAATGACACTTCTATCAGCACGCTAGCGTGTGTCTTAGGTTTTTCTGAATCACACTATCAATACCTTCAATGTAAGATTTTCTTTTTGGGATAGATTTCAAGTAGGCCTCAAATACCACAAACTAGTAATTTTGAGAATGGCAAATTTGGGAATGCTTTTTCAACCCAGAACAAAAAGTCTGCTTTTACGGTCACTACAAATAACTTGACCAGCTGAAACTGTGCAGATTTGGTTGAATAGAGATGTGAGACCTGTTTTTTTTTTGCGCTGTGTGACAGTTATAGGTTTAATCACAGAATGACACTTCTATCAGCACGCTAGCGTGTGTCTTAGGTTTTTCTGAATCACACTATCAATACCTTCAATGTAAGATTTTCTTTTTGGGATAGATTTCAAGTAGGCCTCAAATACCACAAACTAGTAATTTTGAGAATGGCAAATTTGGGAATGCTTTTTCAACCCAGAACAAAAAGTCTGCTTTTACGGTCACTACAAATAACTTGACCAGCTAAAACTGTGCAGATTTGGTTGAATAGAGATGTGAGACCTGTTTTTTTTTTGCGCTGTGTGACAGTTATAGGTTTAATCACAGAATGACACTTCTATCAGCACGCTAGCGTGTGTCTTGGGTTTTTCTGAATCACACTATCAATACCTTCAATGTAAGATTTTCTTTTTGGGATAGATTTCAAGTAGGCCTCAAATACCACAAACTAGTAATTTTGAGAATGGCAAATTTGGGAATGCTTTTTCAACCCAGAACAAAAAGTCTGCTTTTACGGTCACTACAAATAACTTGACCAGCTAAAACTGTGCAGATTTGGTTGAATAGAGATGTGAGACCTGTTTTTTTTTTTGCGCTGTGTGACAGTTATAGGTTTAATCACAGAATGACACTTCTATCAGCACGCTAGCGTGTGTCTTAGGTTTTTCTGAATCACACTATTAATACCTTCAATGTAAGATTTTCTTTTTGGGATAGATTTCAAGTAGGCCTCAAATACCACAAACTAGTTATTTTCAGAATGGCAAATTTGGGAATGCTTTTTCAACCCAGAACAAAAAGTCTGCTTTTACGGTCACTACAAATAACTTGACCAGCTAAAACTGTGCAGATTTGGTTGAATAGAGATGTGAGACCTGTTTTTTTTTTGCGCTGTGTGACAGTTATAGGTTTAATCACAGAATGACACTTCTATCAGCACGCTAGCGTGTGTCTTAGGTTTTTCTGAATCACACTATCAATACCTTCAATGTAAGATTTTCTTTTTGGGATAGATTTCAAGTAGGCCTCAAATACCACAAACTAGTTATTTTCAGAATGGCAAATTTGGGAATGCTTTTTCAACCCAGAACAAAAAGTCTGCTTTTACGGTCACTACAAATAACTTGACCAGCTAAAACTGTGCAGATTTGGTTGAATAGAAATGTCAGGTCTATTTTTTAGGCGCTGGGTGACAGGCTCAACTTGCCCCTGATGTAATATATGGCCAAAAAATAACCACACTAGTGATGGTTAAATGCACTTGGGTGACACAGGCTCAGCCTGCAGCTGATGTAGTATATGGCCAAAAAATAATCAGACTGTTGATGGTTAAATGCACTTGGGTGACACAGGCTCAGCCTGCAGCTGATGTAGGATATAGCACAAAATAACCACACTATCGATGGTTAAATACACTTGGTGATAGCTCGTGCTGGCGCACCACAAGTCACAAAATGGCCGCCGATCACCCCAGAAAAAAAGTGATCTAAAAACGCTCTGGGCAGCCTCAAAAAAGTGAGCAAGTCAATAATAGCACTTCAATGATCCACAGCTGCAGATCGATCACAGAGTCAAGTCTTTTGGAGGAATTAATCTGCCTAATCTCGCCCTAACGTCGCAGCTGCAACCTCTCCCTATACTGATCATAGCAGAGTGACGTGCGGCGCTACGTGACTCCAGCTGAAATAGAGGCTGGGTCACATGGTGCACTGGCCAATCACAGCCATGCCAATAGTATGCATGGCTGTGATGGCCTCTTGGGCCAAATAGTATGACGCTTGTTGATTGGCTGCTTTGCAGCCTTTCAAAAAGCGCCAAGAAAGCGCCGAACACCGAACCCGAACACAGACTTTTACGAAAATGTTCGGGTTCGGGTCCGTGTCACGGACACCCCAAAATTCGGTACGAACCCGAACTATACAGTTCGGGTTCGCTCATCCCTACTGTTTTTCAACTTTACCTTTCTGACCCTTACATAAGACTTGAACTTTTAAATTGTTGCCAATAATGTGAAATTTAGTGCACTAGAAAAGCAGAAGCATTGTTGTTATAACCCATATTCCATTAAATATTTGTGGAGAGCTGAATGATTATCCCTACGTTCATCGTAAAGTTTACCATTAACTGGTCCATATTCAGGAAATCTACAAATGTAGCAGAGCTAAAATTAACACTGGTAACTCTGATAACATGTCACAGTGTTATCATGGTTATTTTGTGACAAAAGCCATTGAAATACATTGAAAGAGTTAGTTAACCTTTTTGTGCCATTTTCTACTCAACCGTTAACCATTAAGTTTACCTCAGCTGCATCTGTATACCTTGATTATTTGGTAATAGAAAAATGAATTCTAATATCTGGCGTTCTTTTGTATATTAGAGGAAATAGCCTTTAAACTTCCCAACATATTGCACAATGCATTATGAAATCATTAAATAGAGAAGGTTCAGATGGCATTCATGAGTTTTTAACTTATAATTGTTAGATCTGGTGAAGCCATCTATGTGCAAAGATCTACTACATATATTTATCCGTTTCATGCTAATAATAGAATATCTGAAGATAGTGTCTGAACTGTTTTGACTTAGAATATAGGAAAGTCTTAATATCTCAGAAAGATTTTCTCAACTTTTTCTATTTGTCAATTAATCTAGTAAAGTAGACATGAGCTACAGTATCATCAACTTTCCAGGGAACATTAGAAGTCTTACATTAGAAGTAGTTGCAGAAGTTCATAGCAATAATTAACAGAGGGTCAGCATGGTGTTAAAGAGCTGGTTTGATGTATAGTATCTTGAATTCGGGTTATTTTTTACTTAATAAAATTGCAGTGAAACTGTTCTTTTCTGAGTGACTTTATTAGAAAACTGGCAACTAAAACATGAGCCTTCCACAGTAAGAAGATCCTTAAAGTAATCAGGTTAGAAGGAATACACCAATAATGTATCTCCGGCTGAAAATGGGCCAAGTGAATAATAGAAGGAAACTACTCTTGTGCTACCTGCTAAACACATGTAGATTTCTTTCCTCAGAAATTCTTTTTGCATTGAGTCTATCACATCATTTTAAGGCATCTATAAATCTTTCAGCCCTGGGGTCTCATTATTCAAACCATCCAAGCTGTACTTTAAATGAGGTTAGTGTAGCATCAGGGCAAGACATTAACACAGTGCACAATTTATCATCCACTTCTAATTACATTTCCTAAGTCAATAGCCAGTTCACTTATCATCGGAGGCTTTTAAATGGCACTGTCTGCATCTTTTCTTTCTGGAAGGCAGAGACTATACAGAACAACTCGGCCTTTCTTCACCCTTGACATGATACAAGCAAATATCCATATTATTATGAACAGGAATAGCAATGTGTATTGGTCTCTGAAAGCCACAGAATTCAAAATAATATTGTTCACATAATAAATCATTTATTTATAAATTAAACCTTTTGTGATTCGAGACATCAATGCTTGAATTTCACGTTTTGGAAAGATACAATGCAAGAGTAATTTTTTTTCTATACTTTATTTTATATATATATATATATATATATATATATATATATATATATATAGATAGATAGATAGATAGATAGATACTGTAGATAGATAGATAGATAGAAAAATGAGGCAGCACAGAGGGTTCAATCAGTGGAAGGGTGCACGGCCCAAAAGATAAGCAGTCTTTTAAATACAAAAATATCAAAAATAGGCAGCACTCCAGGTAATTAATGAATAAACAATCACCTTTTATTCACCCATGTGGGCAGCGCAACGTTTCGGCTCAGCACTAGAGCCTTTCTCAAGCAAAAGGCTCTAGTGCTGAGCCGAAACGTTGCGCTGCCCACATGGGTGAATAAAAGGTGATTGTTTATTCATTTATTTCATGGAATGCTGCCTATTTTTTATATATTTTATATATATATATATATATATATATATATATATATATAATGAAAAAAAATCGGACTGCACTCGAAATGGTTCTTGGTGGTGGCAAATATATATATATATAGAGAGAGAGAGGGAGAGAGTTGAGTAAATCAATTCTAAACTAATTAGATTGATTACTAGTGTTAAGCGAATATTCGAATCGCAAATTTTAATAGCGAATATCGCCACTTCGAGAATTTGTGAATATTTAGAATATACAGGGTGGGCCATTTATATGGATACACCTTAATAAAATGGGAATGGTTGGTGATATTAACTTCCTGTTTGTGGCACATTAGTATATGTGAGGGGGGAAACTTTTCAAGATGGGTGGTGACCATGGCGGCCATTTTGAAGTTGGCCATTTTGAATCCAACTTTTGGTTTTTCAATAGGAAGAGGGTCATGTGACACATCAAACTTATTGGGAATTTCACAAGAAAAACAATGGTTGGTTTTAACGTAACTTTATTATTTCATGAGTTATTTACAAGTTTCTGACCACTTATAAAATGTGTTCAATGTGCTGCCCATTGTGTTGGATTGTCAATTCAACCCTCTTATCCCACTCTTCACGCACTGATAGCAACACCGCAGGAGAAATGCTAGCACAGGCTTCCAGTATCCGTAGTTTTAGGTGCTGCACATCTCGTATCTTCACAGCATAGACAATTGCCTTCAGATGACCCCAAAGATAAAAGTCTAAGGGGGTCATATCGGGAGACCTTGGGGGCCATTCAACTGGCCCACGACGACCAATCCACTTCCCAGGAAACTGTTCATCTAGGAATGTTCGGACCTGACACCCATCTTGCTGGAAAAACTCAGGGAACGTGCCAGCTTCAGTGCATTAAGAGGGAAACACATCATCATGTAGCAATTTCGCATATCCAGTGGCCTTGAGGTTTCCATTGATGAAGAATGGCCCCACTATCCCACTATCTTTGTACCCTATATACCACACCATACAATCAATTTTTTTGTTCCAACAGTCTTGGAGGGATCTATCCAATGTGGGTTAGTGTCAGACCAATAGCGGTGGTTTTGTTTGTTAACTTCACCATTCACATAAATGTTTGCCTCATCACTGATCAAAATCTTCTGCGTGAACTGAGGGTCCTGTTCCAATTTTTGTTTTGCCCATTCTTCAAATTCAGTGCGCCGATCTGGGTCATCCTCGTTGAGAGGCTGCAGTAGCTGGAGTTTGTAAGGGTGCCATTTGTGAGTAGCTAATATCTGCCGAAGGGATGTTCGACTAATGCCACTCTCCAGTGACATGCGGCGAGTGCTACGCTGTGGGCTTTTGCTGAATGAAGCTAGGACAGCCACTGATGTTTCTTCATTAGAGACTGATTTCATGCGTCCACATTTTGGCAAATCCAATACTGAACCAGTTTCACGAAACTTAGCAAGCAGTTTGCTAACTGTAGCATGGGAGATGGGTGGTCTCGTAGGGTGTCTTGCATTGAAATCTGCTGCAATGACCCGCTTACTGCGTTCACCAGACATCAACACAATTTCTATCTGCTCCTCACGTGTTAACCTCGGCGACATGTCAATGGCTGTAAACAAAGAGAAACTTGTAAATAACTCATGAAAGAATAAAGTTACGTTAAAACCAAGCACACGTGTGAAATTCCCAATAAGTTTGATGTGTCACATGATCCTCTTCCTATTGAAAAAACAAAAGTTGGATTCAAACTGGCCGACTTCAAAATGGCCGCCATGGTCACCACCCATCTTGAAAAGTTCCCCCCTCACATATACTAATGTGCCACAAACAGGAAGTTAATATCACCAACCATTCCCATTTTATTAAGGTGTATCCATATAAATGGCCCACCCTATAGTGCTATATATTCGTATTCACGAATAGTGTTGAATATTCTAATCAAGAATTTTTCGCAAACATATTACATTGCCGATTTTTTGCAATCAAGTAAACAATGACTGGAGATCGCAAATTCTCAAATTTGCTAATTTATGTTGAATATTCAGCCAAAAAATTGCGAAATATCGCAAATTTGAATATTGCCTATGCCGCTCATCACTATTGATTATGAATTATACAAAAATTAATTAGCCAAATGAGTTCAACGTTTGGGTGATTTATTTTGGGCAAACAGTGCCAGCGCCATTTTACTTTGGCAATTGGCAGGGAAAAAATCATGGAGGAAAAAAATTAACTTAGGATAATTTTCCATATGTCTACTTCATGTTTGGATCATTTTGAAAATAACATTTTATTTTTTTGGGACATTAGAAGGCTTAGAAGTTTAGAAGCAAATCTTAAAATTCTTAAGAAAATTTCCAAAACCCAATCTTTTTTCAGGACCAGTTCAGTTATGAAGTCACTTTCTGGGGCTTACATATTATAAATCACCCATAAATCACCCCATTTTAGAAACTACACCCCTCGAGGTATTAAAAACTGATTTTACAAAGTTTGTTAACTCTTTTGGTGTTCCACAAGAATTTCACTTTTTTGGTAGATTTTCCCTTTTAATCCACTCACAAAGCAAGGGTTAACAGCCAAACAAAATTCAATATTTATTACCCTGATTCTGCAGTTTATGGAAACACCACATATATGGTCGTAAACTGCTGTACGGGCACATGGCAGGGTGCAGAAGGAAAAGAATGCCACATGGTTTTTGGGAGGCAGATTTTACTGGACTGGTTTTTTGACACCATGTCCCATTTGAAGCCATCCTGATGCACCCCTAGAGTAGAAACTCCAAAAAAGTTACCCCATTTAAGAAACAACACCCCTCAAGATATTCAAAACTGATTTTACAAACTTTGTTAACCCTTTAGGTGTTTCACAAGAAAAAAAAGGAAAATGTAGATAAAGTTTCAGAATTTCACTTTTTTGGCAGATTTCCCATTTCAATCAATTTTTTTCCGCTAACAAAGAAAGGGTTAACAGCCAAACAAAACTGAATATTTATTACCCTGTTTCTGTAGTTTATAGAAACACCACATATGTGGTCATAAACTGCTATACGGGCACATGGCAGGGCGCAGAAGGAAAGGAACGCTATATGGTTATTGGAAGGCAGATTTCACTGGGATAAAAAAAGTTGTCATGTCATATTCGAAGACCCCCTGTTACACCCCTAGAGTAGAAACTCCCAAAAATTACTCTATTTTGGAAAATATGGGATAAGGTGTCAGTTTTGTTGGTATTATTTTAGTGTACATATGATTTTTGGTAGCTCTATATTACACTTTTTGTGAGGCAAGGTAACAAAAAATACCTGTTTTGGCACACTTATTATTTTTTGTTATTTACAATATTCATCTGACAGGTTAGATTATGTACTATTTTTTATAGAGAAGGTTGTTACGGATGCGACAATGCCAAATATGACAATTTTTTTAGTGTCTCTATATACTGAAAGCCATAGTTTTTTTTGTTTTTTTTGGGTGCCATGGCTCATTTCTTTCAGTATGGGATGCCGGCTTGATTGGTAATATTTTAGGGTGCATATGAGTTTGATCGCTTGGTATTACACTTTTTGTGATTTAAGGTGACAAAAAAATGCCTTTTTTGACACACTTTTTATTTTATTTTTTGTACGGTGTTCATCTGAGGGGGTAGGTCATGTGATATTTTTATGCAGAAGGTTCTTACAGAAGTGGTGATACCTAATATGCATAATTTTATTTATTTATTTAAGTTTTACACAATAACAGCATTTTTTAAACCCAAAAAATTATTTTAGGGTCTCCATATTCTAAGAGCCATAGTTTTATTTTTAGTTTTATTTTTATTTTTTTGGGTGATTGTTGTAGGTAGGGTCTCATTTTTTGTGGGATGAGATGACTCTTTGATTGGTATGATTTTGGGGTGCGTATGACTTTTTGATCGCTTGGTACTACACTTTTTGTGTTGTAAGGTAACAAAAAAAATAGCTTTTTTCACACAGTTTTTATTTTTATTTTGTACAGTGTTCACCTGAGGGGTTAGGTCATGTGATATTTTTATAGAGCAGGTAGTTACGGACATGGAAATACCATATATATATACTTATATATATATATATATATACTTTTTTAAATTTATTTAAGTTTTACTCAATAATATCATTTTTGAAACAAAAAAAATCATGTTTTAGCGTCTCCATAGTCTCAGAGCCATATTTTTATGTTTTGGGCCATTGGTACGGTATCATTTTTGCGGGATGAGATGGCTGTTTGATTGCCATTATTTTGGGGTGCATATGACTTTTTGATCGCTTGCTATTACACTTTTTGTGATGCAAGGTGACAAAAAATAGCTTTTTTTACACAGTTTTTATTTTATATTTTTTTAAAGTACTCATCTGAGGGGTTAGGTCGTGTGGTATTTTTATAGAGCAGGTTGTTACAGACGCGGCGATACCTAAAACAATAAAAGCATTTTTGAAACAAAAAAATTATGTTTTAGTGTCTCCGTAGTCTGAGAGCCATAGATTTTTATTTTTTTGGGGCGATTGTCTTAGGTAGGGGCTCATTTTTTATGGTATGGGCTCAGCAATACCTAGTACAGTATGTCTACTTTTCTTATTTTCCCTATATTTTACCTTTTTTTTTTTACTTTATTTTGGGAAAAGGATGCTTTTTTTGTTACTTGAAACTTAAAATAAACGTATTATAAAAAAAATAAAATTTTCTCTTTTTTTTTACTTTTTATATTTGTCCCTTTCTGGGACTTCACATTTTCAAGGTTTGATCCCTATTTAAATTCAGTACAACACATTATGTATTGTACTGAATTGAACTGTCATCTCTCAAGCTGGATCTCCTGGGCTTCCATAGCTGGAAGGTCCGATGCCTGTGTAAGGCATCTGGTCTGCCATGGCAGCCATTGGCCCCCTGCGAGTGCAGCGCGGGGGGCCGATGGAGTCAGAGGGAGCCCCCTCATTCTGTAAACACTGCACATGCAATGGTCAGCGCTGACCGTGGCATGTGAAAGGGTTAATGCAGTATGTGGTGATGCCGACCGATGCAGCAGGGGCCTGGCTATCAATAACAGCTGAGCTCGTGCTGCGGATCGAGCGAGTGCAGCTCATACATACGTGATTTTGCGGGAAGGAATGGACGCGTACAAGGAGATTACATCCAGGGTTAACCAAGTGAATGTATTTTGCCAGGCATTCTTTTGACCAAAGGTTGTAATATTGTGTCGAGCCATTCTCCCATTCTTTCGGTGAGAGAACCTATGCCCGACACAATGGGGTGCAGTGGCGGTTGGTCAATACATTTATGCACCTTCGGTAGTGCATGCAAGATGGGGGTGACTGGTGACTCCACATGCAGGAAATCATAATATTTTTGAGATATAAAACCTCAATCTCTTCCCTTATTTAATAAACATTCAAATTTGTATGTATGGAATATATTGTATTTATCTTCAGTTAATGACTGATTTGTATATGGGTTTAATGGTGAGTGATGTCACCGAGGTGTATTTGATTGGTTTCACCCTCGGGAGTTGCTCTCCTCCTCCTTCCTGTGAACACAGGTGGGGGAGGTGTATTTAAGCTGGAGGTATAGACCAAACAGAGAGTTATGATTAAGAGCAAGAAGTGGTCGAAACGTTTAACTGAAGGGTTGCCAGTGTGCAGAGGGGTCCACTGTATGTGATTGATTTTAACCAATAAAGTTGGAGCAACTATCCCACAAGTGCTGGATCAAGTTTTCCTTTTGTTGCAAATACAAGACCAACCTGGTTGGATCTGTGTGCTGGGAATGCGACACATAGGGTGAGCTGGATTTGTTGTTTGCATCTTTCTACATTATGTAGAGTGACTACAATACCCAAATACCTGAGAGATTCCACCAACTGAAAATTACATTCTAACCCTCTGCCCCACTGAACATTCCTGATCCAAAAAGGACAATAATATTTATCCAAGTTTATTCTTATCCCGCAGTATCTACCATGTCTCTCTATTGATTGCATTACTATTGGAATTAAAGCCAGTGCATCATATCGTCAGCATACAACATCTCCTCCAATGGACCATGCTCAAAAACTCTTATCTCCTTCTAATCGATTTAGCTAAAGATTCAGAGATTAAAACAAGCAATAAGGGGGATAAGGGACAGCCCTATCTTGTCCCTCGAATATAATTCAAATATGCTAGATGCCTTTCGATTAATACTAACACATACTTAATCTCCCTTATATAACAATTTCACCTAACTATTGAAAACATTATCAAATCCCATTTTCTATAAGACTGCTTCATGATTATCCAGCTTATCACCAGAACACTGAATATTCCAGAACAGTTTTTTAATAGTATCTATAACTGATCTTCCTGGCATAAACCCAACTTGATCTTTATGCACCAAGTGTTCAATTACCTTCTGTATATTTAATAAATATTTAATAAAAACACAGGTTGATAGGAGCCCATATCTTAGCAGTTCCTTATTGTTCTTTAACAAAAGCATAACTATAGCCTCCCTTATTAAACTGGCAATGCCCCCTTATCCAAATAAATAGTAAAGACTAGGGATGAGCGAACCCTGCACGAAAGTCTGTATTTATGTGCAGTGTTCAGATTTTTAAAAAAGCTTGTTGAAAGGCTGCAGTGCAGCCAAACAACAAGTTTTTAAGCTATGGGCACTAGGAAGCATCACAGTCATGCCCAGTATGGGCATGACTGTGATTGGCTGGCGCAGCACGTGATCCTGCATGCATAAATGCCAGATCACATGTTACACCACCATTCTGCTCTAACTAGTGTAGGGACAGAAACTTACAACAATAAAATTAATTTAACTGTAAAACAGATAAAAAGTCTCAATCAGCAGTGTTGCTTGGAGCGCAGCGGGTCTATGGTGAAGTAGGGTCAAATTCACACTCAGTCCTCAATTTCATATATAAGACCGTGCAGCTTGAAAATTTCCCATGAAAGTGTCAGTAATGTGGTATGTAGAAAGTATCCTTTAAATGTGATTGATCACTGGGTTCCAGATCCAGGCTCTCTCCACATTTTATATGCATTGATTTGTTTTAATAATGTGAGTATAATAAAAAAGCGTGATTATTGAAGGGCTTGCGGTACTTCACTATGTCTAGTTCTCTTGCATAACATCCAAGAGATAGAAACACTGACTGTGGAGAGAGCCCGGATCTGGAACCCAGTGATCAATCACATTTGAAGGATACTTTCTACATACCTTTATTACTGACACTTTCATGGGAAATTTTTGAGCTGTGCGGTCTTATATATATATGAAATAGTGTAGGGACAGGATGCTGCTGCAATGAGGAACAGTATTAGCCTTTTAATGTGGCTGTTTAGTCTGTTGGTGTCCTGTAGGCATTTTTGATCGGTGCAATACACCTCCTTTGCACCAGTGACCCAGAAATACAATACTTAATTGGGCTGTTAAAGGAAACCTGTCACTAGGATTTTGGGTATAGAGCTGAGGACATGGGTTGCTAGATGTCCGCTAGCACATCTGCAATACCCAGTCCCCATAGCTCTGTGTGCTTTTATTGTGTATAAAAACCGATTTGATAGATATGCAAATTAACCTGAGATGAGTCCTGTTCCTGACTCATCTCACATACAGAACTCATCTCAGGTTCATTTGCATATGTATCAAATCGGTTTTTTTTTACACAATAAAAGCACACAGAGCTATGGGGACTGGGTATTGTGGATGTGCTAGCGGCCATTTAGCAACCCATGTCCTCAGCTCTATACACAAAATCCCGGTGGCAGGTTCCCTTTAAGTCTGTGGGCGACCTGTAGGAAATTTTGCTCAGTGCAATACACCTCCTTTGCACCAGTGGCACAGAAATACAATATTTAATCAGGCTGTTAATTCTATGGGTGACTTATAGCCATTTTTGGGGTTCAAAACACCTCCTTTGCATCCGTCACACAGAAATTGAATTGTTAATCAGTTTGTTAATTGTGTCGGTGACATAAATCGATTTTTTGGGGGTTAAAAACACCACCTTTGCATCGGTCTTACTGCAATAGAATAGTTAATCAGTAGTGATGACAAAAACAAAAAACTAAATCTTCTGATAAGTTGCCTGGATAAATAGCCACAGCAGGTCAAAAAGTGATGTGGGTACAATTCACACTCAGTTTAATGCGTTTTAGTAGACCGCGCGCATTTCAGGTAACCACTCCAAATCAGAGTATCCACTTCTGCACGTATGGGTAAAACATTAGTCTCCACTGGAATATTTCTTCCTCCACTGATTCCTATGGAATACCAAAATCACACGCTACTATCGATTGCAAGCACACCTGATATTATACTCAAACAAGCACTATAGAAGCGAGTACATCAAGGTCCTCTTTCCCGATGGTAATCCTATAAGGAGTTTGCTACAATAGTGAAGCACCTTCTCCAATGTGTATAAAACAAGTATTTATTATAGTCACAAATTCCATAAAAGGTATAAGCAATTCAAAGATAAAAAGCAGCAGCCTTTTGCACACCTGACCCGGGTTTCGCCTCAAGCTTCGTCAGGGGCATTGACCTCAATCATCAACACTTGTGTTTAAGTATCCACAATTAAAGTTCTCCTTAGGTACTCTGGATCACAATGCTGCTTGAATTTACATTAAAAACATACATTTTGTTTTGAACTAACAAACAATCAAATAAATCCAAAAGGGTTAACCTGTAATGTTAATGTTATACACTCTCACTGGCTATATTCCCATTTTTAACTGCATCAGATGTAGCTTCATTCATAAAATCACTCCACCATACAACATATCACGTGACTATTTCTCCACCAACGATGATCTAAAACAATCAATATATCTTAGACCCTTTTTTCTATATATTACTGAAAAAATTGTCAAGGAGTTTTAAACCTCAAAGGTAGACTCACACATCCTTCTTCTAAACCTACTATGTATTCATATATTCACCATTCCTACTCGTTCCATGTTACTACCATAGACCTTAATCACTGGACAACTGAACGTTTGTGTAGTTGTATACTTAAAATGTTAAACTTTATTAGTATACCTTAAAATATAGAACGGAAGTAATATCCAAGAAAAACTAATGTTCACAATAGGGGTTATCCCTTGTATAGCACTAGCTCTGGCCAGTAATTAATCCCACCCCGTTCACTTATATGGGGTACATGAAGGGAATATGTAACTGCCGGACACCAGCTAGCAAGTAGATAGACCCCTATCAATTGTGGAGCATCCACCAAAGACTTGATGTGATGCTTCCACAAATAAACAGAAACCGAGCACTGAGAGGGGGATTGTTTGTAGTAATGCAGAGAAGCGTGGGTAACGGTGCTGGCTGCAGTAATATTCAGAGCGTTATTATGTGCTCATCCTGCATAGCCACCCAAAAGTACGCAGCTACTCCTATTACTTCCCCTAGTAAGATCACCCTCTCACAGATACTTCAGTGCCCGGGACGGCACATCGCCCTCTACCTAGTCGCTAAAGTCTGTCTATGCCTATATGTTGCCCATTAACTGCTCGACGCGTTTAACACCAATCATCAGGAGCTGGGGCTTAGACACACAACACTTAATAGACAAACACAGAGCGCTGCCCCTCTCAGTTGTGGAGGCGGCAGCGTCGGCGCTAGGATGGCCGTGACGTGGGCGCCGGGAACAGCTGTTTAAGTCACCTAGGCCACTCCCATCGAAGGCGGAGATCATCCCTAAGGCGGCCTATCAGAAGGCTAGATGTGCGGTTGCATAACAAGCCACCGCTCCTGTGTTAGCCGCCCCACTCCAGGGACGAAACATCCGAAGAGTCAACACACCAAAGGTAACAGGAATACTTTGGCGATTATTTAAAAGGCAAGAAGACGTCATACTGCAACGAAGCACACTAGAAGCAAAATTAGTAATGTTAACTTCATCACATTGTGTCTAATCATATTTATCAAAACCTAGTAACACTGAGTCCTCTGCACCCCCCAACATATGCAGTATGAGGAGGGCTAACCGAGGCTGATAGATGAATAAGGTGGAAGGGATAGGTACGGATACAACAGTAAATGAGCACCACACAGATTGCTGTTAATAGCTATGGTGGAACAATAACCAGACTAACAGCTACAGAAGGCACATATTGGGACCATATCAGATGAAGCAGGCAAAATAAATAAATTCATTGTGCCCCTTCGGACGCACTGTCTGTAACCGAAAAGTCCACTGTGCTTCCTTCTGTAATACTCTTTTGTCATGATCACCACCTCTCACAGGTCTCCTTACTATTTCGATTCCCTGGAAGTGAATAGAATTCAAGTCATTATCATGAGCTGAGGCAAC
The DNA here is from genome assembly GCF_905171765.1 of Bufo bufo. Classification (NCBI taxonomy): domain Eukaryota; kingdom Metazoa; phylum Chordata; class Amphibia; order Anura; family Bufonidae; genus Bufo; species Bufo bufo. The sequence continues at coordinate 448,670,716 of NC_053389.1, read as the reverse complement.
GTGACGTGCAATGGGAGTGTCTGCACCCTTCCAAATGTCATTTAAGTGCTCCCTAATCCGTCTCCGAAATTCTCGGATCGTTTTTCCAACATACTGCATCCCGCATTTGCAGGTTGCTAAATATACGATGCCTCGGGTCTTGCAGTTGATAAATGACCTGATTGAGTATTGTTTTTGCATGACAGTACTGGTAAAGCTGTTCCCAGTCTGAATGACATCACACGTCACGCTGCGTATAGAATAGTTAATCAGTCTGTTAATTGTGTCGGTGACATAAAGCCATTCTTGGGGGTTCATAACACGGCATTTGTATCCGTCTTACTGTAATAGAATAATTAATCAGTCTGTTAATTGTTTCAGTGACATAAAGCCATTTTTGGGGTTCAAAACACTACATTTGCATCTGTCACACAGAAACATAGAATGTGTCGGCAGATAAGAACGTTTTGGCATTTGGCAGAAAAAAAATTGTCAGTCAGTCTGTTAATTGTGTCTGTGACATAAAACCATTTTTTGAGGTTCATAACATGGCATTTGCATCCATTTTACTGTAATATAAGAGTTAGGCTACTTTCACACTCGTGTTTTGGGTGGATACATCATGGATCTGCAAAAACGGATCCGTTACAATAATACAACCGCATGTATCCATCATGAATGGATCCGTTTGTATTATCTGTAACATAGCCATTGACTTTCAATGGAGTTCATGACGGATCCGTATTGGCTTTTCTATTGTGATAGATTGTCTCAGAGAAAACGGATCTGTCCCCATTGACTTGCATTGTGTGTCAGGATGATCAAGCTCAGTTTTGTCAAGCGGACAGCAAAACGCTGCAGGCAGCGTTTTGGTGTCCTCTTCCAGAGCAGAATGGAGACTGATCAGAGGCAAACTGATGCATTCTGAGCGTAATCCTTTTCCTTTAAGAATGCATTAGGGCAAAACTGCCCATGATGGATCTCACAAACGGAAAGCCAAAACGCGAGTGTGAAAGTAGCCTTATTCAGTCTGTTAATTGTGTCAGTGACATAAAGCCATTTTAGGGTTTCATAACACAGCATTTGCATCCATCTTACGGTAACAGAATAGTTAATCAGTCTCTTAATTGTGTCCACCTACACTGCCACATCCACCTCCTCCTCCACTCGGACTTGCACCTCCTGGCTAAAGATTATTATTTGTTATATGGCAGGGTAGAGAAGTATAATGGCTGTATCCCAAAAATGACTATAGGTCACGCACATAAAATTATCAGACAAATAAAAAATAAATAAGCAAAAATCAAAAACAGTGTTGGATTCCTCCTCCACCTCTTTCACCTACACCTCCATGTCCATTCCACTTGCACCTCCATCTCCTGGTTAAAAAAATGTATTTGTTATATTGGCAGAGAAGAGAAATATACCAGCCACACCCCAAAAAAATGGCTATAGGTCACACGCAGAATTAACAGACAAATTAAGAAAAAATTAAATAAAGAAAAAACAAAACACAAAAACCGTGTTAGCGTCCTCCTCCTCCTCCGCCTCTTCTACCTACACCACCTCGTCCACAGCCTCTCCAACTTCCTACTCCATTTTGACCTCCGCTTCCTGGTTCAAGATTATTATTTTTATTTTTATGTATTTTATGTTATTTTAAGTAATTTCCCTATCCACATTTATCTGTAAAGAATAAATCAAGGCAACTGAACTTACTGTAGATTTCTTGAAAACGTTTCACTCGTTCTTCCAACGAGCTTTCTCAATTCTGAGTGACTGTATCAAGTCATTTGCCTTGATTTATTATTTACAGATATACCATGACCTGGATAAATGAGAACCTTCACAGACCTATCTACATTTGTTTGCAGTGCAATTGTCCTGTTTGTTCCCCCATTTTGCTTCTTTTTGCAGCCCTGTAGCCTATTCTATGACTATTTTAGAGCCATTTTGAAGCTCCAAAGTTCAGATCCCCATTGACTTAAATGGGGTTCTGGGTCAAGCTCAGGTACCCGAACCGAACTTTGGAACAACTGAACCTGTCGAAACCGAACATCCACGGTTTCCCTCATCCCTACTCATAAGGCTATATGAATGGCAAAGAATCACTGCAGAAAATGCACCAAAATGATACGCAACTGACAATACTATCTAATTCCTCAAGCCGATGTTAAAAGCTTAGAACTTTGCCAATATCTTCCAGTCAGGAACATATCAGACCCCCTCATGCACCACGTCACGGTGTCTCATCACGCATGGGGTCCTACCACTAAAACGCCTGTGGTGTGTGAACAGGGTCTGAACAATGCTAGAAATTCACTCACAGTGACGTGGTGCATGAGGGGCTCCGATATGTTCCTGACTGGAAGATATTGGCAAAGTTCTCAGCTTTTAACATCAGCTTGAGGAATTAGCTAGTATTGTCAGTTGCGTATCATTTTGGTGCATTTTCTGCAGTGATTTGTGTGTATATATATTTTTTCATCTGCACAATGTATCATTTTGTGTAAGATGTCCTTGTGGTGCATGCGGTCCACACCGGCATTCTCCATTGTATGCATTTTATTGCTGGGGATTGCTGTTGTCTGCGGACCGCATGCGGAGGAATTGCTCACCCGGTTATAGACGCGCTACAGTGTCTGGGTTTGGAGCATTTCCACCCGTTTAGGCCACTTTTTTCAGTGAGTTTTTGTCTTTATGTGTATGGAATGTGCCACTTCATTTTGTTAGTAACATTTTTTTGCACCTGGTAGCTTCTGTGTCACATGGTGGGTGCGGCTCACAGCTTTATTTTACCTCACAATGCATTTGTGATACCACCATGGAGGCATGTGAGAGTCTGGCTGTGAGTTAATTGCATTGTTCAGACCCTGTTCACACACCACGGGCAGTTTAGTGGTAGGACCCCATGCGTGCTGAGACACCATGACGTGGTGCATGAGGGGCTCCGATATGTTCCTGACTGGAAGATATTGGCAAAGTTCTCAGCTTTTAGCATCGGCTTGAGGAATTAGCTAGTATTGTCAGTTGCATATCATTTTGGTGCATTTTCTGCAGTGATTTGTGTGTATATATATTTTTTCATCTGCACAATGTATCATTTCGTGTAAGATGTTCTTGTGGTGCATGCGGTCTGCACCGACATCCTCCATTGTATGCATTTTTTGCTGGGGATTGCTGTTGTCTGCGGACCGCATGCGGAGGAATTGCTCACCCGGTTATAGACGCGCTACAGTGTCTGGGTTTGGAGCATTTCCACCCGTTTAGGCCACTTTTTTCAGTGAGTTTTTGTCTATATGAATGGCAAAGTAAAAAAGTGATGACTTTTGGAAGGCAAGGAGATAAAAACAAACAACAAGAAAATAAAAATTGGCCTAGTACTGAAGTTCCAATCATATGCATGTATCTTAGCAGCATGGTGCTTTGACAATTAGAAAATATATCTGCATATGGTGGACATGAAGAGGTTAAGCAAAACATTTAAAAGAAGTATCTCATTTTCTGATTAAACCTTGGCAATTAAAGGAGCTATTTATGAATCCTGCTCTACAAGATGCCTTGAAGAAAATTAGATGTTGTTAGTAAGAATTGGATTCTGGCATTCTGCTACAATAGCATTCTACAAATAAACTCAAACAGCTAATAAGCCTTATTTCCTTTATATTTATATGCATAATATTACACACCATCATTAGAATAGATATAATGATGTTACTAAAAGATAATAGCAGTATAATTTGAGTATACAATACAAGATATTAATGCTGTATAATATATCAACATACAGTATACTGCAAAGAAGTAATTTGTTTTGAAGTACTTCAGTCAATTTCTAAGATAAGGTTTTCTAATTCATCATGACTACTTTAATGTCTAACTATGTAACTACAAACACATATAGCTTAATTCCTGTTACATACTGTATATTTATTAGCTATAGTATTAATTCTGTTGCTCTCACACAGTGCTCTGTTGTAGCTTAAGTTTCTAAATATGACTTCCTACCATGACAGCCAAAATGTGAGTACATTAACCCCTTAGTGACCACCCATGCATGTTTTTAAGGCGGTCACTAAGGGGCCCTAGGCTGGGCCGCCGCTTTTTTACGGGGAGTCTCGGCCCTGCTATAATCGCCCAAACCGGCATAAGTGCCGATACGGGCTGTTTAACACTTTACATGCCACGGGCAATGGCACCCGCCGCATGTAAAGTGCTGATAGAGAGAGCGAACACTCTCTATCTCCCATCGGCACCCCGCAAATGTGATCGCACTATAGAAATAGTGCATTTCATTTTAAAAGCAATAAAAATACTATATGTTATAGTTCACTTGTGGGACTATTAAGTAGTAAAAAAAACAAAAAAAAAACACATTCATTAAATAAAAAAATTCCATAAAAAAATATGCTTTTTTTCACATTGAAAATATGCTTTTCAATGAAAAGAATTGCAAAAAAAAAAATCTTCCCCATATGTTTGGTATTGTCGCATTTATAACAATCCAGACTATATAAATATAATGTAAATTATGTACAGTCGTGGCCAAAAGTTTTGAGAATGACACAAATATTAGTTTTCACAAAGTTTGCTGCTAAACTGCTTTTAGATCTTTGTTTCAGTTGTTTCTGTGATGTAGTGAAATATAATTACACGCATTTCATATGTTTCAAAGGCTTTTATTGACAATTACATGACATTTATGAAAAGAGTCAGTATTTGCAGTGTTGGCCCTTCTTTTTCAGGACCTCTGCAATTCGACTGGGCATGCTCTCAATCAACTTCTTGGCCAATTCCTGACTGATAGCCACCCATTCTTTCATAATCACTTCTTGGAGTTTGTCAGAATTAGTGGGTTTTTATTTGTCCACCCGCCTCTTGAGGATTGACCACAAGTTCTCAATGGGATTAAGATCTGGGGAGTTTCCAGGCCATGGACCCAAAATGTCAACGTTTTGGTCCCCGAGCCACTTAGTTATCACTTTTGCCTTATGGCACGGTGCTCCATCGTGCTGGAAAATGCATTGTTCTTCACCAAACTGTTGTTGGATTGTTGGAAGAAGTTGCTGTTGGAGGGTGTTTTGGTACCATTCTTTATTCATGGCTGTGTTTTTGGGCAAAATTGTGAGTGAGCCCACTCCCTTGGATGAGAAGCAACCCCACACATGAATGTTCTCAGGATGCTTTACTGTTGGCATGACACAGGACTGATGGTAGCGCTCACCTTTTCTTCTCCGACAAGACTTTTTCCAGATTCCCCAAACAAACGGAAAGAGGCTTCATCGGAGAAAATGACTTTGCCCCAGTCCTCAGCAGTCCATTCACCATATTTTCTGCAGAAGATCAATCTGTCCCTGATGGGTTTTTTTTGGAGAGAAGTGGCTTTTTTGCTGCCCTTCTTGACACCAGGCCATCTTCCAAAAGTCTTCGCCTCACTGTGCGTGCAGATGCGCTCACACCTGCCTGCTGCCATTCCTGAGCAAGCTCTGCACTGGTGGCACTCCGATCCCGCAGCTGAATCCTCTTTAGGAGACGATCCTGGCGCTTGCTGGACTTTCTTGGACGCCCTGAAGCCTTCTTAACAAGAATTGAACCTCTTTCCTTGAAGTTCTTGATGATCCTATAAATTGTTGATTGAGGTGCAATCTTAGTAGCCACAATATCCTTGCCTGTGAAGCCATTTTTATGCAACGCAATGATGGCTGCACGCGTTTCTTTGCAGGTCACCATGGTTAACAATGGAAGAACAATGATTTCAAGCATCACCCTCCTTTTAACATGTCAAGTCTGCCATTTTAACCCAATCAGCCTGACATAATGATCTCCAGCCTTGTGCTCGTCAACATTCTCACCTGAGCTAGCAAGACGATTACTGAAATGATCTCAGCAGGTCCTTTAATGACAGCAATGAAATGCAGTGGAAAGGTTTTTTTTGGGATTAAGTAAATTTTCATGGCAAAGAAGGACTATGCAATTCATCTGATTACTCTTCATAACATTCTGGAGTATATGCAAATTGCTATTATAAAAACTTAAGCAACTTTTCCAATTTCCAATATTTATGTAATTCTCAAAACTTTTGGCCACGACTGTACATGTGAACTCCATAAAAAAAAATTGAAAAAATTACTGAATTGCTCATTTATTCTTAGTTGCCACCAAAAAAACTTAATAACAAGCAATGAAAAAGCGTCATTTACTACAACATGATATCAATTAATAATAGATAACCATAATGAGATTGAAAAGGAAATGATATCCTTTTGGGTTAGGAATTATGCCTCAGCTAAATCTCAATATATTTGGGATGCGTTTAAAGCATTTACGAGAGGGATTTTTATTAGTACAGTTGCAAATCTGAGCAAACAGTATGCGATGAAGGAGAAAGAACTAGAGGAAGCAGCCGCTGAAGGAATGGCCAGGTATGCCAAGGGGAAAACAGAGGAAGGTAGAGAGATTATGCAGAGGACAAGCCAGGCTTTTTCTGACTTCCTTCTGGATAAAGCACAACAGAAGTTGTTCTTTAGAGGACAATTTTTTTTTTTAGAGGCAGGTCGCCCTGGGAAGATGCTGGCTAGAGAAATAGCAAGCCAGGATTCAAAGAAAGAAATCCGTAGTATACGTATGTCCGATGGCACTACTGTGGAAGACCAGGAGGGAATATTAGAAGTATTTATAAAATATTTTAGTGAATTGTATGAATCAGAGAGTGTCCTCTCAGAGGCAGCGATTGACCCATACTTGGATTCTATTTCCCTTCCGATTCATGCAGATGGGCAAAAGGAACGCTTGGAGATGGATTTGTCTCCCCAAGAGATAGAAGAAGCAATGAAGGCCTGTTCAGGTAACTCTTCCCCCGGATTGGATGGACTCCCGTATGAGTTCTATCGTAAATATGGGGAGATTGTTTTTCCCCATTTGTGGAGAACACTCTCTGATTCAATAAAAGAGGGAGTCCTTCCAAAAACAGAGGCCACGATAACAGTAATATTTAAGAAGGGTAAAGACCCTAGTGACTTGGGATCTTATAGACCTATTTCTCTCCTTAAGGCCTCATGCACACAACTGTTGTTTTATTCCGTGTCTGTTGTTCCGTTTTTCATGATTTTCTGCGGAACCATTGACTTTCAATGGGTCCGTTGAAAACTCGGCTAATGCACCGTTTGTCATCCGCTTCCATGATCCGTGGTTCCAGTCTGTCAAAAAAATATAACCTGTCCTATTATTTTCGCGGAAAACGGTTCGCGGACTCATTCAAGTGAATGGGACCGCTAAAAAACACGGAGGCACACAAGATTGTCATCCGCGTCCGCGTCCATTTTTTTCCAATCATTTGCATGGCAAACCTGTCTTAGATTTTTTTTTACTTTCCTTCTGGTGATCCTCCAAAAATAAAGGAAGACACACGGAAACAAAAACAGAAACGGATCACAGAACAACGGAACCCCATTTTGCGGAACGGAACACAACAACGGTCGTGTGCATGAGGCCTAACACAGATGTTAAACTTTATTCTAAAATCTTAGCTATGAGGCTATCTAGTGTTATGACATCAATTATACATCCAGATCAAAATGGCTTTATTCCCAATAAGGGGAATCACTATAATCTACATTGTCTTTTTGCTAACATACAGACTTCTGGGGGGCCTTCATGATCTATCTTGTCTATAGATGCGTCTAAGGATTTTGATAGAGTTGAGTGGGGGTTTCTATGGAGAGTGCTCCAGAGGATGGGCTTTGGCCCTAGGTTTATTAATATGGTTAAGCTCTTTATAGATCCCCTACTGCAAGACTAAATATAAATGGACATCTTACAAGAAGTTTTCCTATGACCAGGGGCACTCGCCAGGGATGTCCACTATCTCCTCTTCTATTTGATATCTATATCAAACATTTGGCTATCAGGGTTAGACAAGATCCTAGGATACTAGGGTTTGGGGTATTGGGAACGGAAGATCGCATTTCTTTATATGCTGATGATATTTTATTTCATGTCCAACAGAACAAACCTACTCTCCTAACTATTATGCAAACGATAATCTCTTTTGGAGAAGTCTCAGGTCTGGATATAAATTGGGATAAAACCACGATTATGCCACTAGATACTACAACTATGCCCTTAGATAAATTTTCATTTCCCAAGGATAGTCCTCTGAACATCCTAAAAATTGCCGACTCTTTTGAGTATCTTGGCATTACAGTCTCCCCTAGGGTGGAAGATTTCATTCTGCTCAACTTGATGTTATTGATAAATAAGTTAAGGTTAAAAATAAGAACGTGGCTTTGATTACCTTTCTCAAAGGCTGATAGAATATCTTTAGTTAAGATGGTGAGTCTCCCTCAGTTACTCTATCTCTTTAGGAATTCTCCAGTTTGGATCCCGGATAGGTATTTTAAGGTAATTAAAATAATTATTAATGATCTACTCTGGGGGAGGAAATGGGTAAGTATAAGCCCCTGGAGAGGGGAGGAGTTAACCTCCTTTGTTTCAAGGGATATTTCTTAGCTGCACAGTTTTGTTTTCTCCGTGAATGGAAAGATAGCCCACTTTGCAGGGACTTAGTGAACAGATCTCCATATGATAACTTTTTTACCCTACTGGAGTCTGATCAACTTATCAACTCCGATAGGGAATTTAGATCAGCCAGGAATCTTTTTGTGAAGTCATGGCAGGCTATTAGACTATGGTGTGGAGTGAAAGGCTCACTAGGATGCACTCCTTTATGGTATAACCAGCATTTCAAACTTTAGATGAACTAGCTAAGGAACAATACTGGCAAAATAGTAATATTATATATTTGACACAGGTAGTAAGTAATGGAGATATTATTTCATTTGTAGAATTATCACAGAGAGAAAAAGCACAGAAATTATTATGGTTTTGGTATTTACAGTTAAGATCGGCACTTTTAAATATACAGGAAAAAAATAGGTTTCAAATATACACTTCAACACAATTTAATAAGTGGATAGGGAATTTGGATCAGAAGATGATTTCTCACCTTTATAAAAATGTATTAATAACTCGATTTGGAGGTGTTTCCTCTACTGGTCAGAGGACTTGGCAAAATGAGTGTCCAATGATTCATTTGGACGACCAGGAGAAGGTAACTTTGAATTTAAAATTGGTCTCACATAATTTTAATCACATGGTGGTGCAGTTTAATATTCTACATAGACTTTATGTTACACCTCTCTGGCTTAATAGATATGGGATTAGGAAAGACTCTAACTGTCCCAGGTGCGATGTCCCTGAAGCGGACTATTTGCATATGTTCTGGTCCTGTGCAGAGTTGAAACATTATTGGGGGGCTATTCATAAACACATTGAGGGAAAACTGAAGGTGCGGATCCCTTTTTCTGCTGAATGCTGGGTATTGGGTGAGCTGGCCAAGGTGAGTTGTCAGCAACATAAAAAAAATCTTTTTTTTAAGATAATGTTTTTGGCACATCTTTTGATAGCACGTTCTTGGTTTTCACGAAACAGTCCCACTATGAATACATGGTTAAATCTGGTGAACACTACTAAGAGATATGAATATATCTTGTATAAGCAGAGAAATACGGAGAAAAAATGGATTGGATTTTGGGGAGACTGGATTTTATAGAACTTCTCCGATCCTCACTCGTCACCAATACTCCTCGGTCTTAGAACGGAGGAGTGGTGGTGAAGAAAGATGCATCACATCTACACCTTGATTAGAGTCCACCTTTGGTAAAGTCAGTTGATTGGACATGATTTGGAAAGACACACATCTGTCTGTATAAGATCTCAATACTGACAATGCATATCAGAGCAAACACCAAGCAATGGGGAGAAAAGAACTGTCTGTAGAGATCAGGGACAGGATTGTATTGAGACACAGATCTAGAAAAGGGATATCTACAAAAAATTTCTGCTACACCAGAAGTTCCCAAGAGCACAGTGGCCTCCATAATTATTAAATGAGTGAAGTTTAGAACAATCTAAACTATGTAATTGGGGGAGAAGGGCCTTGGTAAAAAAAAAAGGCGACCATGGCCATTCTGTCTGTGTTTCAAAGATAATGAGTACAGATGGGAGAAATTTCAAGAAGGTCAACCAGCACTGCAACACTCTACCAATTTAAAAATAAGGGGTTGGGTCAGCACAACCTGCTGCAGGTGCACATCACTATGGCGAAATACATATACAAACGGAAAATGCAAATGTGATCGCACACTACATCCAGCACTCTGCCCTCCATGCTGGATGAGACATTGGTTTATATTTTGGCCAAAGCATAGTAAGCCACTCACCGCGTCAAGGCTGTCTCATGAGTGGTCCCTAACTCTTGTTCCTACCTGTTCATGGGCCATGACAGCCACATAAAATCCAGGGAATGCAGGTCAGCATGCAAGCCAAGTACACTTTGCTTGTAACCCCGTCCGGTGCCATTACAGCTTTCATCGGATCCAGGGATGCAAGTACCAACATGCATGCTGAACCCACCATATACTTCTCCTGGAGCCAAATGGCTAATGGTAGGTTCTATACAAGCAGACTCAGTTTTATACTGACTTTAAAACCAGCCTCAAGGACAGATTAACTGGTCAGGTGTGCAATGACTCCAAGGAGATCGCCACGCCTCCAATATATACTACAAAGAAAAAAATAAGGGGTTGGGTCAGCACAACCTGCTGCAGGTGCACATCACTATGGCGAAATACATATACAAACGGAAAATGCAAATGTGATCGCACACTACATCCAGCACTCTGCCCTCCATGCTGGATGAGACATTGGTTTATATTTTGGCCAAAGCATAGTAAGCCACTCACCGCGTCAAGGCTGTCTCATGAGTGGTCCCTAACTCTTGTTCCTACCTGTTCATGGGCCATGACAGCCACATAAAATCCAGGGAATGCAGGTCAGCATGCAAGCCAAGTACACTTTGCTTGTAACCCCGTCCGGTGCCATTACAGCTTTCATCGGATCCAGGGATGCAAGTACCAACATGCATGCTGAACCCACCATATACTTCTCCTGGAGCCAAATGGCTAATGGTAGGTTCTATACAAGCAGACTCAGTTTTATACTGACTTTAAAACCAGCCTCAAGGACAGATTAACTGGTCAGGTGTGCAATGACTCCAAGGAGATCGCCACGCCTCCAATATATACTACAAAGAAAAAAATAAGGGGTTGGGTCAGCACAACCTGCTGCAGGTGCACATCACTATGGCGAAATACATATACAAACGGAAAATGCAAATGTGATCGCACACTACATCCAGCACTCTGCCCTCCATGCTGGATGAGACATTGGTTTATATTTTGGCCAAAGCATAGTAAGCCACTCACCGCGTCAAGGCTGTCTCATGAGTGGCCCCTAACTCTTGTTCCTACCTGTTCATGGGCCATGACAGCCACATAAAATCCAGGGAATGCAGGTCAGCATGCAAGCCAAGTACACTTTGCTTGTAACCCCGTCCGGTGCCATTACAGCTTTCATCGGATCCAGGGATGCAAGTACCAACATGCATGCTGAACCCACCATATACTTCTCCTGGAGCCAAATGGCTAATGGTAGGTTCTATACAAGCAGACTCAGTTTTATACTGACTTTAAAACCAGCCTCAAGGACAGATTAACTGGTCAGGTGTGCAATGACTCCAAGGAGATCGCCACGCCTCCAATATATACTACAAAGAAAAAAATAAGGGGTTGGGTCAGCACAACCTGCTGCAGGTGCACATCACTATGGCGAAATACATATACAAACGGAAAATGCAAATGTGATCGCACACTACATCCAGCACTCTGCCCTCCATGCTGGATGAGACATTGGTTTATATTTTGGCCAAAGCATAGTAAGCCACTCACCGCGTCAAGGCTGTCTCATGAGTGGTCCCTAACTCTTGTTCCTACCTGTTCATGGGCCATGACAGCCACATAAAATCCAGGGAATGCAGGTCAGCATGCAAGCCAAGTACACTTTGCTTGTAACCCCGTCCGGTGCCATTACAGCTTTCATCGGATCCAGGGATGCAAGTACCAACATGCATGCTGAACCCACCATATACTTCTCCTGGAGCCAAATGGCTAATGGTAGGTTCTATACAAGCAGACTCAGTTTTATACTGACTTTAAAACCAGCCTCAAGGACAGATTAACTGGTCAGGTGTGCAATGACTCCAAGGAGATCGCCACGCCTCCAATATATACTACAAAGAAAAAAATAAGGGGTTGGGTCAGCACAACCTGCTGCAGGTGCACATCACTATGGCGAAATACATATACAAACGGAAAATGCAAATGTGATCGCACACTACATCCAGCACTCTGCCCTCCATGCTGGATGAGACATTGGTTTATATTTTGGCCAAAGCATAGTAAGCCACTCACCGCGTCAAGGCTGTCTCATGAGTGGTCCCTAACTCTTGTTCCTACCTGTTCATGGGCCATGACAGCCACATAAAATCCAGGGAATGCAGGTCAGCATGCAAGCCAAGTACACTTTGCTTGTAACCCCGTCCGGTGCCATTACAGCTTTCATCGGATCCAGGGATGCAAGTACCAACATGCATGCTGAACCCACCATATACTTCTCCTGGAGCCAAATGGCTAATGGTAGGTTCTATACAAGCAGACTCAGTTTTATACTGACTTTAAAACCAGCCTCAAGGACAGATTAACTGGTCAGGTGTGCAATGACTCCAAGGAGATCGCCACGCCTCCAATATATACTACAAAGAAAAAAATAAGGGGTTGGGTCAGCACAACCTGCTGCAGGTGCAGATCACTATGGCGAAATACATATACAAACGGAAAATGCAAATGTGATCGCACACTACATCCAGCACTCTGCCCTCCATGCTGGATGAGACATTGGTTTATATTTTGGCCAAAGCATAGTAAGCCACTCACCGCGTCAAGGCTGTCTCATGAGTGGTCCCTAACTCTTGTTCCTACCTGTTCATGGGCCATGACAGCCACATAAAATCCAGGGAATGCAGGTCAGCATGCAAGCCAAGTACACTTTGCTTGTAACCCCGTCCGGTGCCATTACAGCTTTCATCGGATCCAGGGATGCAAGTACCAACATGCATGCTGAACCCACCATATACTTCTCCTGGAGCCAAATGGCTAATGGTAGGTTCTATACAAGCAGACTCAGTTTTATACTGACTTTAAAACCAGCCTCAAGGACAGATTAACTGGTCAGGTGTGCAATGACTCCAAGGAGATCGCCACGCCTCCAATATATACTACAAAGAAAAAAATAAGGGGTTGGGTCAGCACAACCTGCTGCAGGTGCACATCACTATGGCGAAATACATATACAAACGGAAAATGCAAATGTGATCGCACACTACATCCAGCACTCTGCCCTCCATGCTGGATGAGACATTGGTTTATATTTTGGCCAAAGCATAGTAAGCCACTCACCGCGTCAAGGCTGTCTCATGAGTGGTCCCTAACTCTTGTTCCTACCTGTTCATGGGCCATGACAGCCACATAAAATCCAGGGAATGCAGGTCAGCATGCAAGCCAAGTACACTTTGCTTGTAACCCCGTCCGGTGCCATTACAGCTTTCATCGGATCCAGGGATGCAAGTACCAACATGCATGCTGAACCCACCATATACTTCTCCTGGAGCCAAATGGCTAATGGTAGGTTCTATACAAGCAGACTCAGTTTTATACTGACTTTAAAACCAGCCTCAAGGACAGATTAACTGGTCAGGTGTGCAATGACTCCAAGGAGATCGCCACGCCTCCAATATATACTACAAAGAAAAAAATAAGGGGTTGGGTCAGCACAACCTGCTGCAGGTGCACATCACTATGGCGAAATACATATACAAACGGAAAATGCAAATGTGATCGCACACTACATCCAGCACTCTGCCCTCCATGCTGGATGAGACATTGGTTTATATTTTGGCCAAAGCATAGTAAGCCACTCACCGCGTCAAGGCTGTCTCATGAGTGGTCCCTAACTCTTGTTCCTACCTGTTCATGGGCCATGACAGCCACATAAAATCCAGGGAATGCAGGTCAGCATGCAAGCCAAGTACACATTTGCATTTTCCGTTTGTATATGTATTTCGCCATAGTGATGTGCACCTGCAGCAGGTTGTGCTGACCCAACCCCTTATTTTTTTCTTTGTAGTATATATTGGAGGCGTGGCGATCTCTTTGGAGTCATTGCACACCTGACCAGTTAATCTGTCCTTAAGGCTGGTTTTAAAGTCAGTATAAAACTGAGTCTGCTTGTATAGAACCTACCATTAGCCATTTGGCTCCAGGAGAAGTATATGGTGGGTTCAGCATGCATGTTGGTACTTGCATCCCTGGATCCGATGAAAGCTGTAATGGCACCGGACGGGGTTACAAGCAAAGTGTACTTGGCTTGCATGCTGACCTGCATTCCCTGGATTTTATGTGGCTGTCATGGCCCATGAACAGGTAGGAACAAGAGTTAGGGACCACTCATGAGACAGCCTTGACGCGGTGAGTGGCTTACTATGCTTTGGCCAAAATATAAACCAATGTCTCATCCAGCATGGAGGGCAGAGTGCTGGATGTAGTGTGCGATCACATTTGCATTTTCCGTTTGTATATGTATTTCGCCATAGTGATGTGCACCTGCAGCAGGTTGTGCTGACCCAACCCCTTATTTTTTTCTTTGTAGTATATATTGGAGGCGTGGCGATCTCCTTGGAGTCATTGCACACCTGACCAGTTAATCTGTCCTTGAGGCTGGTTTTAAAGTCAGTATAAAACTGAGTCTGCTTGTATAGAACCTACCATTAGCCATTTGGCTCCAGGAGAAGTATATGGTGGGTTCAGCATGCATGTTGGTACTTGCATCCCTGGATCCGATGAAAGCTGTAATGGCACCGGACGGGGTTACAAGCAAAGTGTACTTGGCTTGCATGCTGACCTGCATTCCCTGGATTTTATGTGGCTGTCATGGCCCATGAACAGGTAGGAACAAGAGTTAGGGACCACTCATGAGACAGCCTTGACGCGGTGAGTGGCTTACTATGCTTTGGCCAAAATATAAACCAATGTCTCATCCAGCATGGAGGGCAGAGTGCTGGATGTAGTGTGCGATCACATTTGCATTTTCCGTTTGTATATGTATTTCGCCATAGTGATGTGCACCTGCAGCAGGTTGTGCTGACCCAACCCCTTATTTTTTTCTTTGTAGTATATATTGGAGGCGTGGCGATCTCCTTGGAGTCATTGCACACCTGACCAGTTAATCTGTCCTTGAGGCTGGTTTTAAAGTCAGTATAAAACTGAGTCTGCTTGTATAGAACCTACCATTAGCCATTTGGCTCCAGGAGAAGTATATGGTGGGTTCAGCATGCATGTTGGTACTTGCATCCCTGGATCCGATGAAAGCTGTAATGGCACCGGACGGGGTTACAAGCAAAGTGTACTTGGCTTGCATGCTGACCTGCATTCCCTGGATTTTATGTGGCTGTCATGGCCCATGAACAGGTAGGAACAAGAGTTAGGGACCACTCATGAGACAGCCTTGACGCGGTGAGTGGCTTACTATGCTTTGGCCAAAATATAAACCAATGTCTCATCCAGCATGGAGGGCAGAGTGCTGGATGTAGTGTGCGATCACATTTGCATTTTCCGTTTGTATATGTATTTCGCCATAGTGATGTGCACCTGCAGCAGGTTGTGCTGACCCAACCCCTTATTTTTTTCTTTGTAGTATATATTGGAGGCGTGGCGATCTCCTTGGAGTCATTGCACACCTGACCAGTTAATCTGTCCTTGAGGCTGGTTTTAAAGTCAGTATAAAACTGAGTCTGCTTGTATAGAACCTACCATTAGCCATTTGGCTCCAGGAGAAGTATATGGTGGGTTCAGCATGCATGTTGGTACTTGCATCCCTGGATCCGATGAAAGCTGTAATGGCACCGGACGGGGTTACAAGCAAAGTGTACTTGGCTTGCATGCTGACCTGCATTCCCTGGATTTTATGTGGCTGTCATGGCCCATGAACAGGTAGGAACAAGAGTTAGGGACCACTCATGAGACAGCCTTGACGCGGTGAGTGGCTTACTATGCTTTGGCCAAAATATAAACCAATGTCTCATCCAGCATGGAGGGCAGAGTGCTGGATGTACTCTACCAATTTAACCACCTCAGCCCCCCTAGCTTAAACCCCCTTAATGACCAGACCACTTTTTACAATTCTGCACTACACTATTTTCACAGTTTATTGCTCGGTCATACAACTTACCACCCAAATGAATTTTACCTCCTTTTCTTCTCACAAATACAGCTTTCTTTTGGTGGTATTTGATTGCTGCTAAGATTTTTCGTTTTTCCGATATTAATCAAAATAGGCCGCAATTTTCTCAAAAAAAGTGTATTTTTAAATTTCTCTGGTTAAATAGTTCAAATATAATTACATTTCTATACAAGTTTGTGTCAGAATTTATTGTGCTACATGTCTTTGATAAAAAAAAAATCCAATAAGTGTATATTTATTGGTTTGCGCAAAAGTTATAGCATTTAAAAACTATGGTACAAAAATGTGAATTTCCGCATTTTGAAGCAGCTCTGACTTTCTGAGCACCTGTCATGTATCTTGAGGTGCTAGAATGCCAGGATAGTATAAATACCCCCCAAATGACCCCATTTTAGATAGAAGACACCCCAGAGGAGCATGGTGAGTTCATGTATGATTAAATTTTTTTTCACAAGTTAGCGGAAAATGACACTTTCTGATAAAAAAAATATATATATATAAAGTTTCCATTTCTGCAAACTTCTGGCAAAAAAAAAAAATAATCTCCCACGGACTCACTATGCCCCTCAGTGAATACCTTGGGGAGTCTACTTTCCGAAATGGGGTCATTTGTGGGGTGTGTTTACTGTTCTGGCATTTTGGGCGGGGCTAAATTGTGAGCAACCCTGTAAAGCCTAAAGGTACTCGTTGGACTTTCGGCCTCTTCACGTACCTAGGCTGCAAAAAAGTGTCACACATGTGGTATCGCCGTACTCAGGAGAAGTAGGGCAATGTGTTTTGGGGTGTATTTTTACATATAACCATGCTGGGTGAGAGAAATATCTCAGTAAATTGACAACTTTGTATAAATTTTTTTAAAAAGTTGTCATTTACAGAGATATTTCTCACACACAGTATGGGTATATGTAAAAATACACCCCAAAACACATTGCCCTACTTCTCCTGAGTACGGTGATACCACATATGTGACACTTTTTTACAGCCTAGGTGCACAAAGGGGCCCAAATTCCAATGAGTACCTTTAGGATTTCACAGGGCATTTTTTACGCATTTGGATTCCAAACTACTTCTCACGCTTTAGGGCCCCTAAAATACCAGGGCAGTATAAATACCCCACAAGTTACCCCATTTTGGAAAGAAGACACCCCAAGGTATTCCGTGAGGGGCATGATGAGTTCCTAGAATATTTTTTTTTTTGCCAGAAGTTAGCGGAAAATGATATATATCTTTTTTTTCTCTTACAAAGTCTTATATTCCACTAACTTGTGACAAAAAATAAAATTTTACATGAACTCGCCATGTCCCTCACGAAATACCTTGGGGTGTCTTCTTTCCAAAATGGGGTCACTTGTTGGGTATTTATACTGCCCTGGTATTTTAGGGGCCCTAAAGCGTGAGAAGTAGTTTGGAATCCAAATGCGTAAAAAATGCCCTGTGAAATCCTAAAAGTACTCATTGGAATTTGGGCCCCTTTGCGCACCTAGGCTGCAAAAAAGTGTCACACATGTGGTATCACCGTACTCAGAAAAAGTAGTTTTGGGGTGTATTTTTACATATACCCATGCTGGGTGAGAGAAATATCTCTGTAAATGACAACTTTTCCTAAAGTTCCTAAAAATACACCCCAATACACCCCAAAACACATTGCCCAACTTCTCCTGAGTACGGCGATACCACATGGGTTACACTTTTTTGCAGCTAAGATGCGCAAAGGGGCTGAAAGTCCAACGAGTACCTTTTAGGAGGGCATTTTTAGGCATTTGGATTCCAGACTTCTTCTCACGCTTTAGGGCCCCTAAAATGCCAGGGCAGTATAAATACCCCACATGTGACCCCATTTTGGAAAAAAGACACCCCAAGGTATTCCGTGAGGGGCATGGCGAGTTCATAGAAGATTTTTTTTGGGCACAAGTTAGCGGAAATTGATTTATTATTTTTTTCTCACAAAGTCTCCCTTTCCGCTAACTTGTGACAAAAAGTTCAATCTTTCATGGACTCAATATGCCCCTCAGCGAATACCTTGGGGTGTCTTCTTTCCAAAATGGGGTCATTTGTGGGGTGTTTGTACTGCCCTGGCATTTGAGGGTCTACGCAATCATTACATGTATGGCCAGCATTTGGAGTTTCTGCTATTCTCCTTAGGCCTCATGCACACGACCGTTGTTTGGGTCTGCATCTGAGCCGCCGTTTTGGCGGCTCGGATGCGGACCCATTATTTCAATGGGGCCGCAAAAGATGCGGACAGCACTCCGCATCCGTGGCTCCGTTCCGCGGCCCCGATAAAAAAATATAACATGTCCTATTCTTGTCCGCGCTTTGCAGACAAGAATAGGCATTTATAATGCCGGCGCGCGTTCCGTTCCGCAAATTGTGGAAGTCAACACGGGCGCCTTCCATTTTTTGCGCATTCGCGGTTTGCGGACAGGCAAAAAATGGCACGGTCGTGTGCATGAGGCCTTATATTGAGCATACAGTTAATGAGATATTTTTTTTCCGTTCAGTCGCTGGGCTGAAAGAAAAAATTAACGGCACAGATTTCTTCATTCGCATCGATCAATGTGGATGAAAAAATCTCTGCCAAAAAATGTGCAAAAAAAAAAAAAGCTGCGATCGCTAATAAAGATCCAAAAAGCTCAAAAGTGATCTTTATAGCGCCGCAGCGATTTTACGGTGTTTTTGCAGTGATCAGAAGAAAAAACATTTCTGTCACAGCGGTGGAGCAGACTGAACGCAAGTGTGCGCACAAGATCAGGCCTGATCGGGCGAACACTGCGTTTTTTGTAGAGCCTAAGGTGACCCTAATGTACTGATATAGATCTGATTGTGATCAGTATTGATCACTTACAGATACTATATAGTACTAGTGCTGATTAGCGACAGCGATGACGCTAATCACCGACTAATTAGTGACTGCGGTGCAGTGGGCGCTAACTACCTAACAAGTGGCTAACTAACTGACGGTGATAAGGGACCCTTAGGCCCCATTCACACGTCCGCAATTCTGTTCTGCATTTTGCGGAACGGAATTGCAGACCCATTCATTTCTATGGAGTCAGATTTTGTCCCGCTCGGATCCGGAATTGCGGATCTGCACTTCCGGGCCCGCACTTCCGTTCTGCAAAAATATAAAACATGTCCTATTCTTGTCCGCAATTGTGGACAAGAAAAGGCATTTTCTATATAGTTCTGGCAATGTGCGGATCCACAAAATGCGGAAAGCACATTGCCGGTGTCAGTTTTTTGCGGATCCGCAAAACACATACGGACGTCTAAATGGAGCCTTACAGGGGGGTGATCAATGACAGGGGGGTGATCAGGGAGTCTATATGGGGTGATCAGGGGTTAATAAGGGGTTAATAAGTGACAGGGGGGGTAGTGTAGTGTGGTGCTTGGTGCTACTTACAGAGCTGCCTGTGTCCTCTGGTGGTCGATCCAAGCAAAATGGACCACCAGAGGACCAGGTAGCAGGTATATTAGACGCTGTTAACAAAACGGCATCTAATATACCTTTTTGGGGTTAAAAAAATTGCATCTACAGCCTGCCAGCGAATGATCGCCGCTGGCAGGCTGTAGATCAACTTGCTTACCTCGCGATCCTGTGAACACGCGCTCCTGTGAGCACGCGTTCACAGGAAATCTCGCGTCTCGCGAGATGACGCGTAGATGCGTCGACGAGGAATAACCCGGCCGCCCGCAGGACGCATCCCTGCGATAGGCGGTCGGGAGGTGGTTAAGCTTTATAGCAGAGTGGCCACAAAGATGCCACTCCTTAGTCAAAGACACATAAAAGCCCGCCTGGAGTTTTCAAAAAAAAAAAAAAAACACTTAGAGGACTCTCAGATTGCGGGAAACATGATGTCCTGGTCTGATAAAACCAAGATTGAACTTTTTGGCATTAATTCTAAGCATTATGTCTGGAGGCAATGAAACACTGCTTATCACCTGCTCAATACCATCCCTACAGTGAAGCAAGGTGGTCGCAGCATCATCAGCTGGGACATGGAGGCTGGTCAGGGTTCATGGAAAGCAAAATTGAGCATAGAACTGAGATATTCTTAATGAAAACTTAATTCAAAGTCAGGGCCGTCTTTAATATTGATTGGACCCTGGGCAAAAATTTACTTGGGCCCCCTGGATCCCGCCTTCCCACACCTTAGCAGGCAATCACGCCCTCCACCACAACACACACACAAAAAATCCACATATCTGGTAGAGTACAGTGAATGACTGTAAATACTTCCAGTTCTGAAGACTCCAGCGGCTCAGGATCAGTGCTCTGGGCAGCTGGGCTCAGGCTGGAAGTGGGCACCGCTCTGCAGGAAGGAGACCAGGGCTCGGCTCACCCTAGTGTTACAGTGCACCCCAGCACCCCACAGTATGCAGTATAGCACCCTATAGTATACAGCAACCCACAGTATGCAGTATAGCACCCTATAGTATACAGCATCACACAGTATGCAGTATAGCACCCCACACTATACAGTACCCCACAGTATACAGTACAGCAGTATAGCACTCCACAATATACAGCACCCACAGTATACAGCCCCCCACAGTATACAGTACAGCAGTATAGCACTCCACAATATACAGCACCCACAGTATACAGTATACAGCCCCCCACACTATACAGTACAGCAGTATAGTACTCCACAATATACAGCACCCACAGTATACAGTATACAGCCCCCCACACTATACAGCCCCCCACAGTATACAGGCCCCCACACTATACAGCCCCCGACAGTATACAGCCCCCCACAGTATACAGGCCCCCACAGTATACAGGCCCCCACAGTATGCAGCCCCCACAGTATACAGGCTCCCACACTATACAGCACCCCACTATACAGTAGTTTACAGTATATTAGCATAACAGCCCCTGTCACCTTTTTCTGATGTAATCTTCACACAAAAAGCTCCACCATTAAGGCAAACTTCTACAGCAACACTCCTGGTAGGACCTTGATGACCTCATAGCCATGTGACCAGTAATATTGCTAGGTTACTGGTCACATGGTGATGATGTCATCTAAGGTCCTAGAGAATCACAGCTCTCACAGTACGCTGCCTGGAGTGCCGGCAGGCATGGCAGCACCCCCTGTGTAGCTGACAGCCTGACACCCGGGGCAGTGGCAAGCAGGGCCCAAGAGGCAGCTGCCTTGGGCCCCCCAGGAGCAACTTTGCCCCTTGTTAAAGACGGCCCTGTTCAAAGTACACTGGACCTCAGACTGAGCTGAAGTTTTCAGTATACAGTAAATGCCAGCTTTCTGCCAGAAGAAATACGGTACAGCTGCATGCAGCAGGAAATAAAGCTAATTGTGGAAATAAAGCTAATTGCAAATGTTTGTTTTCCCTGAAAAAAATAATAATAATTCTGTCTTATTTGCAAAACACTAGTACAGACAAGAATACATGGATATTCATAGCAGTTGCCATTTTATTTACTGCTGGTAGGAAAGTGAAAATAGTATGTATCATGAAATATTTAGCTATGAATAATTGCAAAATTGCTTTAATTTTGCAACTCATAGTGACAATGTATACCCCAACTTATGTTAAAGCTTTCCCCGAGGGTGCAATATATGCAATATTTTCCAGAAATACAATATCAAATACAATAAAAAAAGATTGCCAGATTTTCGATTTACAGTGAGTTAATGTGACTGACATTTTTTAAAAAATATTTAAGATGTAAGTAAAGAAACACCAGGTTTGAGATTATCAGAAAATAGAGCTTAAAGGGTTTCTGTCACTAGAATTTTCAGTATTAAGCTAGCTAACATTAGCGATGTGCTAATGTCAGCTGCACCTAACTCTGCTATTCTAATGATTATCCGTGCCCCCGTTACTGTAGAATTCTTACTTTTATAATATGTAAATGAGCCTCTAGGAGCGGGGGGGGGGGGGGGGGGGCGTTGATCCTGCACCTAGAGGCTCCCGTCTCACCTCAAGTGACGCCTTTCAAGTGTTGATTGACAGGGCCAGGCATCGTTCGCATCCTTCTGCCTGTCCTGTGCCCTGGGGAAATCTTGCGTTGTTCAGTATTCTGCGCAGGCGCGGTGAGGAAGCTGGCAGCCTGAGAGCGTACTTCCCTCACCGTGCCTGCGCAGAATACTGAACGGCGCGAGGTTTCCACAGGGCACAGGGCAGGCAGAAGGATGCGAATGATGCCTGGCCCTGTCAATCAACACTTGGAAGGCATGACTTGAGGTGGGAGACGGGAGCCTTTAGGAGCAGGATCAAAGCCCCCCTGCTGCTAGAAACTCATTTACATATTATAAAAGTAAGAATTCTACAGTAACGGGGGCACGGATAATCATTAGAATAGCAGAGTTAGGTGCAGCTGACATTAGCACATCGCTAATGTCAGTCAGTTTAATCCTGAAAATTCTTGAAACCCTTTAAAGGGGTTGTGTCACTTCAGTAAATAGCATTTATTATGTACAGAAAGTTAATACAAGGCACTTACTAATGTGTTGTGATGGTCCATATTGAATCCTTTGCTGGCTGGATTCATTTTTCCATTACATTATTTGCTACTCATTTCCATGGTTACGACCACCCTGCAATCCATCAGTGGTGGCCGTGCTTGCACACTATAGGAAAAAGTCTCAACCTCTCTGGTGGCCGAGACTGCAGGAGCTCACATAGGCCGGTGCTTTTTCCTATAGCGTGCAAGCACAGCCAATGCTGCTGGATTGCAGGTTGGTTGTTCCTAGGGATGAGCGAATTAACTTCGGATGAAACATCCGAAGTCTATTCGCATAAAACTTTGTTTGAATACTGTACGGAGCGAGCGCTCCATACAGTATTTGAATGTATTGGCTCCTATGAGCCGGAGTTATTACTTTCCGAAGTCTCACGAGACTTCGCATAATAACTTCATAAGTCAATTTCTATTATAAAAAACTATTTCCAGAACTCGGGTTCGGGAAATGGTTTTTTAACAATAGAAATTAATTTATGAAGCTATTATGCGAAGTCTCACGAGACTTCACAAAGTAATAACTTCGGCTCATCGGAGCCAATACATTCTAATACTGTATGGAACGCTCGCTCCGTACAGTAATCAAACAAAGTATTATGTGAATCGACTTTAAATGTTTCATCCAAAGTCGATTCACTCATTCCTAGTTGTAATCATAGAAACGAGCAGTGTATAATGAAAAAATATAGCCAGTGAAGGAAGAAGTATGAAAAATAACAATACATTAGTAAGTGCCTTGTATAAACTTTCTCTACATATTAAATGCTATTTGCTGAAGTGAGAATACCCCTTTAAGAATCTCCAAGAGAATCAATGAAGAATAAATACGCAATTATCTTTATTCACCATAGGGTAGTACAATTTGATGGCCCCATTTTTAATTCCTCCAACAAATAAATTTTTTGCAAATAGGGGAGCCCACAAATACACTTTCTAACCTAGGGAACTGGATTCTTAGTGTATGTGGGATTACAATATTTTTGTTAGTTAATCAAATAATTTTTACATGGGACTTTATTGTTATGCCATTTTTACATTAGTACTTATATCTTTTTTGGGGATAACAGAGAAAATGTAATAAAAAAGTAAATAAGTTTATGTTTGGTCTTTTTTTTTAGCGGCACTAAAATATGTTTTTGGAATGTATCTTCTATTTTATTATGGTTGTTGGGGAGAACGTTGATGGCATATTGCTAGGATGTGAATCAATGTGAAATCACTGGTAGAATGAAGTGGCAGCTATGCTAGGAAAGTGTTGTGCCTCTTCAGAACATAGCTGTGTTCTGCATTTTTAAGAGGTCCTAAACAAAGAAGGCTGCATTCTGTGAATCTGTGGTGGTCACAGCAGCATGACAATATTCTATCAATGTCTTTAGTGTGATAATACTTTTACTGTCCTTGCTGCAATGCAAGTCCATTTTGTCAGACTGTATAGACAGCCTTGACAATGTGGCACTGCATATGCGGTAGTTGGTTAGCACACAGGTACTTAAGGACTGGTATTTCTAGCGTTTTATTTTTATTTTTCCAAAATGTGGCTAGAAGCCTAAAGCAATCAGCTGTTTTTATTTTCGAAAGCTGTCCCAATATCAAACCCCTCAAGCATCAAAAAACATTTCTCAGCTTTTATTTACATTTGAGCAAAAAGTGTCCAGTCCAAAATTATTTATACCCTTCTCAATAATTGATAGAAAAGCCTTTATTGGCTATTACAGCAATCAAACGCTTCCTATAATTGCAGACCAGCTTTTTGCATGTCTCCACAGGTATTTTTGCCCATTCATCTTTAGCAATGAGCTCCAAATCTTTCAGGTTAGAGGGTCTTCTTGCCATCACCCTGATCTTTAGCTCCCTCCACAGATTCTCAATTGGATTCAAGTCTGGACTTCTCCAAAACGTGTGTGGATGTTAGCAGACAATGTTGTTGTCTGCTAACCATTTCTTCACCACTTTTGCTGTGTGTTTTGGGTCATTGTCATGCTGAAATGTCCACTGGTGCTCAAGGCCAAGTTTCTCTGCAGACTGCCTGATGTTGTTGTTGAGAATCCTCATGTATTGCTCTTTTTTCATGGTGCCGTTTACTGTGATTAGGTTCCCTGGTCCATTGGCTGAAATACACCCCCAAAGCATTAGGTTCCCACCATCATGTTTGACAGTGGGGATGGTGTTCTTTGGGTTGAAAGCGTCTCCTTTTTTACGCCAAATGAAGGAAACATCATTGTGACCAAACAATTCAATTTTTGTTTCATCTGACCATAAGAAAGAAGACCAGAAGTCTTCTTCTTTGTCCAGATGAGCTTTTGCAAAGGTCAAGCGAGCTTTTGTGTGCCTGGTCTGCATCCGTGGAACCCAGCAGTGTGCAGTGTCTGTTGGATTGTCTGCCTTGAGACATTGCCACCAGCACAGCCCAGATTCACCAGGATGGCCTTGGTGGTGATCATTGCATTCTTTTTCACCTCTCTAACTATCCCCCTGGCCAGCACAGGTGTCACTTTTGGCTTCCGACCACGTCCTCTGAGATTTTCCACAGTGCGGACATCTTGTTTTTTTTGCTCAAATGTAAATAAAAGCTGAGAAATGTTTTTTTCCACAATAATGCCTCTTGTACATCTTATTATCTTTTGGGAGACACCTATGTAATTTCCCGTCAAAAAATTACTTGCTGGTTGAATCAAAGTAACTTTAGGTCAAAATTTGCTAGGGGTATGAATAATTATGGACAGCACTGTATCTAATGACCACTGGGAATCTGGGTTCACGGATGGACTGATGCATTAATGTGGAAGTCTGCATGGTACATTGGTGCTGATCTCAACTAGAGATGGCCTTTCGGTTCGCCAGGCGGTCGTTTTGCGATGACCTTTGATTGTTCACGATTGGCCGAACATGCGAACATATGCCGATATTCGCACATGCCTTTGACCCATGACACATCCATCAGGTGGGACAGGACAGCCAATTGAGACATTTCAGCACATGGACACACCCCAACCCTATAACAGAATCCGATCTGGCAGCCATTTTACCTTATGTGTTTTGCCAGTGTAGGGAGAGGTTGCATTTTGGAACAGGGGCAGTTAGTGACACCAAACGCTAGCTAATAGGGCCACAAAAGTCCTTTTAAGGACTGGTATAGGTGTGCTATTGATAGGTGTGATATAGAGGGGTGTGATATACTTATAATATACTTTCTAACATAGAAATTATATTATAGTGTATTTGTATTGTGCAGCAGTTGTGTGCGGTTCTGCTCCGATACTGCAGCTAGATAGAAGGACAAACGCTATTGGACCAACAAATTGCAACGGGTGTGATATACATGTAGCCCTAAAAAAACTGGTTGAGGCATGCGATATACCTTCTTCCACAAAATCCTGATTGAGTGGTGCTATAAACCTGTTTCGGCCAAATACTTATTGAGGGGTGCCATATACCTTCTTCCACAAAATCCTGATTGAGGGGGGCTATATACCTGTTTCCGCCAAATACTGATGGAGGGGTGCTATTTACCAGTTTCCGCCAAATACTGATTGTGTCTTATACCTTCTTCTGCTAAATACTGATTGAGGGGTGCTATTGCTATATACCTTCTTCCACCAAATACTGATTGAGGGGTGCTATTGCTTTATACCTTCTTCCACCAAATACTGATTGAGTGGTGCAATACACCTACTGTACTTCCACAAAATACTGATTGAGGGGTGCCATATTCCTGTTTCCGTCAAATACTGATTGAGGGGTGCTATATACCTGTTTCCGCCAAATAATGATTGAGGGTTGCCATATACCTTCTTCCACCAAATACTGTTTGAGGGTTGCAATACACCTTCTTCCACCAAATACTGATTGAGGGGTGCCATATACCTATTTCTGCCAAATACTGATTGAAGGGTGCAATTTACCTGTTTCCGCCAAATACTGATTGAAAAGTGCCATATACCTTCTTCCACCAAATACTGTTTGAGGGCTGCGATACGACTGCTTTAACAAAATACTGATTGAGGGGTGCCATATACCTGTTTCCGCCAAATACTGATTGAGGGGTGCTATATACATGTGTCCGCCAAATACTGAATGATGGGTGCCATACACCTATTTCTGCCAAATACTGATTGAGGGGTGCTATATACTTGTTTCCTGCCAAATACTGATTGAGGGTGCCATATACCTTCTTCCACTTAATACTGATTGAGGGATGCTATTGCTCTATTCCTTCTTCCATCAAATACTGATTGAGGAATGCAATACACCATTTTCCACCAAATACTGACTGAAAATTGTCATGGACCTTCTTCTACTAAATACTGATTGAGGGGTGCTATTGCTATATACCTTCTTCCACCAAATACTGATTGAGAAGTGCAATTCACCTATATCTACAAAATACTGATTGAGGGGTGCCATATTCCTGTTTCTGCCAAATACTGATTGAGGGTTGCTATATAAATGTTTCCGCCAAATTCTGATTGAGGGTTGCCATAGGCCTTCTTCCACTAAACACTGATTGAGGGGGGCTATTGCTATATATACTTTCTTCCACCAAATACTGATTGAGGGGTGCAATTCATCTACTTCCACAAAATACTGATTGAGGGGTGCCATATACCTGTTTCTGCCAAATACTAATGGAGGGGTGCTATATACCTTCTTCCGCCAAATAATGATAGAGGGGTGCTATATACCTGTTTCCGTCAAATACTTATTGAGGTGTGCCATATACCTTCTTCCACTAAATACTTATTGAGGGGTGCTATTGCTATATACCTTCATCCACCAAATACTGATTGAGGGATTCTATACACCTGCTTCCACAAAATATTGATTGAGGGGTGCCATATACCTGTTTCCGCCAAATACTGATTGAGGGGTGTCATGTACCTTCTTCCACTAAATACTGATTGAGGGATGCTATTGCTATATACCTTCTTCCACCAAATACTGATTGAGGGGTGCAATACATCTACTTCCACAAAATAATGATTGAGGGGTACCATATTCCTGTTTCCACCATATACTGATTGAGGGTTGCTATGTAACTGTTTTCTCCAAATTCTGATTTAGCGGTGCCATAAACCTTCTTCCATTAAACACTGATTGAGGGTTCCTATTGTTATATACCCTCTTCCACCAAATTCTGATTAAGGGGTGCAATACACCTGCTTCCACAAAATACTGATTGAGGGGTGCCATATACTTGTTTCCACCAAATACTGATTCAGGGGTGCTAATCCTCTTGCCCAACAACTGACCGCTGGCTTGCTAGCCCACCAACTACTGCCACATAAATTGGTGGACTCGGTGGCCATTAGAAAATTTGTGGCCATTGGCACACCGCAATGGAAGGTCCCCGGAAGGAAATATTTCTCCCAGAAAGGCATCCCTGAACTATATGGTCACATTTCAGTGCCAAGTGAATGTATCTCTGGCACACACTTCTTCAGTGCCAAGATACATCTGACCAAAGACACATGGTCTAGCAAACACGGGCAGGGAAGTACTGTACGGTAAATGAATAATTGTTGGGGCCTCAGAGGAATTCAACACCAGTGACGACCACGTGTTATCGAATTTCAACTATTATCATTAGGGTTTTTTTCAAGAAGGGGAATTTCGTTAGCCATGTTTTTAATCCAATTTTATATTTTTAGTTCTTTTAAACATATGTATTTGACCTGTATTTGTACTGGCCTGCAGTAAAATGATATCCAGTGACCATGTAATATACCTCCGGCCACATAATCATTTGATCTTTTCTGTCCGGTGAATGCCTAATGTTTGGGGCCTGTAGTCCAGTGGCCTACAGTAAAATTTTTAGCCATTGACGCATAATGTGCCTCGAGCCACATAATTAGAATTTCTTTTATGTCAGGTGAATGTCTAATTTTTAAGGCCTGTACTCCAGTGGCCTAAAATAAAGTTTTCATAGGTTCCAACAGGGCACATTTCAGAGAATTTCCCTTTAAGACGCATAAAAATGTCCCCTGATTAAGATAAATATTTTTGGTTGGAAAATTTGTCATTGATCCTACTCTAGTATGTCACTGTCCATGTTGTGGGCTTATTTGTGCACTTCTACTAAGTATTTGTTGGCTTCAAATATGAGCTGTAGGTTTTTCAGGTTTGCCTGCCATTAAAGCGAATAGGGCCCGCCGCGAACTTGCGGTTCGCGAACATTCACGCGTTCGCAAACTGTCCCGACCTATGTTCGTCCATCACTAGTGATCAGTTCTCAGGACCTTATGTGGCTAGCAGCTATGTGGACCGGGCATGACGTGTCTGGATCAATGACGGCCACAGAGCTTGTTTTCTCTGTACCGTCGAACCTCGCATGGACATTTCTTATGCCATCCACGCAGAGGACTTCAAGACTTTATGGAATGATATTCATAAATCAAAGAACGAGGTTACTTTGGAGGAAGTGGACAATTTATTCCAAAGTCTTTACTCGCATTTCTTCAGACACTTCAATCCACTTATCAGCAACCCAGCGCGTCAAGGAATGAGCTGGAGTCGACTTGTTTGCTGGACTGTCCTCCAGTTATCAGCCATAACCCCATAAATTTCATGATTAATATGCATTATGCATTATCATCACCCTGACACTGGTCGTCAATCCATTCTTGTTGATGGAGCACTTTTTTTCAGTTTGTCTTTTAAATCTTGTGGTTTTGTCCCTTCTGTGTTGTATTTTATGTGTTAATGTCCTGTTTGTGAAATAAAAGGTTTTTTTCCTCCCCCGTTCAAAAAAATAAATAAAAGAATGAAGGCGGATTCTTCACAGACAGGATCCGTTTTTTGGGGGTTATTGTTCTGACAGATCAGAGGAAGGTCAAAATAATCAGTGACGTCAACACAAACTTACTGCTGACACACTCTCCACTTTGTCTGGGGCTCTACTTGTATAAGCATTCAATAGAACAGGTTCTGTTTACATCTATGTGGAATCAGCTGACGATGGTGTAAAAGGAGTGCGCTTCTTCTTGGCGCTAAGATCGACCTGTAAGGCTGAGTTCATATTTGAGTTATTTGGTCAGTTTTGGCCCAGTGACTGCCCAAATAAGTGAAGTGTGCAGTGATTTCAAGTGTGACGCCTGTCATCTGCATGTCATACGGACTCACAGAATTATTTTACTACCAAAGCAGCCTCCCTACGCGTGTTACAAAGCATGTGTGCAAAGCACAGTGGACTACACCACTATAAAGGCTCTCTGCAGCCAGGAAATAGACTTTTTTTATTAAATTCGTCTCGAATATATTCGGATCAAACCAAATTTAAAAAAATAAAATGGCGAACCGACGAATAGAATTTTTGAAAAATTCGCTCATCTCTAGACATTACATGTATTATGATCATTTCTTGGTGTCTCTGCAGAAATGTTTGTTCCTAAAAAATACTGCTAACTTCATCAGTTCCTCTTTTTTTGGCATTCTGTAAAAATCCCATGCTTTTATAACTCATAAGTAGACAAAGGTTAGCAAATAGACATTTAGGCATAAAGTCTGAAAATGGAGTATGATTAATAATTAAGTATAGTTGCCAAATTAATATCCATTAACCAGTTGATTTATTTCATAGTCACTACACAGTGAACCCGGTGCTGCTGATTCTGTCCACGGTATAGTTTCAGGAGCCAGAGACTGCTCAAAACAGCTTATTGGTGGGGGTGCCAGATGTCAGACCCCCACAATCTAATTTTGTTGAGATATCCTAAGGCTTATTTCACACAAGTGTGTTAGGTCCAAGAAACATGCTCCATGTGACAACCAAGTTTCCTAGAATGAACATTACTCCTCTTGCCTGAACTTGTAACATCATAATTACTTATGATACAGTGAGTCCCTGTCTGACTTTGGGTCTACTGTACATGGCCTTATATAAGCACGGTAGACCTGTGCTCAGGCATGAACTCACAGCATCAGAATTCTTTATGATGATGGTAGTTAAGGTCAGAGGAGCAGTGTTCAGTCTGAAACCTTCACTCTAAGCATGTTTCTCAAAATGCCTTTAATAATTTCTTTACTCATTTAAAGAATCACTACATATAGTATACCCTTGTCTGTAAACACTGACAGATATGTAGGGAGAGAAGAGGAGAAAAATATGTATTTGTTAGCAAGTAGTTTTATTTTTGCATTTGTTTCTCATAAAATGTAATATAGAGAGGATGCTAAAGGCAGGAGCTTATTACTCAACATCCAAGGTTTTAGAACACGACCCTGGAGAGGCTGCATTTTTGTTATATGTTCCCTGTTTGCTCTCTGTTGCATGATTTAAATGAGCATTTAAAGTTAGGAATAGTAATGTCAGGTAACACTATTCCCTTCACGCTATAGATACTTTTTACAGATAAGAAGACTCATTTATTTGTAAAATGTGCCACACACAAATAGTACTTTCATAAATAGCTTTTAAATATGAATCTATTCACCCTGGCTGCTTAAACACTGGCTTTGAACTCAAAAAATAGATTATTTGAAGTGACTTGTCTCACAGGGAGGGACCTGCAATATATGATTCAGAATCAAAGAGAAACACTAGATGGTTCATGAATTATTCAAAGGTAATCTGGCATTTGGTTCATAGTATAAAATAGCACTGCTGCTATTCTAGAACAAAGAAGCACAATACAGTTCACTGCTATGGAAGTTAGAGAGCCGGTTTTAATCAATGTTTACGACAAACAATAAAGTCTGATTTGGCTGGCATTCAGATTAACTATCATTAAATTTCATTAGCATTAACTGTTATATGTCAATAAGGAAAACATCAACCTATCATGGTGTGTTTAAGATAACGTATTTTTTTAATTGCATTTTTTTCTCATATGTAAAGTTCGGGCTTAGTCTACTTTCACACTCGCGTTTTGGGCGGATCCGTCATGGATCTGCAAAAACTGATCCATTACAATAATACAACCGCATGCATCCATCATAAATGGATCCGTTTGTCTTATTTGTAACATAGCCAAGTCGGATCTGTCATGAACTCCATTGAAAGTCAATGGGAGACGGATCCGTTTTCTATTGTGCCAGATTGTGTCAGAGAAAACAGATCCGTCCCCATTGACTTATATTGCGTGCCAGGACGGATCCGTTTGGTTCAGTGTCGTCAAGCAAACAGCAAATCGCTGCAGGCAGCATTTTGGTCTCCGCCTCCAGAGCAAAATGGAGACTGATCGGAAGCAAAATGATGCATTCTGAGTGGATCCTTTTCCATTCAGAATGCATTAGGGCAAAACTGATCAGTTTTGGACCGCTTGTGAGTGCCCTTGTGAGTGCCCATGACGGTGTTTACAAACGGAAAGCAAAAACGAAAGTGTGAAACTAGCCTTAGCTGTCAAACTGTTCAATGGTAAAGTATACACATTTAACAAAGCAGAAATCCGATGTATGCTTTCTCAAAGACAACCCATGTTTAAAAATAGACTGATTACCATAGTGCTGACTTCTCAAACCACTTTAGGTAAACCTGTCATTCAAAATAAATGCTGCCCATGTAGTGCATCTACGTACCAGGTTGAAGAGCAGATTCCTAAGAGGAGGCTTCCCCTCAATAACTTCTATATGTCCTAATAGGAAAAGTGGACAGTGGTCGTTGTCATGAGACAACCCCTTTAAGAAGGCATAATATTGAAACCCAGCGCACTCCAAAATCTTCCAGGTCCAAGAAGAGAGGACATCATCTTACACCCAGGAGCCTTTCCCGTGAAACATGAAAGGTTTAACTTAACAGCCCCTCTTCACTCCTGTTAATATTGTCTCTCCACAGTATGCCGTCATTTGTTCCTATTTGTTTTTCTTTTTTTTTTTTACCCCTCATCTTAATCTTTGCAATATGTAATGCGTCCTCGCTCATTACCCCACGGCCCCTTTTATGGTGCTAAACGGTCCCTATCCGGGTCACTTGACCCACTACCCCCCCCCCCCCATGCTCATAGTGTACTCATGTATGCTTGTTTCTCACCTCTTTGTTGTTTTAAAATGTTCTGTTTTTGTTACCCTTTTCCCCCCACTTTTAAGGTACTCGCCACACCTGTCAAAACACCATAAGATCTTCACCATCCTACCCCGCATCTTGATCCTATTGGAGGTACTACTTGGGAAGGTCATGCTCTCCTGGAGGACTCACCATTGGCTAAGAGGTACCCCAACCTATACAGCTTACTATGGCTGACCTCCACATTAGCTCATATAATGTGAAAGGCTTTCGATCGCCCTCAAAACGCAGCCAAATTTTTGCTATTCTTAGGAAAGCCGGGGCTAATGTGGTGTTCCTCCAGGAGACGCACTTCCGCTTTAATTGCTACCCCAATATGCAATTTTCCCACTACTCCCAGTGGTATCACTGCGGAGGAGGCTCTTCTGCTTCCTGCGGAGTCAGCATAGGTTTTCAAAGGAAGACCCCCTTCTCTTATACATGTCATTTACAAGATCCAGATGGGAGATACATATTGGTGAAAGGCACCATAGGCCCGCACACCTACACTTTTATAAACCTGTATGCCCCTAACTCCAACCAATCCAGCTAGTTTTCAGGCATCTGCCCCATAATTGATTCTTTCAAGGAGGGAATAGTGGTCCTGGGAGGAGACCTAAACGTAGCTTTGCATCCCTCAATAGATACTTCCGCTAAGAAGTCCCAGCACTCCCTCAGATCCCTCAAAAACTTCCGACATAGTCTCTGGAATCTCCACCTAATCGATGTATGGAGGTCACACCACCCAAACATCCGGGATTATTCTTTCTTCTCCCCAATGCATGGTTCTTACCACCGCCTGGACTACCTCTTTATTTCCAAGGAACACCTCCAACTATGCAGTCAGGCTTCTATAGGTTCCATGCATCTCTCTGACCATGCCCCAATCTTCCTCTCTGTTCTGGCCCCCAATAGTACCTCCTTACGTTTCAATTGGAGACTAAATGAATCTCTATTGGGACATCAGCCCATGATTGATTTGATCTCCAATCATATAAAGGAATACTTTTCAATTAACAAGAGTCCCGACCTTTCTGCTAATTCGCTTTGGGATGCGCACAAACCCTATATCAGGGGCCAATTCATCAGCACTGGCTCTTACCAGAAAAAAATGAGGGAAAAAGCTATTGATGAGGCCCTTAAAAACATCCAAAGGCTTGAATCCCATCACAAAAGTAACCCCACAGATGCCAACCTCCAAGAACTATCGAAATTCAGAGCAGAGCTCAAAACCCTCCTCCAAGCTAAATCGGCCAAATTCTATTTGAATTCCCAGCACAAATTTTTTGCTCACGGTGATAAGGCCACTAAATTTTTAATGTCTAGGATAAAGAGTAGGAGAGCATCAAATTATATACATCAACTCACTTCCCCTGAGGGCAAGCCCATTTTTTCGGCCATCCAGATTGCTGCCCAGTTCCGATCTTTTTATGAAAATCTTTACAACCCCCCCTCCAATGCAGCCCCTGAAACGCAAATCCCCCTCATATCATCTTTCCTCAACTCCTCCAATATCCCCACCATAACGCCTGAACAAAAAACGCTCTTAGAAGCTCCTTTTACCCTAGTGGAACTCAACAAAGCATTAAATCAAATGCCAAAAGGTAAGAGCCCTGGCCCAGACGGCTTACCTGTGCCGTATTATAAGACCTTTAAAGAGACCCTTTTACCACACCTCCTTGAGGTCTGTAACCTATCCCTTAAAGGGGTCCCACTATCCAGAGATATGACAGCAGCCCATATTACGCTCATACCTAAAGAAGGGAAAGACCACAAACAGTGCTCCAATTATAGGCCCATTTCCCTCCTGAACATAGACCTCAAACTCCTGGCCAAAATGCTGGCCAACAGACTAGCTTCTCTTCTTCCCTCTATTGTTCATAGGGATCAGGTGGGCTTTATCTGCAACAGGGAGGGTAAAGACAATACTTCCAGAGTGATTAATGCTCTCTGCCATGCCAACCGCAACTCCTCTCCCTTGCTTCTTCTCAGCACAGATGCCGAGAAGGCATTCGACAGGGTGAATTGGTTATATCTAAGGCATGCCTTACTCAGATTTGGCCTCCCTGATCCCTTTGTTCAAGCCACCTTTACCATGTACGACCAAGCATCAGCTCGGGTCATGGTTAATGGGAACCTCTCCTCTCCATTTGCCATAAAGAACGGGACAAGGCAGGGATGCCCTCTGTCTCCACTTTTGTTCATATTGGCCCTAGAACCGCTCTTGTCTATCATCAGGTTGGACAGGAGAATTGAGGGTCTATGTTTGGGAGGCAGAGAACAAAAACTGGCAGCATTTGCGGATGACGTCTTAATGATGACGGTTAATCCCTCAGTCTCTCTCCCTTGCATCCAGTCCCACCTCAACCTTTATAGCGCGGTCTCCGACTTCAAGATAAACCCTAACAAATCCCTAGTGCTATGCTCAGGTATCAACCCTACTACTAAACCACGTCTCAAGGAAAGCTCGCCTTTTAACTGGTCCTCTCCTACCATCTCCTACCTGGGTGTAATAATTAGCCCCAAGATAAACGATTTATTCTCCCTCAACTATCTCCCCCTCAAATCTTCAATCTTCAACTCCATTGACAGTCTGGCCCAATCCAACCCCACGTTGTCCTGGTTTGGCCGCAAAAATTTGCTCTCTTCTCTCTACCTCCCCCGCCTAAGTTACCTACAACAGGTTCTCCCAATCCCTGTACCCAAACAATATTATGCAGCACTCCATAAAAAGTTTAGATCCTTTATCTGGAATGGGAAGAAAGCCAGACTTGCCTTCTCCCTCCTCACTAGGCCTAGGGAGGACGGGGGGATAGGCTTGTGTAACCCGGAGCTATATGGTAAAGCTATTCTCCTCGCTCGTGCAGTGGCATGGCTACGCTCAACTACGCATTCTTCTGTAGTAGAAATGAAATTGGAGGTACTTGGGAAGCCACCTAGGGCCCTCTTATTAGGAAGCCAAAATATCCTAATTGAATCACTTTCCCACTACCCTATTGTCAAGGCTACTCTTGAGGCTTGGAAGTGGTTCTCTACATCCCACTGTTCAATACCCTTCCCCTCTCCACTTCTTACAACAAGGGATGTGCTTGGTACAGCCCCCACCAGCCCTGAGATCGACTACTTCTTTAGGATTGTCCTCCTCAGCAATCGCTATCTCATCGCTGTTGGACCCCTCTGGCAAACCCCTCGGCCCAGACGTCATGAAAGGCCTCCTCAACCCTCGCCCATGTGATATGTTCTCAGTAATATATCTTAGAGCTTACTTAAACCAACACATTCAACTGGGTACCCTTCAACGTCCCATAGTCTGGCTCGAGTCTGTGATCTCCCTCCCCTCTACCCCTAATAAATTAATCTCACAAATTTACAGTAGACTACGCTCGGTGCCTATGCTGGCCAAACCAGCCTTCTTGAAACAATGGGAAACAGATCTAAACATTATTATCCCTTTCACATCCCTCCCCAAGCTTCTTGAGTCTCCTCACAAGACCTCCCGTTGTGTCCGTATCCAGGAGAATGGATACAAGATCCTCACAAGATGGTACCGTACTTCTGATAAGACGGCTCTCTATTCCCCCACTGCCTCAAACACATGTTGGAGGTGCCTGCAGGGAAAAGGAGACTTCATTCATATCTGGTGGTCATGCCCCCTCATAACCAAATGGTGGTCCGAAATATTTTCTATAGCAAACAATATATGTCGTACCTCCATTCAGCCCTCACCCCAACTGGCCTTATTGTCCATATATCAGGGAACGATCCCCCCACGACTCCCTTTTGTCTTCACCCAAATGCTACTAGCTGCTCGCCTCATACTTCCTTGCTACTGGCTGCAAACCCAAATCCCCTCTCTAGAAAAGTGGATGCTAAAAGTAGATCAATTGCACAGGTTTGAGGAAATGTCATCATGGGAAACACGCACACATACTACATTCCTCAAAAATTGGCTCCCATGGTCGACCTATAGGTCTCCCAACAGGGTAATCTCCCCGTGTCCAGCTCCCTAAACCTTCTGGGCAAGGCCCATCCTGTTACTAGTCACACTCGCCCTGGCCTTCCCACAGAGATTACTACCCCATCCATTGGCTACCACCTCATCTTAATGTTAAGCCTCTCACACACCACTCCTCACACTAGTCGAACACTAAGCTCTGCTTGGTAACCTGTAGCCTAATGTTGAGACCCATACCCACTACCCCCCCCCCCCCTCAATTTGTCACCCATCTCACAGGATACTACACTCACTCCCGAAATGCCGGTTTAACCGGCCACCATCAATATTTATGCCTAAATATGCCATGTACTTGACTGTATTTGAATCCTTTCTGTAACTACTTGCATGGCCTGCGTGCCTGTACCTGTAACCCTGTTACTTCCTGTTCTTTATTGAAAACCAATAAAAAAGTTAAATAATAAAAAAAAAGAAGGCATAATATATGCTCATACACTACTTATGTACAAGTAAACATAAAGGCCATAATTTACTGTACCATAACAAGTAAGAAAATGAGAATTGCCAGGAAATCCATATTAAAGTCTCTTTAAATTACGGTAAACATTTTGCACATCTCCCATCTCTGCTATTGAAGATTACCTACAATTTCTCTCATGAAAGGCGTCAATTCCCTGCTTAAATGATCCACATGAATGCTGCTCAACAGAGATGAGGAAAGTTATGAAAAATTTGAGTTACTTTAAATTACTTTGCCACAAAGCACAGTTCTTTGTATGTAGTGGACGCAATGACGGGCAACTGCAAATGTGACACCCCTTGTTATTGAACCTCTCAGATGCAGAGTTAAATGCTGATCACGGCATCTGAGGCTAATATGTAGGCCTTTAAGGGGTTAATCAGGGTAAAAAAAAACAAAAAAAAAACGAATCTATTTGCTCGCATAGAGACCATCTTAATTGAAGATGTTGCGGGAAATCTCATACGTCATGCGTCACCCCGTGTGAGATTTCACGCAGTATCTTCAATCCAGATAGCAGCGATCGCCTCTTTGTGTAAAAATGGATGAGGTAAGTATGTAATTTTTTATTTTTTTTCCCTGAAATTCAGATCGAAGTCAATTCGTTTGATTTTGATTCGCTCAACAATGCTGCTGAACCCTCTAAATGTCGGGCAAAGGGTATATAAAGGTGTAAATTTTATGCAAAGCACTGGTTGAAAGGGATCAGACATGATCACATGGCTAGCCTTCCAAAACTCAAATATAACTGATGTTATGCTACCTACATGATCCTCCCTGGCTAGATCTTGTAGCATATAGTTTTCCCATATTAAATTGGTTGGCCACTTTAAGGCTACTTGTGACCAATATGTAGGCAAGATGACTGTATGGCACTTGTTAATATAGCCTTTGTTAATATTCTGTGCTGTTTACTATATTTCATATGCTATGTCCCTTGTTAGGCGTCTTATGCCCATATAGAGGTCCTGTCCATAAGATGGCCGCTGATGGAGGGTCATGTGACCAGACACATCACTCAGCCACTCCTATTGAAACTCACTGCATCTGCACTAAACTCCTAACACTGCAAGTGCAGATGGTAGGTGCATTGTATTTGAATGGAGGAGTCATCACTTAAGGTGATTTTCCTGGGCACATGACCCTCCATCAGCAGCCATTTTATGGATAAGACCTCTGTAAAGACAGCAAAAAAGACTTAGCAAACAATGGGGCATACCTAATGAAATAAAAAATGGCACAGAATTTCAACAGACACTATATTAGTGTCAAATAGTCATCTTACAAACATATTGGTCAACAGTAACCAGATAGTGGCCAACCCCTTTAATTATGCATAATGGGATAGCATAAGACAATACTAGTACAACATGCTTTTCTAAGACTTCAATATTTATTATCTACCTTAATGCTGCATAGAGTGCAAGTGCTTACAATGATGCTGTTCCCAAACTACTAGTTGTCACGTATGTAAGATAAGGGAAGGAAACAGAACACGACAAGACAAACAAAACAACTGACTAGGCCCCAAATGCTAGGGAACAAAGGGGTAACCTCCTAGCAATCCCTGAAAAACACTTTCCCGAAGCTGCTATGCCCATGTGCATATCTCGATGGTAGATATGCACATGCCCACGTTCCTAAGGCTATAACACACTGAACCAAACCCTTAGCTGTAGGGAAGAGGGAAATAGACACCCAGCTACTTCAACAACCGAAGGATCTAGCGTCACCCTAGAGGCCTAGTAAAAACAGACACAGAAGGAAAAAAGGGAAAAGGACTTATCTAGAGATGTGTTAGAGAAGACGATCCACCAAACTTCCAGAGATCACACAAGGCAGAACTATAACCAGCAAAGGCTATAGAGAGAGGGAGGAATACATATCCTCACTAATTACCTAAAGAACAACACCTGGGAGGAGGTTGGATTCAGTTCAAACCCACAACAAAACAAACTGTCAGATCGAGATACGTGCAGCAACTCTGACACTCTGACAGATCTCCTCAGAACACCCACAGGGCAGGGCGAGACACTAGTTATTCTAAATTTGAGTTTTCTTAATGACTCATAAGACAAAACCAACTTGTTTTTTGTGCGACAAGATAAAATTTAAAAATCCTTTGCATTCTGACACCCACAATGTTTTTAAATTTCTGTTTACAGAGGGTTTTTTTCAGCCACATGAAACCTCAAAAATCATATCAAGTCATGTGGGATGATTGTGTGATGCCTTCTGTTCATCAACGTGCCAGTTACCACCCTTGTTGCAAACTGAGATTGACAGAATCCTTGAATTGAGAGGCCTTGATTTATCACTCTGATAGAGTGCTGAGATGTTAGCACTCTTAAATGTGTCCTGATGGTTGGGACAAAAAAAGATGAACTGAAATGAAAGAAAGAGGTAGACAGAGTCCAACCTTTGCACAGACAGATTGTCTGATTAAAAGAATGGCACATAGTACTGTACTGCAAATTAAATTGGACTTCACACCCCAAGCATAGGGTGGCAAAAAGCGCATGCACAAAACATCAAAAGGCATTTGCACTACATTGGGCTATGGGTCAGGCATCCGGCTACAGGTGTTCCATTGACCTCATACCACGTCTCTTAGAGGCTATCATGGTGCACAGCAAGAAACAATTAATGTCAGAATGGAGGTCTATCCTCCTCTGTGATGAGTCTTACTTTTTTGATAATACTGTTTTATTAATAATGTCCCTGCATCTCATCTAATCCTGCAATATTTTATCCAATCATGTAATAATGTTATCTGTCATATTTCATCAATTGTCCTCATTACGACCCACTGTCATGACTATTATTTTTTCACTACCATCTACCACCCGTCACCACCATCATTATCATTCATCATCTATGTTTAATGCCTTCCCTTCATTCCTTCAATCTGTGAGCTTATGTCCCAAGTCCACACTCATACCCCACAGTTGCTAATAATGTCTAACCTCTTGATCATTATTTATAAAAAAATTATTGCTTTTATTTAATCACTGCCCACATTTCTTTATTCATTTATTTATTAATAAATATATATATTTTTTCAA
Source organism: Bufo bufo (assembly GCF_905171765.1). Taxonomy (NCBI): domain Eukaryota; kingdom Metazoa; phylum Chordata; class Amphibia; order Anura; family Bufonidae; genus Bufo; species Bufo bufo. The sequence continues at coordinate 448,630,480 of NC_053389.1, read as the reverse complement.
TGCCCACAGTTTGTTCCTTCCACCTACAAAGTCCTCAAGTCAATTCAGGTGAGCAGATCACACTGCCTCCTCCCCCAACCATGATGCTCCCTCCAGCCTAACCAGGCTTACAGTTTTGACATCTGCATCAGATTGTCTAGCAATGCGGTGTCCACGTGACCGGCCCTGCAGTCACGTGACCACGGCACTCCGCTTCAGGCACCTCCTCCTCCTAGGCCCCCAGATCCGACATTGTACCTGTCCAGCCTAGCCTGCGTATCTTGTGTCTGGCAACCAAGGAAACCAGACATCACGTGACTCAGACTGCAGCCACGTGATCCCAACTGTGATCATGTGACCCTCCTCAGCTATTTTTTTATATTGATTTATTGAGTTTAAATAATTCCTATGTTTGACCACTTGAACCACCAATGTCTTAGTTGATTTTATCTATCTGCACATTTGGACCACCCCCCTGACCTTTTGACCCCTTTACTGGCAGTTTTTTTATGTGTATATATACTTGTCTTAAGTGTTAATATGTTATACATGCAGTTTAAACCTGATTAAGGGGAGATAACTCCCTGAAATGCATTGTATCTTTCTGCTTAACAAACTACTGACAACCATTGTTGATCGCGAATATCGCCACTTCGAGAATTTGCAAATATTTAGAATATTGTGCTATATATTCATATTCGCGAATAGTGTTGAATATTATAATCGTGAATTTATTGCGAATTTATCGTGAATATATTACATTGACGATTTTCGCAATCAAGTAAACAATTTGCGAATTTATGGCGGATATTCAGCCAAAAATTTGCTAAATATCGCAAATTCGAATATTGCCTATGCCACTCATCACTACTGACAACCTACATCAATTTGGATCTTCTGGTTGGTTTCTTGCGCCGTGGGATATTTTCCTGAATGTGATTATTTTTGTTTTGTAAGCAATGATAGCTGGAGATTGGTCTGGAGACAATGTGGGCAACTCCATGAAGAGGCCTTCACAAGGGAACATCAAATCTGTCATACACTCGGGATTATGGTGTTGGGGGCATAATGTATGATTTCTGGACAACTCTAGTCTTCATTTCAGGTAAACTAACAGCGTGGTATGGCCATTTCTCCAAAGTGTCCAAGGAGCTGTTTTTCAACAAGACAACACCAGCCCTTATAGTGCTTTTCGTAGCTGCCTACATGCCCTAAACATGCTGCCATTACATCCAGCGTCTCTGGACTTGCCTCCCATCGAGCACTTCTGGGACATCATTCGTGATGATTTTCATACCCAAGTGTGTTCAACATGGCAGAACAGTCCTCAAACAACCACTATCTCATTGATAGCATGATAAGGTTTGTAAGTGCGTGAATTTCTGTATATGGTGCTCATACTCGATACTGAATAAATTGAGATGTTTTAACTATTTTGTTTCTATTCCATGATTTTCACTTCATGGTGTGCAATTGGAAATTTGAGGAGTATATATCTGATTAAGCAGCACACAGTGTAAACTTTAAAAAAAATTTAATTGGTTTGCAGTCATACTTTTTATGTAGATTATTTTTTTTTACATAAAATCTAATTTTAATTTCATCGATCATGCATGGATTATTATAATTTTTTTGTTTTCTTTTTCTTTTTCAGAGTTTCATGATTTTTTTTTCCTTTGCGAAGTAATGTATAGCTATTAATTAAGATTTTATAAGCCATGGTGATTGAACTTGTAATGAGACAACATCCCAATGTGTTCTGTGTGGTTGGAATGTGAATGTTTTCACGTTGTGCACGTCAACACTTTCTGATTTTGTGAATGCCACAGTGATTTGAAGTCACTTTTACAGATCCCTAGCATCAATAGCCTCAGTTATAAATAATAAAACGAAGACCATTTCCATTAAAATGCTGTATTGTGTTCTCCCACCTCAAGGAGTCTCTAGAGTCTGACATCTCTGCAGGTTGTTTAATAAAAGTCTGGTGCAGAGATCAACATAATCCATCACCATTTACTGGTATTTTCAATACCGGTCTGTATTCTCTCATTACTTAAAAGATGGATCATCAAATAGATTTGGCTCATAAACATACAAGCAGGTGGTTGGATTTTATTTGTGAGGGAATAAACTCAATGATTACTAATCCTTTTCATTTTACAGGTCTTTGCTATCTAAAACAAACCAGTAGCAATGCACAAAGGATTCACACAGTGTAAGAGGCAGGTGATAGACTCACCATATTAATTGTGTTGTTCATGCCAGAATAAAGCATGCACAAACATTTCAAGAATGTGCAAAAATTTACAGGAGACAGTGGTATAGCAGTACTGGACTGATCTGCCTTGGGCCCACACAAGGAAACAATTCAGAGGGCCTACCATCAGTCTATAAATCTAATAATATCTAAAATGATCCTGTTATCATTAGGTATACATGTAATATTATTAATACATTTTAATAAGACATCTGTGAATCATCCTATAAGAACTGTGTTAAAGAGAACCTGTCATCAGAAACTTTATTAAACCAAGTTGATAGTGTTGATTCTGCTGATTAAACTGATACCGGTCTTATGAAAATTGGTTGCAGCATTCCTGAGGAAAAAAAACAACTTTTTATACAAATTAAAGCTTCAGTGGAATGAAGGGTGTCACTAGCGCTCGGTAGCTAGGGAGCTGAGGAGCACTAAAGAGCTAGGCCTTGACACACAGAAGCGATAATTTGCACCCATCTTCACAAGACAGATAGCAGTGTGCCTGATTTAATATGGTTGATCAAGCTGACAGCTGCTCTTTAAGCAGGTAGTAATAGGTTAAAAAACAGCTTTAATTTGGGTTTTCTTTTGCTAGACCTTTGGATCCATTATTGCTTCAGAACCTAGCCAAATAGAAGGAATTTTTAGTACTTCAGGGGACCAGTGTGATTTTGGTGTTTAATATAATATTAATAATGTCTTATTTGAAGAATGAGAGCCCAACATTTCACTAAAAAGTTGAATTTGAGTTATCTAAACTAAGTCATGTTCCTCCTATCCTTCATTTGGCATGACTCCCCATAATGGGGGTAAACTAAAAAATAGAGAGAAAAAAAGCTGCCCAAAAAGACATTCTTTGTAGAGATGAGTGAATTTCTTGAAATTTCTTTTATACCTGATTCTGCAATTTTAAAAAAAGAAATTGGATTTGATTCCAAAGACGTTCAGAAAATCATTCTTTTACTAAGGTTAAGGTGGTAAGGTAGTGGTAAATTTAACAATGGACCCCAGATTTTATCGAATCTATGTAAACAGTTACATTTTGAATATACACATTTTTCTAGCTGTAGGTTTACTTTAGCAATATATTCTACTATATTCTAGAAGATGTTGACTGGGATTTCTAATAGAATGCAATTAGCTTGGGGGCCAAATATAATAATTGGAGAATAGCTAAATGATGATTTTCCTGAACAGGTATTTCAGGCACTACCCCAAGAATACACAATAAGGGAACTCTTTGGTTTTTAGTTGCATAGACTTTATTCATAAGATCTAGCAATTCTGTTTTAATTAAGGGCAATTCCACATTAGATGGATTAATACTGTTTCCAGTACAGTATTCTCGGAGCAGTATTCAATTTTAACAAAATGAATAGCAATGAAGTTCACTCTGTGTCCAAGATGAACTTGTGATAGTCAATGTGTTTTGCTGACCAATGCTTGTGGGATATTATGAAGTACTTCCTGCCACTGGTCTTCAGTAACTAACCCTATATATACAGTCAGCGCCGGGCAGGCCCACCAGAGTACCAGATGATCCTCTGGTGGGGCCATGCTCTGATACATTGGTGGGCCCAAGGAACCCCAGTCTGACCCTGTATACAGTATCTACCACTAGTCTTTAATGGTCATAGGATGTTGCTTTATGTGAGCTTCTAATAAACACCTGTAATGTAATGAAATGACTCCTTTAGTACTGCCTTTACCTACTACCAGATCTAAAAATAAATGATGAGTTCCAGGCATTATAGGATCAGAAGTATTCTGAGATGTATTAGCATGTCATAATTGCAAACAATAATAAAAAGAGGTAAGCAATAAATCAAATTCCTGTTTTAACTGAGTAAATGAAAAAAAATCTGTGATACGTAGTTAAACCCTTTGGCGGTCCATACGTCTGACTTGCCCAACTTATTAGGATTAGGATATAACACATTTGGCCAGATAGGTGTTTGTTCTAAATATCTCACCACTAGTGTTGAGTGAGCATGCTCAGCCAAACTGCTATTCGGCTCGAGCATCGCTATGCTCGGCACATTGCAGTGTTCGGCCAAATACTGCATGTGCTTGAGTACAATTTAATACAATGAAAGTCAATGGGAGACCCGAGCATTAAAACAGGCAGCCCCTGCTCTGAATAAGAGAGAGTGTCTGGTTCACAAAAAAAGGTTCGAAATTGACGGAAACCCCATCAAAATGGTTTGGAAACAGCATTAGGAGGATGGCTGGATGCATCTTGGACTCCTATTACCTATGACATACAATAAACAACCACACAAAGGCTATATACCAAAAGCCAGGTATGTGCAAGCCAACAATATATCCATGAGACAGATAACAGTCAGCATACCTTACAATGGCAGCCTTGTGCACTATGAGACATTCCAAAGCAGCTCTCATCTGACTGAGAGCCAGTAAGCCTCAAAGTTGCTTTATATTTCTTGGATGGCTTGGGTGGACCTGCGCACCTAGATCAAAATCATTAGGGTGACAGAAAGTTTTCTGATTGTCCTAACATAATAAAAAAAATCACAGAAAAAACTAAGATAAAAACATCCTGCACGGTATGATATACAAATGTGCGGATGTCCCTGGCCATATTATTGAAGAAAATCACAGAAATAAGATAATAATGCACTTAGTAAAGTAGATGCAAGCATTATATATGGACAAAGTCCTCACTCTGATATGATAATTTCTGAGACACTTAGCCTATATTTTTTAACATAACATACTAACCAATAACCTTTCTATTCAAATGTGTCATGTAAACTCATTTGCATAAACATGGGCATATGGGAAAGACATGCAAATGAGCAGAATCTGCCTTGTTTTTCAGCTGAAAAACCATTTGCATGGAAAATTTGTAATAAAAACTTGCGATCACAATATTCGCGATCTACACTACTCATAAACAGCTCCATCTATTGGATTCATAGTCTTGTCATGAAACCAATAGATGGCGCTGTTCATGAGTAGTGTAGATCGTGAATATTCTAATCGCAAATTTTAATTGCAAATTTTTCATGCAAATTTTTTGGAATAAGCATAGGGCAATCCAAACTTGTTATGGAGGAGGTACAATAGTTTGGGCATGATTATCATTTTGATCAAATTAATCCTGTTAATAATAGTGAGTGGAAGTTTACACTATCCACGTACCGAATGTCAGAATTTAGTCAGCAGTGGTTGCAAATTAAGAATCTTAAAATCTTTCATATTAGCAAAGATCTGTACCCCTATGTGTTTGAAGGAGGTTACTATTTGCAAATGGCCATCTCCTAAGAAGATCTCCTACGATCTCCTAAGAAATCTGCTGTTTCCCTCAGAGGCAGTATAACAGATTTTGCCCAATTAATTAATAGTGAGCCCTGATAGCTTCCCAAATCCGGCGATAATAGATAAAACCACCCTAAAAGATTGAGGTCACTAGAAATAATAATAGATCATCTGCGTACAGGGATACTTTTTTGTGTATGCATCCATATTCAAAGTCATATACGGTACCTCTGTTGATATTCTAAGTGCTGCTGTCAGGGGTTCAATGGCTATTGCAAATAGCAGTGGTGACAACAGGCATCCCTGACGGGTTCCCTGATGCAGCATAAATATGTCTGACAGTAGACCATTAGCTCTGATTCTTGCCATTGGTGCCGCATTTAGAAGTGGTACTCAGGTGAGAAATCTCTAGCCAAAACGCATTCTTTGTAAGTTGACCTAGGATTTTTGTTTGATGCACGAGATCTGGATAAACGGAACAAGTATTGACAAAAAAGCAAGCCTTCCTTCTAAAATTAATGCAACTGCTATAAGCAATAATTTTGTTCTACAATTACTCATTTATTTGACACTCTTTTCAAAATGCTAGTCTGACTCTACACAAAGAAGGTGCAATCTATGGCTTGGTTTGGAAATTAAATTGGTTAACACATTATAACAGTATATTCTCATTTTAGCCAATTGCACATATATAACATTCTACAATTAAAAATCATAAGCAGTTCAACATAACTACAGTGCACTGCAGCAGATTAAAATTAATAATTAAAGCATTTAGAAAGTCTCTTTCTATTGCTACTACTGGTGCCACTGCCCATCAAATAGATTTGAGAATTAAAAAGAATGGAATTGAGAGATAAAGAATTGAATTTCCATAATAGGATAAAAAGGTTAAACTGCTTTGCTTTCATATGGTAAATGCTTTTATATTATAAAAAGATTATTAGGAATATCGGTCATATTAGAAAGCTAACAGCAAAATATCTTCATGGGATTGTTTGCAATACAGAAGCCTCTAATGACATTATCAGTACTTGTCAAGAGAAAGCTAAAAACCAATGAAATTATGTGCTACATATTTCAAAGGCTTCGTATATGAATGGAATTTCAGTCTCGAGCTGCTGCCCACTTTCTACTTTGCCAGTTAATTATATAATGTGATCCTGCTGTTAAAAAATAGCTTGAACAAAGTTATCACCAAGGTAAAGTTTCCACTGCATAAAATAGCCACATTTAAAAATCAATACCAGATTTCAGCTGCACATAGACAAAAAATGTCTGACATTGTAGGCCAAACTTTACATCATGAATAATGTTAAAATATTCAATTTCTCCCAATATCTAGCACCCTCTTTTATCCCTTCCAAGATGTCCCTCCTTCATATCTTCATCAATGTAAGTGCCTACTTTACATATGGATACCATTTTAAGTACATTTTCCCATTTGTGGGACAACTGTCCTGCACAGTGGTCTATAGACAGAGGTCTACTCTTTCCAGAGACAAATCCAGCACTACAGTCAATGAAAAATAACAGAAAAATATTAAAAAGGACCTGTTACCTCTTCTGAGATTTCTATTTTATTAACTATTTGTATTCCCCATGTGATAACAATTCTGGCACATCAATTCTTATGACTCTATGCTGTACTGTTCTATTATTTCTACTAGAAGTTTATGAATAAATTGGTAGCAGTCTGCAATATACAGTAGGTCTAATTTGATGTTGCCATTTGGGACGTGTGCCACCAGTGTCAGATTGCACAAGGACACTCCCCCCCCCCAACTGGTAGCACCCTGATGAACCTTCCTCATGATAGGTCATCAATATCTGTTCCACTCAGTTCCACAATACCAAGCACATGCGCTATCCTCTCAATGGTGCTTTGTTCAGCAAGCTGCAAGGAGGCCGCTGTGATCTGGCCTCTTCGAACAGCTGATTAGTGGAGGTGCCAGGAGACAGACCCCTACCAATCTGATATTGAAGATCTTTAACATTAAACAGCCCAAAAAATATATATATATTTTTTTAAGGCAACCTACAGTTTGGGACTGGATACTGGGGGTCACTTATTTTGTTACAAAATGAGAACACTTATGTCTGTCAGTCTGATATTTCACACCAGTGTTTTACCCTAATTGTTTTCCTGTAATAACTAGTAATGTTAGAGTACAAATCATATTTCATACTACTCAAACAGTATTTTCTTCTTAAAAATATATCTGAAACATACTTTATGTCCTCAAGTCGTTAAACTTTTCAAAGTAATCTGTTCAACTGTTTCGAAGTTATCTTGATCTAGCAGATGCTGAATTTTCTAAGGTGACACCAGCTAATAACAGCCATTACAATGCCTAAAGGCTACACTTTGTACTTATACAGTACACTACTTTTTAGATTTCCATAAGATGGCTATAAAAGTACTAATAATCATGATCCATCCACAAAATATGTCACTTTTCAGAATTATTATGTACATGATACTAAATCAATTGATGCTAAAACTTATGCCCTCATTATCCCTAGAATGTATTGGAATTGTCTCAGTCATTACAGATAGCATTTTATCAACTATTGATAAGTACAAAATAGCAATCTGTTTCTATTATTTCAGATCGCATATGGTATACCCCTTTAATGACCAGTGTCCCAATATTGGGAAATGGGATTGTAGATCAATTTATGGCCAAATCTTTATATCTATGGTTAGCCATAAACACAGATATGTACATTGAGGTGGTTGTTCTCATTAGATCTTTATAATATTACACATAAATTGTGCTCTATGTGTGTTGTGGGTTGTATAAAAAAAGGCAGCTTACCTATTAATGTAAGATTTTACCAACAGAGACACAAGCTATATCACTATATGCTGATTTATAGTCAGTTTATACTGGTAAAACATCACAGAGTTACATACTGTAGTATGTTTAAAAAAAAAAAGACATAGTTTATGTCCAACCAAGCTATTTGAGAAGACGTGGATGGAGGAAAGGAATATACCTAAATTTTAGGAAATTGTTTCCACCTATTTATCCAGCGGAAGGTAGAAAACCCATAATTCTCCTCCCAACCCCAAGTGGTGATCAGACTAGATCAACTTTCTGAAGAAGAATTCTACATAGCTGCATAAGTGGTAATGTTATACCGTTCTAAGACATAATCTAAACCTCCTTGAAACTATCAACTGTTCTTACTCTGACCAGATTCTGAGGTAGACTATTCCATGGATTCACAGCTTTCACCTGTGACATGAATGTCATTAAAAGAAGCAAAAAACTAATTAGAGAAAGAAAAAGATAAAAAATAAAAATAAAATATATTCAATCTGAAAATCCTGATTAATTCTTAGCAAAAAAAATTATATACATAATACACTGTATACATATGTAAAAACAAAAGGACTTGGAATCTATTGTTCTTTTCATTGTTCTCACGGGCCTGACTGGATAACCTATATAGCTGAACATGACCTGAATTAGTTCACTGATATCTGACATAGTAATGTAATGCAATCTTTCCTTTTTATCACTGATTGCATCAATTTACTTCACTTCTAAAGGCACCTGATTACAACGTACAGTATCTTCAAGTCTCATTTATTTATATTCAAGTCTGCAATTTTCTCCTAAAATAGAGCTGTAACCAATCGTAGGGAAAGAAATGATATGCAATTAACGGTGTTATTGTACCAGTATGCAATATGTTCGAAAATTACGACTTAAATTTTAACATCAAACACATAAATATTTAAAATAAGCCGTGGCTTCATATCTGTGATGTTCAGCAGCAAATTTCTTTATATTCTCCAAATGTTAGTGGGAGTGCCTTGAGCTGGAGGCTTATACTGTTACTTTAAAAAAGTATCTGTCATGTATGACAGACAGGATGAGCTGTGGTGCTGCTGCTGAATTCTAATTGGCACTTCTCCTCTACTTCCCTGGTGCAATAAGTATTCAGATTAAGCTGAACAAATGCCACATTTGCATTTCTGATAAGTGCTGGCATTTTTCACATCTTTCACATCTTCTGCTTCAATAAACATTCCCCCAAAAAGTTGCAGATCTTGCCTGTAAATATAAACTAGTGATGATTCATAATTGCCAGAGATTTCCTAAGAAAAAACTTAGCTCAGCAATAAATACACTTCTCAAATGGAAGTTACATTGAATTAGTTGACATTGACATTGGTGCCTTGCTTTGTGAAATGAGTTATACAGCCCTAAGCAGTAAACATCAGCAGTAAAATATATTCACTCCTAGCACTGTTCTGTTTATTACCATGAATACACACTAAATAGGTGTTGTCCTGCCCCCTGCAGCTATTCGAAAGCATAGTGCCGTTATTCTTTTTTCCCATGATATTTATTACTGCTTGCAGGTTATTTAGAATTTGTTAGTATGTACTAGAGCCTAATATACATATTAGTTTGTGAAAACACACACTCTAAATGCATACTTGTGAGTTGTCATATTGACGTTTAAGTCTTCCAAGTCTATGAGGAAATATTGATGATCGTTGTAAAGCCTAGTAGTCGTGGTTAATCTGCAATTTAAATGCTATGTACACCTTCAGAGGCAGTTTTTGTTATGCATTTGACTCATTTTTAGCTAAAAATCATATTTTCGATTGGCCTCTATTAAAAATATTGAGCCATTGTCACCAGTGGCGTAGCGTGGGGGGGCCAGGGGTGCGGTTGCCCTGGGCGCAAAATTACAGGGGGCACCGGGCAGCAGGCATTTCAATAAGGGCCATGGGAGCCTATGGCTCCCGTCCCCTCCGTTCTGCCTCATAGGCTTCAGGCCACCAGGCCCGAACCCTTTAAGGCAGTAGAGCGGCGCAGGAGATTGTGATTACCTCAATGTGACCTCCTGCGCCGAGTCTCGCAAGATGATGTGATGACGCAGAGCAGGAGGCCACACTGATGTGTTTGTGACCGCCTGCACCGGTACGTGGGAACCCCAGAAGCTGTGATGGAGGCCAGAAGTAGTGATGGAGTGAGGAAGAGAGGTGAGGAACAGGAGGACGAGGACAATAGTAAAATGAGGAATCAAATTTTTTTTTTTCTGTGAAACTCTGCAGAGATGAGACACGGCTGAAAGAAGGTGCCATGGCGGTCTTATCTCTGAATGAAGATGCTAAAGAAAGAATCTACATCACAGGAGATGTCACTGGATGTAAGAGGTATGTGCTGCTGTATTCTACTGTATATTTTGTAGCGATATATGAAATGTCCATCCACATATCTGTTTACAGTAGGGTTGGGGGGGAGGTTGGATGTAGAATTTGGCCCACACTGCTGCAGTCTGACCCCAGACTTTAGGTCACACTGCATGTGTTCTGAATTCTGGGGCCTCACACCCATCTACTGCACTATCTGTACTCAGAGAGTTATCATTGTGTTATCTGTGGTGTTATCTACTGCATTATCTGTAAAAAAAAAAAAGGGGGCGTGGCCACAGGTTGGTGGGGGTGCTGGCACTTGACGTGCCCCGGGTGCTGGCAACCGATGCTACGCCACTGATTGTCACAAAGGGTTAACTGTTCTTCTAGCTGTGTGATTGGTATTTTTACTTTTGTCATCTAATAAGCCTTATCTATAAACTATTAAGAGGTATTCTTTTCAGTAAGATAAGGATTGAGCTTTAATGAGTGTTTATAATGTGAGAGAGCAGAGATAAGGAGTCTGTCTGCTCTCCAGATGACAGAAAAGACAAAAAATCTTTAGGCCGCTAGTAGGGCATGTCCGCTCTGTAGAGATAAATGGATTCCATATTGTTAAAAAGACCAATTGAAAAAAAAAAATTTGCTCAAAATAAGTACAATACAATAAAAAAAAATTGCCCCCAAAGGTCTACATAGCCTTTAACTCATGGAGTAATGTATCATTGGTTTAAATGTGTTCTGCCCTATTAACCCCTTAAGGACTCAGCCCTATTTCACCTTAAGGACTTGGCCATTTTTTGCAAATCTGACCAGTGTCACTTTAAGTGCTCATAACTTTAAAACGCATTGACTTATCCAGGCCGTTCTGAGATTGTTTTTTCGTCACATATTGTACTTCATGACACTGCTAAAATTGGGTCAAAAAAGTTAATTTTTTTCCATAAAAAAATACCATATTTACCAAAAATTTAGAAAAATTAGCAAATTTCAAACTTTCAGTTTCTCTACTTCAGTAATACATAGTAATACCCCCAAAAATTGTGATTACTTTACATTCCCCATATGTCTACTTCATGTTTGTAGCATTTTGGGATTGATATTTTATTTTTTGGGGATGTTATAAGGCTTAGAAGTTTAGAAGCAAATCTTGAAATTTTTCAGAAATTTACAAAAACCCAATTTTTAGGGACCACTACAGGTCTGAAGTCACTTTGCGAGGCTTACATAATAGAAACCGCCCAAAAATGACCCCATTCTATAAACTACACCCCTCAAGGTATTCAAAACTGATTTTACAAACTTCGTTAACACTTTAGGTGTTGCACAAGAGTTATAGGCAAATGGGGATGAAATTTGCGAATTTCTTTTTTTTGCCTAATTTTCCATTTTAACCCATTTTTTCCACTAACAAAGCAAGGGTTAACAGCCAAACAAGACTGTATCTTTATTGCCCTGACTCTGCCGTTTACAGAAACACCCCATATGTGGCTGTAAACTACTGTACGGGCACACAGTAGGGCGTAGAGTGAAAGGTGCGCCGTATGGTTTTTGGAAGCCAGATTTTGCTGGACTGTTTTTTTGACACCATGTCCCATTTGAAGCCCCCCTGATGCACCCCTAGAGTAGAAACTCCATAAAAGTGACCCCATCTAAGAAACTACACCCCTCAAGGTATTCAAAACTGATTTTACAAACTTTGTTAACCCTTTAGGTGTTGCACAAGATTTATTGGAAAATAGAGATACAATTTCAAAATTTCACTTTTTTGGCAGATTTTCCATTTTAATATTTTTTTTCCAGTTACAAAGCAAGGGTTAACAGCCAAACAAAACTCATTATTTATGGCCCTGATTCTGTAGTTTACAGAAACACCCCATATGTGGCCGTAAACTACTGTACGGGCACACAGTAGGGCGTAGAGGGAAAGGTGCGCCGTATGGTTTTTGGAAGCCAGATTTTGCTGGACTGGTTTTTTGACACCATGTCCCATTTGAAGCCCCCCTGATGCACCCCTAGAGTAGAAACTCCATAAAAGTGACCCCATCTAAGAAACTACACCCCTCAAGGTATTCAAAACTGATTTTACAAACTTTGTTAACCCTTTAGGTGTTGCACAAGATTTATTGGAAAATAGAGATACAATTTCAAAATTTCACTTTTTTGGCAGATTTTCCATTTTAATATTTTTTTTCCAGTTACAAAGCAAGGGTTAACAGCCAAACAAAACTCATTATTTATGGCCCTGATTCTGTAGTTTACAGAAACACCCCATATGTGGTCGTAAACCGCTGTACGGGCACACGGCAGGGCGCAGAAGGAAAGGAATGCCATACGGTTTTTGGAAGGCAGATTTTGCTGGACTGGTTTTTTTGACACCATGTCCCATTTGAAGCCCCCCTGATGCACCCCTAGAGTAGAAACTCCAAAAAAGTGACCCCATTTTAGAAACTACGGGATAGGGTGGCAGTTTTGTTGGTACTAGTTTAGGGTACATATGATTTTTGGTTGCTCTATATTACACTTTTTTGTGCGGCAAGGTAACAAGAAATAGATTTTTTGGCACGTTTTTTTTTGTTTGTTATTTACAACATTCATCTGACAGGTTAGATCATGTGGTAATTTTATAGAGCAGGTTGTCACGGACGCGGCGATACCTAATATGTATACAATTTTTTTTATTTATGTAAGTTTTACACAATGATTTCATTTTTAAAACAAAAAAAATGTTTTAGTGTCTCCATAGTCTAAGAGCCATAGTTTTTTCAGTTTTTGGGCGATTATCTTAAGTAGGGTCTCATTTTTTGCGGGATGAGATGACGGTTTGAGTGGCACTATTTTGGGGTGCATATGACTTTTTGATCACTTGCTATTACACTTTTTGTGACGTAAGATGACAAAAAATTGCTTTTTTTACACCGTTTTTATTTTTATTTTTTTACGGTGGTCACCTGAGGGGTTAGGTCATGTGATATTTTTATAGAGCCGGTCGATACGGACGCGGCAATACCTAATATGTATACTTTTTATTTATTTATTTAAGTTTTACACAAGGATTTCATTTTTGAAACCAAAAGAATCATGTTTTAGTGTTTCCATAGTCTAAGAGCCATAGTTTTTTCAGTTTTTGGACGATTATCTTGGGTAGGGTATGATTTTTGCGGGATGAGATGACGGTTTGATTAGTACTATTTTGGCGTACATGCGACTTTTTTGATCACTTTTATTACCTTTTTTGGGAAGTAAGGTGGGCAAAATTTCAATTTCCTAATAGTTTTTATTTTTTTATTTTTATGGCGTTCACCGTGCGGGGAAAGTAACATGACCGTTTTATAGATCAGGTCGTTACGGACGCGGCGATACCAAACATGTGTAGGGAATTTTATTTTTTTCATTTTTAATCAGTGATAAATGTGTTTTTTGATTTTTACTTTTTTTTCACTTTTTTTCACTTTTTTTTTGACCCAGACCCACTTGGTTCTTGAAGATCCAGTGGGTCTGATGTCTGTATAATACAGTACAGAACAATATATATTGTTCTGTACTGTATTTTACTTACACTTTGTCTGAACAGATCTCTGCCTTTCAGCACAGATCTGTTCAGCACCATGGACAGCAGAATGCCTGAGAGGCGTCCTGTTGCCATGGGAACCTTCCCCGTCTGCTCAGAACTGCGCAGACGGGGAAGGGTAAGGAGGGGATCTGTCGGGGGGCTGTCTGGGGGCTCTCTCCCTCTCCATCGGGGGGCTGCAAAGGCACAGCAGCCCCCCGATGGGAGAGGGAGGGAGCTCCCTCTTACTGTTAACTTTTTCCATACAGCGGTCCGTACGGACCGCTGTATGGAAAGGGTTAAACGGCTGACATCGCATCATCGATGTCAGCCGTTTATACCAGGGTGCCAGCAATGTGCTGGCACCCTGGTATCCCCACTAGACACCAACGATTATACAAGGGGAGGCGGGCGGGGGATCGCGATCCCGCCTGCCGCACCGCCCGCCTCCCGCACCGCCCCCACCGCCCACAACTCCCCCCCTGCACCACCCGCCGGCAAAAAATCATGCAGGGGTGCAGGGGGGGATGTAAAATATATATTTTAGGGACACTAAAGCTTCTGATCCCCGCGGTCAGGGCCCGCGGGGATCAGAAACTGCACAAAGCGCAGCAAACCGCAGGTCTGAATTGACCTGCGGTTTTCTGCGATCGCCGATGCGTGGGGGTCAAATGACCCCCCCCTGCATTGTTACGGGATGCCGGCTGAATGATTTCAGCCGAAATCCCGTTCCGATTAACCCCTCGGGCGCCGGAATACAGATTTCAAGTTATGACGTACCGGTACGTCATGGGTCCTTAAGGACTCGGGATCCATGCCGTACCGATACGTCCTAAGTCCTTAAGGGGTTAACCCCATTTTACTTTTATAACCCATAGACAGACTGTAGGCAAAGTGGGAGTATGACTTATGGGGCTCCCACCATTGCCAAGAAGTCTCCTTTCTCAGAGATCATGATGAGCAAGTGAATAGGTGTGTCTGAAAATCAACACACTCATTCATCTGTTTCCGAAAAAATGGCATTTGCCTTACTGTTCACCATTTTTGTCAACAGAATGGTAGACATTCATCAAAACTGGTGAAAGGGTAAACTGGCTTAGTAGTCCACTTTTCATTTTTCAAAGGCACTCTGACAATTGAAAGTTGGAATCTGATTGATTGCTATGGGAAACTAAGCCATTTTTTCTTTGCACCAGTTTTCATAAATTTCCCCCCAGTGACTTGCTATTCAAGGCCCTGCTCCTGGGCATCATAGTCCTTGGACTTTGTTTTTATGCCACCATACCCCTCTTTATTTTTTCCCATGACTGAACCAGGTAGCTATTCTGATCTGGAGAATGCAATGCATTAATGTTGTTTCTACAACAGACATGTCAGAAGAGGTGGCAGGTCTTCTTTAAGTACAAGCTCCCAGTGACAATACATGAAAGGAGGCGCTTATAAAATATGCAAAATGTGTAAGTGGTAACAGTTTTGGATGGATGGGCAAAGCTATCTGGGAACATGGGATGAAGTGACACTAAACTCTTTGAATGCTGGCCAAAAACCAGTAGAGCACGTTGCAAAGATGTGAGCAGTCTGGCACAAAAGGTGGGTTACAGCTGACAATGCAACAGCTGTTGGAACGTCCTAAAGAGATACTTCACACACAAGATATTCCACAGGATATGCCAAAAACACTGATAGATGCAAGTTTCACCTCTGGGACCCACAACTATCTTGTTTTTGACTCGCTGCCTTCTTGAAGCCATGACTTTTTTTTTTTCATTCACATAGCCATATGAGGGCTTGTTTTTTTGTGGGGCAAGTTGGACTTTCTAATGGCCCCATTTAATATTGCATAGGATGTAGTGGGAAGCTAGAACACATTTCCAAATGGGGTTGAATTGGAAAAAAATAATTACCACATTTTTATGGGTTTTGTTTTTTACCATGTTCACTGTCTGGTGAAATAGATTTTTACTCTTCATTCTCCAGGGCTGTATGATGACAATGATACCACACTTTAGCTTGTGTTTTAATACTGAAAAAAATAAAAACCTTGGAAACATTTTATTTTTATTTGTATCACTATATTCTGACCTCCAGAATTTTTTTTTATAGTTACGTCCGCAGAACTGTGTTAGGACAATTTTTTGGGGGGATGATCTGTACTTTTTAGTGATATCAGTTTGGGGGGGAAAATGACTTTTTGATCGCTTTTTATTAATTTTTTTGGTGAGAAGAAAATTTCTTGACTTATTGTACGCAAATGTGTTAATTCAGGGTACACCTTGACATAAATCAAGGGATAGCTCTCTTTCTCCTTGTTTCCATGGATCGATTCTCAAGCTGATTACAGATTATTGTGGAGTAAATTATGTTTCAAATTTTAGATTTTTTATTACAAATGTATATGACTGCATGCATTTAGAAAGGATTCATTTGAGACAAACAAGAATGGGGGATACCACAAAGAGTTTGTTTTATTTTACAGCAACTTTGTTATTTAAGGCTTCATGCACACGACCGTTGTTTTGGTCCACATCCTAGCCGCCGTTTTTTGCGGCTCAGATGCGGACCCATTCACTTCAATGGGGCCACAAAAGATGCGGACCGTTCCGTGGCCCCGCAAAAAATATAGCATGTCCTATTCTTGTCCGTTTTGCGGACAAGAATAGGCATTTCTACAATGGGCTGCCCGTTCCGTTCCACAAATTGCAGAAGGAACACGGGCGGCTTCCGTTTTTTGTGGATCCGCGGTTTGCGGACTGCAAAAAATGGCACAGTCGTGTGCATGTAACCTTATACTGTAACATTGAAATGTTGAAATGTGTACTTTGACCCCTTTCCAACTGCTGCCATACATGTATGTTGGAATGCAAGTCTTTAAAGATGGCGCCCACTGTCCAGCATAGCGGGTTCCATAGCCACTGGGTTTCTGCAATTTTAAACAGCAGACACCTGGAACTAATGTCTGCAGTGGCACAACTCCGTAAGAACATTGGGAATCTGCAATGAATTACAATGACAATTCATTGCAATATAAGGGAGATATCTAATAATTACTTCTTTTGGTCACTTAGGGTGACAAAAAAATCTAAACAGTTTTTAAAATAAAAAAATAATGTAATTCTCTTTTTGCATAATTAAAATAAAAATAAACAGTAAAAATAAAAATCATAGGACTTTTTAGGAACTTTTTACCAGCTTCCCAAAGCATTGTATGCAATGGAATATTAAATGGGGCCATTAGAAAGTACAACTTGCCCCACAAAAGAAACAAATTATGAATCTGGGAAAGGCATGGAGTAAAAAAACAGAAACACAATCAATCGAAAACCCTGCATGGCTGAAAGAGTTAAGAACATAAAGAAGAATGGGCAGTGTAAACACAATCACAAACCATTTATCAGGGCAGCAGTGTCCAGGTGAAGTGCAGCTCTTTAGCTCTTAAACTGCGCACGACTGCTTTGCAAGAACTTCTCAAGGATAGAAAGAGTTGTATTGCTAAATACTTTAATTAGCTTTAATTTGTCAAACAATTTCCAGATGGTCAGGACCCCATAAGCATGTAGCAGATTATAAATAAAAATAGTACACATGCCGTCATATTATTGTAAAATAAAATCCATTTATTTCAGATGCACCCATATTGTATAGAGAATACTATATTGAATCTACATACAAGTTTTACTATCTACATACAAAACCGGTAGGGGGAGATTTATTAAGGGCGGCATGACGTGAGTTACGGACGTGCCGCGATCCCCCCGCCCCCAGCGCCGGCTCCAGCTCCGGCCCCTGCAGCAGCGATACACGCGGTCCTCCAAAAGCCGCTGACTGAATGAATCGCCGGGTACACAGCGCCCCAGGAGGAAGCTTGGTGGGGAAAGCAGCAGTAATAGTGCCAAGTGTGCGGCTTTGAAATCCCTCTGGAGTTGTGTCTCCCCCCTGCTCACCTGCCTCTTCGCCCTTCCACCGCTCTCGGCGTCAGTCCCAGCTCTGCAGCGCTGCCTGAGATTTCCTATGAGCTGCCGTGTGGGTAAGCTGTCGGCACGTATGTTCTACGCTCCAGGAAGAGCTGGTTTTCAGTGCCGAAAGAGCAGATAGAGCCCTCTCCAGAAGCTGTATCTTTGCCTGTTCCTGTCCCACTCTTGGAGCTGAGCATTGTAAATTGATGTGCTCCCCCTCTCTCCACTCCTTACAGTGCACAACCGGCTCTCATAACAGTGCAACAGTGTAACAGGGCGACCTACACCATAGTGCACAACCCACCCCCCTTTCCGCCCAGAATCTTTGGGGGTTACTCCTTATCGTGAAGTCCTTCCTTCAATACTAGATAAAAGCAGCTGCGCCTCACCCAAAGACGCTGCCCGGGATCACCGCTATGTTATTTTTTGGGGGGGCTGCAGTGCCAAGGCTTATCTCTCCGCTCGCTGATATTTAACGTGGGTGGATGGCGTAGAAAATACCTGGTCCATCTCTACCTGAAAGCCTTCCAAGATCCGGGAATCTGGGAACTTTGGAACATCGGGAGATTAAGGAACGTAAGACTTTCTGCTCTTTGGTATTTTACTACTGTATGATAATAATAATAATAATAATAATAATAACTTGATATACCAGGGGAAAAAGTTGTGTATCCCTTTCTCTCGGCCTAAGATAGATCTATAGGAGTGAGAGGGGAGGGGAGAAGGAGGAAAGAGGAAAAGGGGGGAAAAGGAGGGTGTAAGGGGGAAAAGGGGAAGGGAAAGAAAAGAAGCCACAGAATAGAAAATCGGTTGGCAGCTTCTCACCAAAGGGTGGTACAGCCCGGAGTAATATTACGGAGTTGGATAAATATCTTAAATCTTCACCCATACTAAGTAAGACAAGAAGTAATCAGAAGCAGTCAATGCAGATAGAGGATGGATGAAAACCCATTAAACAGAGCAGGAGAAAGTAAAGAACCAGAAATGGACAATCAGAAATGGACAATCAGAAATGGACAATCATAAGTTAACAGGGATACTGGATGCTGTCAACACAACCAATCAAGCACTAAGCACTTTAACAATCACGGTGGAAGCAGTACAGACTGATATCTCAGTAATAAGAGATGATCTAAATAAAATGAGACAACGTATTAAGGAATATGAAACGCTCACCTCTGAGCTGCAAAAAGACACCAATCAGATAAAGAGGAGGATGGAGAGAGTGGAGAGCGATAATAAGATGCTGAAGGAAAAATTGGCAGATCTGGAGGACAGATCTAGGAGAGGCAATTTTAAATTGGTGGGCTTCCCAGAAGGAGTAGAAAGAAATGATCCAACAGAATTTATTCAAAAATGGCTCTTGGATAATGTATCATCTGCAGAGGCAGCCTCATCATATATAGTGGAGAGAGCACACCGCATTCCAACAAGAAAACCTCCACCAGCCTCAATGCCAAGACCCTTGTTAGTTAAAATGGTCTCTTCTAGAGATCGGGACTATATTCTTAGGTGGAAACGAGAGATACAGACGGTCAAGTACAACGACTCTAATATAGAGATATACCCGGACTTTTCCAGAGTCACGCAGGAGAAAAGAAGAGAATATAAAGATGTTAAGAAGAGACTGATACAGGCTCAATTAAAATACTCCATGATGTATCCCGCGAAATTACGGGTGATTCCTGGAGACACCGTTCACTTCTTCACTAATCCAAGCGCGGCGGCCGATTGGATGGACTCAAAGGGTCTTAAATAATCTAGCTGCAGCAATATAGGGGGGAGCTGGGGGGGTCGACGGTGTTGGGAGGGGGGGGTAGCTCAAGGTTAGAGGCCTATGAATCGCATTTCGCGATCCGCAGGTCAGCACGGGGGTGGGGAAGGGGGGGAGGGGGGGTATCTTCTCTTCCTGCTGGAGCGGTCGAGATTCGTGGGGGTGCCCCTCTGCCTTTGCCCGGCGCCGTCCTAAAGTTAGGAGCCAAAAAAAAAAAAAAGGGACTAAAACAATAAATAAAAATGTCTAGAATCCTGACATGGAATGTCCGCGGATTTGCGGATAAAATTAAGAGGTGTGCTGTGTTCGATTTGGTCTCTAGACATTTACCAGCTATAGTCGCTTTGTTGGAGACAGATTTAACAGAGGAAAAAGTGGCGGCGCTCGGCAGAAGGAGATGGGCCTCTCATGAATATCATTCGTGCTACTCTATATACTCACGCGGGATTAGCGTGTATGTTCATAGACAGGTAAATTATGTACCAATAGAACAACTAATCGATCAGGAAGGTCGGTATGTTTTTCTTTACTGTGAGTGGCAGGGACAAAGGAATATAATTGCTTTTATTTATATCCCACCACCTTTTTCAACATATGTGTTAAGTAGACTGATGGAGTACATCTCGGCACGAGAGGAGTGCCCGGTGCTGGTGATGGGTGATTTCAACTCGGTCATGGACATTAAATTAGATAGGATATCCACCATCACCAATTATGAACAAAATACCAGCTCCGACACGTTACTGTTCCGAATTGGTAAAGAAATGGCATTGGTAGATATATGGCGATCTCTTTACGGTAACAAGCAGGTATATTCATGTTTTAGTAAAACCTATAGGTCCATGTCACGAGTTGATCTGGCCCTCGCCAGCCCGGGACTTATTAACAGGGTAAAAAAAATGAACTATGAAAGCCATGGTATCTCTGATCACTCCCCGGTTACCGTAATACTGGATAATAATAATAAATTTAGTAAAAATATAATTTTTAAACTCAACCCCCATTGGATTACATTAATAAAAGAAGTGGATAAGATTGACGAGGAAATTAAACTCTTTTGGAGTGATAATATCAACTCAACACATATACATATGGTTTGGGACTCCTTAAAGGCATACCTGCGCGGCTTATACTCATATCAAATTAGGAAACAGAAGAGGTTTTTTGCGCAAACTCAAAAAGAAATAGAAGATACGATTGGTCGGATAATGGGTGAGATTGTTCAGACTAATACCCCTGAAAAACAATATCAGTTAAAAAAAACACGGGAGGAGTATAGGCAATATTTATATAATAAAGCACAGAATAAACTGTTCTTTTCGGGGTTAAGGACCTTTAGCGAATCCGGTAAACCAAGCAGAGTATTATCCACCATAGTTAAAAATCAAAGGGGTAGCAATAATATTAATGGAATTAGGACAGAGGCGGGAAACATTTTAAGGGACCCCGATAACATCTTAGGGGAATTTACCCGATATTTTTCTATGCTATATCAGGCTGGACCTATAGAACAGGGAGGAAAAATAGATGAATATTTAGAAAATATTAACATCCCTGAACTTGACCAACAAGATATAAATTGGCTGAACAGACCGATCCAATTGAGCGAGCTACAGAATACGTTAAAAACCATCAAGGGTAATACGTCCCCAGGGTCGGACGGCTTCCCATTCGAAATATATCGAAAACATGAGGGGACTATGCTCCCTCAAATGTTGGAGGTATTAAATCAATCATGGATATTGGGTTCCCTACCCCCCTCATGGATGGAAGCAACCATCACACTCATCCTAAAAAAGGAGAAGGACCCGTTGTCAGTTGCATCGTACCGCCCCATCGCTCTGCTAAACACAGACTATAAAATCCTCGCAAAACTGTTGGCCAATAGATTGAAAGCGGTTATACATAAAGTGGTTCATGAGGACCAAACCGGGTTTATCCCTAAAAGGAAAATCCAGGATAATATAAGAAGGGCCTTTCTGAACATCCAGATGGGGAGTGGGGAGGACTGCTCCATCCTGTCCTTAGACGCCGCTAAGGCGTTTGACAGGGTGGAGTGGTCCTTCCTCTGGGGAGTGATGTCACGAGTGAGGTTGGGAGAATACTTCACTAGATGGGTCCAGATTCTCTATCGAAACCCGGTCTCTAGGGTCCGAGTCAATGGGGAGTATTCCCCCCTTTTCCCCCTGACCAGAGGAACACGTCAGGGATGCCCCCTCTCCCCTTTACTTTTCTCGCTGTTTTTGGAGCCAATGGCATGCAGAGTTAGGGCAAATAGGGAGATACAGGGTTTCGGATGTGAGGGAGAGGCCGATAAAATAAGTCTCTATGCGGACGATGCTCTATTATTTTTGGGGGAGGGTCATAGGAATCTACCCAGGGTTATGGAAATCATAGACGAGTTTGGATCCCTCTCTGGATACGAAATAAATTGGGAAAAATCTAAATTTCTCCCATTGAGGCGCCCTGTCCCACCGAGTTATAACTATCGGGTGAGTGTCCTGACCCCAGCAGAATCGCTATTATATCTGGGTATCCATATAGGGACCGAGTTGAAACACTATGAGAAATTGAACATACTCCCAATAATAGACAAGGTTAAGGGAAAAATCAGAACATGGTTAAGGTTGCCTCTGTCACAAATTAATCGTATAGCGCTTATTAAAATGACACTATTACCGATGTTACTATATGTACTCAATGCAAGTCCAATAACGATAGAAGATAAGTTTTTTAATAAATTGGAGAGTCTTTTTAATGAATTAATATGGGGGCGCAAACGAGTTAGAATCAAAATACAGTACCTTTATAAAGAAGAGGGCGGCATTTCCGCCCCCTTTCTAAAAGGATATTACTTAGCTGCACAGCTGAGATGGTGTGTAAGGAACCGAAAGAATAAATGCATACGGCTTATTTTTAGTGAGAACTGTGGACCTAGAGAGGATGTCTTCTCTATTCTTGAGAAAGGCCCCTCTGAGAAGAAAACAATAATAAACCCTTTTAGAAAAATGCTTGAGCACACCTGGCAACAAGTTCGACGCATGGTCGGAGTATCCCAAGCAGTCCAGTACACTCCCCTGTGGGGGAATACACATTTACCACAAATTAAGCAAATGGGTGACGTTAGATACTGGGAAAAACAGGGGATATATTTAATTTCACAAGTTTTTGATAGGGGACAGATTAAGCCCTTAAATGAAATCCTTCCGGATTGTTCAGCAACACTTACTGATAAATTTCGCTACGCACAATTACGACACGCTATACACTACACTGAAAATAAGAAATACTTAGATATTGTACAGTATTCCTTTTTAGACTTCTGTTATGATATGACGTCAAACACTTCTGCTGTATCTTTAATATATGCTAAGTTAAAACACGAATACACCAAAGGGAGGGTGGCTATAAAATAAGAGGGGGATTTGTTACATGATGAAATAATGATGTAATTTTTGGTACTGTACTTTGCAACAAAAAAAATAAAATAATTAAAAAAAAAAAAAGATTGGTCCTTTACACAGGCAGAGAATCACACAGATTATCGCAAACTAGTGTTCATAGTAACGCTCATTAGCAATGATCGGGCCGAGTAAATATACAGTACCACCGATTACCAGATGAACGAGTGAAATGCATGTTTATTGGGTAATCCGATCATTTGTGCACACGCAAAAATTATTGTTTACTGGCAGCAGATAGTGCTGTGTAAACAATGAGTCAGTAAGGGGAAGAGTGATCGCTCCTCCCCATAATCTGGAGGAGATCTCTGCATGTAAAGGCGGCGGTCTCCTCCACCAGTGATCAGCAGATTGTCAGGAAGGAAAGCTTTTGCTTCCGAATATCTGCTATAATATCTGTACTGCGATTGGTTGAGATGCACCTTGATTATTAAGAGGTGCTTGCCTCTTAATTACTAGGCACAGCACGGGCCACCTATACACTAGAACTGAAATCTACTCCAGTCAGGAACTGAGGTAGATTGCAGATGTAATGTATTCCAGTTATTTGGCACACATGTCCATCCCTAACTGCCCCCAGCTTGCCCATTTGCTCAGAAAGGGGCAAAAAGTTGTATGTTTTGGTAGAAACTATGACTTGAGGCTTGAGCCAACGTTTACAACTTTTCTATGCCAGACTTAAAGGGGTTGTCCGACCATATATATTGATACACCACTAGAGTTAATATCATATAATCCATAAGTGTAAATTTCTCAAACCTATGTCTGGCAACCCCCTGCCTCCTTGGACCCCAGTGTTATCAGGGTAATAGAGGGAAAGCTAAGAAGACAGTGGGATATTCCTTTCTGAGGCAGGGCGAGAGTAGGTCCATTGTAGGGTTTTTTCACTGAGGTTAATATTAAATTTTTATGATTACTATTAAAGGTTATGTTTTATAGGGTAATTTTTTGGTTCTGCTGTGACACCACTAATTTATTCCCTCTGGTTGACATCCTGACTTTACTGAAAGTTGACTGGTCAGATATATGATTTCCCCTTCTTGGTCGGCATGCTTTATACTAATACCTTGCACGAAAAAGGCTTCCTCCATTAGAATGTATTGCTTATTTTATTAATCTTCTCCCAAACCTTTTTCTAGACATTTTTCAAAGCTGCTAAAGTGTAGAAAAGTGCCTAAACCTTATAATATTTTTTGCACGTGTACATAATATTGAGGGAAATTCATTAAAACTGTTGTAAAGAAAAACTAACTTAGTTGCCCAAGCATCCAATCAAATTCCACCTTTCATTTTACAAAGGATCTCCAAAAAATGAAAAATGAAATCTGATTGTCTGCAATAGGCAACCAAGCCAACCAATCACAGGCCACAGCAGTGACCCACTCACATCACACATGATGCAAGGGGAGAAGGTGACTGCTGCGGCCTGTGATTGGCTGCAGCGGTAACGTGTTCCCCTATCGATGGATATTGATGTCAACTCAGATGGGAGCAGAATAGCCAGTCCAGGAGCCACACAGACTGACTGGGTATCATTACCACTGCAGGTCTGCCACGTCTGGAAGTCTGTTTGCATCTCAGATAACCCCTTTAAGACAACTTATCTTCTATCCAAGCTTGGTTACCTCTGGCAGTTCCATAGTTGAATGGAGCATGCATTGATGTCTACAGCTACATTCAACTGGGGAGCAGGGCCCCCCTGATCTACTAGTGATCAGACCCTCACAGATCAGACTTATAGAGAAAAATTGTCTTAATTGAACAACCCCTTTAAACACTGAGACCTGGCTTCCCACAATGTATAAAATTCCTGTGCTGTGCTCTGTAGCTATGGAACTAAAGGAGCTAAGCTAAATGTTTTGTCGCTGTATGTATGCACCGACCAAGATCAATACTGTCAAATTGAGAGTAATGATAGCACTAATGCCTAAGACCATACACATGCACAGAAAAGGAAAGCACAAATATTAGTATATATATATATATATATATATATATATATATATTATTATTATTACCCACATTCTCTCACTATACTCCAGAGACGAAACCTTAATGCAAGCATCATCACGACTCACATATCAATTGCTTTTCTTACATTCCTAATAACATTTCTCCTAAATGGGTCATTCAACATATTGAGCTCCTAGTACCAAACCAGTAACCAGAAGTTACTTAGAAATTAATCCTATGGAGACTGAACTGTATTGGATTGTAGCAAATGGATCCAAAGTTTAGCAGCAATAGCATTATGAGAACAAAAAAGTAAAAGTAAAGTAAAAGTAGAACTTTAAATTACAAAGGCCAGCTTTTGTGTACAGGCTTTGAATGTAAAACTAAAACCCAAAGGTGGTCATTTACTATCAGAAATACACCAATATTATTCCTGGTGCAGATTCTGGCACAAAGGTTATTTACGCTACAATCTGCAACTTTTCTCAACTTACGCCAGGTCTAAAAAAGTGGCCGTGGTGTGAGCGGGGAAGGGGACGGGCTGGCAGGCCCATCTCATTCATCATTTTTTACGCCTGTTTTAAGCATACAAAATGGTCTACACTAAAACCAGCAAGGAAGCTGACTTACATTTAGACAGGCGGTTGATGCGCCAAAGATTCCCCGCCAGTTAAAGGGCTTATTGAGACTGGAGTTTAAAATGCCAGTCTTAATAAATGACTCCCTCAGTGTATATTTATTCATGCCAGATTTGTTGCTAAATTTTCTGTCACCCAAAATGAGTCCCATAAATCTGAATAGAGTTGCTTTGGTGGTAAACACAGGGATATCTGTAAGCCCCATTCAGATGAATAAGATAGCTGCAGAATATTATGAATATTTGTTGTGTGTGGTTACACACTTATAGTCCAGTCCAAAACTGAACTGGCAAATGAAATCTAAAGACTAACATAGCACCATTAGGTACATAGACCATTAGAATTTGGGAGGTTTACACTCATGTATTTATAAAGCTGTGTACTGGTACTGTTTTTATTTTAATGTATTACGTACAAGGTCTGCTAAGTACTCCACATATTCACTTTAAGAGCTCTGCATGAAATCCCTTTAGGAGTTCAGATTTTTTATTTGTTTTTATTGAAAGAAATGCACAAATTCTGGTTATAACACTTGAGATGAATAAGTCAGTTCTAAATTGATCAAATTTCTCTTGACTTTCCCAAAAACTTCAGATCCCAGAGAATGATGCAATAATGACTACGATGATGATTGTGTGTTGGACAGGACGTGGGAACTGGATCCACATGATAATGAGGTAGTGAGTAGGTCGTAGCAACAAAAAGCAGAGCCAATGTATGGCCAAAGCAGTCAAAAAGAACTGTCAGGAACAGATCTGCTTCTACTGTGGTCAGCTCTGGGGCAGATGATGTCGCTGCTGCTGTTGGCCATTGTTGTCATCATCATCAGCTACTGTTTATACTGCTCAGACTCTTCCTCCTCATGCTCCACTCCCTTGTCAGTCATCCATACCAAGGTGTGTGTGCAGGAAACAACAATCCGCTCCTGCTACTACTTCCCCTACACTGCTGCACATCTCCTGGCCTGTCTGTCAGGTTCCAAAATGTACTGCTGCAGCTACTACTGTGATTGATGCCACAGCTACTTCTCTTACACAGCCACATATCTCCTGCCTTGTCCGTGGGATTCCATACTCCTGCTGCTCTCAAAAAGGGGAGAATTTTTTCATGGCTTTTGTAAAAAACAAGCCATTGTTTCTTCTGATACCACAATGTATGCATAAACACTGGAAGACATCTTCCCCCAAAAGGAATCATTTTTGGACCATTTTTTCATTTCTAAAAGCATAAAGAATGTCAGTGTAGTGTGTTTGCTACCACTGGCTACCATCTGCTTACTTGGGGCTATATACTGTATGTCACTGTTACTTTGAGTATGTCACTATCACTTTGATATTGCTAATGCTGTCTTGGCCTGAAATTGCTGGAAGAGGTTGGGTACAGTCCCAGAAGCCATCAGAGTGGCATACATGGCTTGTCTGGGCAATCGGGTCAAATTTATTCACACACAAATGAAATCTGCCAACCAATTCATTCAAATTGGATACAAATTTCAAGTACAGGGTGGGCCATTTATATGGATACACCTTAATAAAATGGGAATGGTTGGTGATATTAACTTCCTGTTTGTGGCATATTAGTATATGTGAGGGGGGGGGACTTTTCAAGATGGGTGGTGACCATGGCGGCCATTTTGAAGTCGGCCATTTTGAATCCAAATTGTTTTTTCAATAGGAAGAGGGTCATGTGACACATCAAACTTATTGGGAATTTCACAAGAAAAACAATGGTGTGCTTGGTTTTAACGTAACTTTATTCTTTCATGAGCTATTTACAAGTTTCTGACCACTTATAAAATGTGTTCAATGTGCTGCCCATTGTGTTGGATTGTCAATGCAACCCTCTTCTCCCACTCTTCACACACTGATAGCAACACTGCAGGAGAAATGCTAGCACAGGCTTCCAGTATTCGTAGTTTCAGGTGCTGCACATCTCGTATCTTCACAGCATAGACAATTGACTTCAGATAACCCCAAAGATAAAAGTCTAAGGGGGTCAGATCGGGAGACCTTGGGGGCCATTCAACTGGCCCACGATGACCAATCCACTTTCCAGGAAACTGTTCATCTAGGAATGCTCGGACCTGACACCCATAATGTGGTGGTGCACCATCTTGCTGGAAAAACTCAGGGAACGTGCCAGCTTCAGTGCATAAAGAGGGAAACACATTATCATGTAGCAATTTTGCATATCCAGTGGCCTTGAGGTTTCCATTGATGAAGAATGGCCCCACTATCTTTGTACCCCATATACCACACCATACCATCAATTTTTTTGTTCCAACAGTCTTGGAGGGATCTATCCAATGTGGGTTAGTGTCAGACCAATAGCGGTGGTTTTGTTTGTTAACTTCACCATTCACATAAAAGTTTGCCTCATCACTGAACAAAATCTTCTGCGTAAACTGAGGGTCCTGTTCCAATTTTTGTTTTGCCCATTCTGCAAATTCAGTGTGCCGATCTGGGTCATCCTCGTTGAGATTCTGCAGTAGCTGGAGTTTGTAAGGGTGCCATTTGTGAGTAGCTAATATCCGCCGAAGGGATGTTCGACTAATGCCACTCTCCAGTGACATGCGGCGAGTGCTACGCTGTGGGCTCTTGCTGAATGAAGCTAGGACAGCCACTGATGTTTCTTCATTAGAGACAGATTTCATGCATCCACAATTTGGCAAATCCAACACTGAACCAGTTTCACGAAACTTAGCAAGCAGTTTGCTAACTGTAGCATGGGAGATGGGTGGTCTCGTAGGATGTCTTGCATTGAAATCTGCTGCAATGACCCGGTTACTGCGTTCACCAGACATCAACACAATTTCTATCCGCTCCTTACGTGTTAACCTTGGCAACATGTCAATGGCTGTAAACAAAGATAAACTTGTTAATAACTCATGAAAGAATAAAGTTACGTTAAAACCAAGCACACCATTGTTTTTCGTGTGAAATTCCTAATAAGTTTGATGTGTCACATGACCCTCTTCCTATTGAAAAAACAAAAGTTGGATTCAAAATAGCTGACTTCAAAATGGCCGCCATGGTCACCACCCATCTTGAAAAGTTTCCCCCCTCACATATACTAATGTGCCACAAACAGGAAGTTAATATCACCAACCATTCCCATTTTATTAAGGTGTATCCATATAAATGGCCCACCCTGTAGTGATGAGTGGCAGGGGCAATATTCAAATTTGCGATATTTCGCAAATATTTTGTAGAATATTTGTCATATATTCGCGAATTTGAGATTTTACGATTATATTCTTGATTGCCAAAATCGGCAATGTAATACTTGTGTAATGCGCGCAAAATACAGGCGTGGGTCACTTATACTACATTTTTCAAGCTGGTATCATTTTCCAGAGACTGGAGAAAATGGTTGGCACGGCAGAACATTAGAATAGCTATTTATGCAGATAGAGTGCTCCAATATATTCGCGCCTTACGAATTTTCAGCAATTAATGATGCACATATTTTTTCGCAATATGTGCACCTTGTGACATCACAGCACTATGTCTGTAGCATGTATGTATGGACATCAGCTACACTATAGATCAATCTAACCTACACTGACTATCTCCCCCTAACTATCTGAATTATATATATAAGTTAACTGTCTAATGTAATACAACAAAGCACAGAGCACAGCAATGACACTGCTGTCTCTTTCATAACTGCAATAAACTTTAGAAAATAGCTGCTGGGAGGTTCTTATATACTAAGGGGTAGGCAACTTTTCTATTGGTTGCTAGGGATGTTGCTAAGCTATGACAGAGACATTGCAGCCTTCTCATTGGCCCACATGCAAGAAGAGAGGTTACTGATGAAAAAAAAAATCTATAATATTCGAAATTACGAATATATATCACTATATTCTAAATATTCGCAAATTCTCGAAGTGCCGATATTCACGATTAATATTCGCAATTCGAATATTCGCGCCCAACACTAATTTCAAGAAACTCAGTTATCTCAAACTTTTCTTTACAGTTCCTGCCTCATGCCAGAGGATGGTTGTTGCTGTCAGGCCCATGGCAACCAAATGATCGCCAGGGGTCCTATTAAAAAAATATATATTTTCAAAGATGGAACAATTTTTATCATTCCATAACACACACTATTACTTATGATTGTATCACAGGAAATTAATGCAATATCTATAGACACCCTGGTCAAAATGTCCATTAGGGATCCAGTAAATGTTACTAATAATCCCTAATGTATTCCCTTACAGCAGCAAGGAAGTTAATAATGGCTCAATTTGATTTAATAAAGTGTTATGTGTACTTTTTAATGGCCTGTGGTTATTGACTCATGTTTTCCCCTCCTTTGTTGCAACATGAAACATGGTTTAGAAAAGAGGAACGCATACTGCTGCTCTCCCCTGCCGAGAAAGTTTACCTCTGTGACAGAATCCCATTTAGATTATTCTCTTCTTGTAAGCCCTAAGCACTATCTATTCCACGCAATGACAGTTACCTTTTCTGTGACAATTTTAATGGCTGTTGTATTCTCTCCGCCTTGCTAACAAGCAGATTACCATTTATTTTTTGTACATTGCTTAGTGGAAAATAAGTTCACTTTTTTTGGTCCCTGAACTACAATATATTTGTAAATGAGTCAATTTGAAAGTGTTGTGCCTCCTGCTCTTTCTCATGTTTCAGCATCCATTTATTTGCAGGGTTCTCATTAGTGAACTCATTCCTTATTCCTATATTTAAATGATTTCATATTTTACTTATGACTTTTTGGAGAATATTAATAATAGCAATTATTTATTTGAATCAATTACATTGCAATGCTGCATGAAACATTTCTAATGTTGTTGTACTTATTTTTAATAGATGATTGGGTTGAAGGAGCTGAATTACGATTATTTATTAGGAAGGACTCTAGTATATATAATTGCAAATACACAGGCCAACTTTTGACTATGATAAGTGCGCTAATTTCTTAGAATTGTATGCACCAAAATTCTGGAGCACTTTATTTTAGATTTTAGATATATTTATTATTTAACAAAGGAGAGAAAAGAAAAAAGAATGTGGCACTCACCAAAAAATACTCTTTTAAATTTATTCACATAAAAAGGTCAGCGTCATGTGGGCAAAACACAGATAGAAGGCAATAGCCGTTTCGTGCTTGTTGCGCTTTTTCAAGCCTGTTTTGCCCACATGACGCTGACCTTTTTATGTGAATAATGCTGCAAAGAGTATTTTTTGGTGAGTACCGCATTCTTTTTTCTTTTCTCTCCTTTGTTGCAAATACTACTTGTTTTTTATGCTGAGCACCACCACTACTGACGTTCGATCAGTGCAGCACCAAATTAAATCCCACACCTACAGCAGTGCCGACCGTATCCTCTACATATTAATATTTATTATTCAGGTGTGCCAAAAACAATGCCTTTTTCAAGTTTCCTTAATATTTCATGGTTTTCAACTAGAAGGTGAGTATGGCCAGCTTTTGTCTACCTTCTAGACATATTTATGAAGCTGAAATCCATGATTCTACCACATAAAGATGGCAAAGATTAGACTAATTTAGAGTCAGTCTAAAGTTTTTGGTGGACACAATTGTGGTACACTGACTTTTTTGAATTTAGGCATTTTTAGCACAGGGAAATTTGTAAAATTGGGGCAGATTTTTCAGGGTACGTGGAACTATTTTCAGCAAAAAAACTACTAGGTGGTATAAACTAGATGAGGCGGTCTAAAGATGCACCAGATTTATTATCCAGCATCAGCTACTGTGAAAAGTTTAGCGCATTTTAGACTGTCTATGTATACTCTGTCTACAAATTAGACCAGATTAGTAAATGTGGGTCCGAATCTCTGCAACTGTTGGACCTTGATTGTAGAATGCCTATATCCAACTGAAACTGAACACCAACATAGCATGTTTTTGCTGCCTTTTCCCCCATTGTTACTCTTTCAGGATACGGTCACATATGACGCATATGCTGTGGATAGTCTTCTGCAAAATTACAACTGTAAAATCCATGGTACTGCTGCAGTCGGTGTGTGCTGCATAACAAATCTTGTGTGGCAGTACTACACCCTTAGGCCTCATGCACACGGCCGTTGTGCGGTCGTTCCGTGCATTGGAGACCGCAATTTGCTGTCCCTAATACACAAGCAACATCCATGTGGCGGCCGGGACGGATCAAGACCCATTCAACTTGAATTGGTATGTGATCCGTCCGCACCGTAAAAAAATAGAACATGTTCTATTTTTTTGCGGTGCGGAGGCATGGACAGAAACACCACAGAAGCACTCCGTATTGCTTCCGTGGGGTTCCGTGCCTCCGTTCCGCACCGCAGGTCTGGATTGCAGACCCAATCCATCATGCGGGGAACACACGGCCGGTGCCCGCATATTGCGGACCCGCTGTTTGTGGGCCGCAATACGGCCATGGCCAGGCAACGGCCGTGTGCATGAGGCCTTAAAGTGAAATTCATAAAGATGAAGATCATTTTTAGAACTTAGGTATGCACTTGTATGAGAGTGAGGTAGTTTATTTGAATAGTAAGCATGGTAAGGATGTTAATTGGTGGGTTTGGCGCATGGAATTCATTGAAGTATGAATGTAGGGAGTGTGTAGAATGTGATTGGTTTAGTGGGCATTAGTTTAGAAAACCTGATTATTCAAAAGGAGTGTGTGAACAGTGATTGGTTTATTGTATTTATTTATGTATGAATGAAGAGAGTGTGTAGCTTTTGATTGGTTGAGTATCTGATTAGAATAAGAATTTTTAATGAGATACTGGTTTATTTGATTGGTTTCAGCTCACATTTGAATCAGTGGATTTGTCTTAGTTTACACTTGGTTTTGGATAATCACAATTTAATGCTGGAATTCATGGATTGAAATTTGGCATGTTTTGGTATGTACACAGAAAAAAAAATATAGAAATTGAACACTGCTTTGTAGATTCTAAATTTAGGAAATGAACTAAAACGTACACAAAAGTAAAGAATGGATAATCAAAATAATTTATATCCGACAATGGAAGGGGATGGAAGCATGATATTAGTATTATAATATTTCAGTATATACCAAGTTTGGGTTTGCATTGTATGAAGTGTTTTATTTTTAATGAGAGGTTAAGTGTATTGTCAATTGCCATATATGTGAGGAAGAAAGACTCGCCTAGTATGCCCTGAAAGAAGCAGTCGACGAAACCCTGGGTATGGAAAGTACTTGCAGTGCAGTACATGGAATTTTTTTTAATAGCATAAGCCTGTTTTAATCTTTTATTTTTTTGTAACAACAATAGACTCCTGGCATACTACAATATCCAAGATTGCTTCTGCATGTTTATAGAGCTGAAGGGGAGACGGCACAAGTGAAGTGAGAGTTTTCAGCGGGCAATCTCCTGCAACCTTGTGAAACTGCAAGAGGCAGCAAGCAGCAAAAGTGTGGAGGGAGGATGAATAAAAAGTACATCACCGAAAGATAAGGTCGTATTTGTTTATTCATAGTTTATTCTTTAGTTTCATTACAGTCATTGTATTAAGCAGTGTCAATTCAGACCATATTGCTTTAGACACATAAAATGACTCTATTTTTGTTAATCAAACGGATCCGATTGACTGATACACATTCACAGATTTTTATGTAATTTTAGTTTCATTTTTAGAACTTGTTAATGAGTTAGTATACCGATTATTTTTGTGTGACAATTTTGGAATAACTGTGCTGAATTGAATCATTTACTGTTTCAAGCTTTCAGTGACTGAAATATAATTAGCTAAGGGCTGTTGGCTATCTCAGACTGAAGAGACTCTTACCGTCTCACCAATTCTAGAGACGGGTCCCATGTACATTAAATTATGGCAATAAAGCACATAGAAACCTAAAAACAGAAAGAGTACAAATATTACAAATGATGCATAATCTGTTTTGATTATCTTTTGAACATCAGTAAGGCTGCTTTCACACTCGCGTTTTGGGCGGATCCGTCATGGATCTGCTAAAACGGATCTGTTACAATAATACAACCGCATGCATCCATCAAGAACGGATCAGTTTGAATTATCTGTAACATAGCCAAGATGGATCCGTCATGAACTCTTTTGAAAGTCAATGGGAGACGGATCCGTTTTCTAGTATGCCAGATTGTGTCAGTGAAAACTGATCCGTCCCCATTGATTTACATTGTGTGCCAGGACGGATCCGTTTGGCTCAGTTTCGTCAAGCGACCAGCAAAACGCTGCAGGTAGCGGAATGGAGACTGATCGGAGGCAAACTGATGCATTCTGAGCAGATCATTTTCCATTCAGAATGCATTGGGGCAGAACTGATCAGTTTTGGACCGCTGGTGAGAGCCCTGAACGGATCTCACAGACGGAAAGCCAAAACGCTAGTGTGAAAGTAGCCTAAGAATTACTATACACAGGAGAGAGCTACACTATAAGGCAACATTCACACAAACATATTTTGTTTCCATGTCTGTTCTGTTTTTTTTGCAGGTTGGAAGAGAACCTATTCATTTCAATGGATCTGCAAAAAATGCATACTGCATACGTATGTCCGTTCCATAACCCGACAATTTTTTTTTTAACATGTCCTATTCTAGTCCATTTTGCGGACAAGGATAGGCATTGTTGCAATGAATCCGCAAAAAAACGGATGCCATACGGAACGTCATCAGTTTTTTTTGCTGATCCGCAATTTGCAGACCTCAAAACACATACGGTCGTGTGAAAGTAGCCTAAGGAACAGAGTAGGCAGGAGAAGAGTATAATGATAAGAGATTATGCACACGACCGTTGTTTTGCGGTTCGCAAATTGCGGATCCGCTAAACACAGATACCAGCCATGCACGTTCCACATTTTGCAGAACGGAATGACCGGCCTCTAGAAGAACAGTCCTATCCTTGTCTGTAATGTGGACAATAATAGGACATGCTTTATTTTCCACATCCAAAATTGATTTTTCTGCTACTGTTGCGTCGCAGTCGCAGCACGTTGCATGTCGCAGTGCAACACCATAGACTATCATTATAAAAATAGTTGAGACAAAATGTTGCGTGACGTGTTGTCGTGTAGCGCTAGCATTAAAGGGGCAGGGCGCTTTGGAGGTCACTGTTAAAGAAGCGTCCAATGTGGATGTCACTGTTAAATGAGCACAGTTAAAGAGGCATCATGTAGCAGTGTAGTTGTGCCCTATGTGTCGTTCGACTTATTGTCACGCGGCACAAGTCATTGCGTAGCCCTAGCCTAAAGCTGACCTATATCAGTAAAGAAAAAAGGCTGGGTTGTTATGGAAACCTGGAATAAAACTGTGTTTCATCTATTTAATTTAATGTTTCCATGTGTCATTAAAAGATATCAACAGTTTCCCCCATAACAGTGACCTCTACAGTACCCACCCCTTTAACAATGACCGCCACAGTGCCCGCCCCTTTAACAATGACCTCCACAGTGCCCGCCCCTTTAACAGTGATCGCCACTTTAACAGTGACCTGCAAAGTGTCTGCCCCTTTAACAGTGACCATCACAGTGTCTGCTCCTTTAACATTGACCACCCCTTTAACAGTAACCTTCATAGTGGCCGCCCCTTTAACAGTGACCTCCACAGTACCAGCCCCTTTAACAGTGACTTCCACAGTGCCCGTCCCTTTAACAGTGACCTACACAGTGCCTGCCCCTTTAACAGTGACCTCCACAGTGTCTGCCCCTTTAACAATGACCTCCACAGTGCATGTCCCTTTAACAGTTACCTCCACAGTGCCCGCCCCTTTAACATTGACCACCCTTTTAACAGTGACCTCCTCATTGCCCGCCCCTTTAACAGTGACTCAACATCGCCCATCCCTTTAATAGTGACAGCCCCTTTAACAGTGACCTCCACAGTGCCTGCCCCTATAACAGTGACCTACACAAAGTCTGCCCCTTTAACAATGACCTCCACAGTGCCTGTCCCTTTAACAGTGACCGCCACAGTTCCCGCCCCTTTAACATTGACCACCCCTTTAACAGTGACCTTCACAGTGACTGCCTCTTTAACAGTGACTTCCATAGTGCCTGGCCCTTTAACAGAGACCTCCACATTGCCCGCACCTTTAACAGAGACCTCCACAGTGTCCGCCCCTTTAATATTGACCTCCACAGTGTTCGCCCCTTTGAAAGTGACCTCTACAATTCCCGTCCCTTTAACAGTGACACCCATTTAGCAGTGACCTCCACAGTGCCCGCCCCTTTCACAGTGACCTCTACATTGCCTGTCCCTTTAATAGTGCCCACCCCTTTAACCGCCTCCGGACCGGCTAACGCAGGATCGCGTTCCGGAGGCGGCAGCCCTGCGCAGAGTCACGCATATACGCGTCATCTCGCAATACGCGAGATTTCCTGTGAACGCGCGCACACAGGAGCGCGCTTTAACAGGATCGGAAGGTAAGCGAGTGGATCTCCAGCCTGCCAGCGGCGATCGTTCACTGGCAGGCTGGAGATGCGATTTTATTAACCCCTAACAGGTATATTAGACGCTGTTTTGATAACAGCGTCTAATATACCTGCTACCTGGTCCTCTGGTGGTCCCTTTTGTTTGGATCGACCACCAGAGGACACAGGCAGCTCAGTAATAAGTAGCACCAAACACCACTACACTACACCCCCCCCTGTCACTTATTAACCCCTTATTAACCCCTGATCACCCCTGATCACCCCATATAGACTCCCTGATCACCCCCCTGTCATTGATCACCCCACTGTCATTGATCACCCCCCTGTAAGGCTCCATTCAGACGTCCGTATGTTTTTCACGGATCCACGGATACATGGATCAGATCCGCAAAACACATAGACGTCTGAATGGAGCCTTACAGGGGGGTGATCACCCCATATAGACTCCATGATCACCCCCCTGTCATTGATCACCCCCCTGTAAGGCTCCATTCCGACGTCCGTATTTTTTTTACGGATCCACGGATACATGGATCGGATCCGCAAAACACATACGGACATCTGAATGGAGCCTTATAGGGGGGTGATCAATGACAGGGGGGTGATCAATGACAGGGGGGTGATCAGGGAGTCTATATGGGGTGATCACCCCCCTGTAAGGCTCCATTCAGACGTCTATGTGTTTTGCGGATCCGATCCATGTATCCGTGGATCCGCAAAACACATACGGACATCTGAATGGAGCCTTATAGGGGGGTGATCAATGACAGGGGGGTGATCACCCCATATAGACTTCCTGATCACCCCCCTGTCATTGATCACCCCCCTGTCATTGATCACCGAACACACCGATGCCGGCAGATGCAGCTATCAGTAACAGCCAGGCCCATGCTGCGGATCGGGCGAGTGCAGCTCCTTCACCCGCCCAATACCATCACGTAAATGCATGTTAGGATGCGGCAAGGAGCCACATTCGCTCACTTACATGTACGTGATAATGCGGGAAGTGGTTAAAAATGGATCTCCGCAGCAGCCCATCCCCTTAACTTTGACCTTCTTAGCAGCCTGCCCCTTTAACAGTGAGTTTCATAGCACCCCAATCCCTAGACAGTGACTTCCTCAGGGGTCCTCCCCCTAACAGTGACCTATACAGCACCCCGCCCCTTAACTGTGACCTCCATAGGGGACCGTCTCCTTATCTGTGTCCTCCACAGTTTCCTGCCCCCTTAACAGAGACCTCCACAGCACCCGTCCCTTTAACAGTGACTGCCACAGTACCCTGTTCCTTTAAAACTGACCTCCACAATACCCACCTGCCCCTTTAACTGTTACCTCCACAGCAGTTTAACAGTGACCTCCACGGTGGCCCCTGCCTTCTTATTAGTGACCTCCACAGCAGCTGCCCCTTTAATAGTGGCCCATGCCTCTTAACAGTGATCTCCACAGCAGCTGCCCCTTTAACTGTGACCTCCACTGCAGCTTAATAGTAACATCCACAATGCTCGCCCCTTTAATAGTCAGCTCCACAGTAGCTTCCCTTTTAATAGTGGCCCCTGCCCCTTCAATAGTGACCTCTACAGCAGCTGCCCCTTTAATAGCAGCCCCTGCCCTTTAACAGTAACATCCACAGTGAACACACTTCTAACAGTGACCTCCACAGTGCCTGACCCTTTAACAGTGACCTTCACAGCAGCTGCTTCTTTAATAGTGGCCCGTGGCCCCTTAACTGTGACCTCCACAGCACCCTGCCCCTTTAAGACTAGAGCTACATGACTACATACATCGCACGACATTTTGTCGTAGCATTGTCGCGCAACAATTTTTCAGAATGATAGGCTATCATGTCACACTGCGACATGCTGCGATTGAGACATGATGGTCGCAAAAAATCCATCCATGATGGATGCATGTAGCAGCGTAGTTGTGCCCTTTGTGTCGTGCGACTTATTGTCGTCCTGTAGCCCTAGCCTAAAGCTGACCTACAACAGTGAAGAAAAATGGGTGAGTTGTTATGGAAACCTGGAGTAAAACTGTGTGTATGTGGAGACTAAGGGCCTGCGAGCTTCTATTGGCTGATAAGGAACATGTGACCGTGTGTATGGCAATTGGGATATGAAGAGAAATACTTGCAGGCTTTTATTGGCTAATGCAGGTCATATTTTGGGAATAACTCAGGAACGTTACGTCCTAGAATAAGACCTGGTCTAAAACCTTCCCAGACACTTGATGCACCTATGTGCCAAATTTGGTGAAGATCGCTCCAGTCGTTTGGTCGCTCATAAAGAACAGAAAGACAGACAGACAGAAACTCATTTTTTTTAACATAGGAGACTAGCAGAAGGACCCGGCTTTGCATGGGTATATTTCATCTATTTCATTTAATGTTTATGTGTGTCGTTAAAAGATATCGACAGTATCCCCCATAACAGTGAAGTAAAGTCCGCAATTAATGATGCGCATATTTTTGCGCAATACGTGCAACTTCACATTTTAGCGGGTCTGACTACTTAGAAGTGATTGGTGCACTAAGTATTGTTGTGAACTTGTGACATCACAGCACTATGTATGCAGCATGGATGTATGTATGGACAGCAGCTACACTCTATCACTATCTAACCTACACTGACTATCTCCCACTAACTGTCTGTAATATATATATAAGCTAACTAACTATCTAATGTAATGACACAGGAAAAGTAGAGAGCACAGTAATAACTGCTATTTCTCTCAGATCTGCAAAATCCTGCATACAAGGGCTGCTGGGGAGGTTCTTATATAGTAAGGGGTAGGCAACTGTCCTATTGGTTGCTAGGGATGTTGCTAAGCTCAGACAAAGATATTTGCATCTATTGTACAAAGGACTGGACTGGTCATCTGTCAATTCTGGTAACCACCAAGCAAACCACACAGTTTTGTGGCGCCACTCCTGTCAGGAGGCCCTACCAGGCCCCTGAATGGCAGGTTAGCCAGCACTTCAACTTTCAACTGTATCTGAATCCTCAACATGCAGTTATGGACAGACAGGACCGCCTGCCAGGAATCTCTATTCCCAGCCTGCTGCCAGTCGATGCCACAGGACATCATTGACAGAAAGACATTATGTGGGGTTTACTAGACATGGGCTTTAGGCTGGACACTCTGGCTTCCCCTCGCTCAGTCCTCCTTCTGGCACTAGGTCTGGATGGATGCCTGGGAGTTCACCTTTTCTGTGGTTCGGTGTGCTCAGACAGTGACATTGCACTGTATTAGTGTGCGCTTCTGTCATCATACTCAGCCAGTCACAAAGCAGCTCTAGTGACTGAATGTGTGACAGCAGCAAGACGTGTGGCAGAAGAGTGGGTTGTGTGGTAGCTCATTGGAGGAAGAGTGGCATTTAGGGTGGAGTAGTCCCACATGGGGCAGAGTGGTGGCACATTAGAGGACAGTGCAACCTTTCTGGCAGAGTGGTGGCACATTAGAGGGCAGAGTGGCATTTTGGGCAGAGTGGTAGCACATTAGGTGTTTAAGCGGCTTTTCGGCAGAGTGGTGGCACATTTGAAGGCAGAGTGGTGACATTTGGGGCGGAGAATCAATTGGGGCAGAAAGATTAGTGGCACATTGGGGAAAACTGAAGGTATATAGGGGACAGAGTGATTATAGAAAGGGGCCAGAGTAATAATGGGGTGGGGCCCACAGTGGAAGAAAAGGGCCTCCAACTTATCACTGGATTCTATGGTCACCAGCCAGTAATATAAAAGTGCCATGCTGTAGAACCACCTGCAGCATTCTGGCATCAAAGGAACTTGTAATCATTTGGTCCTTTGAAAAGCACTGATTCTGCACAGGATGGGTATATCTACAGTTTGGTGATGTACTATTGCTGGCTGCATAAAAAAAGTACTGGAGTGTGGCACGTTAGAAAGAATGGCCTATTGGTCATCTACCCATTTACAGTAGAGTACTGACTATTTTAGGCTTTCTTTATACCGGCGTTATTCTCCAAAGATAGATTTAGCCTTGCTTAAGGGAGGTGGAAACTAGCAGTATTATTCTATAACTCTATATGGTGGTATTATTTGGGCACTGTATGGCTTTATTATTTGGCACTAAATTGTTGCTGTATAGCAGTATTATTTGAGCACAAAATGGCTTTATTATTTAGCAGTATTTAATGAGTTAAATCAACAACAGATGAATGTGTTCATCAAGGAGTAACATATTGTATGGTAAAAAAAAAACACATCTCATAAAGTCTTGAAAGCATTGTAGACATTTTCTGTCTAGTCCTCAAGCGAAGTACAGCACTACTTTAAGCACTTAGCAATTTTTGTGACGGGGATCAGATTGTTAGCTGTCTGTAATGTCAGTAGGATTGGGCAGATATTGTATCACTCTAATGAGAATGCTGTACAGTACACATTTCCCTTAAAGTGGATTACTGGGCTGTATTTACATTGATGATCTCTAATTAAAAAAAAAAGGTTTGATATCGCTGTCCATAGGAATTCATTGAGTAGCATGAAAATATCTTCGCTAGCAATTAATTTTTTTAATTACTACATGCTTGGACTTCGCTTGGAATTCTTTGGGAAATGGCACATTAAGGTTTTGATTACTTTATTTAAAAAAAAGGCATGATTTACTGGGAGAGGCTGGGGGCAAGATATTTCTGACAGATTTATCATTTTTGAAGACAAAAAATGATGCAAGTTGCAGCGCAACTGCTCAAAACAGGTGGATATTTAATTTCTATTCTTTAGGACAGTCCATGGTATACCAAATGTATTAAGAGGCATGCATCTGTCAATACATTTGATGCATTTCACTACGAAAAAATGTATTGGTACAAAGAATAAAAGATAAAAGAATCCCACTGCAGCCAATGACTGGTCTCACCAGTCACATGTCTCAAAGCGGCACTTGACCCTGCACTGATGACACTTGGATAGTAAACAGAGAGCAACTCACCTACTGTTGGACATATGATAGGATTTAAATTTGGATAGAGGACTTTTTAAACATTGCAAATATATATATATAGGAAGAACATAAGTGGTGCATTCCTTATTTATTTATTTTAAGTATACTTATCATGTGATGACCTCAAAATAGTAGATAAGCTGATGCCTTCCATAAATTGAAGACATTTCCAAGATACACTGTCATGTTCCATAGATGTACCTGTGCACATACTGTACATAGTAATATGTAACATACTTTTCAAAACAACCATCATGTAAGTTTTTACTATAAAGTATAACAACTTAGCCAGTGAAGACGGCAGTTTGCATAACAATCAATTAAAAGAAGATCACACTATTCATTTAAAAAAAGCAATTCAATGCTAACAAAAATCAATGAGAACAATTTAGGCATAGCGCTTACCTAGGCTCTGTATCAATTTTCTCATCTTTTGAACCTTGATCTGGCTCTGGAAATAGATTAATTTCAGTCCTCTTGGGATTATTCTATTCGGCCTATACTACACATCTTTTATTAAGAAATGTGCAAGGGCTGCAGAAGTACAGTTTATGCTAAGCACCTCCAATTTAAACTGCCTCCTTGCCATCCAAGAAATTAATAGCATACAATCTAACTTTTCAATGATCATAATAATTCCTTTTTTGTTGAATCATATTGAACTTTTTAACCCTTTATGTTGGGAAAATTGTAATTCATTATCATGTGCAGTCGACCATGGATGTGTTTAGTGTCACTTAAAAATAGGTTGGCAGCTTGTTTGAAATGTGTGTTAGTAAATACTTGCATTTTTGGTAAAAAGACCCCTTCGTAGATCTCTACTTTGAGCTGTTCCTTTGTTATTTCTTCTGGAAATGTATGGATAAATTTATATCTGGGAGTTACCATTGCCATTCCTAACAGGGTATCACCCTTCACACTCTGCCACATTTAAATCAGTGTTGACGCTGTTAGACTGTGTATAGAAACACCCTAGTGATTATGGGAATGGGAATGCCCAGTTGTCAACTCATTCATAAACTTCCAGGAGAAATAACACATGGACAGGACAATAAAGATAAAATGCTCCAGAATCTTTATACCATGGAGAACACAAATATTCACTAGAAAGAATGTTTAAGCAGGATTAATAGGTACTCTGAAAAGCATATATATCACATATCTTTAAGATAAATTAGCAAGAATGCACAGAATAGCTAATCAAACTGCCGAATGCTACATTTTTCTGTAAATGGTTACAGTACAGAAGAAATCAGCTGTCTAAAATCAGAACTGTTATTAGAATAAAGTCAAATAAAAAGCTGACTTTATTTGGATTCACACATGCAAATAAACACACGGCTTTGATTGACAAGAACAGATCTAATTAATTTGAAACAAATTGGATTTATTAAAAATTTCACAAAAATTCTGCTTTCAAATGAATCTGAAGTTTTAGTGATTTGCCTTGGGGGTATCGTGCAAAACAGAACCTGCACCATTTTACAGTGAAAATTAGTGGTGAAAATGATAGGATGGATGAAGGTGGTGGATTTCATGACCCTAGGAGAGAAGGAAATTGCCTTGATAAACTCAGAGATTGACAGACAGCCAGTCAGACAATCAGGAACAGGATTTGGAAGGTCTTTCCGCCTCCGGGCTGGAGAGATGCCATTTTGAGCACAGCTTGCAATCGGAGAGCATGTGTGTTGGCTGTGTCTGCCAAAAAGAAACTTTAGACACAAGCCAGTAATCTAGTTGTGGAAGGGAGAATATATTGGGGAACTAATATGCATTCAGCCTCACTGGAAGATATCCAGATGCCATTATCTTTTTTAAAAAAAGCCTTTTTTACAGTACTGTGGCGGAGATCATGGGTAGCTTCTTATAAGTATCTCTGTGTGGCAAGGTGAACACCACTATGGACACCTGGAGCAGCTGTTATGGTTAGGAACAGTACACATATTTCAAAGCCCACTGGGTCAAAGTTTTTCACAGCAGAGGTGATGCAGTACTGCAGCAGGAAGGCCAAGTCCTATTGACACCTCCACATGTGTGTCAGCCTGGTTCGCCCTATCAGGCACTTATCCGCCTTCTCCAAATCCTTCTCAATGGAAATGCTCACATCCACAACAGAAAAAGAGCAGAGCAGCACTTTCACTCCCCCTCCTTCTTATCATATGTGTAAAGTGAAGCATTGCCATGCTGTGTTAGAGCTGATGAGCCTGGGCAAGAGTAGCAACACAGCCAATCAGTTGCTAAATGTATCAAGCAGCAAACATCCCTCTGGCTGTCTACCTGCCAACATCAACTGGTCAAGAGGGTCAGCAACAATGGCAGGAAAATTGTAGGCGCATATTTTGAAAAAATACTGTTGCTTGA
The DNA here is from genome assembly GCF_905171765.1 of Bufo bufo. Classification (NCBI taxonomy): domain Eukaryota; kingdom Metazoa; phylum Chordata; class Amphibia; order Anura; family Bufonidae; genus Bufo; species Bufo bufo. Next base: position 448,586,744 of record NC_053389.1, on the reverse strand, counting down.
AGAAGGTGTTTGACATGTCCAGGGGACTGTCCTCACATTTCAGGCATTCTTATTTGGCAAGGAACGCCTTCCTGGTCGGCCATTACATCACTTGATCAGTAACATTTCAATTTGAGTTCAACCTTGCATATGCTTGTGCAACTGTAGAAGCAGATAAAGCAGTGAATGATTAAGTCATGCACCAGACCACCTCAGCCGGGAGCATGTGCTGATTTGAGGAGAGGTAGTGGCAGCTCATCAGAGACACCTGTCATGTACTCAGAGTGTTTGAAAATGCTAGCACCCTATATGTCTACCCTGGAGGTCCCTTTCCACCCCACGTTGAGTCACCCACCTCCTGCTGTCTCGTCTACCACAAGTAACATAAGCTGCAGCAGTCATCTCAGTATCATCAACATTATGGACAGTTTTTTCAGGTGCTGTGCCAGACTGATGCAAAATAGAAAACCGAGACATCCAGGGTCAGTCCTACCTGGACTGTGGCCTTTCTGTGGCACATAGCATGTTCCCTGACCCCAAGGACTTTTGGGCAGCCAGATTGGAACAGTGGCCAGAACTGTCTCAGTTTTCACTCTTTGTTCTGTCTTGTTCAGTATCCAGTGTCATCTCAGATACAATGTTTGGCGCAGCAGGTGTTGTTGTCACACCCAAATAGACAAAGTTGTCCTTCGCTAGTCTTGTCAAAGTGAACGAGGCATGCATCCATGAAACATACTTCACACCTCCGGAGAGGCCAGTGAATTGATCTGCCACTGCTAATAGTGGCTAGTGTCACTCTGACATTACTTGATATTGCTGTCATTGCATTAAAGAGCTTCAAAGGGGAAAGGGGGAGAGTAAGAGCCAAAATTAATTTTAAAAACAGACAATTTCCAATCGATTTGGGTAGAATCAATTCAGAGACAGATCAATTTTTATTTTTATTTTGTTGTGTGCCATAAGCATCAATTTCAACCAGTGATGGGACAACTTTACATAAAAATCAACTACCCAGTGGAGTGTTATATAAAAATATTTTAAAGACATATTCCAGGATTTTAACATTGGTATATTCTCCTCATGATAAACAATCAATATCTGATCAGCAGGGGTCCAACATTCCCATACCACCAACAATCATCTGTAGCTCCAGTGTCAGAAGTCGGTGCTGGAACTACACAGATCCGTTTATTGCATATTGGGCAGATGTGGTAACCGCAGCACTGCTTCCATTGAAGTGCAAAATGAGAATAATAGAGATAAGGCATAGCAAAGAGTAATAAGAATAGATGCTGCAGAATTGATATTAAATGGGGAATGCAAGAGGTTACTAAAACAGACATGTCAGGAGAGCTGATAGGTCTTTAATTTTTCAAATATAGTTTAGGTATTGCTAATGATGGAAATGACTGTCACTACTAGAGATGAGTGAATTAAAAAAAAAATCGATTTGCCAGTTTGCAAAATTTTTGAGGAAAAATTTGGTTCAATCCGAATTTATTCGCGGCGAATTACGTTAAAAAAGGCTATTCCCTGGCTCCAGAGAGCCTTTATAGTGGTGTAGAATACTGTGCCTTGCAGTAACACGCATAGGGAGTTTGCTTTGGTAGGGAAATAATACTGAGTCCGTATGACATGCAGATGACAGGCGTCGCTCTTTGAATCACTGCACACTTCATTTATTTGGGCAGTCACGGGGCCAAAACTGACCAAATAACTCAGTTATGAACTCAGCCTTACAGGTCGATGTTAGCGCCAAGAAGAAGCGCACTCCTTTTACACCATTGTCAACTGATTCCACATAGATGTCTACAGAACTTGTTCTATTAAACGCTTATACAAGTAGAGCCCCCTTACAAAGTGGAGAGGGTGTCAGCAGTAAGTTTGTGTTGACGTCACAGATTATTTTGCTCTTCCTCTGATCCGTCAGAACAATAACCCCCAAAAAATGGATACTGTCTGTGGAGCATCCGCCTTCACTCAGTCAGCATTTGGTCAGTAATCCATCAGTATTGCTAATGCAAAAAAAAAAAAAAACAGGAGTGGATCTAAAACAGATGACACGTGAAAGGAATATTTGCATGTCTTCTGTGTTTTGTACCCACTCCTGCTTTTGGCTACCAAATCACAAGCCAATTCTTTTTTTTTTTTAAACGGGGAGAAAAAAAACCTGTTTATTTAACAAAAAGGACATTAACACACATAAAATACACAGAAGGGGCAAAACCGCTAAAATTAAAAGAGAAACTGGAAAAATAAAGTGCTTCATCAACAAGAATGGATTGACGACCAGTGTCGGGGTGACCATGATGGTAATGCATATTGATCATGAAATGTATGAGGTTATGGCTGATAACTGGACAGTCCAGCAAACACGCCGACTCCAGCTCATTTCTACGGTGCAGGCTAAACAATCACAGCTGGAAGGTAACTGGTCGGTATAGGCAACACCCGAAAATCTTCATAAATAAGCCTTAGTATGTGCAGGTCTCATAGCTGCTGTAACAGAATGGTAAGAAGCGGTATAACATGTAGTAAGCACTGCAGGGATCATATCTAAGACATGTAAGATGTACTGGGGTACCAAACATTGTGGACAAGGTCCGAGATGAGAGTCGTCCATGTGTTCAATACTGGATGTTATTGTTGGCAGCTCTGTGATGTATCCCAGCACTCGGATTAGGTAGTCCTTACTGAGGAACTTCACTTTTCCTTCACAATGTGCTGATGCCAAAGATGCCATCACCTTGACGAGCTGGGTTGCTTATAAGTGGATTCTAAAGTGTCTAAAGAACTGTGAGTAAAAACATTGGAATAAATTGTCCACTTCCTTCAACGTGACCTCGTCCTTTGATTTATGAATATTATTCCATAAATTCTTGAAGTCCTCTGCGTGGCTGGCATAAGAAATGTCCATGTAAGGTTCGATGGGCACAGAGAAAACAAGCTCTGTGGCCGACGGTGATCGAGACACTGTAATGACCGGCGTCACGCACAGGGAGGAAAAAGGGAAAGCCCTGCCCAAGGGAGAGGGAAAGGTGGTGACCCCTAACTCACCTTGCGGCTGGCACCTGGCTGCCCTGACGTCCCTAGACGGGTTCCTCACCCGTGCGGCGATCACGTGCCTAAACCCTGGCTTTCCCTAAAATGAGCCCTAGATAGTGAACGGGCCGGTGGGATCGCACCACTGTCACTAAGAGGGAAACACCAGGGAGAGGACAGACAAAACAGACAAACACATACACCCAGGTGGGCGACCACAATAGACCACAAAGGTCCAACAGGGATCCGGAGGGTAGCGTTCTGGACCAACTACCAGAGAACGCAGCAACACAGCTCCAGAGGGTCAGAATAGATGTCCAGGCAGGAAGCTCTATATCTGGCAACCAGAGAAGTGTGAGAGGGGAATATAAGGAGCTTTGGGAGTGCTGGACAAGGAACAGCTGAGGAGAAGGAGCTACGGATCCCTGAGTGAGCCAAAAGGGTTTGCAAAGCAAACCCAGAAAGCTACCATAAGGAAACAGCCCTATCTTACATAGAGCGTGCAGCCACCCTCTGCGACTTCCTGACCCCGGGTATAACGGAGTCAGGCGTGGTTCTTGACACCCTCGTGACAGACATGTCTTGACCGGTCCACATCTCTGCTATCCACGTAAGGTCCTGAGAACTGATCACCAGCTTACCAAAACAACAGTCAAAGTTTCACAATAGCTGGGAGCGCCTCCGAGCCATTATATAGGAAGAGCGGGAGGCAAGTCAATGTCTTTGGTAACACCTCCAATAGATCGTCCTCTGTGTACATCCCGCAGAACCAACCTGTCCGCACAATCCGGTCCTTGCCTTGGTGAGTGGAGGCTTGGATGAAATCTGTATGAGCACAGCCAGTGGATCTCTGTCCTTTCGTTTGAGTCCAGGTAAACAGGAAAATTTGGCTTTTAGGTTCGGCTCTGAGCCCACTTCAATGGCAAGACCCTTCTGCTTCTCGGCAGCTATGTGGGGGGACAGGTGCTTGGAATACTCTTTCAGTCCGGTATATGAGAAATTATACATTGTTGTCACGCTGTACAGAGTCCTTTATTTTTGAAGGAGCAAAGCAGCCTGTGCCGGATCCAGAGTTTCCTCCAAGTGGGTGCACTGCAGTATTTTTCTTTTGGACAAGCTTTGCAATGCAGACCATCGACGTGCAGAGGTCAAGCTTCCAGGAGGATACCTCGGGCTGTGAAAATGACTGATCCTTCGTGCCGATGACCTACTGCTGGGGGTTAACACCCATCGGTTGGTCTTTGCATATCCTTGCGATAAATGATGTTCCCGTTCACTGACTGTAAACAGAGATCTTGACAGACAAATGTATCAAACTCTGCCACCATCTTTCAAGGTATCATGTCTCCATTCCCCTCCCCAGCCAGATTTACCAGCATATGTTCCAACATTTCTCTGTTTGTATAGTCGGAACAACATATGGAGGGTGGAATTCCAACGGGTGGAAACATCACATATCAGCCTATGTTGGGGGATGCCGTTCTGCCGCTGCAGCTCAAGGAGGGTGTGCTTTGCGCTATACGAGTGGCTGAGCTGAAGTGCATGCAAAGTTTCCTGGCCATTTGTAGGATGTCTTGCAGATGGGTGGAAGACTTCAGGAACCGCTTGACAACCATATTGAACACATATGCCATGCAGGGTGAAAGGCTTAGCCCTCCTTGACGCAATGCTGAAGCCATGTTGGTGGTTCCGATTTTCAGTTGTAGCAGAGAAAGACAGGATTCGATTTCTTGCTGAAGGACATGGAGCATTTCCTCCCCTGTGTGACTCCGTTTGCCCAGGCAAACCATGTGCTGAACAGCGTAAGAGTGATGAGAGGGTTCACACATGGCTTGTATACACTATATGCCTCCAACATAATTCTTGGATCTCTACATGAAAATAAGGCATTTGGTGTAAATCGCGCGAGGGGCATAATTGGAGACATTTACTTCACAAGAGATACAGAGCAGCAGAGTTTGCTTCGAAATTAAAAATTTTCCCATACATTTTCCCTAAAAAAGCCCGTCTCACATAAAAAATGTCACCGCAAAAAGGGCTTTACCACAAATAACTGCACGGCTGAACCGCAAGTAGGCCCTTAATTATTTCAACTTTTACACTACACAATGCAACTCTGAACAACAAATATATTTTTCTTTTGCCTACGGAGTCCCTTTGTTATGATTTTGCACAGGGAGCATGAATGTTTCGCACAATTCTGATGGAACTCCTGGACTTGGAACTGCAAAGCAGAGGCTCTCCTGTCTTGTCTTGTGTGATGTGGAGATCGAATGCAGACGGAGCAGATGTTGTCATCAGCGTCTTCAATATGTTTACCGCTTGACCCACGATGACGTAATTCGGTCCATATAGCAAAAGGAGGTCTACAATCACCCATCAATTTTCCCGAAAAAAACATGTTAGAAAGGATAATGGGAGGGGGGCGTGGCCTGACCGAGCTCGATGGCGGCAGCTTGAGAACAGAGCTCCTGCCACTAGAACCTATCTCAGCACTAGTCTAAACACCACCCGACCTGCGGTATGAAGATCCAATCCAAGGATTTGATCAGGACCATAGCGGAACAAAAAAGGGATCCCCCACTGCAGTCCGACATGGACAAATACTTACAGAAGCCGGCACCTCAGGCAACCTCGCGTCCTAGCAAGATGGCGCCGAAACGAGGAGAAGAGGAAGAAGGAGCAGATGACACTAGCGGCGCAGCAGTGTGTGAAGCCCTGACTGAGGTGAGCAGAACGCATACGGGGGAAGACCCGACAGCTCTAACTAGGGACTTTTTAGAATGTGCCCTGCAAAGGGCTTTAGCTCCGATAGCAGCCGACTTAACCACTATAAAAGCAGAGGTCCGCCATATTGGGGACAGAGTGGAGGCGCTAGAGCAAACACAAGATGCCATAATTACTTTCAATTCAGCGGTTAAAAGCTCACTGAGCTCACATACCAGAGCCATGAATAGCTTACTGCTTCAAATGGAGGATCAGGAAAACAGAAATAGAAGGCGCAATATAAGAATCAGAGGGTTTCCTGGATCTGAGACCAGTGAAGATCTATTTACAGTGATGGACTCACTTTTCACTTTCCTGCTGGGCCCTGATAGAGCCAAAGGCATTACAATCGAGAGGGTGCACAGGGCACTTAGACCCAAACCAGGGTCATCTGAAAATCCCAGAGATATAATATGCGGATTGTTGAGCTACAGAGACACAGAAGAAATTCTGCAAAAGGCAAGAGAGAAAAAGGAGATTTCAGTACAAGGCAAGAACGTGCAAATCTATCAGGATCTAGCAACCTCTACACTTCAAAAGAAAAGGCTATTAAAACCGCTGACTGACACACTACGTTCTGCAAAGATCCCTTATAGGTGGCTATTTCCCTTTGGTCTCCTGGTCTCAGCAGGGAATCGTCGCTTCACAATACGCACTCCAGACGATTTGAAACCGTTCTGGGAAATGACGGACATAACTCCTGTTGAAATTCCATCATGGATGCCGGTAGCTTTTGAGGAAGAACTGCCACCATTGCCTAAAGTCTCGCCTTGGTCTAAACCAAAGCAACAGAGGATGGGATGGAACAAGAAAGCAGTGAACAGAGAAATGGATACTTGATCACCTGTTAGACTGGTGAAAGGGTTACACCTGGCAGATCTCCCTGCCAATTTTCCACGTGCCTACACGCAGTCTGACATGTTATTGTTATCTCATATTGCTTATAACACCTTAATTTGGGCAAAATTTATCTTGTAATAGGTTTAAAATCCCTTCTAAGGCTAAACAATAGGTTCCTAAGCTGTTAAGCAATTGAATTCTTGTATAGCTTGTATAGTTTGAATTCAACCCAATTTATTTTTGGATTTATAGATTACAATCGGGTGTTTAGATGCTATTGGTAACTACCTTGGTGGGCTGAGAGGGTTCTAGGCCGATCAGGGTGTACTGTTGACAACTAATCACCCCCCCCCCCCCCCCCCCCTTACCGGCCAAAAGGAATTACATGCTGACAATGCAGTCGTCTATTGGTTCATGTGGTTCCTATTTGGTTGAATGTTGGTTTACACTCCGTTTGTTATTAATGTTTAATCTCTAGGTCTGGTCACATTGGTCATACGGCACACGTGTTGCTCTTATCATGACACATAGATGGCGCCACTGATACTCAAAATAGCAACCTTTAATGCCCATGGCTGCATAGGCCCTGTTAAAAGGAGCCGTATATTTAGTACAATTAAGAAAGCAGCGATAGATATAATAATGCTGCAGGAAACTCACTTTACACCTCGCAATTTGCCCAATTTGGGCAGTACCTCATTTCATAACTGGTTTCATGCCTGCTCGGATAGATCAGCTTCTAAAGGGGTTAGTATCGGGCTGAAGAAAGGGATACCTTTCACTTTTCATTCCCAACTAATAGACCCAGAAGGCAGGTATTTACTGGTAAATTGTGAAATAGGTCACACAAAACTCACTCTGTGTAATTTATATGCCCCAAATATTAAACCGGTGAGTTGGCTGATGGAGACTTTGGACAAGATATCCGCATTCTCTACTGGATGGTTGTTAATAGGAGGCGATTTTAACTTAACTTTAAATCCTTTACTGCATTCCTCATCCCAGAGATCGGTTATCTCCTTCAAAGCGCTTAAATCCCTAAAAACGCGTCTGAGAGACCTTCATGTAGTTGATGTATGGAGATCAATCCATGGGGATAGAAGGGATTATATCTTCTATTCAAACCCATACAAGTCTTATCAGAGGCTAGACTACCTTCTAATCCCAGAACAATATTTAACGTTAGTCAAATCAGCTGATATAGATAGCATAACAACTTCAGACCACGCCATGATGTATAGCACCATTACGATCCCAGGGATATCAGGGAAGGAGTGGTCGTGGAGACTAAATCATACATTACTGGATACACAAAAACATGTTGAGGGTATCACTAAGAAACTAAAATAATATTTTGATATAAATAAGTCCTCAGACACATCGTCGACTATAGTATGGGAAGCGCACAAGGCGGTTATACGAGGAGAATTCATAGCTTTAGGATCACACCTCAAGAAAGAACGCACAAAAAGGTTGACGGAATTACTGGTGAGAATCTCTCAACTAGAGAGGACACACAAAAAATCTCTAGCAGTAAAGGATATTGAATCGCTAGTTACTCTTAGGCAAGAATTGAAATCGCTTCTTAATGTTAAGGCCGCAAAAGCGTATTTAAGAGTTAAACAAAAGCATTATATACACGGGAACAGGGGGAGTAAAATCCTATCTGCAATGATTAAAAAGAGAACAGAACAGGCGTTTATTAAACAAATGAGAAAAACGGATGGTTCGTTGACTACAAAAACTGAGGATATTTATGAGGTGTTTATAACATATTATCATGAACTATATAACATAAGGAAAAATGAACCCATAGAGGAATGCCAGGCCAGGAGTGATAGGATAAAGGTTTACTTAAAAAATCTCAACCTACCGGAACTGTCAGGAGGAGATACTGAATCAATGACAGCCCCTAAAGGCAAAAGCCCGGGACCAGATGGTTTAACGGTCGCTTATTATAGGAAATTTTTCCCTACGCTAGGCCCTCATTTGGTATCTCTTTTTAATGCCCTACTACAAGGAGTACCTTTGCCCAAACAGTCACTAGAAGCCCATATTACAGTGCTGCTCAAACTGGGTAAAGACCCGGCAGTCCCGGCTAGCTATAGGCCAATATCACTGCTTAATGCAGATATCAAACTATGGGCCAAGATCCTAGCTCACAGGGTTGCGCCCTGGCTCAAAAATCTAATCTCGCCTGAGCAGTCAGGGTTTGTGGGAGGCAGGGAGTGCAGGGACAGCACATTCCGGGTAATGCAGGATCAACAGTATGCTATGTCTCGAGGGGAAGGGCTCACATTCCTGAGTACTGATGCCGAAAAGGCTTTTGATAGAGTAGACTGGCAGTTTATGGAAGCTACCTTACATAGGTTTGGCTTTCCTGCTCAGTTTGTGACCGCTGTGCTGTCTCTGTACTCCTCACCCACGGCGAGGATACGGGTAAACGGTAATCTTACATCCCACTTTGAAATTAAAAACGGAACCCGTCAAGGCTGCCCTTTATCTCCAACCCTATTTATTTTGTGTCTAGAGACCTTTATTCAGGCCATCAGACAGGATGACGGAATTCAAGGACTTAAGATAGGTCCACAGACTCACAAAGTAGCGGCATTCGCGGACGATATGCTCCTACTGCTCCCCAAACCATTAGAAGCGTTCCCAGCACTATTGAGACAATTGGATGAATTTGGAGATTTATCCAATTTTAAAATTAATTTATCAAAGTGTGTTGCGTTAGGGGTCAACACTTCTCGAACCACCATAGCCTACCTTAAGGACAATTATCCCTTCCAATGGCAGGAGGACAATATAAATTACTTAGGGGTTTGCATAACCAGAGATCCTGACCAGCTATTTTTACAAAACTACCCCAAACTGTTAACAGATATTAAAACTCAATTAAATGAGCTGAAAATCCCCTTTTTGACATGGTTGGGAAGGAAAAATGTGTTGAAAACGTATATACTTCCCAAATTCTTATACCTGATGCAGACAGTGCCTGTACCTTTGCCACTGCACTATCTGAACCAGGTGAGAAGGACCTTTTCCAACTTTGTATGGAATCAGGCTAAACCCAGGTTAGCATATAAGAGACTAACCCTACCAAAACACAAGGGAGGGTTTGGATTGCCTGATATCAGTGGATATTATGGAGCAATTCAAATGAGATTACACTCAGAATTAGCAAATCCCCGAGTTACTAAACTAGGTTGCCAAATTGCTAGGAAGATATTGGGGCAGAGGAATTTAGCCCTGTTATGGGACACGAGTAGAAAGCCCTCTAGTAGAGATAATATACCCAGTTCCCTAAGTGGTGTATTTGATAACTGGTTTAAGCTATCGAGACATATACATTCCTCTAAGAAATTATCACCCTTCACGCCTATCAGCTATCTCCCCTATCTGTTACAGGCGGATTTTCAAGATGACATGGGTATATGGGCAGCTATGGGAGATGTGGCGGTTGGAGACACATTAGAAAACAGAAAGGTCCCACCTATTCATAGTCTAAAAGACAGGTTCAAGCGCATCCCTTGGGCTCCAACCCAATACTCACAATTCAACAAAGTATGCTCTCAGTACTTGATGTGCACTAAGAGCAATTATGTCCCCACCTGGTACGACACGTTATGTAATCAACCGACAGGTATGAAGGGTTTTGTCTCACGTCTATATAATAAAATACTAGAGATAGGAGCAGACCTCAGACCACCATTTGTTATAAAGTGGGAAGAAGAAATCGGGCAATCACTAGACGATAGCACAGTTGGAAGATTACTTGCACACTCACATGGTTATTCCAGGTGCATTAAGATCCAAGAGAATGCCTTTAAGATAGTAACGAGATGGTACAAAACGCCGGATAAGTTACACTCTATTACACCTGAAGTATCTGCCGATTGCTGGAGATGTGGGGGGGCTGAAGGTAACATGCAACATATATGGTGGTCATGCCCGCAAATCACTAGATATTGATATTTGATATCAAAGGAAATCCAAAAGATCTGTAAGATAATAACACCACTTACACCACAAGTAGTACTTCTCAACTTACCAGATAGTCACTACAAGCTGACCAACAATTCATTGCCTGCGCTACTGATAGCTGCAGCGAAGCTCCTTATTCCGAAATATTGGCTATCCAAGCAGATTCCCAGTTTGAGGGAATGGGTGTTTAAAGTACAGGAGATCTACCAGCTTGAAGAGCTTACTAGTTGGGAGACATTATCTCATGATAGAATTTTACTAATTTGGGAGAAATGGTCTGAGTGGTATAAGGAGTTCACTACCAGAACGAGTGTTTAATATATGTGGCTGATTACCTGAGAGGGTGATTAGTATGGAATCATTAATGTCTACATCACACTTACATAGGATGGTTCTTCATTTAGAATTTAGATTCACTTAAATGTAGGCAGAGGTACAGATGAAAGGCTAGTGTGCTCCTCTTATAGCAGTGACATTATGGGATGCTAAAGAAGATCACGCTATCGAACCACAGATTGTGTCATTCATTTTCATAAGGGAACTAACATAATTGCACTCGTCAGAAATAATACTTGACCAAGTTGTGACAATTCAAGATATGGAGTATTGATATTTCTTTGTTCATTTTATTGTTGTTTGTATTTATCTGCAAATGTCATACCATTTGATATGTATGAGCTTTAAAAATCTAAATAAAGATTTGACAAAAAAAGAAAGGATAATGGTATTCGGTTCATACAGAACAAAGTCTACAATCACCCATCAATTCCCCCCCCCCCAAAAAAAGACCATTTAGCATAAAAAATGTCACCACTATGCAATTCGGTCCATACCGCAAAAAGGGCTTCACCACATGTAACTGCACCGCTGAACAGCAATTAGGCCCTAATTTTTTTAAACTTTTACACTACACAAAAGGCTATTCAACATATCAGTGCAACGCTGAACGGCGAATATATTATTATTTTGCCATTAATACATGGCTAACAGGGCTGTAAAATATATCACTGCACAGCTGAACGACAATTAGGCCCTAATATTTTTTTTACTATTACACGACACAAAAGGCTTTTCACCAGATAAGGGCAACACTGGACGGCAAATATATTTTTATTTCGCCACTAATACACGGCAAACAGGGCTGTAGAATATACAACTGCACCGCTGAACGGCAATTAGGCCCTAATTTTTTCTACTTTAAACTACACAAAAGGCTTTTCACCAGATAAGTGCAACCCTGGACGGCAAATATATTTTTATTTTTCCACTAATACACGGCAAACAGGGCTGTAAAATATATCACTGCACCGCTGAACAGCAATTAGGCCCTATTTTTTTTTTACTATTACACTACACAAAAGGCTTTTCACCAGATAAGTGCAGCGCTGGACAGCCAATATATTTTTATTTTGCCTCTAATACACGGCAAACAGGGCTGTAGAATATATCAGTGCACCGCTGAACGGCAATTAGGCCCTAATTTTTTTCTACTTTTACACTACACAAAAGACTTTTCAACAGATAAGTGCAATGCTGGATGGCGAATATATTTTTATTTTGCCACTAATATATGGCAAACAGGGCTGTAGAACATATAACTACACTGCACAAAGGCAAATAAGACATACAGGTGAAACTTGATAAATTAGAATATCGTGCAAAAGTCCATTTATTTCAGTAATGCAAATTAAAAGGAATTGCATTAATGCAGCTTAAAATTTGAATTTTGTGAAAAGGTTCAATATTCTAGGCTCAAAGTGTCACACTCTAGTCAGGTAATTAATCCATACCCCCTGAGCAAAGGGTACCTCAAAATTGTAACTTTGGGGTTTCATAAGCTGTAAGCCATAATCATCCAAATTATAACAAATAAAGGCTTGAAATATCTCACTTTGCATGTAATGAGTCTATCTCATATATTAGTTTCACCTTTTAAGTTGCATTACTGAAATAAATGAACTTTGCACGATATTCTAATTTTTCGAGTTTCACCTGTACTGTAGAAATATTTCCCTGTAATAAACCCTGTTAATGGCTGTATTAAACAGCACTTGCACTTCAATAACAAGAATGGTTTGCTGGAATGACAGAGCTGTATAATGGCAATTTGTATCCACAGTCAGTGCACCAAGATGTAATAGGATTTCTCCTATTACCCAGTCTGTAACCTCCCCTACTGAACCCTATTCTACACAAATGCTGTGGAACGATTCATTCCTATCCTTTCCCTGCACTTATAAATCGTTTTTTCACCGCAATAAAGTCTTTCCTATAACTGTCCCTAGTGCCTGCAGATGTCTCTCCCTTCAGTAAGTACACTGGTAAATGGCAGAATCTAAGATGGCTGCCACTATTTATAGGGCTGCAACATCACAGGGCTGGCTGCTGATTGGCTGCATGCATGGCATTATGGGTGATCCCGCCTTCCCAGGGTTCCTTTCTCCATGTCCACACACGTGCGGGAGCGATTTTACCATGAAGCGCGAGGAAATTTGCCGTCGGTGCAAATCAATTTTTTCCTGAAATTCGGAATGAATTCGACGTTGTCAGCTTCGATTCGCTCATCTCTAGTCACTACTTAAAGGGGATATACCAAGATTCATGTAAAAATGAAAATCAGAGCCAGCCCTGTACCTTACATAGATCCAGAGTTGTACCCACAAACTGCTCCAGTTGTTCTGCTATATTTATTTCAGACTAGCAGCTCAGAGGGTGTCCTTCCTGCTGTAGCTCTTTCTCTGTAACTGCCACAGCTTCTAACAGTAGATATGGCTGTGGAAGTTGAAGATTAAAATTTAGGGCATATAACCTCCTCATTGAGGTGGAAAATAAATAATGAAAAGAACAAACACCAGCTAACGCTATACAGATTGCTTTTTTATGTATTAGCTCAGTGGCTATGTTAAATTAAGGCTATGTTAAATGTGGATTTAAAAAATGTCGAATATTTTTGGTGGCACAACTCCTTTAAATGGCTGATTTATAATAATAATAATCTTTATTTATATAGCACCAACATATTCCGCAGTACTTTACAGTTCAGGGGTTCATGTACAAACAGTCATAAATAACATAGCAACAGACTAGTCAATAATTACAATAAGAGGAATGAGGACCCTGCTCACAAGAGCTCACAATCTATGAGGAGATAGGGGGTGACACAAAAGGTAGAAGGGCTTGTTATGTAAAATGGTTCAGCCATCTTGGAAGAATAGGGGAGCAGATATAAAGCTGCATGAGCCGGTCAGCACCCAATTTATGAAGTGCTTCTGGGTGCATGGGTGTGGTGGAGAGTTTGGTGGAAGATAAGGTTCAGGAAATGATAAATGGGCTATATGGAGAGGAGTTAGATCAGGGGATGTGATATGCCACCCTAAAAAGATGTGTTTTTATGAAGCACTTAAAACTGTGTATGATGTGATTTAACCTGTTTTTTTGCTGTAGGGCATTCCAGAGAACCGGTGCAGCTCGGGAGAAGTCTTGGAGCCAGGAGTGAGAGGTTCGCATTATGGTGGAAGTCAGTCGTAAGTCATTAACTGAACGGAGAGCACGGGTAGGGTGGTAGACATAGATGTACAGGCAATATATCATTTGCACATTAAGACTGTAAACATGCTATAAATGAAACAGTTTTTCTTGGAGCTGTGTCAATCTGGTGAAACTGATTTGCTTCTCATCTTTGCTTCTCTGCATGACAATGTCACTGTCACGCTTTGGTGTGGGAGGGAAACACCACACCGAGCATAAGAGGGAAGGGGGGAACAGGGAATCAGGCCTGAGAACTAGGGAAGGAAGATGGACACCTCCTAATAAAACCCTAGCCAAAATCCTGACTGACTACCAGTATGAACAGACCCCAGAGGTAGCTGTGTTCATACACAGGAATACCTAGTGTCCTATCTAGCCGTATAGGACCCTGTTACTAATGGCAGGGATTAGACTACCTGTTCTTCCAAAAGGAAGGACGAACAGTAGTCTCCCCCAGGCCTAATACAAACAATAGGGAAATGCAACACATAGAACCCAAACAAAATACAAAAGGGAAAGTAAAGACTTAATTTCAAAGGGGCTATGGAAGAACCAGGAACTCCGCTGAGATCCACACACCAGCAATCCACAACTAAAACTGAAGCTATAAACCGCATAGCACTGTGGGAGAAGCAACAATAAATAAGAAAGGTGAAATGACCACATTAGCAACAACTGAGGCAAGGGGTGTGGCCAATACCAGAAACAACACAGACGCCTATTGATCCACAAGGAAACCTATCAGATCAAACCACGTGTTGCCAGTCTCACCGATCTCCAGCCACCTGTTGTGGGAAAATCCATGACAGGCACATCCATAACACAGACCACAACATTACTGGTAGAGGAGAGGTGATTTCAAGTGAAAAGGAAGGATTCCTAGTAGACAACCCTCATCATAAGTCTTAAATGGTCACTGTACTTTCACACAACTTTGCCTAAGTCAATAGTATAGGCAAAAAATAAACTTTCTAATATATGTTATCAGATAAATATGCATTGTTCTCCAGTTTTTAGATGTTTTCCTCATCTTTCCCTTTTCTAAACTAACTTATTCCCTGAAATTTTTGAAAAACTGTCTTGTGAGACCAATAGTGGGTGTCTGTTGACTGAAGGATTAGTTTACATAATCCCATTATAGTCTATGGAGAGGGGCAAGGATAGGGGAATTGTCACGGCCTTTGGTTTGCGCTGTGACACTGTTGCCACACTTGCGGTTGTCCGCAGCAACGTGTTGCTGTGAGAGCATGCGGTGGCAGTGTCTTGGCCTTCTGGGTGATTGCCGTGACACGGTTGCCACGCAGGCTGTTGCCGGTGGTAACATGTGGTTTTGTATGCTTGTGTGTGCACTTCCCCTTTAAGTTGTAGCCTTCCCTTGTCTGGTGTTGGAAGGGTTAACTCCCTTCATAGTGTTTTGTAAATACTGGGTTTATGTGTGTGTGGGTGTGGCTGCTTGGGCTATTTAGTCTCTGCTGGATGCTTGAAGCCCAGTGTTCCTCCAGCCTTGGTGTATGCTGGTGGTTCTCTGTTCCATCTGTCCAGTGAGGGCCACCCTTGTGGTGTCTCCTTCCCTTCCTGTCCCTTTGTGTATGGAGTGGGTTTTGATCAGGGTGTTGGTATGTCTATTTTTGGTGTTACATGTCTGGTAGTGTTTGGTGTCCAGCATGTTGTTTAGACATTCCCCTGTTTCACATTTATTTCAGCTATGAGTGTCCTGGGTCCCTGTGTGGTTCGTGGTGTGTGCTGTGTCCTTTGATGTTGGTGTGGACACTAGCACTTGTGCACGGGTTCCAGTCTGTGTGTCTGGTTTCACTTACCTGCCATCTCCATATGCTGTATGTGTTCCCCTCTGCTTGCAGCCTGGCCTTAGTTAGAGACTCCTGTTCCTTCATTACTGGGATGAACAGGTCGTCTCTTCCCTGCTCCTTGGTGAGGGATTACCAGGGCGACTTAGGGTCTTTAGGTATCCTGAGTATGAGTCGTCCTACCATCGGGGTCCGCTCATACGGTGAGGAGTCAGGGAGAGGATTAGGGACGCGGTAGGAGGTGACCTGCTCCCTTATTACTCCTTTTGGCCAGGCTGATCCCCCTTTACCCTCTGACACCGCACGGTGGGGGGTTTCCCCAACTCTCCGCCGTGACAAGAATGTGCAGAGAGAAGCAGACACAACACAGACATGTATCACTAGATTCAGCACCTAATCGTATATGTTATATCTCGCCTCAAGTGCTTTATTCACATCTATATTGCTTAGTTCTTTTCTTTAATGTCTTAAATGATGCATCTAACTGATTCTGAGTGATTGAGCATTAGGAAATATAATTTATTTTCTGCATATGTAGTCGCTGACATGATGAATAGTGATGGACAAACATCCGCCGGGACAGTTGGCGAACGCAATCAAATGTTCGCAAACTGCAAGTTCGCGGTGGGTCCCATTCATTTTAATGGCAGGCGAACCTGAAAAACCTTGCAGCCAAGAAATAATTACTAGAAGTGCACAAATAGTCCCACAACATGAACAGTGACATACCAGATGTATTATTCGAATTTGCGATCTCCATTCATTATTTTTTTCAATGCGAAATATCGGCAATATCATTTTCGCGTATGCGCATGCGCAAATGCACTATACAGTACCCAAATGCACTATAAAGAAAGTATATTGGTATATAACACCACGCTTTAATCATTTTTTTGGGGGGGCGACTGGTATATCACACCAGTAGAAATTATTTGTTCCAATAACGCTTGTCCCTCTATATACTTGCAGTATCGCAGCAGAACCGCACACAACTGCTGCACAATACAAATGCACTATAATATACTTTCTAACATACAAAGTATATTATAACATTGTACACGGAAGGCAATCCATTACAATATACATAAAGATAAAACGTAACCTTTAATAATGTTACTATGAGGGTCCATTCACACGTCCGTAAGTGTTTTGTGCATCCGCAAAACACGGACATCGGCAATGTGCCCGCACATCGCCGGCACTAGAATATAAAATGCCTAATCTTGTCTACAATTGCGTACAAGAATAGGACATGTTCTATTTTTTTGCAGAAACGGAAGCACGGATGCGGAAGTGTGGATCCGCAAATGCGGATGCGGATCCGCAAATGTGGATGCGGACAGCACATTCCGGCTCCATTGAAAATTAATGAGTCTTCACACAATTCGTAAAATTGCGGAACGAATGCGGACCCATTTTGCAGACGTATGAATGGACAAAATATCCCTCAAAATGAAAATAAATTAAATTATTAACGTTAAGCAAAAAGAATAGATGTGGTAGGCAATACAAGTGCTCGGCGGCACTAAATCAGGTGCTCGGCGGCACCAAATCAGAAACCATATGTCCTACCACAATCCGGGGGGGTTTCCAGTGCACATCCATTAATCCCGGAGGGAAAGCAAAAAACATCTATCCCTGGGCTAGATGATGATGTAGTATTGAAGGACAGGGTGGGCAAAGAACTGTCCCTTATATTGCCCAACAAGGGGGTGCTATTCTGGCCCTGATAATAGCGACCCCGTCCGGAACCTTACCTATATAAAAATGTCCCTAGTAAGCCCCTAGCCCCTAGGCCCCTGACTTCCAGGTGATCACTATATACACTGCTCAAAAAAATAAAGGGAACACAAAAATAACACATCCTAGATCTGAGTTAATTAAATACTCTTCTGAAATACTTTGTTCTTTATATAGTTGAATGTGCTGACAACAAAATCACACAAAAATAAAAAAATGGAAATCAACATTAAAGTGGAAAAACACACTACAGGCTGATTCAACTTTGATGTAATGTCCTTAAAACAAGTCAAAATGAGGCTCAGTAGTGTGTGTGGCCTCCACGTGCCTGTGTGACCTCCCTACAACGCCTGTGCATGCTCCTGATGAGGTGGCGGACGGTCTCCTGAGGGATCTCCTCCCAGACCTGGACTAAAGCATCTGCCAACTCCTAGACAGTCTGTGGTGCAAAGTGACGTTGGTGGATAGAGCGAGACATGATGTCCCAGATGTGCTCAATTGGATTCAGGTCTGGGGAACGGGCAGGCCAGTCTATAGCATCAATGCCTTCGTCTTGCAGGAACTGCTGACACACTCCAGCCACATGAGGTCTAGCATTGTCTTGCATTAGGAGGAACCCAGGGCCAACTGCACCAGCATATGGTCTCACAAGTGGTCTGAGGATCTCATTTCGGTACCTAATAGCAGTCAGGCTACCTCTGGCGAGCGCATGGAGGGCTGTGCGGCCCTCCAAAGAAATGCCACCCCACACCATTACTGACCCAATGCCAAACCGGTCATGCTGGAGGATGTTGCAGGCAGCAGAACGTTCTCCACGGCGTCTCCAGACTCTGTCACGTCTGTCACATGTGCTCAGTGTGAACCTGCTTTCATCTGTGAAGAGCACAGGGCGCCAGTGGCGAGTTTGCCAATCTTGGTGTTCTCTGGCAAATGCCAAACGTCCTGCACGGTGTTGGGCTGTGGACGTCGGGCCCTCATATCACCCTCATGGAGTCTGTTTCTGACCGTTTGAGCAGACACATGCACATTTGTGGCCTGCTGGAGGTCATTTTGCAGGGCTCTGACAGTGCTCCTCCTGTTCCTCCTTGCACAAAGGCGGAGGTAGCGGTCCTGCTGCTGGGTTGTTGCCCTCCTACGGCCTCCTCCTGATGTACTGGCCTGTCTCCTGGTAGCGCCTCTATGCTCTGGACACTACGCTGACAGACACAGCAAACCTTCTTGCAACAGCTCGCATTGATGTGCCATCCTGGATAAGCTGCACTACCTGAGCCACTTGTGTGGGTTGTAGACTCCGTCTCATGCTACCACTAGAGTGAAAGCACCGCCAGCATTCAAAAGTGACCAAAACATCAGCCAGGAAGCATAGGAACTGAGAAGTGGTCTGTGGTCACCACCTGCAGAACCACTCCTTTATTGGGGGTGTCTTGCTAATTGCCTATAATTTCCACCTGTTGTCTATCCCATTTGCACAACAGCATGTGAAATTGATTGTCACTCAGTGTTGCTTCCTAAGTGGACAGTTTGATTTCACAGAAGTGTGATTGACTTGGAGTTACATTGTGTTGTTTAAGTGTTCCCTTTATTTTTTTGAGCAGTGTATATCTATGTGTTTTTGACTCATTATAAAAGTATATTATAAGTATATCGCACCCCTCTGTGTATCACACCTATAGATAGCACACCTATACCAGTCCATAAAATGACTTTTGTGGCCCTATTAGCTAGCGTTTGGTGTCCCTAACAGCCTGTCCCTGCTCCAAACAGCAACCTCTCCCTACACTGGCAAAAAACAGAATGTAAAATGGCGGCCAGATCAGGTTTATTTATCAGGTAGGGGGTAGGTCCATGTGCTGAAATGTCTCAATTGGCTGTCCTGTACCACCTGATGGATGTGTCATGGGTCAAAGTTCTTCACAATGTAATAGAATATGGCGGGCACAAATATCTCCATATGTTTGCATGTTCGGCGAAGAACACGCAAAAAGTTCACCGCGAAACGACCGCCGGGCGAACCGCAAGGCCATCTCTAATGATGAACAGCTAGTCTTTACCCACTAACTAAAAGATAATTGAAGAGTAGAAATGTATCACATAAACATGCCTGGTAAAAGCCATTGAATGGTCTATTACAGTGACTTCATTTGTGTATACACATATGGCAGCTTAGTTTGAGAAGTTATATGAAAGTTGAGGTCCACTGTTAGTAGACAAGGGCAGTCGTATGAGCTGGTATCTCATCTTCCCCTCCTTTTTACCTTCCACACACATATTTTATATTTAATGTATCCTATAACTTCTATGTGACAAAATATATTAGTGAAAATATTGCAAATCAAGGGAGTATTAATGTTGAAATAACCAGAAATGATAAAATATGTATGCAAAGATAAAGAGACACTTCTATGTGTCATAAGATTTACCAGCTAATATGTGTTGCAGATATTTTAAATAATTTAGAGGACAGTACAGTGTGTCTCAGCCTATTTGTGACAAACAATGTGCTTTAATCCCTTGAATTGCTGAGGATTTAAATAAAATATGTAGCACATTTCATAAGCGTTGACAGTGGGTGCAAATTTGTCTCATGTTTCAAAAGCTTTTAATAGACAACCATTTGTTATTTATCAAACACTGACATTTTTGGTACTGAGAAAATAACAGGCTGTCACAAAACACATAGCTCTAGTTAACTATACAGCACTATCGAGGCCATGTGGATTACTAAATAAAGATCCATGGACCCTTAAAGCAAAAATGTAATTAGCATATAATGGGAACTACATGAGGTGGAGCAGTTGGAACCAATCATATCTCACACAAAGGCCCTTTGGAAAATAAAAGCAGCAACCTGATTTGTTGGGCAAATACTCGATTTTTTCTGTGTGCTATCTCCACTAGTCACTGCCTTTGGCCATATGATTTTCCCTTAAAAAATGATGAAAAAGAAAACAGAAACATTAACCTATGATTTCAGTAATGCAATATACAGTCAGGTCCATAAATATTGGGACACCGCCACAATTCTAACATTTTTGACTCTATACACCACCACAATGGATTTTAAATGAAACGAACAAGATGTGCTTTAACTGCAGACTGTCAGCTTTAATTTGAGGGTATTTACATCCAAATCAGGTGAACGGTGTAGGAATTACGACAGTTTGCATATGTGTATTCCACTTGTTAATGAACCAAAAGTAATGGGACAATTGGCTTCTTAGCTGTACCATGGCTAGGTGTGTGTCATTTCCTCATTATCCCAATTACAATGAGCAAATAAAAGGTCCAGAGTTCATTTCAAGTGTGCTATTTCCATTTGGAATCTGTTGCTGTCAACTCTCAAGATGAGATCCAAAGAGCTGTCACTATCAGTGAAGCAAGCCATCATTAGGCTGAAAAAACAAAACAAACCCATCAGAAAGATAGCAAAAACATTAGGCCTGGCCAAAACAACTGTTTGGAACATTCTTAAAAAGAAGGAATGCATCGGTGAGCTCAGCAACACCAAAAGACCCGGAAGACCACGGAAAACAACTGTGGTGGATGACCGAAGAATTCTTCCCTGATGAAGAAAACACCCTTCACAACAGTTGGCCAGATCAAGAACACTCTCCAGGAGGTAGGTGTATGTGTGTCAAAGTCAACAATCAAGAGAAGACTTCCCCAGAGTGAATACAGAGGGTTCACCACAAGATGTAAACCATTGGTGAGCCTCAAAAACAGGAAGGCCAGATTAGAGTTTGCCAAACGACATCTAAAAAAGCCTTCACAGTTCTGGAAAAACATCCTATGGACAGATGAGACCAAGATCTACTTGTACCAGAGTGATGGGAAGAGAAGAGTATGGAGAAGGAAAGGAACTGCTCATGATCCTAAGCATACCACCTCATCAGTGAAGCATGGTGGTGCTAGTGTCATGGCGTGGGCATGTATGGCTGCCAATGGAACTGGTTCTCTTGTATTTATTGATGATGTGATTGCTGACAAAAGCAGCAGGATGAATTCTGAAGTGTTTCGGGCAATTTTATCTGCTCATATTCAGCCAAATGCTTCAGAACTCATTGGACGGCGCTTCACAGTTCAAATGGACAATGACCCAAAGCATACTGCAAAAGCAACCAAAGAGTTTTTTAAGGGAAAGAAGTGGAATGTTATGCAATGGCCAAGTCAATCACCTGATCTGAATCCGATTGAGCATGCATTTCACTTGCTGAAGACATAACTGAAGGGAAAATGCCCCAAGAACAAGCAGGAACTGAAGACAGTTGCAGTAGAGGCCTGGCAGAGCATCACCAGGGATGAAACCCAGCATCTGGTGATGTCTATGTGTTCCAGACTTCAGGCTGTAATTGACTGCAAAGGATTTGCAACCAGGTATTAAAAAGTGAAAGTTTGATTTATGATTATCATTCTGTCCCATTACTTTTGGTTCCTTAACAAGTGGGAGTCACATATGCAAACTGTTGTAATTCCTACACCGTTCACCTGATTTGGATGTAAATACCCTCAAATTAAAGCTGACAGTCTGCAGTTAAAGCACATCTTGTTTCATTTCAAATCCATTGTGGTGGTGTATAGAGCCAAAAATGTTAGAAATGCGTTGATGTCCCAATATTTATGGACCTGACTGTAAGTGTTTGAGGTACATATTAATAGGCACTAGAATCAGAAAAAATTTGATTCTGTTTTGATTCGGCCGAATCAGTCTATTCTATTCTATTCAATAGTGCTCCAACTGGTTTGAAGTATAGAAGAGTGAACTTCTTGAAATTCATTTTCTGTATGATTTGTCAAATTCATAAAAAAAAATCAATTTGGGTCTGAATCGATTATACACTAAATATGCTCCAATTGTACTGAAAATTGGTAAATGAGACTCTAAGGTCTCATAGGACTCTGCATTTTTATATCTTTTAATTATCATTAACGGAGCAGATAGCTGCCCCTGTTTATACACAGATTAATGTTAGAATAGTGGTTTGTTTTGTACAAGCATCCCAAAATTCTGCATTACCAGGTGTAGAATACCTACCTGTATTTATACATACATATGTTAATTGTGAGAAGAAACTGTGGTTTGTTAAGAAATTGAACAAGCCTGAAAAAACTCTCCCTTTTTTGGGAACATCAGCAATATAGTATGGATATGGAAATAATAAGATTTGTAGGGGTAATAGTAACAGGAATAGTAGCGCCAGTAGTGGCAGCACAGCATGGAACAGACAAGACAGTAAGTAGATGTGTATGTGTATGCAGCTGTGTTGGGGTAGTGGTAGTGATGGCTGTATAGGGGTAATGGTAGTGGCAGAAGGGAGGTTAGCAGAGGGAAATAGCAGCTGTGGTGGTGACAGCAACAGCTACATGGTACAGAATATGATGGCAGGAAGACAGCAGCAGTGGCAAGATGGGGCACCAGCATCAATAGCAGATCTTTTCATTGGCCTCAACAGGAAATATAAATCCTCATGGATCCATGCCTGATTTTTTGCAAAAGTTATGTTTTGTACAATGGCAGCAGACATCTTTGTCCATTTGGGTGTGATGACATTAACTGTTGCTCTGAATACCTTCTTTGAGATGACACTGGAGGCTGGACAAGACAGTAAGGCGAGAGCAGACTAGGCCAGTTATGGTCACTGTTCCAATCTGCCTCTCCAGAACACCACAGGGTTAGAGAACACGATATGTGCCTGGGAAAGGCCACAGTCATTAAGAAAGCTAGACAATTTTTGTGAAAAAAAAGGACAGCTGTCCAGAAGTACTGCTGCCACAGTGAACAAAATTTGAGCAAAGGCGCAGAACTGTGCAAGATTTCTAAAATTAAACAATTTTTATAGACAGCTATCCAGAAGTTCTACTGCCGTAAAGAAAAAAAAAATTTGGGTGAAGGCTCTAAACTGCACAAAACTTCTAAACGGAGACAAATTTTATAGACAGCTGGCTAGAAGTACGAATGTAATACAGCAAAATTAAATTTGGGTGGTAACACCACCTGCCTCGTTGAATATACTCTTTGAAATGATACTGGACGCTTGGCAAAACAGTACAGCAAGAGCAAACTGGGCCAGTTCTGGCCAGTGTTCCATTCTGCCTCCCCAGAAGTCCATGAGGCAGGGAACACAGTATGTGACAGGGAAAGGCTACTGTCATTTAGAAAATTAGACAATTTGAAACAATTTTTTGAAAAAAAAATCTGACAGAAGGATAGAAACATTAATATCATAAAGTTGAATTACATTTTGGTGAAGGCACGAGACTGCACCACATTTCCATAATAATGAGACCTGCCCTGGCAAAAAGTCTAAATTATGGCATACAGAAGCATTACATTTTTGAAAAGAAATACATTTTGGTGAAGATTTGGAACTGTACCACTATGGACACTAGTGTTGAGCGCGAATATTCGAATTGCGAATTTTTTTCTCGAATATCGCAATTTCGAGATTTCGCGAATATTTAGAATATCGTTCTATATATTCGCGAAATCGAATATTCGTTTTTTTCTTTTTTTTTTTATTATATTTTTTTCTTTCCCATTTCCCTAAAATTGTTCTTACCTGTCCTTTGGATTCCTGGCTTCCTGGCTGCTCCAGTCAGTGGCGTTTTCAACTTACTGCTATATTCCATATTAGCTAAATTACAATCTAATCTATATGTGTATTTTACGAAATTTCGCAATAGTCGCAATTGCGATGCGAGTAATATAACACAAAATATTCGCATGAAGATTTCAACTTAGCACTGCTATACTCCATATTCTAGCCTAATATGGAATATAGCTGTGCTAAGTTAGCACTGCTATATTCCATATTAGGCTAGAATATGGAGTATAGCAGTGCTAAGTTGAAATCTTCATGTGAATATTTTGTGTTATATTAGTCGCATCGCAATTTCGACTTTTTCAAATGTTCTCAATATTGCTCTAACTTCGTCTTTTAGAAATTTCGTAATATTGCTCTAACTTCGTCTCTTAGAATATTACGAATATTCTAAAAGACGAAGTTAGAGCAATCTTAAGAAATTTCGTAAAATACACATATAGATTGTAATTTAGCTAATATAGTGCTATAATCCCTTTTTTTTCCTGTAATTTTTTTTTGCCTCTTCTGAACCTAAGTTTTGTAAAATATGTACACTATTAAAAAATATTACTATAGCAGTATATTAGCTTAAATACAATCTATGTGTATTTTACGAAATTTCGTAATATTGCTCTAACTTCGTCTTTTAGAATATTACGAATATTCTAAAAGACGAAGTTAGAGCAATATTAAGAACATTTGCAAAAGTCGAAATTGCGATGCGAGTAATATAACACGAAATAGTCGCATGAAGATTTCAACTTAGCACAGCTATATTCCATATTCTAGCCTAATATGGAATATAGCAGTGCTAATTTAGCACAGCTATATTCCATATTAGGCTAGAATATGGAATATAGCAGTGCTAAGTTTAAATCTTCATGCGACTATTTCGTGTTCTATTACTCGCATCGCAATTTCGACTTTTGCAAATGTTCTTAATATTGCTCTAACTTCGTCTTTTAGAATATTCGTAATATTCTAAGAGACGAAGTTAGAGCAATATTACGAAATTTCGTAAAATACACATATTAGCCTAGCCATAGTCATTAGCATAGGAACGTTGCCTTATACTATCAAGATAAATTTTCGCAATATGCGAAAAAATAATTTCGCGATAATTGGAATAATTGCGAATATTCGATTTCGACGAATATAACACGAATATTCATGCGAATATTCGCGAAATATCGCGAAATCGAATATGGCACCTCCCGCTCATCACTAATGGACACCTGTTCAAAATTGAATGAGATAAGCAGCTGTTATTACACTGCCCTGCTGCTACACGATAGATGGCAGTATAACCCATAGCCAATTTTCACCTTAAGGACCGATCCAAATTTTGCAAATCAGACATCACTTTATGTGGTAGTAACTTTGGAATGTTTTTACTTATCCTTTCAATTCTGAGATGGTTTTCTCGGGACACATCGTACTTTGTGTTAGTGGTAAATTGAGTTGATATGTTTCACCTTTATTTACTAAAACAAACAAATTTATGGAAAATGTAGAAAAATTTGAATTTCTCTACTTTTAATAAATTTCTCTACTTTTAAGACAGATATTGATACCTAAATAATATTCACCATATGTCTTCTTTATGTTGGCATTATTTTGTAAATGTCATTTTATTTTATTTACTTAGAATTTCAGAAGCAATTTGTTAAATTTTTAAGAAAAACACACTTTTTGAGGAACTAATTCAGTTATAAAGTAAATTTGTGGGGCTTAGAAACCACCCATAAATTGCCCCATTTTAGAAACTATACCCTTCATTTTGTTAACCCTTTACATGTTTCACAAAAATTAAAGGAAAATCGAGGTGGAATTTCAAAATGTTACTTTCTTTTTTGCAGATTTTCCATTTTAATCTATTTTTTCCTGTAAGGCAGCATGGGTCAACAACAAAATAAGCCACAATATTTATTACCCTGATCCTGTGGTGTACATATACACCCCACAAGTGGTTGTAGGCTGCTGTATG
Organism: Bufo bufo; assembly: GCF_905171765.1. Taxonomy (NCBI): domain Eukaryota; kingdom Metazoa; phylum Chordata; class Amphibia; order Anura; family Bufonidae; genus Bufo; species Bufo bufo. The sequence goes on along the minus strand of NC_053389.1, from coordinate 448,560,489 downwards.
GGCACACGGCAGGTATCAGAAGGGAAGAAGTGCCATATGGTTTTTAAAGGGCGGATTTTCCCCGAATGGTTTTTGAGTGCCATGTCACATTTTAAGAGACCCTGATATGCCCCTACAGTGGAAACCCCTAAAAAGTGACACACACAGGAATTTTATAGCATTTAAAAACATTTGGCTATTAAAATTAAAAATTTCATTTTCTCCAAAAAAGATTTGCATAAGCCCCCCATTTTTCTTTTTCACAAGGGGTAACTGGAAAGAAAGCATCACAAATTTTGTTAAGCATTTCCTCCTGAACATGAGAATACCCCATAAGTTGTCTTAATCTGCTGTTTGGGCAAACAGAAGGGAAGGAGTGCCACATGGTTTTTGGAGAGTGGATATGGTTTTTGGGCTCAATGTCACATTTGTAGAGACCCTGAGTTACCCTTAGAGTGTGGTGGTGGTCCATTGTGGTGGTGTATAGAGCCAAATATTTTAGAAATGCATTGATGACCCAATATTTATGGACCTGACTGTAAGTGTTTGAGGTACATATTAATAGGCACTAGAATCACAAAAAAATAGATTCTGTTTTGATTCGGCCGAATCAGTCTATTCTATTCTATTCAATAGTGCTCCAACTGGTTTGAAGTATAGAAGAGTGAACTTCTTGAAATTCGTTTTGTGTACGATTTGTCAAATTCATAAAAAAAATCTATTTGGGTCTGAATCGATTATACACTAAATATGCTCCAATTGTACTGAAAATTGGTAAATGAGACTCTAAGGTCTCATAGGACTCTGCATTTTTATATCTTTTAATTATCATTAACGGAGCAGATAGCTGCCCCTTTTTATACACAGATTAATGTTAGAATAGTGGTTTGTTTTGTACAAGCATCCCAAAATTCTGCATTACCAGGTGTAGAATACCTACCTGTATTTATACATACATATGTTAATTGTGAGAAGAAACTATGGTTTGTTAAGAAATTGAACAAGCCTGAAAAAACTCTCCCTTTTTTGGGAACATCAGCAATATAGTATGGATATGGAAATAATAAGATTTGTAGGGGTAATAGTAACAGGAACAGTAGCGCCAGCAGTGGCAGCACAGCATGGAACAGACAAGACAGTAAGTAGATGTGTGTGTGTGTGTGTGTGTGTGTGTGTGTGTATGCAGCTGTGTTGGGGTAGTGGTAGTGATGGCTGTATAGGGGTAATGGTAGTGGCAGAAGGGAGGTTAGCAGAGGGAAGTAGCAGCTGTGGTGGTGACAGCAACAGCTACATGGTACAGAATATGATGGCAGGAAGACAGCAGCAGTGGCAAGATGGGGCACCAGCATCAATAGCAGATCTTTTCATTGGCCTCAACAGGAAATTTAAATCCTCATGGATCCATGCCTGATTTTTTGCAAAAGTTATGTTTTGTACAATGGCAGCAGACATCTTTGTCCATTTGGGTGTGATGACATTAACTGTTGCTCTGAATACCTTCTTTGAGATGACACTGGAGGCTGGACAAGACAGTAAGGCGAGAGCAGACTAGGCCAGTTATGGTCACTGTTCCAATCTGCCTCTCCAGAACACCACAGGGTTAGAGAACACGATATGTGCCTGGGAAAGGCCACAGTCATTAAGAAAGCTAGACAATTTTTGTGAAAAAAAAGGACAGCTGTCCAGAAGTACTGCTGCCACAGTGAACAAAATTTGAGCAAAGGTGCAGAACTGTACAAGATTTCTAAAATTAAACAATTTTTATAGACAGCTATCCAGAAGTTCTACTGCCGTAGAGAAAAATAAAATTTGGGTGAAGGCTCTAAACTGCACAAAACTTCTAAACAGAGACAAATTTTATAGACAGCTGGCTAGAAGTACGAATGTAATACAGCAGAATTAAATTTGGGTGGTAACACCACCTGCCTCGTTGAATATACTCTTTGAAATGATACTGGACGCTTGGCAAAACAGTACAGCAAGAGCAAACTGGGCCAGTTCTGGCCAGTGTTCCATTCTGCCTCCCAGAAGTCCATGAGGCAGGGAACACAGTATGTGACAGGGAAAGGCTACTGTCATTTAGAAAATTAGACAATTTGAAACAATTTTTTGGGAAAAAAAATCTGACAGAAGGATAGAAACATTAATATCATAAAGTTGAATTACATTTTGGTGAAGGCACGAGACTGCACCACATTTCCATAATAATGAGACCTGCCCTGGCAAAAAGTCTAAATTATGGCATACAGAAGAATTACATTTTTGAAAAGAAATAAATTTTGGTGAAGATTTGGAACTGTACCACTATGGACACCTGTTCAAAATTGAATGGGATAAGCAGCTGTTATTACACTGCCCTGCTGCTACACGATAGATGGCAGTATACCTTAAGGACCGAGCCAAATTTTGCAAATCAGACATCACTTTATGTGGTAGTAACTTTGGAATGTTTATACTTATCCTTTCAATTCTGAGATGGTTTTCTCGGGACACATCGTACTTTGTGTTAGTGGTAAATTGAGTTGATATGTTTCACCTTTATTTACTAAAACAAACAAATTTATGGAAAATGTAGAAAAATTTGAATTTCTCTACTTTTAAGAATTTCTCTACTTTTAAGACAGATATTGATACCTAAATAATATTCACCATATGTCTTCTTTATGTTGGCATTATTTTGTAAATGTCATTTTATTTTATTTACTTAGAATTTCAGAAGCAATTTGTTAAATTTTTAAGAAAAACACACTTTTTGAGGAACTAATTCAGTTATAAAGTAAATTTGTGGGGCTTAGAAACCACCCATAAATTGCCCCATTTTAGAAACTATACCCTTCATTTTGTTAACCCTTTACATGTTTCACAAAAATTAAAGGAAAATCGAGGTGGAATTTCAAAATGTTACTTTCTTTTTTGCAGATTTTCCATTTTAATCTATTTTTTCCTGTAAGGCAGCATGGGTCAACAACAAAATAAGCCACAATATTTATTACCCTGATCCTGTGGTGTACATATACACCCCACAAGTGGTTGTAGGCTGCTGTATGGGCACACGGCAGGTATCAGAAGGGAAGAAGTGCCATATGGTTTTTAAAGGGCGGATTTTCCCCGAATGGTTTTTGAGTGCCATGTCACATTTTAAGAGACCCTGATATGCCACTACAGTGGAAACCCCTAAAAAGTGACACCCACAGGAATTTCATAGCATTTAAAAACATTTGGCTATTAAAATTAAAAATTTCATTTTCTCCAAAAAAGATTTGCATAAGCCCCCCATTTTTCTTTTTCACAAGGGGTAACTGGAAAGAAAGCATCACAAATTTTGTTAAGCATTTCCTCCTGAACATGAGAATACCCCATAAGTTGTCTTAATCTGCTGTTTGGGCAAACAGAAGGGAAGGAGTGCCACATGGTTTTTGGAGAGTGGATATGGTTTTTGGGCTCAATGTCACATTTGTAGAGATCCTGAGTTACCCTTAAAGTGGAAACCTCCTAAAAGTGACCCATTTTGCAAACTACATCCCCCAATGAATTTTTCAAGGGGTTTAGTGAGCACTTTGACCTTCATTTCATAGAATTTAAAAACACTTGGCTATGAAAACGAAAAATAAAATTTTTTAAAAGAAAAATTTGCTTTTAGTCCCAGATTTTTCATTTTTTAAAGGGTTATAGGAGAAAAAGGACCCCATCATTTGTTACCCATTTCTTTCTGAATACGGCACCATCCCATATGTGTTTGTAAAGTGCTGTGTGGGCACACTGCAGAGAAACAGCACCGTGTGCATTTGCGATCTGATTTGCTGACTTATTCAGCGCTGGCCGACAACTGCTGAGACTCCATGATGAAATATAAAATAAAAAAAAACTCAAGAAGTGACCCTTTTTTGGAAACCACAACTCTCACAGAATTTAGCAAAAATTAATTGACAGCAGATGGTACAAAGTAAGAATTCTAATTTTACATAGATGTCATGTGTTGCGCCTATTGTATACCAGTGTGGAATGTACACCCTCTTATTGCCTGGACATACCATAGAACTCAGGAGTAAAAGAGCACCATGTGCATGTGAAGCGCATTATGGTGATTTATGCATCTTGTGCTGACAACTTTAGAGACTCTGCAGTGAAATAATAAATAGAAACCCTGAGAAGTGACCCTATATTGGAAAATATACCAGCCAGGTATTTATAAAGGAGTGGAGTGAGCATTTTGTAGAAATTAATGCACAGATATGGCATTTCACTGCACAATATGTTGTGCCCATCGTGTACCATCTGAGACAAACTGCGCCCTTTAAAAAGTTAACCAGGTTCTACTGGTTACTAAAACAGGGCCAGGATTATGGGTAGCCACCTCGCTTCCCATAAGAAAGGGTGCAAGTAACCAATGAGAGGAGGACAGGACTCTGAGGGCTGTGTGTAGCAGCATGAGAGTAGGGGTAGAGAACTCACCCCAGAAAGAAGAAAGAAAATTGTAGCTGACCTGTGAAGAACTTTCTTTAAAGTGAGTAGGGGGATACTTACAAGAAGTTTCTAACAACATCTGTTCTGACAGTAAGCTGCTGTAGATCCAGCAATAGAAAAATAGGCCACTAAAATCCAAAATGTGCTCTAGTCTTGTGGTGGGCCCAGCCAGTAGATTAATTACACAAGTAACATCCACTGTGACAACTAACTGGTTTGGTTTGTGCTAAACTCTGAGGGCAATATTCTATGTTCTGTGTTCCTATGATATTAACACATGTACAGGGATCTGGACTTTGCCACAGAGGAGCAAGCAGAGCGTTACCTATTGGGATAGTCCCAATGTAGTTAGCAGCTGACCCACTGGGGTCAGGGATACTGCTACAAGCACTGTAAGCACATGGCACAGAAAACGCACCAAAAACGCAGGTACAGTCTGAATAGTCACTTATACTAATCAAAGAGGTTTTTGACAAAACCTACTGTAGGAAACTTGTTCAGATAGCTGGGATGCATGAAATCCACACCACAATGACAATCACTGGAACTGCAGCTATTTGGTAACACGGAACAAGAGACACTAGGATAGCTTGCGGGCATGGTAATGGTGGATGCAGGAATAGGGCAGACAGGAACCAAGACAGTAGCACAGGCAGGTAGACAGAGTAGTAGAACTTAAACAAAAACTGAAACCAAAACAGAACAGTGAGGTCAGGAGCACACAAGCTGGATGGGTGCATGGCAGGAGCACAAATAGGAACACAGGCTGGATAACTAAGGTAAATCCTAGGAAGTAGCAGAAGCACAAGCTGTTCCAACACCTTTGCTGTTCACATGTAACTTATAAGCTCAGGCGCCCCCTGCCTAGAGAGTGTGCCTTAAATACCCAGGGACCTTTAGTCATTGGCTGGGAAAGGTTTAGTGAGTGTGCGCACTGGCCCTTTAAAAGATCGGACAGGAGCGCATGAGCACCCTAAGGGCACACTAGGCAAGATGATGGAGGCTATAACATGGAGATGACAACTATGACCACGACGCCGGATGGTAAGTGAGTTTTGCAGTGAGGGAGAGCAAGAGAGTCGTGGGCACGAACTTCAGACCTAACACATTTTCACTGTACAAACATATGAAGGCAATGGTTTTAAAAATGCTTTATCTTGAAATCTTTTGTAAGAAAAAAAATTGTTAAGAAAGAAAAAACATAGAATTTGTATGCCATAACAGTGGTGTAAACGATTGAGTAATGTCTTTAAAGAGGACCTGTCACCACAAAATGCATTGCAATCTGAAAGCCCAAAGTTATAGAGCAGGAGGAGCTGAGCAGATTGATATTTAGTTTTGTGGGAAAAGATTCAGTAAAATTTGTAATTGATAGAATTACACTCACCTAATGAATTATTAGGAACACCTGTTCTATTTCTCATTAATGCAATTATCTAGTCAACCAATCACATGGCAGTTGCTTCAATGCATTTAGGGGTGTGGTCCTGGTCAAGACAATCTCCTGAATTCCAAACTGAATGTCAGAATGGGAAAGAAAGGTGATTTAAGCAATTTTGAGCGTGGCATGGTTGTTGGTGCCAGACGGGCCGGTCTGAGTATTTCACAATCTGCTCAGTTACTGGGATTTTCACGCACAACCATTTCTAGGGTTTACAAAGAATGGTGTGAAAAGGGAAAAACATCCAGTATGCGGCAGTCCTGTGGGCAAAAATGCCTTGTGGATGCTAGAGGTCAGAGGAGAATGGGCCGACTGATTCAAGCTGATGGAAGATCAACGTTGACTGAAATAACCACTCGTTACTACCGAGGTATGCAGCAAAGCATTTGTGAAGCCACAACACGCACAACCTTGAGGCGGATGGGCTACAACAGCAGAAGACCCCACCGGGTACCACTCATCTCCACTACAAATAGGAAAAAAAGGGCTACAATTTGCACGAGCTCACCAAAATTGGACTGTTGAAGACTGGAAAAATGTTGCCTGGTCTGATGAGTCTCGATTTCTGTTGAGACATTCAAATGGTAGAGTCCGAATTTGGCGTAAACAGAATGAGAACATGTATCCATCCTCTGATGGCTACTTCCAGCAGGATAATGCACCATGTCACAAAGCTCGAATCATTTCAAATTGGTTTCTTGAACATGACAATGAGTTCACTGTACTAAAATGGCCCCCACAGTCACCAGATCTCAACCCAATAGAGCATCTTTTTGATGTGGTGGAACGGGAGCTTCGTGCCCTGGATGTGCATCCCTCAAATCTCCATCAACTGCAAGATGCTATCCTATCAATATGGGCCAACATTTCTAAAGAATGCTATCAGCACCTTGTTGAATCAATGCCACGTAGAATTAAGGCAGTTCTGAAGGCAAAAGGGGGTCCAACATCGTATTAGTATGGTGTTCCTAATAATTCTTTAGGTAAGTGTATATCTCTGCTTTTTCCAATTCATATGAAGAGCTATTAGTACAAGAGGGAGGTGTTATCAGTGGTTAATAGCATTGTGTGTATACTGTAAGTGTGCAAGAGAGATTGCTGTCAGTCACTGATAACTCATCCCTCCTGTACCGATAGCTCTTCACAAGAAGTTGACAAATAGTGATAAGCGGCAGGGGCAATATTCGAATTTGCGATATTTCGCAAATATTTTGTAGAATATTCATCATATATTTGTGAATTTGAGAATTCAAGATTATATTCTTAATAGCAAAAATCGCCAATGTATTATTCGCTTAATGCGCGCAAAATACTGGCGTGGGTCACTTATGCTACATTTTTCAAGCTGGTATAAGTTTCCTGAGACTGGAGAAAATAGTTGACATGGCAGAACATTAGAATAGCTTTATATGCAGATAGAGTGCTCAAAAATATTTTTGCTTGCGAATTTTCAGCAATTAATGAAGCATCATTTTTTTTGCAATACGTGCAACTTGTATAGTAAGGGGCAGGCAACTTTTATATTGGTTGCTAGGGATGTTGCTAAGCTGTGACAAAGCCTTCTCATTGGGCCACAAGCTAGAAGAAGGGAGGGATGATCACCTGATGTGTACTGTGTTAAAAAATAAATAAAATAAAAATTCGGAATTACGAATATATAGCACTATATTTTAAATATTCGCGAAGTGACGATATTCGGAATAAAAATTTGCTTTTAGAATATTCGTGCTCAACACTATTGACAAAGCAATGATATAAAAGTATAAATTACAGGTTTTGATGAATCTTTTCCCAAAAAACTATATATGAATATGCTCAGCTTCTCCTGCTCTATAACATGGTGCTTTCAGATTGCATTGCATTATGTGGTGACAGGTCCTTTCACCCATTATGACAATGTGAACTAAGTATACATACATGGCGCCGCTCCGTTCTGCCGCTATGCCCTCCGGTATCTTCGTTCACTAAGTTATGGTAGGCGGAGATTTCAGTCACTAAGTTATGGTAGGCAGAGTCTGCCCTTGTTCTTTTCTCCCAGGCTGTGAGCTCTGCAATGCGATTGGACCTCGCTACAGCAGAACAAGGGCAGACTCCGTCTACCATAACTTTGTGAACGAAGATACCGGAGGGCATAGCGGGAGAACGGAGCGGCGCCCGGGGATAATAGTATGTGCAGTGAGATCGCCGGGCGCCGCTCTCCATGTCTGTATACTTAGTTCACATTGTCATAGAAACATAGAAACATAGAATGTGTCGGCAGATAAGAACCATTTGGCCCATCTAGTCTGCCCAATATATCTGAATCCAATGAATAGTCCCTGGCCCTGGTCATAATGGGTGAAAGGTCCTCTTTAAATATGCAAAATGCAATTGTTCAGAAAAACATCTATTATGTCTGTTAACTGCATTTATCCATCTCCAAACATCCTTTATAGTTAAATTACAAATCAAAACACATTAAGGAGACTGGGAAATACAGTGAGGAACAGAAGTATTTGAACATATAAACATAGAAACATAGAATGTGTCGGCAGATAAGAACCATTTGGCCCATCTAGTCTGCCCAATATACTGAATACTATGGATAGCCCCTGGCCCTATCTTATATAAAGGATGGCCTTATGCATATTCCATGCATGCTTAAACTCCTTCACTGTATTTGCAGCTACCACTTCTGCAGGAAGGCTATTCCATGCATCCACTACTCTCTCAGTAAAGTAATACTTCCTGATATTACTTTTAAACCTTTGCCTCTCTAATTTAAAACTATGTCCTCTTGTAGCAGTTTTTCTTCTTTTAAATATTCTCTCCTCTTTTACCTTGTTGATTCCCTTTATGTATTTAAAAGTTTCTATCATATCCCCTCTGTCTCCTCTTTCTTCCAAGCTATACATGTTAAGGTCCTTTAATCTTTCCTGGTAAGTTTTATCCTGCAATCCATGTACCAGTTTAGTAGCTCTTCTCTGAACTCTCTCCAAAGTATCAATATCCTTCTGGAGATATGATCTCCAGTACTGAGCACAATACTCCAAATGAGGTCTCACTAGTGCTCTGTAGAGCGGCATGAGCACCTCCCTCTTTCTACTGGTAATGAGGTACCTCGAGGTATCACTAATGATAATAAAGGTGAGGAATCAGACCAGAACTACAAGGGAGGAGCTGGTCAATGACATGAAGAAAGCTGGGACCACAGTTTCAAAGTTCACTGTCGGTAGAACACTACGCCGTCATGGTTTCAAATCATGGAAGGTTCCCCTGCTCAAGTCATCACATGTCCATGCCCGTCTGAAGTTTGCCAATGACCATCTGGATGATCCAGAGGAGGCATGGGAGAAAGTCATGTGGTCAGATGAGACCAAAGTAGAACTTTTTGGTCTAAACTTCACTCGTCGTGTTTGGAGGAAAAAGAAGGATGAGTTGCATCCCAAGAACACCATCTCTACTGTGAAGCATAGGGGTGGTAGCATCATGCTTTGGGGGTGCTTTTCTGCTAAGGGGACAGGACGACTGCACTGTATTAAGGAGAGGATGAATGGGGTCATTTATTGTGAGATTTTGAGCAACAACCTCCTTCCCTCAGTCAGAGCATTGAAGATGGGTCATGGCTGGGTCTTCCAACATGACAACAACCCGAAGCACACAGCCAGGATAACCAAGGAGTGGCTCTGTAAGAAGCATATCAAGGTTCTGGAGTGGCCTAGCCAGTCTCCATACCTAAATCCAATAGAACATCTTTGGAGGGAGCTGAAACTCCATGTTTCTTAGCGACAGCTCCAAAACCTGACAGATCTAAAGGAGATCTGTGTGGAGGAGTGGGTCAAAATCCCTGTTGCAGTGTGTGCAAACCTGGTCAAGAACTACAGGAAATGTTTGACCTCTGTAGTTGCAAACAAAGTCTTCTGTACCAAATATTAACACTGATTTTCTCAGGTGTTCAAATACTTATGTTCAGCAGTGCAAGACAAATACATTCTTTAAAAATCATGCAATGTGATTTCCTTTTTTTATTTTTTTTATTCTGTCTCTCAGAGAGGGAATGCACCTACAATGTGAATTTCAGACCCCTCCATGATTTCTAAGTGGGAGAACTTGGAAAATCTCAGGGTGTTCAAAATCTTTTGTTCCTCACTATATTTCCTTAATGCCTCAGATAACTTAAAGGGTACGTACCTGTCATTAGAGTTCATTTTTCAGAATAAATTGTTGAGTATTGTATGTACATGAGGAATACTACTATATTTGACCATTATGTGATTTGTGTCTGCCATTTTCAAAACTTTTCTTCTCTGTATGCATGATCTCTAATTTTCAGTTCTCCTGAGCTAATATATGTAGACTTGGCTGCTCCCATAGAAAGTATATCAAGAAAGCTGGAGATTCTGTTCCCTAACTCAATCTTATCCACTCAGAATCTGTCAGCACTACTACCATATAGGAAATACTATAAAAGAGAAGTACTGAGCAGTATTAATATGAATAAGCACTTCTATAGGCAGCTATAATCTGATCCTGGCAGTCAATCATGGGCTTTCAAGACAAATTTATCACAGAATTAAGAATGAATGGTTTGGGAATACTGTTATCTTTAAGCTACAATATCAGCATCACAGTATTCCCAAAAGGATTGCAACGTGACTTTATTATATTTCCAATTAGTGCATATTGAATAATGTAATAGACATAAGTAAAGATGCTGGTTGTTTTGGTCAATATGATCTTCTTCAGTGGTGTGTCTGTGGCCTTGTGGAGCTGCTCATTGAGACCTGGCATGAAAAGAAAGTCATATTGCCCAAAACTTCCCATATTTTTTCTTTGGTTCATTACTTTAGTCAATATGCAAAAACTCTATTCTTGGTGATTGACAACTAAAACACACCCCTCACTGGTACCCCTAAGAGGGAGTGCACGGTTAAACATTATGAATTAATCCCCACAGCATTGGCCTAACAAGCTTGGGTAAGCATTACTAGATTTTTTTTGATCGTCAGAGAAAGATATGCTGAAACCTTGATCTGAAAGTCAGGCTGTGCCACATTTTGGTAACTGTGAGACAAATAAATTTTGCTCTGTCAGGTTGCTTCAAATCAGTGCCGATTTAAAGCATACCTCTCATTATAATTATTATGAAACCTGGTAATATATCTTATTAGGGGGAAACTGCACATCCATTGTTCTCTAGAAACCTGCAGTTCTCTTTCCTTGCCTTAAAGGGGTTTTCTGGGAATACTGTGATTTTACTAAGTGCCAGCAGAATGCAAACCTAAATAAAAGATTCATACTTACCTGCTCCTTGCTGCTTCAGTCCTCTGCGCTGCTTCCATTGTGTCCATGTCCCAGTCCCTAGCTTATTTTGTTCTTGAGCTGCACATTATGTTTATAATAACTGGCTTTAGCAGTGTTGTGCTGCTTGTAGCCATCTTATCGCTGAAGCTAGTTATTGGCTGCAGCGGAGCATTTGACAATGTCCATACAGTCCCGGAAGAAAACAATCTAGAATGTGGACACAGAAGAGGTAGCAGAGAGGACTGGAGAGGAGGGAAACAGGTATGTTTGAATCTTCAATTTACGAAGGCAGGCTGCAGGCAATTGTAAAAAACACATAATTGCCAAAGAACCCCTTTAAGGCTCTCTGTAAATGTTTAGAAGATACTAAAAGGCTCATTCTTAGTACAGTAAACATTTATAGAAATTAGACTGCACCCTTAAATGTACTGTAGATTAGGAGGTATTGTTTTATGGCAAGTTAATAGGATGATATATAGAAATGATCATTGGGAATTTGGCTGATGGAACCACCATCAAACCCAAACACAGTCCAGTTTTGCAAAATACATCCATAAAGAGGTGGTTGCACATTCAAGGTTCCTCTTGTTTGATATAATTGGAATACAAGTTATTTAAACTGATGGTGCTAGAACAGAGACCAAACCCACACAATCAGTGCTTTATGATGTTGAATGTCATAAAACATTATTTTGACAATACCTCCAAGTCAATCTCATGATTGTGGCTTAACTTCATGTAGCTAGGTTGCATCAATTGCCCAAGACATCAACTAGCCTCTAAGCCAGTGCACCCAAATGCAATATACAGTAAGGTTTTATGACCTATGAATTCCATTACTAGCATCCATCAACCATATGTTTATTAAGAACATATGTGTAAAAAAGACAGAGACATTAGTGTGAGCCTGACCTTATGGCATTTATGGCAGAACATAGAAATAAAATAAATTATTGCATTTAATTATTTCTTAAATTAATCAATCTAAAAATATGGTGAGGTTCCTTTTCTTTGCCATGGAATTTATAGAAAGTTGATGTCTAAAGAAAAGAGAATCTGCAACAGCTGATGAGAAATAATTTAAACATAATAAACATTTATGAACAGATGCTTCCACAATATAGAAAAGGAGAGAGCAGCTTGCCTATTGCAGGTATTGTTAATGCAATGTCATACATAGCTGCCTCTAGTGCCTCAACATCTCTGAGGATCACAGGTGGCTTTACCAGCTGACACTTCATATTAGGAATGGGAATATGAAATGGACATCCAGAGACTCTCACAACATGAAATGGCTGTTAGAAAAGATCTAGTTCCAATAAGCATGAAAATGTTTTTAAAAAGAGCCATTCTTCTTATATATTGTACATATGAGGCTTATGTTTTTGCTAAAGTTCCATTTACATTCATATTATATTGTGCTATGGTAGTTTTGTTACAGTCAAGCCATGTTTTACAGAATTTATTTGCCGATTAAAATATCACTCTTAATACTAGCATCAGTCTCAATTACAAGAAAAATAACGATCTATTGTAAAGTACTATAAGCTCCAGAGACAGCTTTTTTAGTGGATATATCATACAGCGTTCCCTTGGTGCATGAAAAGTTGTGGTGCATAGAACCTGCACCACAACTTTTGTTATGTTCCCTGGACTCATCAAGCCACCAGAACCGATATGTTTCTACTAAAAATAGCCACTAGTGTTGAGCGAGCATGCTCGGCTGAGTACCGCATGTGCTCGAGCGCCATGCTCGAGTCTCCTTCCCATATGTTTCGCGGCTGTTATGCAGCCAATAAACGTGCAGGTAAGTACTGCCATCACTGTAATGCCGTAGCCTTGTTGGTTACTGGCATTACAGTGATTGGCTGGCCGGAAAACCTAATCGGGTGCTATATAGCACCCGATGGCACGTGTTCGGCTCATTATTACTCAGGGAGAGCTGCGCTTAGGAAGGGACATATAGTGTAGGGAGTGTGATCGCAATCTATTTAGTTGAAAATCGTTTTACAGACCCAAAAGTTGTTTTAAGGACTATTGTGTGTGGTGGCAGCAATATAATATAGCCATCAAATTTTTTCCCATACTTTTCAATACCTTTTCTATAGAGGGTGTCTGCAGTGACTTGTGATATCTGTGCAATACCTTCTGTGTGTCAGGGCCAGAGATAGGAAAAATATAAGTGAAAACTAGTATATTTTTTACATACTTTTCAATACTTTTTCTATAGAGGGTGTCTGCAGTGACTTGTGACATCTGTGCAATACCTTCTGTGTGTCAGGGCCAGAGATAGGAAAAATATAAGTGAAAACTACTATATTTTTTCCATACTTTTCAATACTTTTTCTATAGAGGGTGTCTACAGTGACTTGTGAACTGTGACATCCGTGCCACATCTTGTGTGTCAAGCGTGCATATAAAATTTAATATGAAGAAGGCGAGCATTAAGGGACGGGGAAGTGGCCTTGATGCTGATGGTTCATGCAGAGGCCGTGGTCCTGGGCGCGTTGAAACTGTGCCTGCTACCGGAGCACAAGAAAAACAATCATCCACGATACCTAGCTTCATGTTCCAGTTTGCAGGACGTTGCAGGACTAAACTCTTGAAGTCAGACCAGTGCGACCAGGGGGTCGGTTGAATTGCAGCAGATAATGCTTCCAGTTGGTTAAGCACAACCCTGTCTTCCACCAAGTCCAGTTTCAGTAATCAACAGTCGGGTCAACAGAATCCTCACCTTGATCCTCCTTCCTCCCACCATGGAGAGTCTGGCCAAACAAGTGATCCCACACTCGGAAATTCAGAGGAGCTCTTTTCATCGCCATTACTTGATTTGGACCTCTCGCCAAGCACGCTTGAAGAGGGACATGAGATCTTGTGCCCTGATTCCCAACCTCTTGAGCAACCACAGTCACAAGAACATGACGGTGGGGAACGGCGATTAGTGTTTAATGAGGTGGATGACGATGAGTCAACTGCATTTACTGTCTCAAGAGGTTGATGAAGAGGAGGAGACACAGTTGTCAATCACTGAGGTTGTGGTTAGGTCAACAAATCAAGAGGACGATCAGAGTGAGGAAGTGGAAGAGGAGGTGGTAGACAATGAGGTCACTGACCCGACCAGCAGTACAGAGGGGGAGGGATCAGGATTTTTTCGCCAGCACCTACGTTAGTGGCTTCAACTCCCACTTATCCTCCTCTGCCTCCTCCTCCACTTCCACCTCCAAATTATCAAATTATCAGCTGGTAGCTGGAAGCAGTGTAGCACTGCAGTGGGGAAACATCAACAGACTGTGCTAAAGCTGATATGCTTAAGGGACAAACAGCACACCGCCGCAGAGCTGTTGCAGGGGATATGAGACCAGACTGAGCTGTGGCTCTCGCCACTCAACCCACAACCAGGCATGGTTGTGTGTGATAATGGCTGTAACTTGGCTGTAACTTGGTGGTGGCTTTGGAGCTCGGCAAGTTCACACACATCCCATGCCTAGCCCACGTCTTAAACTTAGTGGTTCAGAGGTTTCTCAAAACCTACCCCAATTTGCATGAGCTACTGGTGAAGGTGCGCCGCGTGTGTGCACATTTCTGCAAGTCATCGACCGCTTTAGCCGGTCTGTCAATGCTGCAGCAGAGCTTGAAATTGCCAGCTCACCGGCTGTTGTGCGATGTTCCACATGTTAGCCAGGCTTTGTGAGCAGCACAGGACAGTAGCGAAATACCAGCTGCAACATGGTCGTCACCTTTCCAGTCAGCTTCCGCTAATCAGAAGCGAGGAGTGGGCATGGATGTCTGACCTCTGTGAGGTTTTAAGAAACTTTGAGGAATCAACATAGATGGTGAGCGGCGATAACGCTATTATCAGCGTAACTATCCCACTTCTGTGTCTACTCAAACCCTCGCTGCTCACAATTAAGAATGACGCTTTGTATGTGGAAGAGGTGGAAATGGGGGAAGAAGACTTTACACAGGGTGATAGCCAGACCACCCTCCGTCTGTCTTCTCAGCGCGAATTGGACGATGAAGAGGAAGAGGAGCAGGAGACGGTTGCCTCCGCTACAAAGGGTAGTACCCATGGAAGTTTAATTCCATCTGTTCAGCTTGGGTGGGCAGAAGAGGAGGAAGAGGACGAGGAGATGGACAGTCATCCTCCTGATGATGACAGCGAAGTCTTGCCTGTTGGTTCTCTGGCACACATGGCTGACTTCATGTTAGGTTGCCTTTCCCGTGACCCGTGCGTTATATGCACTTTAGACAACACGAATTACTGAGTGTTCACCCTTCTTGACCCCCGCGACAAAGAGAACTTCTCATCTCTCATTCCTCAGGAGGAGAAGACGAGCAAAACGGTGCAATACCAGAAGGTCCTTATTAAAAAATTGCTCCAAAAATTTCCATCTGACAATGCTGGTGGCAGAGTCTATACTTCCTTGGGCAACCGAGGAGGGAAGACAAGGGGAACACTAAGCAGTTCCAACAGAGGCAGGGCAACACTCTCCAAGGTCTGGGACAGTTTCATGACACCCGCCAGCACCCTTACCCTGATGCGGTGCCTAGTGTTACAAGGAGGGAAAATTTTTGAAAGATGATGAAGGAGTACATAGCAGGCCGTGTCAGCGTCCTCAGTGATCCCTCAGTACCTTACAACTACTGGGTGCCCAAGCTGGACACGTGGCGCGAACTGGCGCTCTACGCCTTGGAGGTGCTGGCCTGCCCTGCTGCCAGCATTTTGTCTGAGCTAGTATTTAGTGCTGCTGGTGGCATTATAACAGATAAGCGTATCCCCCTGTCAACTGAAAATTCTGACAGGTTGACTCTTATAAAAATGAAAAATGTATTTCTTCCACCACAAAAAAGGGTATATGGTTAAATCTTCCTTTTCTTTTCCTCCTCCTCATCTTCCATCACATCAACATGCTTATTCGTCGCATATAATGCCCTCGCATATATGCCCTCGCATACAACTTTTGATAGGATCAGCTCACTTGCAGGCCCTCGCATATAATTTTTTAGAGGGTCAGCTCACCTGCAGGCCCCCGCATATAATATTTTACAGGGTCAGCTCAATTGCAGGCCTTCGCATATAATGTTTTACAGGGTCAGCTCACCTACAGGCCCTCACATATAATGTTTTACAGGGTCAGCTCACCTTCTGATGATGACAGCGAAGTCTTGCCTGTTGGTACTCTGGCACACATGGCTGACTTCATGTTAGGCTGCCTTTCCCACGACCCGCACGTTATACGCATTTTAGACAACACGGAGTACTGGTTGTTCACCTTTCTTGACCCCCGCTACAAAGAGAACTTCTCATCTCTCATTCCTCTGGTGCAGAGGACAAGCAAAACGGTGCTTTACTAGAAGGTGCTTGTTGAAAAATTGCTCCAAAGTTGATAGGGCAGACATCCAAATTGATAGTTGCCATCACGGGGATGTGCGATCGCCTAGAAGTTATCTAGAGTCAACAAAGCGGCAGCAGGCCCTCACCTACAAGTCCAGTCTCAGTAGCCAAGAGTCTTGTCAACACAATCCTCACCATGACAGCACACTGGGTGAACGTTGTGGAGGCCGGGAGAAAGTCGGCTGCTGGCACCAGACTTGCCCTCCAATAGATCCTCGTTAACGGAAAGTGTACTCATTCCAATAACATGACCTCTTGTTATTTATCATCACTACCTCCCGAGTAGGAAGTGAGCAATTGCTGCACGCCTGCTGCCTTCCTTGGATGCTTGTGCTTTAATAACTTGACCCACCCTCTCTGGGTGGTTCACAATTAGGAAAAAAAAGGGGCAAGGTAACAACAGCCAATCTGATTTCAGCCATTGACCTCCCTTGGATGTGGTAGCCATTTCTCAGGCTCCCTCTCTGGCATAAAACCCTGATTCCCCGTTACCCGTGATCACCATGGTAGTCCCAGAAAAGAGCTTTGAAAGTTTATAGGGCAGACATCCGAATGGATCGTCGCCGTCACGGGGACCAGCAATCGCCCAGAGGTTATCTAGAGTCACCAATGCCGCAGCAGGCCCTCACCCCTAATGTTTTAGATGGTCAGATCAGAGGGCATGCCCCAAATGTTTTTAAGGGTCACCAGCAGGCCATCAATCATAATTTTTCAAGGGTGTGTATGATACCCTCCTTTATGTGTAACAAAGGGTGTTTTGGAGTGCCGGTTCCTTGTAATTTTTGGCAGCCCTTTCACTTAGTGCATAGGCTTTATGAGTGTAGGAGTCCCACTACCTGAACTATTGTACCACAATGTGAATGAGGCCCTCTATTATATTAGAACACATATATCTATTTATCTGAGCACTTATGTTTAGGTTTCCTAGCACTCTTTAACTATCAGTGGTATGGCTTTATCCTTCTGCCCTTTCTGCAACATTATATACACACACAGACCAGACGGTGAGAAATCGGTGTGGTCACAGATTGTGGAATACAGCAGATTCCGCACTTTTCATCTGTGGGGACGGGAACAACCTGATTGGGTGTGAGATTCAACCAAGGCCCTAGTTGTACATGTTCTCCAGTAAGAAGTGTATATCTTTATGAATGCTGGTTTATCCTTTTTAGGCATAAACACACTTTCATGGTAGGGAATTGTTTGTGGGTCTTTTGAATTTTAAGGTATAACATTAAAAGTTACATTTTACTACTGCCCTTTTTATTATTTTAACATATTATGGCAGTCCTTTCACTTAGTGCATAGGCTTTATGAGTGTACAAGTCCCACTACCTGAACAAGAATTTTCATTTACTTCTGTTTTCCACAACTACTGCTATCAGCATGTTTCTATATCTTGTTTATCCTTGAACCTACTATACATTTTCTGAACATTATTATATATATATTTTTTAAATTATGTTAGAATATATTTTGGCAGATCCATTTTCACACTGTCATACTGTTTGAGTATATTGAGAGCTTAGTGTCATGTATGCACATTTCCAGCATGTGAAGTGGATGAATGTGGGAGCAATTAACTACCTCTACTCCCTTAATCTTCCACTTACCCCAGTCTCAGGATGCAGATTGACCATAACTCACACCACAAACACAGTCCGATTATCCTCAGATACACACTCCCACAATTCATCACTATTCTCCATAAATACATCAGTAGCTAAATGCACACGTTGTCCTCTGGCATCAAACAGACTTAAAGGGAATCCGTCACCGGTTTTTTGGTGTCCTAGCTAAGGACAACATAAAATAGTGACAGTTCTCTTTAGAAAAATGCTGGGCCACTTTGCTTAATTGACAAAGTCATTTTGCTAAAATCTTGTACTAAACAGTTCAAGCGCATACCGAATGAGTCCCCATATTCACGAGCTCACGGCTCTCCCTTCCCAGCTGCCTCTGATTGACAGATTTTTCATATGAATCAGCAGCAGGTGGGCGGGGAGAGCCAAGCTCATGAATATGGGGACTCATTTGGCATACGCTTGAGCTATTTAGCAGAAGATTTTAGCAAAATGACAAGAATCAAATAAAGTGACCCAGCATTTTGCTAAGGAGATCAACATAAAATCGGTGACAGATACCCTTTAACACTCTCTCATTGGCTAGGAAATATTGGAGCACACAAGGACTAATGTATTAAATATAGAAGGTACAGTGATTACAAAAGTAAAAAAAAATAGAAAAATGACATACAAAATAAACAAAACAGTTATAATAAAACATAGAAAATAACAGGAGACCTATCACAAGTCTTTCTGTTTCCATTAGGGTAGAAGAGTAATGAAACAGACCACATTTTAATTCCTTTCATATGTGAATCCTTTTGAATTTATCCAGTTATATTTTTTACCTTCAGCCCTTGGCTTGGGCTTTAGAGCCACCACAAATGAGCAAATCGGTTCTACATGAATTGAATTTGTTATGTATTTTCCAAATGTTTCCAATTTTGGCCAATCCAAAAATGTTTTAATTTGTAACACATGAATAAATCAACAATATCGGCCACCATTTCACAGATCAGAAGACAGAAAAGGCAGCATCTGCCACGAAAAAAGGATCATTTTTATGTTTAAAATTTTTAAAGAAAATCTACCAGTGTTGTGTGATTTAAAACAGATTGTTACCTCCAGCTACGATTTTTTTTGCAATATTCATATATGTTGCTTTCAATGTGATATTACTAATGATTAGAGTTGAGCGGACACCTGGCTGTTCGGGTTCGATGGGTTCGGCCGAACTTCAGAAAAAAGTTTGAGTTCGGGACCCGAACTTGACCCGAACTTGACCCTGAACACCAACCCCATTGAAGTAAATGGGGACCCGAACTTTTGAGCACTAAAATGGCTGTAAAAATGTCATGGAAAGGGCTAGAGGGCTGCATAATGTCGTCAAAATGTGGTTAAGAGCGTGGAAAGTGCTCTGCAAACAAATGTAGATAGGGAAATCACTTAAAATAACATAAAATAGGGAAAAGCTATTGAGGCGCAAATGTTGGCCAAAAGAGTATAGCGGGAATGTGGGACAAATTATTGAAGTGCAAATGTGGCACAACTTGTTTAAGTTTAAGCATTGAATCAAAGGAGGTGGCGCGCATCAATTAAAGAAGCATTTCAGAAATTGTAATCCCTGTCACCTATGCAGGGATTACAATTGTAACAGAAAGAATGTAACAGAAAAATTACAGAAATGTATTAACCTGTCTACTTGGTAGAGCAGGGGTCTATGACAGAAAACAATTGTTTATTGTCACCCGAAAATATAAAATAAAAATTATTGAAATTTATTAAGCAGTCAACTAGGTACAGGAGGGGTATATTACACCCAAAAATTGGTGAATTTGACCCTAAAATGTAACTGACAAATGTTTTTTTTTTTTACCGGTCTAATAGGTATATCAGTGGTACATCACACCCAAAAAATTTTGAATTTCAACTGAAAATGTAACTGACAATTTTTTTTTTTTAAGCGGCCTACTAGGTATAGCAGTGGTACTTCACACCCAAAAATTGTTGAATTTCAACTGAAAATGTAACTGACAATATATATTTTTTTTTTGTTAACCGGCCTACTAGGTATAGCAGTGGTACATCAAACCCAAAAATTGGTGAATTTCACCCAAAAATGTAAACAAAATTTTTTATTTATTTTTTAACCGGCCTACTAGGTATAGCAGTGGTACTATACACCCAAAAATTGGTGAATTTCACCCGAAAATGTAAATGACAATTATTTTTTTTTAACCGGCCTACTAGTGGTACTATACACCCAAAAACTGGTGAATTTCACCGGCCTACTAGTGGTACTATACACCCAAAAATTGGTGAATTTCACCCGAAAATGTAAATGACAATTTTTTTTTTAACCGGCCTACTAGGTATAGCAGTGGTACTATTCACCCAAAAATTGGTGAATTTCACCCTAAAATGTAAATGACAATTTTTGTTTTTTTTACCGGCTAACTAGGTATAGCAGTGGTACATCACACCCAAAAATTTGTGAATTTCGCACGAAAAAGTTAATGACAATTTTTATATTTTTGGTACACCTGTCTACTTAGTATAGCAGGGGTACTATACACCCAAAAATTGCTTAATTTCACCAGAAAATGTAACTGACAAAGTAGTCAAATGATATAAAATAAAATACGTACAAATAAAAAAAAAAAATATTGATTTATGAGGTGGAGTTCCATATGAAGTAGGAGTTTGAGGAGGCGGTGGACATAGCGGTGTAGGTGGAAGCGGCGGTGGAGGAGGACGAGGTAGCCAACACAGGTTTTTGGTTTTAATATTTTTTTTTTTATTAGGGTACACTCTAAAAGAGTGTGAAATTTCCAAAATACAAGAATGAGCAATTGCGCTGCAGTATAACAATGGCTGGTTAGTGCCGGTATACATGTCTATTCTGCAAAAGGTACGGACCAGTCCTGAGGGATCCATGCCTGGTTCATTTTAATGAACGTGAGCTTGTCCACATTGGCTGTGGACAGGCGGCTGCGCTTGTCTGTGATGACGCCCCCTGCCATGCTAAACACACTTTCATATAATACACTGGCTGCAGGGCAGGTCAGCACCTCCAAGGCGTAAAGGGCAAGCTCAGGCAATGTGCCCAATTTGGAGACCCAGAAGTTGAAGGGGCAGACCCGTCATTCAGTACTAGTGATGAGCGAGAGGTGCCATATTCGATTTCGATGAAATTCGCGAATATTCATCTCATATTTGTCGAAATCGAATATTCGTCATTATTCTAGTTATCGCGATTAATATGCGATTTAAATAATCGCGTATTGCGATTTTAACTTAAGTTAACTTTAATATTGGTTTGATATCTAGAATTAGCGAAGATGATGAATATGACGAATGTATTCGTCATATTCCTCAAAACGAAGATAACGAAGCATTCTCCATCTTCGTTTTAGCTCCATATTCGTCAACTTCGCTAATTCTAGCAATTAAATAGGAAAGTTGACTAGAGACAGCTAAGTTTTTAATTCGCTATGCGATAATATTACTTTGCTTTGTTTTAAATAAATAAAATACTTGATAATTATAATTATTCTATTTATTTAAAAAAAAGCCAAGTAATATAATCACATAGTGAATTAAACATAGCTGTCTCTATAGTCAACTTTCCAATTTGAATGCTAGAATTAGCGAAGTTGACGAATATGGAGCTAAAACGAAGATGGAGAATGCTTTGTTATCTTCGTTTTGAGAAATATGACGAATACATTCGTCATATTCGTCATCTTCGCTAATTCTACCAAGCCAACCATAGTAAACCAGGTCTAAGTTGAAATCGCAATGCGATTACTTTAAGTTATATTAATCGAATTGCGATTTCAACTTAGAGCTGTGTTTCTAATGGGTCAGCTTGCTATAATTAACGAAGTTAAAGAGGACCTTTCACTAGAATAAAAAATGTAAACTAAGTATCCCTGCACTTACTGTTATCCCTGGGCGCCGCTCTGTTCTCCCGGTATAGGCTCCGGTATCTTCATATGTTCGGCTTAACTGGGTGGAGCCTGCCGGCTCCAGCGCTCAGCTCATAGCCTGAGAGAAAAAAAAAGACACTGCAGCATGTAATCGCTCATGTGTGCCAGGCTGCCCAGAGGCAACGAAATGCTGTCCTCTGTGAGAGATGTATCATCTGTGTCCTCTGAATCCCCCCATCCACGCCCCAGTGATGGCCATGAGCTGGTCTGGGTGCCACCCTGCTGTGAACATGGTTCCTCCTCCTCCATCTCCTCCTCTTCATCCTCCACCTCGTCATCCTCAAGAACTGTGCCCTGGCTGGACAATTGTGTACCTTACGTTTGTGGGTGCAGGAACCCACCCTCGGAGCCACTTGGGAATGACTGGCCGGAAACCCTACAAAATGATCCCTCTTCCTCCTCCTCCTCCTGTGTCACATCATCTTCCATCATCGCCAGGAGCGTTTTTTCAAGGAGGCATAGAAGTGGGATAGTAACGCTGAGAACGGCATTATCGGCACTGGCCATATTGGTGGAGTACTCAAAACAGTGCAAAAAGGAACACAGGTCTCGCATGGAGGCCCAGTCATTGGTGGTGAAGTGGTGCTGTTCCGCCGAGCGACTCACCCGTGCGTGTTGCAGCTGAAACTCCACTATTGCCTGCTGCTGCTCGCACAGTCTGCACAGCATGTGTAAGGTGGAGTTACACCTTGTGGGCACGTCGCATATGAGGCGGTGAGCGGGAAGGCTGAAGTTACGCTGCAGGCGAGCAGCAGCAGGGTGAGAACGCCGAAAGCGCGCACAGACGGCGTGCACTTTATGCAGCAGCTCTAACATATCGTGGTAATTTTTAAGGAATCTCTGCACCACCAAATTCAGCACATGTGCCAGGCAAGGGATCTGCGTCAAACCGGCTAGTCACAGAGCTGCTACGAGATTTTGCCCATTATCGCACACCACCAACCACTCATTGGTCTATTGTTCAAGGCCCGTCCACAGCTCTTGCGTGGTGTGGGGTTTGTCCCCCAAATAGATAAGTTTTAAAACTGCCTGCTGTCGTTTACCGCTGGCTGTGCTGAAGTTCTGAAGTTGGTGGTGAAGGTGTTACGCTGACCGGATGAGGAGCTGGTAGAGGATGAGGAAACAGAGTAGGAGGAGGAAGCAACAGGAGGCAAACTGAAGCGCCCTGCAATCCTCGGTGGTGGAAGGACATGCGTCAAACTGCTATTCGCCTCAGGCCCAGCCGCCACTGCATTTACCCAGTGTGCTGTTATGGAGATATAACGTCCCTGACCGTGCTTACTGGAAAAGTAGTGGCGGCTGGGCACGACGTACTGTGGGACAGCTACCGCCATAAGGCCTTTAAAACTATCCGTCTCCACCAGACGGAATGACAGCATTTCAAAGGCCAGTAATTTAAAAATGCTGGCTTTCAGGGCTAGGGATCGCGGGTGGGTAGGGGGGTACTTCCTCTTCCTTTCCAGCGTTTGGGAGATAGTTCCGTAGGACATTGTGGAGATGCTTGGTGTCCCAGGTATTGGTGTTGCTGGCAGATCCAATGTTTGCGGGGTGGCAGGTGGCACTGTCACTCCAGAGGTGGATGAAGAGGCCGAGACTGCAGCAGAAGAGGAAGCAGGAGGAGCCAGAGACCTTTCTTGGTTTTTGAGATGTCTACTCCAATGCAGCTCGTGCTTTGCACTTAAATGCCTGGTCTTGCAGGTTGTGCTCAGGTTGAGAACGTTTATGCCTCGCTTCAGGCTCTGATTGCACAGGGTGCAAACCACTCGTGTTTTGTCGTCAGCACATTGTCTGAAGAACTGCCACGCCAGGGAACTGCTTGGAGCTGGCTTTGGTGTGCTTGGTCCCTTGCTGCGGTGGGCAGTAGGAGGCGTACTGTCTAGAGGACGGCCGCTCCATTTTTGCACCCTGCTCCCTCTTCTGCTGTGCTGGTGGCTCTGTGCGACCACCACCTCTTCCTCCGAACTACATAGGTCACTCGCATGTCCTTGATTCCATGTGGGGTCGAGGACCTCATCGTCCTCCACATCATCCTCCACCCAGTCTTTACCACTGCCTTCCTTGTCGGTCTGCACACTTTCGAAAGCCCCAGCAGTTGGCACCTTTGTTTCGTCATCATCCGAGACTTGCTGCGATGGTCCTCCCATGTACTCATTTTGAAAAATAAGTGGTTGGGCATCGGTGCACTCAATCTCTTCTTCTTCTGGGGCAGGGCTAGGTGGATGGCCCTGGAAAACCCTGCTAACAGAGTCATCAAAAAGCAGAAGAGACTGCTGCATGACTTGGGGCTCAGACTGCTTGGCTGATTTGCAAGGGGGTGAGGTGAAAGACTGATGGACATCAGCTGCAGGTGCCAACTGTGGTCTTTCAGCAGGAGACTGGGTGGGAGACAATGTGAAGGAACTGGATCCACTGTCAGCAACCCAATCTACTATCACCTGTACTTGTTCAGGCCTCACCATTCGTAGAGCAGCATTAGGCCCGACCAAATACCGCTGCAGGTTTTGTCGCCTACTCGCACCTGAGGAAGGGGTTTCACTTGTGCGTGTAGCTGGTACAGATCGATCACGTCCTCTCCCTGCAACAGGAGCTCCACCAGCAGCACCTCCCTTATTTGACGCTCTCCTCATATTTTTCGAATTTAGGATCTTGCCCTAAATGGGTGTTTAATTAATAGTAGAATAGAACGACAGTATGTAAAGGATGTATCTCACACGGCCTGAACCAGACTTGGCCTCAATTAAAGATTTCTTTGCCCAAAATGGCTGTATTTCAAATGCCTGATTCAAACCCCTGTATGTAAAGGGTGTATCTCACACAGCCTGAACCACTGTAGGCCTCAATTAAAGATTTCTTTGCCCAAAATGGCTGTATTTCAAATGCCTGATTCAAACTCCTGTATGTAAAGGGTGTATCTCACACAGCCTGAACCACGGTAGGCCTCAATTAAAGATTTCTTTGCCCAAAATGGCTGTATTTCAAATGCCTGAATCAAACACCTGTATGTAAAGAGTGTATCTCACACAGCCTGAACCACTGTAGGCCTCAATTAAAGATTTCTTTGCACAAAATAGCTGTATTTCAAAAGCCTGAATCAAATCCCTGTATGTAAAGGGTGTATCTCACACGGCCTGACCCACTGTAGGCCTCAATTAAAGATTTCTTTGTCCAAAATGGCTGTATTTCAAATGACTGAATCAAACCCCTGTATGTAAAGGGTGTATCTCACGCGGCCTGACCCACTGTAGGCCTGAATTAAAGATTTCTTTGCCCAAAATGGCTGTATTTCAAATGCCTGAATCAAACCCCTGTATGTAAAGGGTGTATGTCACACGGCCTGAACCACTGTAGGCCTCAATTAAAGATTTATTTGCACAAAATGGCTGTATTTCAAATGCCTGAATCAAACCCCTGTATGTAAAGGATGTATCTCACACGGCCTGAACCAATGTAGGCCTGAATTAAATATTGGTGCACCAAATGGCAGTATTTCAAATCACTGAATCTAACCCAAATGTATTAAGGGTGTATCCCACAATGACATATGCAGCAAAGGCTGCCAAATAAACTTTTTTTTTGCCCAAACGGGTGTTTGTTTAATAATTCAATATGGCAGCAGTATATAACCCAGGAAATTCAAACGTGCTTATGCTGCAAGGCCTGACATATTATGTATTTTGACCCAAAAAGGGTGTTTTATTAATGAAAGAATATAAGCCCTGTATATACAGGGTGTATCTCACACGGCCTGACACACAGTAGGCCTGAATTAAAGATTGGTGCACGAAATGGCGGTATTTCAAATCTCTGAATCTAACCCAGATGTATTAAGGGTGTATCTCACAATGACATCTGCATCAAAGGCTGCCAACTTTTTTTTTTTTTTGCACAAACGAGTGTTTGTTTAACAACTGAATTTGACAGCAGTATATAAGCCTGTAATTTCACACATGCTGATGCTGCAAGGCCTGAAAATAGTGTTTTTTGGCAAAAAAGTTTGTTTTTAAAACCACAGAAAATGATGGGTGTATTTCTAACTTAAATTTCACAATGACTAATCCAGATGTTGTATATTGCCCAAAAAGTTAAATTTTTTTGGGTAACAGAATATGAAAGCTATATATATTAACCTCTTCAGGACATAGGGCGTACAGGTACGCCCTTATGACCTGGTACTTAAGGACACAGGGCGTACCTGTACGCCCTTTGTATTTCTGATCACCGCAGCGCAGCGGGCTGTGATCGGAAGCCTTTGCCTGCTCAAATCATTGAGCAGGCACCTCGGCTAAATGCGCGGGGGGTCTCGTGACCCACCCATGTCGGCAATCGCAACAAACCGCAGGTCAATTCAGACCTGCGGTTTGCTGCACTTTCTGCAGTTTCTGATCCCCGTGGTCCCTTACCGCAGGGATCAGAAACTTTAGTATTCCTAAAATATATATGTTTCACCCCCCCTGCACCCCTGAATGATATTATGGCGGCGGGAGGTGCACGGGAGGTGTTGCGAGAGGAGCGGGAGGCGGGCGGTGAGGCAGACGGGATCGCGATCCCCCGCCCGCCTCCTTTTGAATAATCGTTGGTGGCCAGTGGGTATACCAAGGTGTCAGCACATTGCTGAAACTCTGGAATAAACGGCTGACATCTGTGATGCGATGTCAGCCGTTTAACCCTTTCCATACCGCGGCCCGTACAGACCGCTGTATGGAAAAGGTTAACAGCTCAGGGAGCTCCCTCCCTCTCCCATCGGGGGGCTGCTGTGCCTTTGCAGCCCCCCGATGGAGAAGGAGAGAGCCCCCAGACAGCCCCCCTCCTTACCCTTCCCCGTCTGCGCAGTTCTGGCCACTACTGAGCAGACGGGGAAGGTTCCCATGGCAACAGGACGCCTTCTCAGCCATCCTGCTGTCCATGGTGCTGAACAGATCTGTGCTAAAGGCATAGATCTGTTCAGACAAAGTGTAAGTAAAATACAGTACAAAACACTATATAATGTACTGTACTGTATCATAGACCCACTGGATCTTCAAGAACCAAGTGGGTCTGGGTAAAAAAAAAAGTGAAAAAAAGTGAAAAAAAGTAAAAATCAAAAAACATTTATCACTGATTAAAAATGAAAAAAAAAAAAATTCCCTACACATGTTTGGTATCGCCGCGTCCGTAACGACCTGATCTATAAAACGGTCATGTTACTTTACCCGAACGGTGAACGCCATAAAAATAAAAAATAAAAAACTATGATGAAATTGAAATTTTGCCCACCTTACTTCCCAAAAAAGGTAATAAAAGTGATCAAAAAAGTCGCATGTACGCCAAAATTGTAACACTCAAACCGTCATCTCATCCCGCAAAGATCATACCCTACCCAAGATAATCGCCCAAAAACTGAAAAAACTATGGCTCTTAGACTATGGAAACACTAAAACATGATTTTTTTTGTTTCAAAAATGAAATCATTGTGTAAAACTTACATAAATAAAAAAAAGTATACATATTAGGTATCTCGGCGTCTGTATTGACCGGCTCTATAAAAATATCACATGACCTAACCCCTCAGGTGACCACCGTAAAAAAATAAAAATAAAAACGGTGTAAAAAAAGGCATTTCAATCAAACCGTCATCTCATTCCTCAAAAAATTAGACACTACTTAAAGGGACTCTGTCACCACTTTCTAACCCCCCCTTTTAAAAGTATTGTTATCTCCATGGCGCCCCTGTGATTACAAAGGTGTTGTTAGAAGATAAATTCGCCGTCTCCTTTTGATAAAAAGAGCTTTTATCTAACCTGTCAATCTTCTTGATAAGGTGCCCAGGGCGTTTCTGTTGGTCTCAAGCTGCCGCCCGCCGCCGCCGCTGTTGGTGCCCAGCTCCTCCCCTGATGCTTTCAGCGCCGCCTGAATGTAATGAAATACGCCTCCGGCTCTCGCTCAGTGCCCCCTCCTCCTTTTCAAAGATCCCGCGCGTGCGCACAGGCCTGTGCCTGATGCGCCCGTGCGGACATTTACAATCAGCCTCATTGAGCGAAGTGCGCATGCGCGCACTTCGCTCAACCTCCTCATCAGATGAGCACTGCAGCCGGCCTGTGCGCACGCGCGGGATCTTTGAAAAGGAGGAGGGGGCACTGAGCGAGAGCCGGAGGCGTATTTCATTACATTCAGGCGGCGCTGAAAGCATCAGGGGAGGAGCTGGGCACCAACAGCGGCGGCGGCGGGCGGCAGCTTGAGACCAACAGAAACGCCCTGGGCACCTTATCAAGAAGATTGACAGGTTAGATAAAAGCTCTTTTTATCAAAAGGAGACGGCGAATTTATCTTCTAACAACACCTTTCAACACCTAATCACAGGGGCGCCATGGAGATAACAATACTTTTAAAAGGGGGGGTTAGAAAGTGGTGACAGAGTCCCTTTAAGATAATCGCCCAAAAACTGAAAAAACTATGGCTCTTAGACTATGGAGACACTAAAACTTTTTTTTGTTTTAAAAATGAAATCATTGTGTAAAACTTACATAAATAAAAAAAATTGTATACATATTAGGTATTGCCGCGTCCGTGAGAACCTGCTCTATAAAATTAGAACATGATCTAACCTGTCAGATAAATGTTGTAAATAACAAAAAAAAAAACGGTGCCAAAAAAGCTATTTCTTGTTACCTTGCCGCACAAAAAGTGTAATATAGAGCAACCAAAAATCATATGTACCCTAAACTAGTACCAACAAAACTGCCACCCTATCCCGTAGTTTCTAAAATGGGGTCACTTTTTTGGAGTTTCTACTCTAGGGGTGCATCAGGGGGGCTTCAAATGGGACATGGTGTAAAAAAAAAAAGTCCAGCAAAATCTGCCTTCCAAAAACCGTATGGCATTCCTTTCCTTCTGCGCCCTGCCGTGTGCCCGTACAGCAGTTTACGACCACATATGGGGTGTTTCTGTAAACTACAGAATCAGGGCCAGAAATAATGAGTTTTGTTTGGCTGTTAACCCTTGCTTTGTAACTGGAAAACAAATATTAAAATGGAAAATCTGCCAAAAAAGTGAAATTTTGAAATTGTATCTCTATTTTCCATTAAATGTTGTGCAACACCTAAAGGGTTAACAAAGTTTTTAAAATCTGTTTTGAATACCTTGAGGGGTGTAGTTTCTAAAATGGGGTCACTTTTATGGAGTTTCTACTCTAGGGGTGCATCAGGGGGGCTTCAAATGGGACAGGGTGTCAAAAAACCAGTCCAGCAAAACCTGCCTTCCAAAAACCAAACGGCGCACGTTTCACTCTACGCCCCGCTGTGTGGCCGTACAGCGGTTTACGGCCACATATGGGGTGTTTCTGTAAACGGCAGAGTTAGGGCAATAAAGATACAGTCTTGTTTGGCTGTTAACCCTTGCTTTGTTAGTGGAAAAAATGGATTAAAATGGAAAATTAGGCAAAAAAATTTAATTCTCAAATTTCAT
Source organism: Bufo bufo (assembly GCF_905171765.1). Classification (NCBI taxonomy): domain Eukaryota; kingdom Metazoa; phylum Chordata; class Amphibia; order Anura; family Bufonidae; genus Bufo; species Bufo bufo. The sequence goes on along the minus strand of NC_053389.1, from coordinate 448,530,930 downwards.
CCCCATTTGCCAATAACTCTTGTGCAACACCTAAAGGGTTAACAAAGTTTGTAAAAATCAGTTTTGAATACCTTGAGGGGTGTAGTTTATAGAATGGGGTCATTTTTGGGTGGTTTCTATTATGTAAGCCTCGCAAAGTGACTTCAGAGCTGTAGTGGTCCCTAAAAATTGGGTTTTTGTAAATTTCTTAAAAATTTTAAGATGTGCTTCTAAACTTCTAAGCCTTGTAACATCCCCAAAAAATAAAATATCATTCCCAAAATAATTCAAACATGAAGTAGACATATGGGGAATGTAAAGTCATCACAATTTTTAGGGGTATTACTATGTATTACAGAAGTAGAGAAACTGAAACTTTGAAATTTGCTAATTTTTTCACATTTTTGGTAAATTAGGTTATGCAAAAAAAATAAAAGTTTTTTTTACTTAATTTTACCAGTGTCCTGAAGTACAATATGTGACGAAAAAACTATCTCAGAATGGCTTTGATAAGTCAAAGCGTTTTAAAGTTATCACCACTTAAAGTGACACTGGTCAGATTTGCAAAAAATTGCCTTAAGGTGAAATAAGGCTGTGTCCCTAAGGGGTTAAACTTGAATTTAACACTTGCAGATCAGGAAAATACTGGTTTCTGGCAAAAAAGTGTGTTTATAAAACCCCAGAAAATGATGGCTGTATTTTTAGCTTAAATTGCACACTGACTAATCCAGATGTTGTATATTGCCAAAAAAGTGTTTTTTTTGGTAACAGAATATGAAAGCTGTATATATTAAAGGGCTTCTATCACCAGATTTGGTCCTATTTAGCTGACTGACACTAGCGATGTGCTAGTGTCAGCAGTCCATAACAGTGTTCTTACTTATCATCTGTCTGCTGCCGTTCACCTTAAAAACTTACTCCACTAACCATTTCAGCCGCCCATCGCGTCCCTCCAGCCCGCCCCGCTCCTGTTGATTGACGTGAAACTTCTCAGTATCTCGTACCAATTCCCGCGCCTGCGCCGTGCGCTTCTGTATTATCCCGGTGCCGGCTTCCTCACTGCGCCAACTACGTTACAGTGAGGAAGCCGGCACCAGGAGCGCGGCATTCACTTACTGCGCCTGCGCACGGCGCAGGCGTGGGAATTGGTACGAGATACTCAGAAGTTTCACGTCAATCAACAGGAGCGGGGTGGGCTGGAGGGACGCGATGGGCGGCTGAAATGGTTGGTGGACAGAGCCCTCTAGGTGCTAATGACGCCCACATAGCACCTAGAGGCTCATTAGCATATCAATAAAAGTACGTTTTTAAGGTGAACGGCAGCAGACAGATGTTAAGTAAGAACACTGTTATGGACTGCTGACACTAGCACATCGCTAGTGTCAGTCAGCTAAATAGGACCAAATCTGGTGATAGAAGCCCTTTAAACTTGAATTTAACACTTGCAGATCAGGAAAATAGTGTTTTTTGGCAAAAAAAAGTGTGTTTTTAAAACCCCAGAAAATGATGGCTGTATTTCTAGCTTAAATTGCACACTGACTAATCCAGATGTTGTATATTGCCCAAAAAAATTGGATTTTCAATGTCCCAAAAGCTCAGATGCGGTGCTCTTGCACTGAGCTTGTATAAAATGTCCGCCGCCTCCGCCCACCTAACTGATTTATTAAAGTTATTTTTTTTCGGTCACTGGGCTCAGGGCAGTATAAAAAAATTGTGCCCTTCACCCACAAAACACAATGTATGTAGATCGCTGAGTTAGATTCAGATTTTGAGCAAAGGGTCTCGAACCCGAACTTTAACTTTAATGTTCGCTCAACCCTACTAATGATATATTTGTATAAAGAACTTGAAAGGGGTTAGATATAGTGATGAGCGTCAGGGGTCATATTCAAGTTCGTGATATTTAGCGAATATTTTGTAGAATATTTTTCATATATTCACTAATTCGTATATTCGTTATATTCTACATTCTTTTTTTTTTACGCAAGGTAATGATCGTGTAATATGTGAATATTGTGCACTCAATACAGGCGTGGGTCAAAAACTAATATATAGCACTATAAAATATAGTGCTACAGTTGCAAGAAAAAGTATGTGAACCCTTTGGAATGATATGGATTTCTGCACAAATTGGTCATAAAATGTGATCTGATCTTCATGTAAGTCACAACAATAGACAATTACAGTCTGCTTAAACTAATAACACACAAATAATTAAATGCTACCATGTTTTTATTGAACACACCATGTAAACATTCACAGTGCAGGTGGAAAAAGTATTTGAACCCCTAGACTAATGACATCTCCAAGAGCTAATTGGAGTGAGGTGTCAGCCAACTGGAGTCCAATCAATGAGATGAGATTGGAGGTGTTGGTTACAGCTGCCCTGCCCTATAAAAAAAACACACCAGTTCTGGGTTTGCTTTTCGCAAGAAGCATTGCCTGATGTGAATGATGCCTCACACAAAAGAGCTCTCAGAAGACCTACGATTAAGAATTGTTGACTTGCATAAAGCTGGAAAGGGTTATAAAAGTATCTCCAAAAGCCTTGCTGTTCATCAGTCCACGGTAAGACAAATGTCTATAGATGGAGAAAGTTTAGCACTGCTGCAACTCTTCCTAGGAGTGGCCGTCCTGTAAAGAGGACTGCAAGAGCACAGTGCAGACTGCTCAATGAGGTGAAGAAGAATCATAGAGTGTCAGCTAAAGACTTACAAAAGTCTCTGGCATATGCTAACATCCCTGTTAGCGAATCTACGATATGTAAAACACTAAACAAGAATGGATTTCATGGGAGGATACCACAGAGGAAGCCACTGCTGTCTAAAAAAAAACATTGCTGCATGTTTACAGTTTGCACAAGAGCACCTGGATGTTCCACAGCAGTATTGGCTAAATATTCTGTGGACAGATAAAAACCAAAGTTGAGTTGTTTGGAAGAAACACACAACACTATGTGTGGAGAAAAAGAGGCACAGCACACCAACATCAAAACCTCATCCCAACTGTGAAGTATGGTGGTGGGGGCATCATGGTTTGGGGCTGCTTTACTGCGTCAGGGCCTGGACGGATTGCTATCATCAAAGGAAAAATGAATTCCCAAGTTTATCAAGACATTTTGCAGGAGAACTTAAGGTCATCTGTCCACCAGTTGAAGCTCAACAGAAGATGGGTGTTGCAACAGGACAACAACCCAAAGCATAGAAGTAAATCAGCAACAGAATGGCTTAAACAGAAGAAAATACGCCTTCTGGAGTGGCCCAGTTAAAGTCCAGACATCAACCCAATTGAGATGCTGTGGCATGACCTCAAGAAAGCGATTCACACCAGACATCCCAAGAATATTGCTGAACTGAAACAGTTCTGTAAAGAGGAATGGTCAAGAATTACTCCTGACCGTCGTGCACGTCTAATCTGCAACTACAGGAAACGTTTGGTTGAAGTTATTGCTGCCAAAGGAGGTTCAACCAGTTATTAAATCCAAGGGTTCACATACTTTTTCCACCTGCACTGTGAATGTTTACATGGTGTGTTCAATAAAAACATGGTAACATTTAATTATTTGTGTGTTATTAGTTTAAGCAGACTGTGATTGTCTATTGTTGTGACTTAGATGAAGATCAGATCACATTTTATGACCAATTTGTTCAGAAATCCATATCATTCCAAAGAGTTCACATACTTTCTTGCAACTGTATATATTCGTAATGACGAATACATTTCTTTTCCATCTGAACACATGATTCCTCCCTGCTTCTTGCCTGTGGGCCAATGAGTCATGCAGAGTCCTGTTGCATTGTATATTTTTTTGCTATTGGCCCACAAGCAGCTTAAGCAGGGAGGAATCATGACTTCAGATGGAAAAAAAATTGCGAATATTCTAAAAAACTAATATATAGCACTATATTCAATATAGTGCTATATATTCGAAATTACGAATATTCAAAATTTCTTTCCATCTGAACTCATGATTCCTCCCTGCTTCTTGCTTGTGGGCCAATGACTAATTGACCCACAAGCTGCAAAGAAAAATTGGGGGCCAGTCAGCACATCCAGTGCGCAGGTGCGCCTTGCCATGGCTGAAAGCACAAAATTTATGGCAACGCGCACCTGCGCACTGGATGTGCTGACTGACCCCCAATTTTTCTTTGCAGTTTTTATTGGAAGTGTGGCTGACTCTGTTGTTGTCACAGATGTAGTAGGGGAGAACACCAAAAGACAACAAGAAGGAAGGAGAAAGACACTAGGCCTCACCACTAGGGAAGGAAAAGGGTCACCATCTATAAATCCCTGCTCCTGGCCCTAACTCCTATCCGAATGGGCACCTCTCGATGGTAGAGATACCCATACACGGGAACCTAGAAAACCCTGGTGACCCTCAGATGCCCTAAAGATAATGACAGGGCAGAGACCACCTGTTCCTTCCCTGGCGAAGGAACTAGCGTCTCACTGAGGCCTAGTAAACAACCAGGGGGAAATACAAAACATAACAAGCGGAACACTTAACTTCAGAGGATGATGGACGAACAGGACTTCAACACGAACCACACTCCAGCTCTTCCAAGACCAAATGAAGCTATCCCAAGCAAGGAGTGATGGGAAAAGTCAGACTAAATAGGGCGAGGTAAAGGTCACATGATCCACACCTGAACAGGAGGTGTGGACATACCAGCAACACACAGACAAAGTGAAACCAAAAGAGGCTGTCAGATCACTAATGCGTAGACAATCTTTCAGACCTTCTAAGACCTGTCACAGATGTAACAGTTTTTCGTGCACTCCTGATTAACCTGTCTGGCCCATAGGCTGATTTTAATTAGTGTAGCTATAAAGCTGTAGCCTGCTCTCCCTGTATGTATTGGAGGCCATTTGGCACCAGGAAAGGTGGAATACAAAGTGGGCTCAGCATGCTAGTGAACCTGCATTCCCTGAACAAAATAGAGGTCAGTGAGGCACCAAAGAGGTATTATATAGTGTGGGTTCGGCATGCTTGTGGAGCCTGCATCCCCTGAATATAATGGAGGCCATCGTGGCGCTAATACATTGTGGGCTTGGCATGCATGTGGAAACTGCATTCCCTGAATGATAATGGAGGCCAGTATGGCACCAGTTAATGTGGTATTTAGTTTTAGATTCCCATCTTAGTGAGATCGCCTTGACGTTTGGCAGACGGGCCCAAATAAATTTGTACAAAATGTATTTGCCAAGCATCTCAAACTTATTAGCGTAGCATTAGCACCAGAATACTTTCTATTACTTTGGCATTTGTACTTTATTTGGTTTGCAGAGTGCTGTTGCATTGTATATTTTTTTGCTATTGGCCCTCAAGCAACTTAAGCAGGGAGGAATCATGACTTCAGATGGAAAAAAAATTATGAATATTCTAACAAACGAATATATAGCACTATATTCAATATAGTGCTATATATTTGTTTTTTTGAATATTCGTAATTTTTTTTCCATCTGAAGTCATGATTCCTCCCTGCTTAAGTTGCTTGTGGGCCAATGACTCAAGAAGCAAGTAGCAGGGAGGAATCATGTGTTCAGATGGAAAAAAATTCTGAATATTCGTCATTACAAATATATAGCACTATATTCTAAATATTCGCAAATTCTTGAAGTGCCGATATTCGAGATTAAAATTCGCTATTCGAATATTCGCGCTCAACACTAGTTAGATACAGTCCTAGAAGACCTCAGAGTGTCATACACGACTTTTCAGGGCCACTGAGGCACTTTAGATCAGGACCAAATTTATTCAAACTAATTATTTTGGCTGATTCAACTGAATTGGACCCAAATCGAAATTTGGGAAATTTGCCTATCTCTAAGAGCTATGTACCCTTCTGGTCCATATCCAAATTCCTTGTTTATGAATCCCCATCTATATTTAATTGCACATTGTCCCATGATTCACCTCACTGTAGAAGATGGGGGATGAACCTCCGGAATAGAGAGATGTAGATCTGCCTATCCTTTGGGCCTAGATTGTCCAGACTTCAATGTGTTAAAAGTCTCACTCTCTCTTCTCCAAAAGAGCCCTGGTTTCTGTTTCCCCATCTTGTAATAAAATACCCTGGACTGTTTGAAGAGCCAGTATAAAGTTAGCCATGATAAATATATATAATATATAGTCTTGTACCTTTTTTGATTACACATTGTTTGATCATTATCGATCGCTTATGAACCTAATAGTTATACTACTATACCATTTTACTATACCTATTGTGAATTGTTACTGTGCATTCAACTATTGTAAACTATGCATAATATGCTAACTTTATAACAATTGGTACTTTGTTGTGGTCTTTTTATGTTTGAAAAATCTAATTAAAGTAAGAAAAAAGTTTACCATTATTTGTGATAAAATCATTAATGTGGGATGCATTTATTAATACACAATGCTACTTATACTTTTTACTTGCTTTACATATTTTCTCTCTTTATTAGGTACTGGAAGCATAAATTAGAAATAATACTGGTACATTATTATTATTTCCTTTACTTGTCTGTGCAGTTGCTATATTAATTGAAAGTGCTAATGCATTTGTTAAACTGGCGCAAAGTCTTACCTGATATATCTACTCACTTTTCCATGAATCCATGAACAAACAATTCTAAATCACCTCCCAAGCAGTGATGGCCAGTTCGCAGTCACCGGGCTGTTCTCGGAACTGCCTGCTCCCGGTGACCGCATGTGTTTCAGAGTGGCTCGCGGCGCAGGCACAGGTAAGGACTTACCTCTGCATTGCCGGACTTGGGAATAAAGATGGCAGATCGCATGTGTTCGTCGGCAAACACTGCGAACTGGCCATCACTGCTGCCAAGTTGTGTGACTTGCCCTATGTGGTTTTATCACGTTAAGGCCTCTTTCACACGGGCGAGATTTCTGTGCAAGTGCAATGCGTGAGGGGAATGCATTGCACCTGCACTGAATCCGGACCCATTCATTTCTATGGGGCTGTGCACATGAGCAGTGATTTTCACGCATCACTTTTGCGTTAGGTGAAAATCGCAGCATGTTCTATATTGTGCGTTTTTCACGCAACGCGGGCCCTATAGAAGTGAATGGGGCTGCGTGAAAATCACAAGCATCCGCAAGCAAGTGCGGATGTGGTGCGATTTTCACACACGGTTGCTAGGAGACGATCGGGATGGGGACCCGATCTTTATTATTTTCCCTTATAACATGGTTATAAGGGAAAATAATAGCATTCTGAATCCAGAATGCATAGTACAATAGGGCTGGAAGGGTTAAAAAAAAATAATAATAATTTACCTCAACTTAATCCACGTGTTCGAGCCGCCAGCATCTCTTCTGTCTTCTTGTTTGAGGAATAGGACCTTTGATGACGTCACTACGCTCATCACATTGTCCGTCACATGAACATCACCATGGTAAAAGAGCATGTGATGGACCATGTGATGAGCGCAGTGACGTCATCAAAGGTCCTATTCCTCAAAGAAGAAGACAGAAGAGATGCCGGCTGCGCAAACAAGTGGATTAAGGTGAGTTAAATTATTTTTTATTTTTTTTAACCCCTCCAGCCCTATTGTATTATGCATTCTGTATTCAGAATGCTATTATTTTCCCTTATAACCATGTTGTAAGAGGAAATAATACAATCTACACAACCTTGAACCCAAACCTGAACTTCTGTGAAGAAGTTCGGGTATGGGTACCACATTCAGTTTTTTATCACGCGCGTGCAAAACACATTGCACCCGAGCGATATAAAAACTGAACAACGGAACGCAATCACAGTCAAAACTGACTGCAATTGGGTACCTACTTGCGCGGGTTTGCCGCAACGCATCCGGACCTTATCCGGACACGCTCGTGTGAAAGAGGCCTAAGTCTCACTGGTTTAAAAATCTTCTAATCACTTTGCCAAATACTATCAGCAATAACTCTTTCACTGCAGAGGGAGATTGCATAGCAGAGGCAAGACACTCATTTTTAGTATTAATAGAAACAATTGAGCTCTTTCCTCTTTATGTTTTAGATTTGCCCAAAAGCATGATTTTTTTGTTTTTATGTTTTTTGGGTTTTTGGATTTATTTTTATTTTTTGACTTCCAAATGGAGAAAGTGCTGTTTCCATAACATTTAATAATCTTTGAAAACAAGCTTAGACTTCAAGCTTACTCAATCCCCGAACCTAATTATTTGAGCAAAAGTACATTGTCTGTTCCAATTAAGATATAATTACACAGTCTAAGATATGTTTTTCTTTGAAAACTTCCATGCTTGAATATTTAAAAAAATATATATAATTTCTGCACCTAGATAGTAGACAGAGTAATATAATACTGATTGTACACTCTGCAAACAGAAGTATTTAAATGTATTTCTTTTTATTGGTGTTCGGTTGTTATTATTTTTTGTCTCTTTTATTATTTCTAATTAAATCTCCTCATAAACTATTGTCTCAAGCCATCACCCTTCTAATAAATGCTGTCAAATTTCAAGTTGCAAATGAGAAGTGTGTTGATGAAAAGTAATACACTATCTGCAATATAAAATCTTCTAAGATTTCCTGTGACATTTTTCACACTTTTGTGGCCTTCAAAAGTTTTCATTTATTAATTTTACTTTGTAAAAACAATATATTTGAAGAGCTGAGATTTCTGAAGTATAATCAGCAGATCCATCATGTAGCAAAAAATACTATATATCAAGTATTCTTTATACTTACAGTAATTGATACTTTGTTAGCATTTCAATATTTTCATTATAATTACAAGAAAGTTTGGATGCTGTGTAAAATGTAAAGAAATATAAATAAAAAACTGAATTCAATGATTTTCAAATCTCATAGGCCGATAGTCCTGGGTCCTTCTTCTTGGATTTTTGCTTCATGATGGGCCAAATGATTTCTATTGGTCAAACGTCTGGAATGCAGGCACCCAACACTCCTCTTCTACAAAGTCATACTGTTGTGATGGAGTCAGTATGTGGATTGTATATCACTGAAGTACGGAACGCTATGAAAATTAGATAAAACGAATACTTTATTAATTCAAAAAAAACTGGGGGAGGAAAGGAAACCTACAAACTATATCTAAAATTCGAATGACCTAACTAACCACAATTCTGAACCCGGGTCAAGATGACACGTGAAACCGCATGAAGCGGTGCCGCTCAGGTGTGGATAGGGTCACTAGAAAAATCCACTATTGGTGCGCTACTAATGGCTGCACCACCAAGCCGTCGGCCGTGGTGAGCTCGTGCAGCCCAGGTGTGCACCATGGCACGGACGAGGTGCTATGCTCAAAGAAACCCAGCTTGGTGGACCCTGGACTAAGTTTAACACACTAATCCATTGATAAACATCTGCCCATAGGGCCCGACCTACTAAGGGGCACCTGTTCGTGGATGAACCAGGTGTCTGAGTGTCGGCCCTACGAACACGAATCTAGGGACACTAAACTGGCTGGGTATGAGCAGGAGAAGCTTGGTTGCGGCTGCTCACATACTACAGAGGGCTGGATTGACACAGACCACTGCTGTAGTGTGAGCGCAATACAAGCGACATATAAAAAGCAAAGGTTTGCCCCCACTAGCGCTCAACTCGTTTCACCATGTGTGGCTCGTCAGGAGCATATAATGTGGGTGAGACGACAAATAGCAGAATAAGCTGCTGACCTCCGTTACAGAGGCTGCAGCTGTCAGCACTAAGTGGCCGTACGAGGCCGCAAGGACGCACGCTATATAAGGAGGAAGCCCCTCCCCTTCGCTGGATCCAGCCCCTGGAGCGGCCAATAGGGAAACAGGAGGCGCGGCAAACGCTGCATCATCCATCCCGCCCCACCTACCCGCCCCCTCTATGAGGCGATCTCAGACGAATGTCAAAACATTCGTATAATAGATGTAAGAATGATCATACGGCGGCTTACATTACTACGGCAGCATGGTGTTACAGGACCCGGAATGAGAGTCTTATGATGGTAAATGATCCAGTGTAATGATTACAATATTGACTGCTGTAATTGTCAAATATAGATCAAAGCAGCAGGAACGGGAAGGTCCTGCATAATCTCACAATAGGGGTGATGCTTATTGCGACATAGCGGTTAACTGCAAAAATACCATATATAATAGAATATATGATACCGCTGAGTTCCTCACTTATCTGCAAAGGGCCAGATGTCATGAATGCAAGGCAGATCAATTTAGATCATACCCTCACTCATATACCAACTGATTAACCCCCCACAGTCCTATAAGGAACGCCACATATAAAGGGGCTCAAAGAAAACAAACAAAAGAGTCATATTCATTGAGTCCCTGTGGTTGGAGTACATGCAGACGATAAATCCACTGTGTCTCCTTTTGCAGTAACCGCTTATCGAAGTCGCCTCCTCTTGGGGATCTTTTCACCACCTCAATGGCCTGAAATTTAATCACCTCCGCATTACCACCATGTAGGGTGGATATATGCCTCGCAATAGGGGTATCAGCACCCTTACGGATGTCATTCAGATGTTCTGCGATTCTTCTGCGGAATTCTCTAAAGGTTTTGCCCAGTATGTGGATTGGCATCATCTTGCTGAAATATGCAAGGGTTTCCTTGAAAGAGACAATGTCAGGAAGGAAGCATATGTTGTTCTAAAACATCTATATACTGTTCAGCATTGATAGTTCCAGATATGTGAGCTGCCCACTCCATAGGCACTAATGCAACTCCACTGAATGTCTCAGGTACCCTTTAATAGAGCTAAGCAAAGAAAATTTGCTTGGCTGCCTGAGAGTCCTTGGTTGGGGTACTTTTTTTTCTTATGGAGAATGCCGATGAGTAAATATGAGGAGTAAGCAAGTCAATGCTCCTCTATTCCTTTTTGAGGGAACACTAATTCTCAGAAACTTAGAAGAACTTTGCCTGGTTTACAATACTTTTGCACACATACTATGCATACTAGGCACTCTTTGTAATTAGAAAGAATAACCCCCATACAATGCTTATATATTGCCACGAAACCCATAGTAGCATACTAGTCTTCTGTCTCTCACATTTTCTCTCTCTCTCTTTCTCTATTGTCCCAGAGACTATTAGTCTTTTTGACTAGCAGACCAGCAAGTGATACTTATCAAATTTCAGGGCAATGTAGCATATTTGACTTGGTTACAAATCAAATTTTTTTTTTATTGTCAAATCAGACCAAAAACTAATTTCAAGAAATTTGCTAATCTCTAGTACAAGTGCAATGTGGTGTACACCTACTGTATGTCTGTAAAAGTACACCAGAGGGTATGATTTTTTAAAATGTCATGCATCATAAATGAGACATAAAGGTATTCTAATCTGAAATCCTGACCATTCCTAAAATTGTCCAGGCTCACCAAATGTTGCAAAGTATAACAAAATTTCAGGTGGCCATCACTTACTACATATTTACACGACAAAACTGTCATAGCAGATTTGATAAATGACCCCATTAGAATCTACTAATGGATTGCTTCTATTAGTTTGATAATAGGGTAATGGGCCCCTAAGCAAAGGGAGGGGGGAGTGTACTTATTTAAAATATAGCTTTTAATAAGTTATACGATATGCAGAGTAAAAAGGACTCACTAAACGAAAAACATACAAACATAGATAGGACCAATTAGTACCAGGCTGGTACAAATGAAAAATTCTGCTCCGTCTGTGAGGACGCGAGCAGTCTTACCAGACCCTTTGTAGTAAGTGGGTACGGTTCCTTGGTAACCGGAGGCAGGAAAACCTGGGAGTATGCCGGGCGGAGGACAGATGCTTCAGCTGTGCAGTCAGGTAGATCAGACAGTGTAGTCAGGTAGATCAGACAATAGGAGGAGTCCTATATATCCCTATCAAGGTGAGAGGGGCTATTATGCTGCTACCTGTCTATACAGAGCACTCGCCTTGAAAAAGGCGACCCTGTCCGGTAGCCTGTCCCTATGGTGGACCTGTACCCTGGAACTACAGAAGGTTTTTTCAGTGATGAATGGATGGTTATACTTCCAGTGGTCACCCGACGTGGCACGTTTCTGTCCGTGACTTCTTCAGAGGGAACGACTGCAGGAGATAACAGTATAGCCGTAGGTATTTAACCTTAGGCTAGTTTAACACTGAGGAAAAAGGACAGGCTGTAATGGCCTGTGGACTGCTGAAGCCTGGTTGGGCTGCAGTTGCTGCTTAATCCAGGGTGGAAAGCAGAGTGGCACAGGAGGGGTAGTCTTGTGCAAGACGGTCTGGGGAATCTAATAATCCCTTTCAAACATGTGCAACCCCTATGGTTGGGGGTGACAGTATAGACCAGCGGCTGGTCTATACTGTCACCCCCAACCATAGGGGTTGCACATGTTTGAAAGGGATTATTAGATTCCCCAGACCGTCTTGCACAAGACTACACCTCCTGTGCCACTCTGCTTTCCACCCTGGATTAAGCAGCAACTGCAGCCCAACCAGGCTTCAGCAGTCCACAGGCCACTACAGCCTGTCCTTTTAACTCAGTGTTAAACTAGCCTAAGGTTAAATACCTACGGCTATACTGTTACCTCCTGCAGTCGTTCCCCCTGAAGAAGTCACGGACAGAAACGTGCCACGTCGGGTGACCACTGGAAGTATAACCATCCATTCATCACTGAAAAAACCTTCTGTAGTTCCAGGGTACAGGTCCACCATAGGGACAGGCTACCGGACGGGGTCTCCTTTTTCAAGGCGAGTGCTCTGTATAGACAGGTAGCAGCATAATAGCCCCTCTCACCTTGATAGGGATATATAGGACTCCTCCTATTGTCTGATCTACCTGACTACACTGTCTGATCTACCTGACTGCACAGCTGAAGCATCCGTCCTCCGCCCGGCATACTCCCAGGTTTTCCTGCCTCCGGTTACCAAGGAACCGTACCCACTTACTACAAAGGGTCTGGTAAGACTGCTCGCGTCCTCACAGACGGAGCAGAATTTTTCATTTGTACCAGCCTGGTACTAATTGGTCCTATCTATGTTTGTATGTTTTTCGTTTAGTGAGTCCTTTTTACTCTGCATATCGTATAACTTATTAAAAGCTATATTTTAAATAAGTACACTCCCCCCTCCCTTTGCTTAGGGGCCCATTGCCTGCTCATTAACTCGGAGTGTATTCAAAGCCTGAATTGTATCAGGGCTCTGATCAATTTTTTGCTAATAGGGTAATGGGTATATATTCTGCCCATATTTTTAGTTGTTTTGTAGATTTTTGGTAGAAGGTGATTTTAGTCAGTGATGAGCGGCAGGGACAATATTCGAATTTGCGATATTTCACAAATATTTGGTAGAATATTCGTCATATATTCCAAAATTCACGACTTCGAGATTATTTTCTTGATCGCGAAAAATCGGCAATGTGATATTCGCTTAATGCGAAATACTGGTGTGAGTCACTATAGCTACATTTTTCAAGCTGCTAGAAGTTTACGGAGACTGGAGAAAATGGTTGGCACAGCAGAACATTACATTAGCTTTGTATGCAGATAGAGTGGTCCAATATATTCACGATTGTGAAATCGGCACTAATGAAGCAAATTTTTTGACGCAATACGTACAACTTCACATTTTAACAGGTCTGACTACTTATTAGTGATTTGTGCACTAAGTATCGTTGTGAACTTGTGACATCACAGCACTATGTATGTATGTATGTATGTATGTAGCATGCATATATACATACATACATACAGCACTATATATGAAGCATGTATGTATGGACTGCAGAACCTATCAGCTACACTATATCACTATCTAACCTACACTGACTATCTCCCACTAACTATCATTATTATATTTATAAGTAGGGATGAGCGAACCCGAACTGTATAGTTCGTGTTCGTACCGAAATTTTGGGTGTCCGTGACACGGACCCGAACCCGAACATTTTTGTAAAAGTCCGGGTTCGGGTTCGGTGTTCGGCGCTTTCTTGGCGCTTTTTGAAAGGCTGCAAAGCAGCCAATCAACAAGCATCATACTACTTGCCCCAAGAGGCCATCACAGCCATGCCTACTATTGGCATGGCTGTGATTGGCCAGTGCAGCATGTGACCCAGCCTCTATATAAGCTTGGGTCACGTAGCGCTGCACGTCACTCTGCTGATACAAGCGTAGGGAGAGGTTGCAGCTGCGACGTTAGGGCGAGATTAGGCAGATTAACTCCTCCAAAAGACTTCATTCAGTGATCGATCTACAGCTGTGGATCATTGAAGTGCTGATATTCAATTGCTCACTGTTTTTAGGCTGCCCAGAGCGTTTTTATATCACTTTTTTCTGGGGTGATTGGCGGCCATTTTGTGGCTTGTGGTGCGCCAGCACAAGCTGCCACCAAGTACATTTAACCATCAATAGTGTGGGTATTTTTTGCTATATCCGACATCAGGGTCAAGCTTTCATCAAGTGCATTTAACCATCAATAGTGTGGTTATCTTTTGGCCATATACTACATCAGGGGCAAGCTGAGCTTGTGTCACCCAAGTGCATTTAACCATCAATAGTGTGGTTATTTTTTGCTATATCCTACATCAGGGTCAAGCTTTCATCAGGTGCATTTAACCATCAATAGTGTGGTTATTTTTTGGCCATATACTACATCAGGGGCAAGCTGAGCCTGTGTCACCCAAGTGCATTTAACCATCAATAGTGTGGTTATTTTTTGGCCATATAATACATCAGGGTCAAGCTTTCATCAAGTGCATTTAACCATCAATAGTGTGGTTATTTTTTGGCCATATACTACATCAGGGGCAAGCTGAGCCTGTGTCACTCAAGTGCATTTAACCATCAATAGTGTGGTTATTTTTTGCTATATCCTACATCAGGGTCAAGCTTTCATCAAGTGCATTTAACCATCAATAGTGTGGTTATTTTTTGGACATATACTACATCAGGGGCAAGTTGAGCCTGTCACCCAGCGCCTAAAAAATAGGCCTCACATTTATATTCATCCAAATCTGTACTGTTTTAGCTGGTCAAGTTATTTTTTGTGACCGTCAAAGCACAGTTTTTGTTCTGGGTTGAAAAACAATTCCCAAATTTGCAATTCTCAAAATTAGTGGTTTCTGCTGTATCAGGCCTACTTTAAATCTATCCCTAAAAGGGTATATTAGATTCAAGGTGCTGATAGGGTCATTCTCAAAAACTTAACACACACGCTACAGTGCAGATCCAAGTCTAATTCTGTGATTAAACGTATACCTGTCACCCAGCGCCTAAAAAATAGGCCTCACATTTATATTCATCCAAATCTGTACTGTTTTAGCTGGTCAAGTTATTTTTTGTGACCGTCAAAGCACAGTTTTTGTTCTGGGTTGAAAAACAATTCCCAAATTTGCAATTCTCAAAATTAGTGGTTTCTGCTGTATCAGGCCTACTTTAAATCTATCCCTAAAAGGGTATATTAGATTCAAGGTGCTGATAGGGTCATTCTGAAAAACTTAACACACACGCTACAGTGCAGATCCAAGTCTAATTCTGTGATTAAACGTATACCTGTCACCCAGCGCCTAAAAAATAGGCCTCACATTTATATTCAGCTAAATCTGTCATTACTGGTGTACCTGTATTAGTGTAATGCGGTACCTAAATAGATAGCCAGATATTGTTAGGTGTCTGTAAAAAAAGGCCTGAATTTAATTCAATACATTGACCCGAATAATGTTTTTCTTATTGTGGTGAACGGTAACAATGAGGAAAACATCTAGTAAGGGACGCTGACGTGGACATGGTCGTGGTGGTGTTAGTGGACCCTCTGGTGCTGGGAGAGGACGTGGCCGTTCTGCCACAGCCACACGTCCTAGTGTACCAACTAACTCAGGTCCCAGTAGCCGCCAGAATTTACAGGGATATTTGGTGGGGCCCAATGCCGTTCTAAGGATGGTAAGGCCTGAGCAGGTACAGGCATTAGTCAATTGGGTGGCCGACAGTGGATCCAGCACGTTCACATTATCTTCCACCCAGTCTTCTGCAGAAAGCGCACAGATGGCGCATGAAAACCAAGCCCATCAGTCTGTCACATCACCCCCATGCATATCAGGGAAACTGTCTGAGCCTCAAGTTATGTAGCAGTCTCTTATGCTGTTTGAAGACTCTGCTGGCAGAGTTTCCCAAGGGCATCCACCTAGCCCTTCCCAGGGGTGGAAGAGAGAAAATGCACTAACGCACAACCACTTATGTTTCCTGATGATGAGGACATGGGGATACCACCTCAGCACGTCTCTGATGATGACGAAACACAGGTGCCAACTCCTGCGTCTTTCTGCAGTGTGCAGACTGAACAGGAGGTCAGGGATCAAGACAGGGTGGAAGACGATGCAGGGGGCGATGAGGTCCTAGACCCCACATGGAATGAAGGTCGTGCCACTGACTTTCACAGTTCAGAGGAAGAGGCAATGGTGAGACCGAGCCAACAGCGTAGCAAAAGAGGGAGCAGTGGGCAAAAGCAGAACACCCGCCGCCAAGAGACTCCGCCTGCTACTGACCGCCGCCATCTGGGACCGAGCACCCCAAAGGCAGCTTCAAGGAGTTCCCTGGCATGGCACTTCTTCAAACAATGTGCTGATGACAAGACCAGAGTGGTTTGCACACTGTGCCATCAGAGCCTGAAGCCAGGCATTAACGCTCTGAACCTTACCACAACCTTCTGCTGCTGCCACCTCGGCCTCTTCTGCTGCTGCCGCCGCCTCGGCCTCTTCCTCCGCCTCTGGAGGGACATTGGCACTTGCCGCCCAGCAAACATGGGATGTACCACCAACACCACCTGCGTCACCAAGCATCTCAACCATGTCACACGGCAGCGTTCAGCTCTCCATCTCACAAACATTTGAGAGAAAGCGTAAATTCCCACCTAGCTACCCTCGATCCCTGGCCCTGAATGCCAGCATTTCTAAACAACTGGCCTATGAAATGCTGTCATTTAGGCTGGTGGACACAGACAGCTTCAAACAGCTCATGTCGCTTGCTGTCCCACAGTATGTTGTTCCCAGCCACCACTACTTCTCCAAGAGAGCCGTGCCTTCCATGCACAACCAAGTATCCGATAAAATCAAGTGTGCACTGCGCAACGCCATCTGTGGCAAGGTCCACCTAACCACAGATACGTGGACCAGTAAGCACGGCCAGGGACGCTATATCTCCCTAACTGCACACTGGGTAAATGTAGTGGCGGCTGGGCCCCAGGCGGAGAGAGCTGTTTGGCGCACGTCCTTCCGCCGCCAAGGATCGCAGGGCAACATTCTTTGCCTCCTGTCTCCTCCTCCTCCTACTCAGCTTCCTCCTCCTCTTCTTCCACCTGCTCATCCAGTCAGCCACACACCTTCACCACCAACTTCAGCACAGCCCGGGGTAAACGTCAGCAGGCCGTTCTGAAACTCATATGTTTGGGGGACAGGCCCCACACCGCACAGGAGTTGTGGCGGGGTATAGAACAACAGACCGACGAGTGGTTGCTGCCGGTGAGCCTCAAGCCTGGCCTTGTTGGTGTGCTATAATGGGCGAAATCTCGTTGCAGCTCTGGGACTAGCCGGTTTGACGCACATCCCTTGCCTGGCGCATGTGCTGAATTTGGTGGTGCAGAAGTTCATTCACAACTACCCCGACATGTCAGAGCTGCTGCATAAAGTGTGGGCCGTCTGTTCGCGCTTCCGGCGTTCACACCCTGACGCTGCTCGCCTGTCTGCGCTACAGCGTAACTTCGGCCTTCCCGCTCACCGCCTCATATGCGACGTGCCCACCAGGTGGAACTCCACCTTGCACATGCTGGACAGACTGTGCGAGCAGCAGCAGGTCATAGTGGAGTTTCAGCTGCAGCACGCACGGGTCAGTCGCACTGCGGATCAGCCCCACTTCACCACCAATGACTGGGCCTCCATGCGAGACCTGTGTGCCCTGTTGCGCTGTTTCGAGTACTCCACCAACATGGCCAGTGGCGATGACGCCGTTATCAGCGTTAAAATACCACTTCTATGTCTCCTTGAGAAAACACTTAGGGCGATGATGGAAGAGGAGGTGGCCCAGGAGGAAGAGGAGGAAGAGGGGTCATTTTTAGCACTTTCAGGCCAGTCTTTTCGAAGTGACTCAGAGGGAGGAGGTTTTTTGCAACAGCAGAGGCCAGGTACAAATGTGGCCAGACAGGGCCCACTACTGGAGGACGAGGAGGACGAGGATGAGGAGGAGGTGGAGGTGGAGGAGGATGAGGATCAAGCAGGTTCACAGCGGGCTGGCACCCAACGCAGCTCGGGCCCATCACTGGTGCGTGGCTGGGGGGAAACACAGGACGATGACGATACGCCTCCCACAGAGGACAGCTTGTCCTTACATCTGGGCAGCCTGGCACACATGAGCGACTACATGCTGCAGTGCCTGCGCAACGACAGCAGAGTTGCCCACATTTTAACGTGTGCGGACTACTGGGTTGCCACCCTGCTGGATCCCCGGTATAAAGACAATGTGCCCACCTTACTTCCTACACTGGAGCGTGATAGGAAGATGCGCGAGTACAAGCGCACGTTGGTAGACGCGCTACTGAGAGCATTCCCAAATGTCACAGGGGAACCAGTGGAAGCCCAAGGCGAAGGCAGAGGAGGAGCAAGAGGTCGCCAACGCAGCTGTGTCACGGCCAGCTCCTCTGAGGGCAGGGTTAGCATGGCAGAGATGTGGAAAAGTTTTGTCACCACGCCACAGCTAACTGCACCACCACCTGATACGGAACGTGTTAGCAGGAGGCAACATTTCACTAACATGGTGGAACAGTACCTGTGCACACCCCTCCACGTACTGACAGATGGTTCGGCCCCATTCAACTTCTGGGTCTCCAAATTGTCCACGTGGCCAGAGCTAGCCTTTTATGCCTTGGAGGTGCTGGCCTGCCCGGCGGCCAGCGTTTTGTCTGAACGTGTATTCAGCACGGCAGGGGGCTTCATTACAGACAAACGCAGCCGCCTGTCTACAGCCAATGTGGACAAGCTGACGTTCATAAAAATGAACCAGGCATGGATCCCACAGGACCTGTCCATCCCTTGTGCAGATTAGACATTAACTACCTCCCCTTAACAATATATTATTGTACTCCAGGGCACTTCCTCATTCAATCCTATTTTTATTTTTATTTTACCATTATATTGCGGGGCAACCCAAAGTTGAATGAACCTCTCCTCTGCCTGGGTGCCTGGGCCAAAATATGTGTTAGTGGCCTGTTCCAGTGGTGGGTGACGTGAAGCCTGATTCTCTGCTATGACATGAAGACTGATTCTCTGCTGACATGCAGCCAGATTCTCTGTTACGGGACCTCTCTCCTCTGTCTGGGTGCCGGGGCCTAAATATGTGACAGTGGCCTGTTCCAGTGGTGGGTGACGTGAAGCCTGATTCTCTGCTATGAGATGAAGACTGATTCTCTGCTGACATGAAGCCAGATTCTCTGTTACGGGACCTCTCTCCTCTGTCTGAGTGCCGGGGCCTAAATATGTGACAGCCTGTTCCAGTGGTGGGTGACGTGAAGCCTGATTCTCTGCTATAAAATGAAGACTGATTCTCTGCTGACATGAAGCCAGATTCTCTGTTACGGGACCTCTCTCCTCTATCTGGGTGCCGGGGCCTAAATATGTGACAGTGGCCTGTTTCAGTGGTGGGTGACGTGAAGCCTGATTCTCTGCTATGACATGAAGACTGATTCTCTGCTGACATGAAGCCAGATTCTCTGTTACGGGATCTCTCTCCTCCGTCTGGGTGCCGGGGCCTAAATATGTGACAGTGGCCTGTTTCAGTGGTGGGTGACGTGAAGCCTGATTCTCTGCTATGACATGAAGACTGATTCTCTGCTAACATGAAGCCAGATTCTCTGTTACGGGACCTCTGTCTGGGTGCCGGGGCCTAAATATGTGACAGTGGCCTGTTCCAGTGGTGGGTGACGTGAAGCCCGATTCTCTGCTATGACATGAAGACTGATTCTCTGCTGACATGAAGCCAGATTCTCTGTTACGGGACCTCTCTCCTCTGCCTTGGTGCCTGGGCCTAAATATGTGACAGTGGCCTGTTCCAGTGGTGGGTGACGTGAAGCCTGATTCTCTGCTATGACATGAAGACTGATTCTGTGCTGACATGAAGCCAGATTCTCTGTTACGGGACCTCTCTCCTCTGCCTGGGTGCTTGGGCCTAAATATGTGACAGTGGCCTGTTCCAGTGGTGGGTGACGTGAAGCCTGATTCTCTGCTATGACATGAAGACTGATTCTCTGCTGACATGAAGCCAGATTCTCTGTTACGGGACCTCTCTCCTCTGTCTGGGTGCCGGGGCCTAAATATGTGACAGTGGCCTGTTTCAGTGGTGGGTGACGTGAAGCCTGATTCTCTGCTATGACATGAAGACTGATTCTCTGCTGACATGAAGCCAGATTCTCTGTTACGGGACCTCTGTCTGGGTGCCGGGGCCTAAATATGTGACAGTGGCCTGTTCCAGTGGTGGGTGACGTGAAGCCTGATTCTCTGCTATGACATGAAGACTGATTCTCTGCTGACATGAAGCCAGATTCTCTGTTACGGGACCTCTCTCCTCAGCCTGGGTGCCTGGGCCAAAATATGTGTTAGTGGCCTGTTCCAGTGGTGGGTGACGTGAAGCCTGATTCTCTGCTATGACATGAAGACTGATTCTCTGCTGACATGAAGCCAGATCCTCTGTTACGGGACCTCTCTCCTCTGTCTGGGTGCCGGGGCCTAAATATGTGACAGTGGCCTGTTCCAGTGGTGGGTGACGTGAAGCCTGATTCTCTGCTATAACATGAAGACTGATTCTCTGCTGACATGAAGCCAGATTCTCTGTTACGGGACCTCTCTCCTCTGTCTGGGTGCCGGGGCCTAAATATGTGACAGTGGCCTGTTCCAGTGGTGGGTGACGTGAAGCCTGATACTCTGCTATGACATGAAGACTGATTCTCTGCTGACATGAAACCAGATTCTCTGTTACGGGACCTCTCTCCTCTGTCTGGGTGCCTGGGCCTAAATATGTGACAGTGGCCTGTTCCAGTGGTGGGTGACGTGAAGCCTGATTCTCTGCTATGACATGAAGACTGATTCTCTGCTGACATGAAGCCAGATTCTCTGCTATGGCATGAAGAGACTGATTCTCTGCTGACATGAAGCCAGATTCTCTGCTATGGGACCTCTGTCCAATTGATATTGGTTAATTTTTATTTTTTTTATTTTTATTTTAATTCATTTCCCTATCCACATTTGTTTGCAGGGGATTTACGTACATGTTGCTGCCTTTTGCAGCCCTCTAGCTCTTTCCTGGGCTGTTTTACAGCCTTTTTAGTGGCAAAAAGTTTGGGTCCTCATTGACTTCAATGGGGTTCGGGTTCGGGACGAAGTTCGGGTCGGGTTCGGATCCCGAACCCGAACATTTCCGGGAAGTTCGGCCGAACTTCTCGAACCCGAATATCCAGGTGTTCGCTCAACTCTATTTATAAGCTAACTAACTAACGAACTATCTAATGTAATTAAACAGTAAAGAAAGAGCACAGCAATAACACTTCTGTCTCTCTCAGATCTGCAAAATACTGCATACAAGGGCTGCTGGGAAGGTTCTTATATAGTAAGGAGTAGGCAACTTTCCTATTGGTTGCTAGGGATGTTTCTAAGCTCAGACAAAGACATTGCAGCCTTCTCATTGGCCCATAAGCACGAAGGGAGGTTACTGATGAAAAAAAAATCTCGGATATTCTAAATTACGAATATATATAACTATATTCTAATTATTAACTAATTCTCGAAGTGCCGATATATATGCAATTAATATTCGCTATTCGAATATTTGCGCCCAACACTAATTTTAGTGCTCAATGCCTAGTAAGATGGTTAAAAGGTAAAAAAAGCAAAACTTTATTAAAGGTAATTGTTTAAAATACAGCTAGTCCCTCTCATTATGTTTTAAAGTAGGCATCAGGATCAGAAATCAGTGGGGCTTATAGCAGCCATACCAGCACCGATGCTGCTGCACGATACACGTGCAGAGTCCTCCGCTTGTCTCCAGCTTAGGCAACTAGATTATGATTATTTAGCACCTGCTTACCCATAGCTCCTGAAGAGGTGCCCGACATAGGGCAACCAGAAACGTGTTAAGAAGGGCAGAGGACCACTAGGTAGCCAATGCGAGCAGTGGTGGGGGTCGCCCAGATATCTGCTCTGGTAGTCAAGTACACTGGCAACATTGAGAAATTTCTGGGGTTATGGACACGGACCCCTGCTGAATATTGGTAGCTGGACCATAGCAATTAATAAAATAAAATAAAAATAGTCACGGTCTCTTAGTGCCACTTACTCACCTGGAATCCAGCTGCAGACACATTTAACGTCACAGTGAAAATCCATAAATAGTGATACCTTGTCCGCAGTTCCATTTGCGGGAAAGTCTAAAATATATTCACCCCCACTGATTTCTGATCCCGATGCTTACTTTCAAACATAATGAGAGGGACTAGCTGTATTTTAAACAAGTACCTTTAATAAAGTTTTATTTTTTACCTTTTAACCATCTTATTAGGCAGTGAGCATATTTGACATTAAAGAGATGGAAAAGATATTAGTATTATTCCTCTGTGAGAAGAAGGTGATTTTAGTCCCGACAACATGTTTTGAAAATGGAAACAAAATGGCTAATGTGATATATAGTGAAAAGATCTAAGTAAGGCCTCTTTCACACGACAGTATGTCTTTTTCAGTGTTTTGCGGTCCGTTTTAAACGGATCCGTTGTTCCGTTTTTTGTTTCCGTTGTTTTTCCGTTTCCGTTCCGTTTTTCCGTTCCGTTTTTCCGTATGGCATATACAGTGTACAGTAATTTCATAGAAAAAATTGGGCTGGGCATAACATTTTCAATAGATGGTTCCGCAAAAAACGGAAACGGAAGACATACGGATGCATTTCCGTATGCATTCCGTTTTTTTGCGGACCCATAGACTTTAATGGAGCAACAGAACGTGATTTGCGGCCAAATATAGGACATGTTCTATCTTTAAACGGAACGGAAAAACGGAAATACGGAAACGGAATGCATACGGAACACATTCCGTTTTTTTTGCGGAACCATTGAAATGAATGGTTCCGTATACGGACCGTATATGGACCGCAAAAAACGGCCCGCAAAACGGAAAAAAAAAACGGCCGTGTGAAAGAGGCCTAAGGGAGAGTTCACACAAACTTATTTTCTTTCTGTGTCCGTTCTGCTTTTTTTGCGGACCGTATGCGGAACCATTTCAATGGGTCCGCAAAAAAAATGGAAGGTACTCCGTGTGCATTCTGTTTCCATATGTCTGTATTTCCATCCTGCAATAACATTGAACATGTCCTATTATTGTCTGCATTACGGACAAGGATAGTACTGTTCTGTTAGGGGCCAGCTGTTCTGTTCTGCAAAATAGGGAATGCACACGGACGTCATCTGTATTTTTTGCTGATCCGTTTTTTGCAGACCGCAAAATACATACGGTCGTGTGAATGAGCATTAACTTTGTAATTTATTGGCGAGGCATAAGAAACAATTTGATGTTTTTTTTTCAAAATTCTGATCTGATTAAATTTGTGTTTTTATGTAGCAATAACTATGATTAGTTGATATCTGAGTAATTGCAATCATTATTTACAAGTCTAACAGCAAAAAAAATCATTATAATTTCTTGTATATCAAGACTGATCTTAATGTAAAAAGTCATTGTTCTCAGCAAATATAAGTATGACTGTCTGATAATATATTTTAAAACTTCTTGAGAATCAGCCTCAATTAGCCATAAAACACATTCAATGGGTCTCATTCAATTCAGGTTCAAATAAATTTGACTAAATCAAAAGTGCTAAAATTGCCTTGAAAAGTTGTGGATGACATTTTGGGGTCTTCTAGGACTGTATGCAACTCATTTCAAGCTTTATTTAATGCCAATACAGCATTAGTAATCATAAAGTGACAGTGACAGATACAGGTAAAACTCGAAAAAAATTTATATTGTGCAAAGTTTATTTGTGCTCGGATCGGCTCATGCTGAGAGGGTCCCCTACCTACGCCTATACTCCACCCCCCCAACCTAGAAGCAGCAGAGTTAGGCCGGAACTGCTTATCGAAGGGTAGCCTAAAGGGGGCTACCCCAATAATGAGACCTGAAAGAAGGGAGGGCTCCTGGGTGGGTTGAAATCGTTCGAACCGACAAGTGGGGGGAGGAGGGCCAGGTTTAAATAGTGAACGCCCCGCCTCCCCTCACACAAATACGGCACTCTTAATTGCCTACCACTTGTGCTCGGATCGGCTCATGCTGAGAGGGTCCCCTACCTACGCCTATACTCCACCCCCCCAACCTAGAAGCAGCAGAGTTAGGCCGGAACTGCTTATCGAAGGGTAGCCTAAAGGGGCCAAAAGAACCATGCATAGGAGTTAGAAAACTTGATAACAGAAACTACAGACCAAAACTCGAAAGCCAATGATATTTTGTATAAGGATCCGGGATATTACGTATGGAACACACGGAACTGCGACGACCCAACCGTTTGATGACATGTACTGGCACCTTATGCATGGACGCCGCCGCTGCCGCGCCCATGCGGCAGGAATGTCCTGTGATCCAGCGAGGACCGACCCCTGGACCTGTCAACTAACCTGAAAGTACGTAAGAAAGGCCGCGGTGGTTAGCCGGGCATTGACTAGTTCGAGTACGGGAGAACATGCCGCTTGGACTAAATACTACGCAGCCAAGCCTCCAAGGCCTGCACCGGACACCATCTGCTGTCCGTGGGAAAGTATCTGACCGCCACTGGTTGCCCCGGCCGTGACGTCTTGGACGAGGCCAAGGTGAGGACATAGATGGACCCGCGCCGGATGAGCTGACCTTTCCGCAGGCACCCAGCCAGCGTATTGGTGCCCATGAGCTCGCCTGACCTGAGGAATCCATGGAAAGCCAGGTACAAGGCTGTTTCTACCAGAGCGCTAACCTGCGGCCCGAACGGTTTGCCCCTGCAGTTTGCCTGTCACGGCCTGAACAAGCTACCGGTAAATGGCTGACGCCCATGTCGTTTCACAACAGACATCTTGCGCAAACCCTTCAACGCCGCTTTGATCGGGTGGGCGGAGAAGAGTGACGGTAGGTCCGGATGTAGCCTGCACCAATGGTGCTGAATACCTGCCATGTATAGTTAACAATGCTATAGGACAGGTTTAATTGAGAGTGGCAAAAACCCTGACAAAGCCCAATAGGTGAGTGATAGGTCCCCGGCCAGCGGCCGGGTAGGTGTTCTCATATCTCTGAAACAGGTGCCAAGCTGTCTTGTAAGCCCTCAGAGTATTACTGGCCAAGGAATTGGCCATCAGTCTCTTAGCTATGGTGAGATGGGAGACTAGCCCCAGCGCAGCTGGGCCTGGTGAGGAAATTTTTTTTTTTTTTTTTTTTAATCTCCATGCGTGAGAGACTCTAATGGCGGAGTCATATGTGTAAAACTAAAATGGAGAAGCTCTGCGTGAGGGACTCTAATGGCGGAGTCATATGTGTAAAACTAAAACGGAGAAGCCATGCGTGAGAGACTCAGATGGCGGAGTCATATGTGTAACCTAAAACGGAGAAACCATGCGTGAGAGACTCTAATGGCGGAGTCATATGTGTAACCTAAAACGGAGAAGCCATGCGTGAGAGACTCTAATGGCGGAGTCCTATGTGTAAAACTAAAACGGAGAAGCTCTGCGTGAGGGACTCTAATGGCGGAGTCATATGTGTAAAACTAAAACGGAGAAGCCATGCGTGAGAGACTCAGATGGCGGAGTCATATGTGTAACCTAAAACGGAGAAGCCATGCGTGAGAGACTCTAATGGCGGAGTCTTATGTGTAAACCTAAAACGGAGAAGCCATGCGTGAGAGACTCTAATGGCGGAGTCATATGTGTAACCTAAAACGGGGAAGCCATGTGTGAGAGACTCTAATGGCGGAGACATATGTGTGAACCTAAACGGAGAAGCCATGCGTGAGAGACTCTAATGGCGGAGTCATATGTGTAACCTAAAACGGAGCAGCCATGCGTGAGACTCTAATGGCGGAGACATATGTGTGAACCTAAACGGAGAAGTCATGCATGAGAGACTCAGATGGCGGAGTCAAATGTGTAACCTAAAACGGGGAAGCCATGCGTGAGAGACTCTAATGGCGGAGTCATATGTGTAAACCTAAAACGGAGCAGCCATGCGTGAGAGACTAATGGCGGAGTCATACGTGTAAACCTAAAACGGAGCAGCCATGCGTGAGAGACTAATGGTGGAGTCATATGTGTAAACCTAAAACGGAGAAGCCATGCGTGAGAGACTAATGGCGGAGTCATATGTGTAAAACTCACACGGAGAAGCCATGCATGAGAGACTCTAATGGCAGATCTGTATGTGTAAAACTAACACGGAGAAGCCATGCGTGAGAGACTCAAAAATGTATATATAATTTTTTTTTTATTTTTTTTTTTTATATATATATATATATATATATATATATACACATACTTTTTTTTTTTTTTTTTTTCACTATCAACCACTTAAGCAGCTCCCGTATGGGCACAGCTCTGAGTACGAGCATGAAGAGCATGGTATAACGCAGATCACCTGCACGGACTAACTAACATCTTGTGCCTAAATAACCCCCTTGGAACCTAATGTACGGCCGGCAGCAGGAAGCCAGCCACTGCCTATGATCTGCTCCCCCTGACCGAGCCTAGTACTCCTTCCCCTGATCCCTGCCTACCTAACGGCACGGCGGCCCGTGCCAGACTTTATTGAAGATGAGGAGCCTTACCCCCCAGCCGCGTGGGGAGCTCACGCTGCTCCCTGGCAGAATGCACCAGTGCGGGAGGGCCGACCCACCGCCGGCTGGACACTCGTACCGCGTGGGGAGCAGCGCCACTCCCTGGCAATGTGCACCGGATCAGAGGGAGCCCTTCCTTTACCGTGGGCCCCGGCCCCCGCTGGTTTGAACCGTGTGCCGCGTGAGGAGCCGCACAGCTCCCTGGCATTGTGCGCCGGTGCGGGAGTGCCCCCCCTCACCTAGGGGCTGGTTATTGTGACTGGAACCCGCTGGGAGACTGAAGCCTAACTGGACCTACCTGTGACTGTGAAGGCTGACCTCCCAGGCCGTGGCTGACCCACGTGCGTAGTCGTGACGCAACTACCCGTAGATGCCCACCCAGTGCCTGTAGTTAACGGGAGTGCGTCCGAGTCTGTGGATGTGACCGACTAGCCCCTATAGTCGTGAGGGGACCCTACATCGAGAGTAGCGGTAACGGACCATCGCCTGTAGACGTGGTAGTATTACCTCATGAGTCTGTTGACATGAGACTAATGCCTGCAGTCGTGGCCGGTCTTAATAATGAGTCTGCAGTCGTAACGGATTTGTGCCTGCAGTCGTGGCAGGGCTTTAGAGCGGGTCTGTAGTCGTGACAGACTGATGCCTGCAGTCGTGGCAGGACTTTATAACGAGTCTGTAGTCGTGACAGACTGATGCCTGCAGTCGTGGCAGGGCTTTATAACGGGTCTGTAGTCGTGACAGACTGATGCCTGCAGTCGTGGCAGGACTTTATAACGAGTCTGTAGTCGTGACAGACTGATGCCTGCAGTCGTGGCAGGGCTTTATAACGGGTCTGTAGTCGTGACAGACTGTTGCCTGCAGTCGTGGCAGGGCTTTAGAGCGGGTCTGTAGTCGTGACAGACTGATGCCTGCAGTCGTGGCAGGGCTTTATAAGGAGTCTGTAGTCGTGACAGACCTGGCAAAGCAACATTCCTATCTATACCATTATTATAATTTTTTCCTTTTTTTTTTTTTTTTCTTTTCCCCCCCACCAAAGGCCACGACTGTAGGCGCCATCCTGTAAGAGATGCGCCAGAGGCCTGGACATAATAGACCACCATCCCCTGTCCCCAAAGCCTATGCAGGAGAAAAGAGGGGGTTGGCCCCCGCATGCACCACCCCTGACTCACCTGGTGGCCATGACAGCCACGAACCCCACAGTATCGTAAGTTAGCCCACCACCTGTGGACCTGAATAACCAAGGACAGACGTGTGAGTGAGCGCACGCCAGCTGGGCGACACTTCACTCATGCCACCGCTCCCTAGCTAACCACCGGATTATTGTGACTGCGCCCGAACCAACCCCCTGACTGACCGTATGGGCTTATGGGCGGCCCGGCTGCGTGCGCAAAGTGACGTGGCCAGCCCCCCTCCTTGAAGCCCTCTTTATATTTGATCCTTGAACATATTCCAAATTTTTTTAAATATTTTTTTTTTTTTTTTTACTCCTGCCTTAGTACCTAGCCACTGTGCCTGAGCAGAGGAGCCCTGCACCAAGACTGCAGTACCAGTATGGGCCTGTAGGTGTCGACCATCCCCCGCCCTCTCTCAAGCCAGGACCTGCTGGAGCGCAGCAAGCCAGTGATTCCCTTCTAGGTTAGAATTAACCATTGAAATCATAACTTGTTATACATGAATAAGCATGTCCACCTTCACAGCCTCGCTAATTGTAATTACCAGGAGAACGTGCATCAGGATCGGCTGCGAGGGATTTGCGCTCCGCCATGTGGAACATTGCATCCCGTGCCCACCGCTATCGACTATTTGTACAGGGAAAGCCGCGGCGTATTAATCGCCTATAGGTTTCGGCTTCCGTCCCCTGATCCTGCAGCTGAACCTCCGCTTACTGATTGCAGCTAATGAATAGATCCCTGTGTGAGCGGACGGCGTTTTCCTCTACGGCGGAACGTTCTGATACGGGAGTGAGTGATATATAACGCTGCGTCGTGGAGCCGACGGCCGGCGTGACCGATGCTCAGGGTATGCGAGCGGACGTCGTGACCCGTCGCTGCTGAGCCACAGGTGAGAGGTGCCTGCCTGGGGGACACTGCATGTGGGAGCGGGGGTGCTTAGCGCAGGGCCTGGAGCGGATCGGGGTGCCTGTCTCGGGGTGCCGGAAGCGATCGGGAGTGCGGGCAGTCTCCAGCGCAGCTGGGGACCGGCGGCACGCTCGGCAGCCCCACATGTTATACATAGCGAGACGGGTGTGCAAGCCACCCTGCCTACCTAATCACCGTAGCGACGAGCTCGACGCAGCCGATCCCCCGATCCTCCAGTGACGCATGCCCTTCTCTGGCACCAACCCACAAGCCGATTCGAAATCGTTCGAACCGACAAGTGGGGGGAGGAGGGCCAGGTTTAAATAGTGAACGCCCCGCCTCCCCTCACACAAATACGGCACTCTTAATTGCCTACCACTTATTTCAGTAATGCAACTTAAAAGGTGAAACTAACATATGAGATAGATTTATTACATGCAAAGCGAGATATTTCAAGCCTTTATTTGGTATAATTTGGATGATTATGGCTTACAGCTTATGAAACCCCAAACTATCAATTTTGAGGTACCCTTTGCTCAGGGGGTATGGATTAATTAGCTGACTAGAGCGTGACACTTTGAGCCTAGGATATTGAAGCTTTTCACAAAATTCTAATTTTAAGCTGCATTAATGCAATTCCTTTTAATTTGCATTACTGAAATAAATGGACTTCTAATTTTTCGAGTTTCACCTGTATGACTATGGGTAAACACATGGTTGTTGGTGGTAAAAACCTCCTTAAAAAAAACCTGTACTGTAAGATTTCTATTGTTTAAAAAAAAGTTCAGAACAAATTTAGCTTTTTGGTGACAAATGCCTGCTGGATTGAGTAAACATGTCTGGGGTTATTTGATCCTCATTTTTCATTTTTCCTGTCTACTGATCTGAAAAAAGGCTGACATTTTAAGAAATTCACAAAAATCATATTGCCAAAAATTGGATTCAGATTTGAATGGAATTGTTAGAAAATTTGTTCAAATTCGATTAATTCAGTAACAATGCTCTCATCTTTATTAGATATTCCTTTCTTTATGAATAATTTACATTTTGTTGATATAAAATTTTAGAATATCTCACAAAATGTTCTGGTAAGTGAGATTGTATATTGAAGACAAGCTTAGCATAAATACTCATATACTCCTTTTTTTTAAGTAAAATACTAGTGTTGCTACATTTGAACTTCAATTGTGCTTGAAAATGGTGACATAAGAAAATGATTATACTAATTTTACTTTGTATTAGATAAGTGTAATGATTTTTCAAACTATCTTCATCTGTGGTTTGAGAAAATACTATGTGTGAACAGATTTTTTACTTGCTTTATTTTTTCTGGGAGGCAGCTGACTGCACATTGGGGCGAGCATGCTGCGTTATTTTAATTGAGAGAGGATTATAGAGAAATATTTAATAGTAACTAGGGTTGAGCGAACCCGAACTATAAAGTTCGGGTTCGTACCGAACTTTAGGATTTTTGGACCCCAGACCCGAACCCGAACATTTCTGTAAAAGTTTGGGTTCGGGTTCGGTGTTCGGCCATTTCTTGGCGCTTTTTGAAAGTATGCAGAGCAGCCAATCAACAAGCGTTTAACTGTGTGCCCTTAGAAGCCATCACAGCCATGCCTACTAATGGCATGGCTGTGATTGGCCAGTGCAGCATGTGACCTAGCCTCTATATAAGCTGGAGTCACGAAGCGATGCACGTCACTCTGCTGTGCTTAGTGTAGGGATAGAATACTGCTGCTGTGAGGGAGAGAAAAGGACAGAATCTTTAATCAGAACTCCAATTGAACTCAGCGATCTACATAGATTTTGTTTTGTGAGTGCAGTGCACAATCTTTTTACCCTGCCCTGAGCCCTTTGACAGACAAAAATAACTTTTATCCGTCTGTTAGTAAGGAGAGTGGAGGTGGCCATTTTATGCAAGTTCAGTGCACCAGCACTGCATATGTGCTTTTGTGAGAGTATGCCGAACTAGGGGGACTGATGGGTATTGGTACAACCTCAATCTCGCCTGTTCTTGGAAAAAACCTTTTTAGCGCCAATAGTGGTAGGTCAGTGTCAAGTTATTCAAGGGTACAGTGGATTTTACACAAATTTCAAAATTGTAAAAAAAAAAGTATAATAAAAAGTGTGTAGATATATAAAAAAATTAAATATAAGATATAAGATATATAAAAAAATACAGGCAAGGTAGGAACAAATTCGGAATGGATGAGCATAAGTACACTACATTCTGTCTCAAGAGCCTAAGAGACCGTATTCTGTAGTGTCATACACGACAGTGTGGTGTAGTAGGGCGAGTGAGTTGTAACAAATAGGTAAAATCTGTTTAAAAGGATACAAGTAAATATAATAAAAAATACTGTAGTATCGTATGCTTATTTACTCACTTCACGAGGGGGGCGGTTTACCAGGATAAGCATAATACACCTGTAAACCAAACACCCCCCAGCCTGGATCGCTTTTAGAATCTTAACAGATGAAGGCAGCCAATCACACGGGTGCTTCTCTTCACTTGTCTTTATTGCAATACATGTAAAAATCCGGCTCAATGCGTTTCGGGACAGGCACGTCCCTTCATCAGGAGAAATATTTGGTCTGTCTGTGGTAGCAGGTATTTATATCCTCATTTTACTCTCAAATTATTGTTAAAATGGTGCCTAATTGGTAAAAGGGCACCAAAACATACCAGGGGACCGCCCACAGGGGGAAAATACCGCCAAAATCCGATCCGTTCGGCCGGACGGATGTGGAAGTGTCCGGCCGCGCCATTGCGCATGACCGGAAGTTGATGCGTTCCAGGCTGGAGCGCATCGCGGCGTCCGGAGTTGTTTGTGCGGACTGTGCGCATGTCCGGAAGTGGGGTATAGCGTTCCAAGCTGGAACGCATGCAGATCTTCCAGCTGGTGAGATCTTCAATGCTAATTCTTCCAATCTTTTTATGTGTTACTTGCGGTTGTTTCATTATGTGGGCATAAAAGGACCCGATAGGAGCATCTTCACAGTGGTCTTTATAATAAAAATCATCACCATTGGGTCAGTTTTTTCTTTTGTGTGGGGCATAAAAAATCGATATTGGGATTTATTCTACCTAACATCATGGGGGTGTCTGGACATGTGTGTGCATGACTATTGGCTAAAAGATATCAATAGGGCGGTTATATGTGCATCCACATCATGATCTGCATGAATTGGGTATTTTGATGCGCTGTTGTATGTTCTGATAAAGATATATGTAGTTCATGTATTTTTATAAGATGTAGAGGGAAAAGAAAGGATAAAAACTGGTGAGAAGTATAAAATAGGAGGTGATGGTGGGGTGTTTTTTGGGTATTTGTTGTGACTGTAGTGATAATAATTAGTAGTTGGCGTGTTCTAGTGTTTCATTCAGGCCAAACGGAGTGAGGGTGTTGAGTTTGAAAATCCAGAACATTTCCTTCCTACAAAGTTGTTGGTAGGAAGGGGTTTGCTCTAGAGGGATAACTTTCAGATCGAGAGGGTTGCCTTCATGCAGTAGTGAGAAATGACGCGATACGCTGTGTGTTGGGATTTTTCTTTTTATGTTTGATCTGTGTTCATTCATCCGCTCCCTCAGCGTTTGTGTGGTTCGGCCTACATAGTAGATGTTACAGGGGCATTGAAGTAGGTAGATAACGTTTCTGCTTGCACATGTCATTTGTTGTTGGAATGATATTTTACCTATAGGATGTGGGATGTCCATCTCTCTTTCTGCCGTTTTAATCATTTGGCAACATTTACATTTTTTTGTGCCGCATTTGGAAGAACCCTTGAATTCTAGTGTTTTCTTATTATTTTTGTGTGTTCTGTTGTTTTCGGGGTGTGTTTGTTTGGGCATGATGTTTTTTAGGGTTTTGGCTCTTCGGAAGGTGAGTCTTGGTATTTTTGGTATTTCTTTACCTAGTATGGGGTCTTTGAGTAGTACGGACCAGTGTTTAGTTAAAATGTGTCTGATTGTTTGATGATTTTGATTATATCTTGTGATTAGCCCTGGTCTAAAGGGGGTTTCTTTAGTTACTTTTGGTCTGGGTTGGAGGCTTTCTTTCTGGTCTATTTGAGAAATATTATTTTTTGAATTTTTGATGAGTTGTGGGGGATAACCTTTTTCCAGGAATCTTTGGCTTAGGGTCTCTATTTGTGTTTTCATGGTGTCTGTATTTGTGCAGTTGTGTCTTATTCTTTTCATCTGGCTAAAGGGTATGTTGGTTTTCCATTTGTGGTAATGACAGCTGTTGAAGTCTAAAAGGCTATTGGCATCTACGTTTTTGAAATGTGTGCTGGTGGAGATAATGTTGTCTTTGCTATTGAGGTGGAGGTCTAGGAAAACTGTGTTTGTTGGGTCAGATTCTAATGTGAGATTAATGTTCCAATCATTCTGGTTGAGAGTCTGTACGAATGTTTTAAGGTCTTTCTTGCCAGATGAAGATGATATCATCGATATATCTTTTGTAGAATTTGATGTTGGGGTGCTTTAGTAGACCGTGTTGGTCCTTGAAAGCCCCCATGAAAAGGTTTGCATAAGAGGGTGCAAATTTGGTGCCCATTGCTGTTCCTTTGGTTTGGATGTAAAATTTTTCTTTATACGTGAAATTGGGGCATAGGATGAATTCTATGGATCTCAAAATTAATTCTTTTTGGACTGATGTCATGATGGTGTCATTGTCTAGATATGTGTTTGTGGCTTTAAGGCCTAGTGAATGTATATTGTTGCTGTATAATGATGTTACATCTAGAGTGGCCCAGATTGTTCTGCACAAATGTCCAAAAATTATGTCTTAACATGGGCAGAATGCCTGCCTGCATTTATACATGCACATTGCAGCCACCTGCCATACGGTATGGAACATAATGGTAGGCAGTTTGGCAGCAGCAGTGGCATGTTGGGACACCATCAGCAAGGGCAGATCTATTCATCGGCCTCAGCCAGAGGAGTGTGAAAATCCTCATGGGTCCATGTCTCGTTCATTATGACAAAAATTATGTTTTGTACACTGGCAGAGGATAACCTTGTCTATTTGGGTGTCACATTGCCCCTGCCATTCTGAAAACTTCTCTGAGATGACACTGGAGGCTGGGCAAGAGACAGGATAATGGGTCAGTTCGGACTATTGTTTCAGTCTACGTGCCCACAAGTCCATGGGGTCAGGGAACATGGTATGTGCTAGAGAAAGTCCAGGTAGCACTGAACCCTGGTGTTAAGGTGGAACATCTCCATTTGCTGATTTGCCTCAGCCTGCCCAAAACATAAGAGCTGCTGTAGCAGTTTCTGCTGTTTTGGGCAAAGGAGATTACGTGAGGTGGGTGACTCTGCGTAAGGTGGAGAGTAGAGTTGAGCGAACACCTAAATGTTCGGGTTCGAGAAGTTCGGCCGAACTTCCCGAAACCGTTCGGGTTCGGGATCCGAACTTGACCCGAACTTCGCCCCAAACCTGAACCCCATTGAAGTCAATAGGGACCCGAACTTTTCGGCGCTAAAAAGGCTATAAAATAGCCCAGGAAAGGGCTAGAGGGCTTCAAAAGGCAGCAAAATGTAGGTAAATCCCCTGCAAACAAATGTGGATAGGGAAATCAATTTAAAAAAATTAAAAATAAATAAATTAACCAATATCAATTGGAGAGAGGTCACATAGCAGAGAATCAGGCTTCATGTCACCCACCACTGGAACAGGCCTCTGTGAGATATTTAGGCCCCGGCACCCAGACAGAGGAGAGAGGTCCCATAGCAGAGAATCAGGCTTCATGTCATAGCAGAGAATCAGGCTTCATGTCACCCACCACTGGAACAGGCCACTGTCAGATATTTTTAGGCCCCGGCACCCAGACAGAGGAGAGAGGTCCCATAGCAGAGATTCAGGCTTCATGTCATAGCAGAGAATCAGGCTTCATGTCACCCACCACTGGAACAGGCCATTGTCAGATATTTTTAGGCCCCGACACCCAGACAGAGGAGAGAGGTCCCATAGCAGAGAATCAGGCTTCATGTCATAGCAGAGAATCAGGCTTCATGTCACACACCACTGGAACAGGCCACTGTCAGATATTTTTAGGCCCCGGCACCCAGACAGAGGAGAGAGGTCCCATAGCAGAGATTCAGGCTTCATGTCATAGCAGAGAATCAGGCTTCATGTCACCCACCACTGGAACAGGCCACTGTGAGATATTTAGGCCCCGGCACCCAGACAGAGGAGAGAGGTCCCATAGCAGAGATTCAGGCTTCATGTCATAGCAGAGAATCAGGCTTCATGTCACCCACCACTGGAACAGGCCATTGTCAGATATTTTTAGTCCCCGGAACCCAGACAGAGGAGAGAGACAACATAGCAGAGATTCAGGGTTCATGTCATAGCAGAGAATCAGGATTCATGTCACCCAACACTGGAACAGGCAAATGTCAGATATTTTTAGGCCCCGGCACCCAGACAGAGGAGAGAGGTCCCATAGCAGAGAATCAGGCTTCATGTCACCCACCACTGGAAATGGCCATTCTCAGATATTTTTAGGCCCAGGCACCCAGACAGAGGAGAGAGGTCCCATAGCAGAGAATCAGGCTTCATGTCATAGCAGAGAATCAGGCTTCATGTTACCCAACACTGGAACAGGCCACTCTCAGAAATTTTTAGGCCCCGGCACCCAGACAGAGGAGAGAGGTCCCATAGCAGAGATTCAGGCTTCATGTCATAGCAGAGAATCAGGCTTCATGTCACCCACCACTGGAATAGGCCACTGTCAGATATATTTAGGCCCCAGCACCCAGACAGAGGAGAGAGGTCCCATTGCAGAGAATCAGGCTTCATGTCATAGCAGAGAATCAGGCTTCTTGTCACCCACCACTGGAACAGGCCACTGTCAGATATTTTTAGGCCCCGGCACCCAGACAGAGGAGAGAGGCCCCATAGCAGAGATTCAGGCTTCATGTCATAGCAGAGAATCAGGCTTCATGTCACCCACTACTGGAACAGGCCATTGTCAGATATTTTTAGGCCCCGCACCCAGACAGAGGAGAGAGGTCCCATAGCAGAGATTGAGGCTTCATGTCATAGCAGAGAATCAGGCTTCATGTCACCCACCACTGGAACAGGCCACTGTCAGATATTTTTAGGCCCCGGCACCCAGACAGAGGAGAGAGGTCCCATAGCAGAGATTCAGGCTTCATGTCATAGCAGAGAATCAGGCTTCATGTCACCCACCACTGGAACAGGCCACTGTGAGATATTTAGGCCCCGGCACCCAGACAGAGGAGAGAGGTCCCATAGCAGAGATTCAGGCTTCATGTCATAGCAGAGAATCAGGCTTCATGTCACCCACCACTGGAACAGGCCATTGTCAGATATTTTTAGTCCCCGGAACCCAGACAGAGGAGAGAGACAACATAGCAGAGATTCAGGGTTCATGTCATAGCAGAGAATCAGGATTCATGTCACCCAACACTGGAACAGGCAAATGTCAGATATTTTTAGGCCCCGGCACCCAGACAGAGGAGAGAGGTCCCATAGCAGAGAATCAGGCTTCATGTCACCCACCACTGGAAAAGGCCATTCTCAGATATTTTTAGGCCCAGGCACCCAGACAGAGGAGAGAGGTCCCATAGCAGAGAATCAGGCTTCATGTCATAGCAGAGAATCAGGCTTCATGTCACCCAACACTGGAACAGGCCACTCTCAGAAATTTTTAGGCCCTGGCACCCAGACAGAGGAGAGAGGTCCCATAGCAGAGAATCAGGCTTCATGTCACCCACCACTGGAAATGGCCATTCTCAGATATTTTTAGGCCCAGGCACCCAGACAGAGGAGAGAGGTCCCATAGCAGAGAATCAGGCTTCATGTCATAGCAGAGAATCAGGCTTCATGTTACCCAACACTGGAACAGGCCACTCTCAGAAATTTTTAGGCCCCGGCACCCAGACAGAGGAGAGAGGTCCCATAGCAGAGATTCAGGCTTCATGTCATAGCAGAGAATCAGGCTTCATGTCACCCACCACTGGAATAGGCCACTGTCAGATATATTTAGGCCCCAGCACCCAGACAGAGGAGAGAGGTCCCATTGCAGAGAATCAGGCTTCATGTCATAGCAGAGAATCAGGCTTCTTGTCACCCACCACTGGAACAGGCCACTGTCAGATATTTTTAGGCCCCGGCACCCAGACAGAGGAGAGAGGCCCCATAGCAGAGATTCAGGCTTCATGTCATAGCAGAGAATCAGGCTTCATGTCACCCACTACTGGAACAGGCCATTGTCAGATATTTTTAGGCCCCGCACCCAGACAGAGGAGAGAGGTCCCATAGCAGAGATTGAGGCTTCATGTCATAGCAGAGAATCAGGCTTCATGTCACCCACCACTGGAACAGGCCACTGTCAGATATTTTTAGGCCCCGGCACCCAGACAGAGGAGAGAGGTCCCATAGCAGAGATTCAGGCTTCATGTCATAGCAGAGAATCAGGCTTCATGTCACCCACCACTGGAACAGGCCACTGTGAGATATTTAGGCCCCGGCACCCAGACAGAGGAGAGAGGTCCCATAGCAGAGATTCAGGCTTCATGTCATAGCAGAGAATCAGGCTTCATGTCACCCACCACTGGAACAGGCCATTGTCAGATATTTTTAGTCCCCGGAACCCAGACAGAGGAGAGAGACAACATAGCAGAGATTCAGGGTTCATGTCATAGCAGAGAATCAGGATTCATGTCACCCAACACTGGAACAGGCAAATGTCAGATATTTTTAGGCCCCGGCACCCAGACAGAGGAGAGAGGTCCCATAGCAGAGAATCAGGCTTCATGTCACCCACCACTGGAAAAGGCCATTCTCAGATATTTTTAGGCCCAGGCACCCAGACAGAGGAGAGAGGTCCCATAGCAGAGAATCAGGCTTCATGTCATAGCAGAGAATCAGGCTTCATGTCACCCAACACTGGAACAGGCCACTCTCAGAAATTTTTAGGCCCTGGCACCCAGACAGAGGAGAGAGGTCCCATAGCAGAGATTCAGGCTTCATGTCATAGCAGAGAATCAGGCTTCATGTCACCCACCACTGGAATAGGCCACTGTCAGATATATTTAGGCCCCGGCACCCAGACAGAGGAGAGAGGTCCCATTGCAGAGAATCAGGCTTCATGTCATAGCAGAGAATCAGGCTTCTTGTCACCCACCACTGAAACAGGCCACTGTCAGATATTTTTAGGCCCCGGCACCCAGACAGAGGAGAGAGGCCCCATAGCAGAGATTCAGGCTTCATGTCATAGCAGAGAATCAGGCTTCATGTCACCCACTACTGGAACAGGCCATTGTCAGATATTTTTAGGCCCCGCACCCAGACAGAGGAGAGAGGTCCCATAGCAGAGATTGAGGCTTCATGTCATAGCAGAGAATCAGGCTTCATGTCACCCACCACTGGAACAGGCCACTGTCAGATATTTTTAGGCCCCGGCACCCAGACAGAGGAGAGAGGTCCCATAGCAGAGAATCAGGCTTCATGTCACCCACCACTGGAACAGGCCACTGTCAGATATTTTTAGGCCCCGGCACCCAGACAGAGGAGAGAGGTCCCATAGCAGAGATTCAGGCTTCATGTCATAGCAGAGAATCAGGCTTCATGTCACCCACCACTGGAATAGGCCACTGTCAGATATTTTTAGGCCCCGGCACCCAGACAGAGGAGAGAGGTCCCATT
Organism: Bufo bufo; assembly: GCF_905171765.1. NCBI lineage: Eukaryota > Metazoa > Chordata > Amphibia > Anura > Bufonidae > Bufo > Bufo bufo. Next base: position 448,492,397 of record NC_053389.1, on the reverse strand, counting down.
GCAGAGAATCAGGCTTCATGTCATAGCAGAGAATCAGGCTTCTTGTCACCCACCACTGGAACAGGCCACTGTCAGATATTTTTAGGCCCCGGCTCCCAGACAGAGGAGAGAGGCCCCATAGCAGAGATTCAGGCTTCATGTCATAGCAGAGAATCAGGCTTCATGTCACCCACCACTGGAACAGGCCACTGTCAGATATTTTTAGGCCCCGGCACCCAGACAGAGGAGAGAGGTCCCATAGCAAATAATCAGGCTTCATGTCATAGCAGAGAATCAGGCTTTACGTCACCCACCACTGGAACAGGTCATTGTTAGATATTTTAAGGCCCCGACACCCAGACAGAGGAGAGGTTCATTCAACTTTGGGTTGCCCCGCAATATAATGGTAAAATTAAAAAAAGAGGATTGAATGAGGAAGTGCCCTGGAGTACAAGAATATGTGGTTAAGGGGAGGTAGTTATAAATGTCTAATCTGCACAAGGGATGGACAGGTCCTGTGGGATCCATGCCTGGTTCATTTTTATGAACGTCAGCTTGTCCACGTTGGCTGTAGACAGGTGGCTGCGTTTTTCTGTAATGACGCCCCCTGCCGTGCTGAATACACGTTCAGACAAAACGCTGGCCGCCGGGCAGGCCAGCACTTCCAAGGCATAAAAGGCTAGCTCTGGCCACGTGGACAATTTGGAGACCCAGAAGTTGAATGGGGCCGAACCATCAGTCAGTACGTGGAGGGGTGTGCACACGTACTGTTCCACCATGTTAGTGAAATGTTGCCTCCTGCTAACACGTTCCGTATCAGGTGGTGGTGCAGTTAGCTGTAGCGTGGTGACAAAACTTTACCACATCTCTGCCATGCTAACCCTGCCCTCCAAGGAGCTGGCCGTGACACAGCTGCATTGGCGACCTCTTGCTCTTCCTCTGCCTTCGCCTTGGGTTTATAATTGTTTCCCTGTGACATTTGGGAATGCTCTCAGTAGCGTGTCTACCAACGTGCGCTTGTACTCGCGCATCTTACTATCACGCTCCAGTGCAGGAAGTAAGGTGGGCACATTGTCTTTGTACCGGGGATCCAGCAGGGTGGCAACCCAGTAGTCCGCACACGTTAAAATGTGGGCAACTCTGCTGTCGTTGCGCAGGCACTGTAGCATGTAGTCGCTCATGTGTGCCATGCTGCCCAGAGGTAAGGACAAGCTGTCCTCTGTGGGAGGCGTATCATCATCGTCCTGCGTTTCCCCCAGCCACGCACCAGTGATGGGCCCGAGCTGCGTTGGGTGCCACCCCGCTGTGAACATGCTTCATCCTCCTCCACCTCCTCCTCATCCTCGTCCTCCTCGTCCTCCAGTAGTGTGCCCTGTCTGGCCACATTTGTACCTGGCCTCTGCTGTTGCAAAAAAACTCCCTCTGAGTCACTTCTAAGAGACTGGCCTGAAAGTGCTAAAAATGACCCCTCTTCCTCCTCCTCCTCCTCCTCCTCCTCCTTGGCCACCTCCTCTTCCATCATCGCCCTAAGTGTTTTCTCAAGGAGACATAGAAGTGGTATTGTAACGCTGATAACGGCGTCATCGCCACTGGCCATGTTGGTGGAGTACTCGAAACAGCGCAACAGGGCACACAGGTCTCGCATGGAGGCCCAGTCATTGGTGGTGAAGTGGTGCTGTTCCGCAGTGCGACTGACCCATGCGTGCTGCAGCTGAAACTCCACTATGGCCTGCTACTGCTCGCACAGTCTGTCCAGCATGTGCAAGGTGGAGTTCCACCTGGTGGGGACGTCGCATATGAGGCGGCGAGCGGTAAGGCTGAAGTTACGCTGTAGCGCAGACAGGCGAGCAGCGGCACTTTATGCAGCAGCTCTGACATGTCGGGGTAGTTGTGAATGAACTTCTGCACCACCAAATTCAGCACATGCACCAGGCAAGGGATGTGCGTCAAACCGGCTAGTCCAGGAGCTGCGACGAGATTTCGCCCATTATCGCACACCACCAGGCAGGGCTTGAGGCTCACCGGCACCAACCACTCGTCGGTCTGTTGTTAAATACTCTGCCACAACTCCTGCGCGGTGTGGGGCCTGTCCCCCAAACATATGAGTTTCAGAATGGCCTGCTGACGTTTACCCCGGGCTGTGCTGAAGTTGGTCGTGAAGGTGTGCGGCTGACTGGATGAGCAGGTGGAAGAAGAGGAGGAGGAAGCCGAGTAGGAGGAGGAGGCTACAGGAGGCAAAGAATGTTGCCCTGCGATCCTTGGCGGCGGAAGGACGTGCGCCAAAGAGCTCTCCGCCTGGGGCCCAGTCCCCACTACATTTACCCAGTGTACAGTTAGGGAGATATAGCGTCCCTGGCCGTGCTTACTGGTCCACGTATCTGTGGTTAGGTGGACCTTGCCACAGATGGCGTTGCACAGTGCACACTTGATTTTATCGGATACTTGGTTGTGCAGGGAAGGCACGGCTCTCTTGGAGAAGTAGTGGCGGCTGGGAACAACATACTGTGGGACAGCAAGCAACATGAGCTGTTTGAAGCTGTCTGTGTCCATCAGCCTGAATGACAGCATTTCATAGGCCAGTAGTTTAGAAATGCTGGCATTCAGGGCCAGGGATCGAGGGTGGCTAGGTGGGAATTTACGCTTTCTCTCAAATGTTTGTGAGATGGAGAGCTGAACGCTGCCGTGTGACATCGTGGAGATGCTTGGTGACGGAGGTGGTGGTGTTGGTGGTACATCCTCTGTTTGCTGGGCGGCAGGTGCCAACGTTCCTCCCGAGGCAGAGGAAGAGGCCGAGGTGGCAGCAGCAGAAGAGGTAGCAGGGGGAGCCTGAGTGAGTTCCTTGTTTTTAAGATGTTTACTCCACTGCAGTTCATGCTTTGCATGCAGATGCCTGGTCATGCAGGTTGTGCTAAGGTTCAGAACGTTAATGCCTCGCTTCAGGCTGATGGCACAGCGTGCAAACCACTCGGGTCTTGTCGTCAGCACATTGTTTGAAGAACTGCCACGCCAGGGAACTCCTTGAAGCTGCCTTTGGGGTGCTCGGTCCCAGGTGGCGGTGGCCAGTAGCAGGCGAACTCTCTTGCCGGTGGGTGTTCTGCCTTTTACGGACAGAATTAGACTTGGAAATGCATGGTAGCGTGTGAAGTTATTGAGGATAACCCTATCAGCACCTTCAATGTAATTGTCACGATGGTGTCAAGAGCCACGTCTGACTCCGTTATACCCGGGGTCAGGAAGTCGCAGCGGGTGGCTGTGCGTTCGATGTACAAAGACAGTGCTGTTTCGTAATGGTAGCTTTCTGGGTTTGCCTTGCAATCCTTTTTGGCTCACTCAGGGATCCGTAGCTTCTCCTCCTCAGCTGTTTCTTGTCCAGCAATCCCAACCTCCTTATATTCCCATCTTTCACTTTTCTGGTTGCCAGATATAGAGCTTCCTGCCTGGACTTCTATACTGACCCACTGGAGCTGTGTAGCTGTGTTCCCTGGTTGTTGTTCCAGAACGTTACCCTCCGGATCCCTGTTGGGCCTTGGTGGTCTGCTGTTGTCGCCCACCTGGGATTATATGTTTGTCCTTATTGTCTGTCCTCTCCTTGGTGTTTTCCTCTTAGTGTCAGTGGTGCGGACTAGTGATCCCACCGCCCCGTTCACTACACAGGGCTCATCTTAGGGAAAGCCAGGGTTTAGGCACGTGATCGGCGTACGGGTGAGGAACCCGTCTAGGGACGTCAGGGCAGTCAGGTGCCAGCCACAAGGTGAGTCAGGGGTCACCACCTTTCCCTCTCCCTTGGACAGGGCCTTCCCATTTCCCTCCCTTTGTGTGACGCCGGTCATTACAGTAATATACCCTTTTTATGGATAGATTTAAACTTGGCCTGCTACAGCAGAAACCACTGATTTAGGGAATTGCTAATTTGGGAATTGTATTTCAACCCAGAAAAGAATATATCCTTTGCCAGACAGCAGACAGTATTACAATTGGCTAGCCACAGCTGAAACACCAGATTTAGGGTACTGCTATTTTGGCAATTGTATTTCACCCCTCAATAAAATAGCAAGCACAGCCAAGCCCCTGATGTAGGATATAGCAAAAAAACAAAACACACTATTGATGGTTAAATGGACTTGGTGGCAGCTTGTGCTGGCGCACCACAAGACACAAAATGGCCGCCGATCACCCCAGAAAAAAGTGACAGAAAAACGCTCTGGGCAGCCTAAAAACAATGAGCAATTAATTAGCAGAAGTTGAATGATACACAGCTGTAGATCGATCACTTCAGTAAGTGTTTTTGATGAGTAAATCCCTGCCTAATCTGGCCCTAACAGCAGCAGCTGCATCCTATCCCTACACTGTTCAGAGCAGAGTGACGTGCGGCGCTACGTGACTCCAGCTTAAATAGAGGCTGGGTCACATGCTGCACTGGCCAATTACAGCCATGCCAATAGTAGGCATGGCTGTGATGGCCTTTTGGGGCAAGTAGTATGACACTTGTTGATTGGCTGCTTTGCAGCCTTTTTAAAAAGCGCCAACAAAGAGCCGAACACCGAACCCGAACTCGGACTTTTACGTAAATGATCGGGTTCGGGTCGGTGTCACGAACACCCCAAAATTCGGTACGAACCCGAACTATACAGTTCGGGTTCGCTCATCCCTAGTGGAGAGTGGCCATAAATATATGGGCAGCATGCATCTATTCACTGAAAGCTGCAGCTTGCTGTGAACACAGTGTGTCCTGGCAACAAAGTAATTTGGCCTCCAGTTGAGAAGGAGGAGGAGGTAGCCAACAATGTTTTTTTTTATTTTTTATTTGGGTAGGTAGCCCCCAAAATATTGTGACAAATAAAAAAAAAGAAAACAAAGAATCATTGCACTTGACTTGAGTACAAGAATGTATGTTTGATGGTGGTATAAATGTCTATTCTGCACAAGGTACAGACAAGTCTTGTAGGATCCAAGCCTGGTTCATTTTAATGAACGTGAGCTTGTCCACGTTGGCTCTGGACAGGCGGCTGCGCTTGTCTGTGATGACACCCCCTGCCATGCTAAACACACGTTCAGATAATACACTGGATGCAGGGCAGGCCAGCACCTCCAAGGCGTAAAGGGCAAGCTCAGGCCATGTGCCCAATTTGGAGACCCAGAAGTTGAAGGGGGCAGACCCGTCATTCAGTACGTGTAGGCGTGTGCACACATACTGCTCCACCATGTTGGTGAAATGCTGCCTCCTGCTAAGAAGTTCCATATCAGCTGGTGCTGCTGGTTGTTGTGGCATGAAGACAAAGCTTTTCCACATTTCAGCTATGCTAATTCTGACTTCTGAGGTGCTGGTGGTGCCCCAGCTGCGTTGACGACCTCTTCCTCCTCCTCTGCGCCTTCGACTTGTGCTTCCACTGTTCCCCCGCTGTGAGGGGGGAATGCCACCAGCCGCGCGTCTACCAGCGTGCGCTTGTACTCGCGCATCTTACGATCATGCTCCAGTGACGGAATTAAGGACAGTACGTTGTCCTTGTAACAGGGATCCAGCAGCGTAGCCACCCAGTATTCAGCACAAGTTAGAATGTGGGCAACTCTGCGGACGTTGCGGAGACACTGCAGCATGTAATCGCTCATGTGTGCAAGGCTGCCCAGAGGCAACGAAAAGCTGTCCTCTGTGGGAGGTGTATCGTCTGTGTCCTCTGTATCCCCCATCCACGCACCAGTGATAGCCATGAGCTGGTCTTGGTGCCACCCTGCTGTGAACATGGTTCCTCCTCCTCCATCTCCTCATCCTCCACCTCCTCATCCTCCAGAACTGTGCCCTGGCTGGACAATTTAGTACCTTGGGTTTGTGGGTGCAGGAACCCACTCTCTGAGCCACTTGGGAATGATTGGCCGGAAACCCAATGAAATGATCCCTCTTCCTCCTCCTACTCCTCCTGTGCCACATCCTCTTCCATCATCGCCATGAGCGTTTTTTCAAGGAGACATAGAAGTGGGATAGTAACGCTGAGAACGGCATTATCGGCACTGGCCATGTTGGTGGAGTACTCGAAACAGCGCAACAAGGAACACAGGTCTCGCATGGAGGCCCAGTCATTGGTGGTGAAGTGGTGCTGTTCCGCCGAGCGACTCACCCGTGCCTGCTGCAGCTGAAACTCCACTATCGTCTGCTGCTGCTCGCACAGTCTGGCCAGCATGTGCAAGGTGGAGTTTTACCTTGTGGGCACGTCGCATATGAGGCAGTGAGCAGGAAGGCCGAAGTTACGCTGCAGCGCTGACAGGTGAGCAGCAGCAGGGTAAGAACGCCGAAAGCGCGCACAGACGGCCCGCACTTTATGCAGCAGCTCTGACATGTCATGGTAATTTTTAAGGAATCTCTGCACCACCAAATTCAGCACATGCGCTAGGCAAGGGATGTACGTCAAACCGGCTAGTCCCAGAGCTGCTACGAGATTTTGCCCATTATCGCACACCACCAGGCCGGGATTGAGGCTGACTGGCACAAACCACTCATCGGTCTGTTGTTCAAGGCCCGTCCACAGCTCCTGCGCGGTGTGGGGTTTGTCCCCCAAACATAGCAGTTTTAAAACTGCCTGCTGTCGTTTACCCCTAGCTGTGCTGAAGTTGGTGGTGAAGGTGTTACGCTGACCGGATGAGGAGCTGGTAGAGGATGAGGAAGCAGTGTAGGAGGAGGAAGCAACAGGAGGCAAACTGAAGCGCCCTGCAATCCTCGGTGGTGGAAGGACATGCGCCAAACTGCTATCCGCCTCAGGCCCAGCCGCCACTACATTTACCCAGTGTGCTGTTATGGAGATATAATGGCACTGACCATGCTTACTGGTCCACGTATCTGTAGTCAGGTGTACCTTGCCACAGATGGCGTTGCGCAGTGCACACCTGATTTTGTCCCCTACTTGGTTGTGAAGGCAAGGGATGGCTCGCCTTGAAAAGTAGTGGCGGCTGGGCACGACGTACTGTGGGACAGCCACCGCCATAAGGCCTTTAAAACTATCCGTCTCCACCAGACGGAATGACAGCATTTCAAAGGCAATTAATTTAGAAATGCTGGCATTCAGGCTAGGGATCGCGGGTGGGTAGAGGGGTACTTCCTCTTCCTCTCCAGCGTTTGGGATATGGAGAGCTGAACGCTTCCGTGGGACATTGTGGAGATGCTTGGTGACCCAGGTGTTGGTGTTGCTGGCAGATCCTCTGTTTGTGGGGTGCCAGGTGGCACTGTAACTCCAGAGGTGGATGAAGAGGCCGTGACTGCAGCAGAAGAGGAAGCAGGAGGAGCCAGAGACCTTTCTTGGTTTTTGAGGTGTCTACTCCACTGCAGGTCATGCTTTGCACTTAAATGCCTGGTCATGCAGGTTGTGCTCAGGTTGAGAACGTTTATGCCTCGCTTCAGGCTCTGATTGCACAGCGTGCAAACCACTCGTGTTTTGTTGTCAGCACATTGTCTGAAAAACTGCCACGCCAGGGAACTCCTTGGAGCTGGCTTTGCTGTGTTCGGTCCCTTGCTGCGGTGGGCAGTAGAAGGCGTAATGTCTACAGGACGGCCACTCCGTTTTTGCACCCTGCTCCCTCTTCTGCTGTGCTGGTGGCTTTGTGCGACCACCGCCTCTTCCTCCGAACTACATCGGTCACTCGCATGACCTTGATTCCATGTGGGGTCTTGGACCTCATCGTCCTCCACATCATCTTCCACCCAGTCTTCACCCCTGACTTCCTTGTCGGTCTGCACGCTTTCGAAAGCCCCAGCAGTTGGCACCTGTGTTTCGTCATCATCCGAGACGTGCTGCAATGGTCCTCCCATGTACTCATCTTGAAAAATAAGTGGTTGGGCATCGGTGCACTCAATCTCTTCCACTTCTGGGGCAGGGCTAGGTGGATGGCTGTGGGAAACCCTGCTAACCGAGTCATCAAAAAGCAGAAGAGACTGCTGCATGACTTGGGGCTCAGACTGCTTGGCTGATTTGCAAGGGGGTGAGGTGAAAGACTGATGGACATCGGCTGCAGGTGCAAACTGTGGTCTTTCAGCAGGAGACTGGGTGGGAGACAATGTGAAGGAACTGGATCCACTGTCAGCAACCCAATCTACTATCGCCTGTACTTGTTCAGTCCTCACCATTCGTAGAGCAGCATTAGGCCCGACCAAATACCACTGCAGGTTTTGTCGCCTACTCGCACCTGAGGAAGGGGTTTCACTTGTGCGTGTAGCTGGCAGAGATCGACCACGTCCTCTCCCTGCAACAGGAGCTCCACCAGCAGCACCACGACCTGGGCCACGTCCCTTATTTGACGCTCTCCTCATATTTTTTAATTTAGGATCTTGCCCTAAATGGGTGTTTAATTAATAGTAAAAAAGAACGACAGTATGTAAAGGGTGTATCTCACACAGCCTGAACCAGACTAGGCCTCAATTAAAGATTTCTTTGCACAAAATGGCTGTATGGTTTTGTCGGCTACTCGCACCTGAGGAAGGGGTTTCACTTGTGCGTGTAGCTGGCACAGATATACCACGTCCTCTCCCTGCAACAGGAGCTCCACCAGCAGCACCACGACCTGGGCCACGTCCCTTATTTGACGCTCTCCTCATATTTTTTGAATTTAGGATCTTGCCCTAAATGGGTGTTTAATTAATAGTAAAAAAGAACGACAGTATGTAAAGGGTGTATCTCACACAGCCTGAACCAGACTAGGCCTCAATTAAAGATTTCTTTGCACAAAATGGCTGTATTTCAAATGGCTGTATTTCAAATGCCTGATTCAAACCCCTGTATGTAGGGGGGTCTCTCACACGGTCTGAATCAGTGTAGGCCTGAAGTAAATATATCTTTCCACAAAAAGGCTGTATTTCAAATGGCTGTATTTCAAATGGCTGTATTTCAAATGCCTAATTCAAACCCCTGTATGTATAGTGGGGATCACAAACGCCCTGAATCAGTGTAGGCCTAAAGTAAATATATCTTTGCACAAAAAGGCTGTATTTCAAATGGCTGTATTTCAAATGCCTAATTCAAACTCCTGTATGTAGAGGTAGTATCTCAGAGGGCCTGAACCTGTGTAGGCCTGAAGTAAATATATCTCTGCACAAAAAGGCTGTATTTCAAATGGCTGTATTTCAAATGCCTAATTCAAACCCCTATATGTAGAGGTAGTATCTCAGAGGGCCTGAACCTGTGTAGGCCTGAAGTAAATATATCTTTGCACAAAAAGGCTGTATTTCAAATGGCTGTATTTCAAATGGCTAATTCAAACCCCTGTATGTAGAGGTAGTATCTCAGAGGGCCTGAACCTGTGTAGGCCTGAAGTAAATATATCTTTGCACAAAAAGGCAGTATTTCAAATGGCTGTATTTCAAATGGCTAATTCAAACCCCTGTATGTAGACGTAGTATCTCAGAGGGCCTGAACCTGTGTAGGCCTGAAGTAAATATATCTTTGCATAAAAGGGCTGTATTTCAAAAGGCTATATTTCAAATGCCTAATTCAAACTCCTGTATGTAGAGGTAGTATCTCAGAGGGCCTGAACCTGTGTAGGCCTGAAGTAAATATATCTTTGCACAAAATGGCTGTATTTAAAATGGCTGTATTTCAAATGCCAAATTCAAACCCCTGTATGTAGAGGTAGTATCTCAGAGGGCCTGAACCTCTGTAGGCCTGAAGTAAATATATCTTTGCACAAAATGGCTGTATTTCAAATGGCTGTATTTCAAATGCCTGATTCAAACCCCTGTATGTAGGGGGGTATCTCACACGGTCTGAACCTGTGTAGGCCTGAAGTAAATATATCTTTGCACAAAAAGGCTGTATTTCAAATGGCTGTATTTCAAATGCCTAATTCAAACCCCTGTATGTAGAGGTGGTATCTCACAGGGCCTGAACCTCTGTAGGCCTGAATTCAATATTGGTGCACCAAATGGCGGTATTTATAATCTCTGAATGTAACCCAAATGTATTAAGGGTGTATCTCACAATGACATCTGCATCAAAGGCTGCCAACTAAATTTTTGGAGCCCAAACGACTGTTCGTTTAACAACTGAATTTGACAGCAGTATATAAGCCTGTAATTTCACACGAGCTGATGCTGCAAGGCCTGAAAATAGTTTTTTGTCAAATAAGTGTGTTTTTCAAACCCCAGAAAATGATGGGTGTATTTCTAGCTTAAATTGCATACTGACTAATACAGATGTTGTACATTGCACAAAGTCTTTTTTTGCTAACAGAATATGAATGCTGTATATATTAAACTTGAATTTAACACTTGCAGATCTGGAAAATACTGTTTTTTGAAAAAAAAAGTGTGTTTTTTAAACCCCAGAAAATGATGGGTGTATTTATAGCTTAAATTGTACACTGACTAATACAGATATTGTAGATTGCCCAAAAAGTCTCTTTTTGCTAACAGAATATGAATGCTGTATATATTTAACTTGAATTTAACACTTGCAGATATAGAAAATAATGTTTTTTAAAAAAAAAAAGTGTGCTTTTCAAACCCCAGAAAATGATGGGTTTATTTCTAGCTTAAATTGCACACTGACTAATACAGATGTTGTAGATTGCACAAAAAGTCATTTTTTTGCTAACAGAATATGAATGCTGTATATATTAAACTTCAATTTAACACTTGCAGATCTGGAAAATACTGTTTTTTGAAAAAGAAAAGTGTGTTTTTCAAACCCCAGAAAATGATGGGTGTATTTCTAGCTTAAAGAGGACCTTTCACCGATTCTTACCCTATGAACTAAGTATACAGACATGTGGAGCGGCGCCCGGGGATCTCTCTGCACTTACTATTATCCCCGGGCGCCGCTCCGTTCTCCTGCTATGCCCTCCGGTATCTCCGTTCCCTAAGTTATGGTAGGCGGAGTCTGCCCTAGCGCTGGCCAATCGCATTGCAGAGCTCACAGCCTGGGAGAAAATAACCTCCCAGGCTGTGAGCTCTGCGCTGCGATTGGCCAGCGCTAGGGCAGACTCCGCCTACCATAACTTAGGGACTGGTATCTCCGCCTACTATAACTTAGTGAGCGGAGATACCGGAGGGCATAGCAGGAGAACGGAGCGGTGCCCGGGGATAATAGTAAGTGCAGTGAGATCCCCGGGCGCCGCTCTACATGTCTGTATACTTAGTTCATAGGGTAAGAATCGGTGAAAGGTCCTCTTTAAATTGCACACTGACTAATACAGATGTTGTAGATTGCCCAAAAAGTCTTTTTTTGCTAACAGAATATGAATGCTGTATATATTTAACTTGAATTTAACACTTGCAGATCTGGAAAATACTGTTTTTTGGAAAAAAAAAGTGTGTTTTTCAAACCCCAGAAAATTATGGGTGTATTTCTAGCTTAAATTGCACACTGACTAATACAGATGTTGTAGATTGCACAAAAAGTCTTTTTTTGCTAACAGAATATGAATGCTGTATATAGTAAACCTGAATTTAACACTTGCAGATCTGGCAAATACTGTTTTTTTTTTTTTTAAAGTGTGTTTTTCAAACCCCAGAAAATGATAGGTGTACTTCTAGCTTAAATTGCACACTGACTAATACAGATGTTGTAGATTGCCCAAAAAGTCTTTTTTTGCTAACAGAATATGAATAGAGATGTCGCGAACATAAAATTTTCCGTTTGCGAACGGCGAACGCGAATTTCCGCAAATGTTCACAAACGGGCGAACCGGGCGAACCGCCATAGACTTCAATAGGCAGGCGAATTTTAAAACCCACAGGGACTCTTTCTAGCCACAATAGTGATGGAAAAGTTGTTTCAAGGGGACTAACACATTGACTGTGGCATGCCGGAGGGGGATCCATGGCAAAACTCCCATGGAAAATTACGTAGTTGACGCAGATTTGGGTTTTAATCCATAAAGGGCATAAATCGCCTGACATTCCTAAATTGTTTGGAATAACGTGCTTTAAAACATCAGGTATGCTGTTGTATCGATCAGGTAGTGTAAGGGTTACGCCCGCTTCACAGTGACAGACCAAACTATGACAGACCAAACTCCCCGTTTAACGCACCGCAAACAACCGCAAACAGTCCATTTGCACAAGTTGGATACCAAGCTAGCCATGTCCTGTTCCTTGTCCTCACTGACGTCATTAAAAGGTCTCTTCCTCCACCCAGCCACGTACAAAACCAAGGGTCCCCGAAAGGTGACAACAAGCCCCCTGGGACGCCTGCTGTGGTTGGTCTTCCACTTCCTCAAAGCCACCTTCCTCCTCGGACTCCTCTTCTTCAGACTCCTCTCTCTGCGTTGCCGCAGGTCCAGCAATCGACGACGACAAGGCTGCTTCTAGTGGTGATGGTGACCACAACTCTTCCTCTTCATGCTCATCTACGGCATGATCCAGCACTCTTCGCAGGGCACGCTCCAGAAAAAACGCATATGGGATGAGGTCGATGATGTTGCCTTGGGTTTGACTGACCAGGTTTGTCACCTCTGCAAAAGGACGCATGAGTCTACAGCCATTGTGCATGAGCGTTCAGTAACGCGGCCAAAAAATACCCAGCTCCGCAGAGGCTATCCTCTTTTTTTTTTTATTAAAAAAATCTGTTCTTACCAGTTTAATCTCTGTTTTGTCACCTATCAGGGGCCGGTGTATAGAATAGATTTTAGGAACTGGGAGATGGAAAAAGATGGTTGGTCGGTACTCTTACTTCCAATTTGGGGCACTGCGCGTGCGCCGTGCAATTTACTGTGCTACCAGATATGAGTTGTATGTTAAGTAGTACTATTCCTATCAGTTTAATCCCTGTTACGTCCCCTATCAGGGGACGTGTATGGAATAGAGTTTAGACAACCACAAAGAGTTGTCAATAGTTGACACACTCATGACATAAATTTTATTCCTCTATGCGTCAATCTTGGTGTAGTGATGACTGTGCTCGTGCGCACGTTTGGGAGATTGCAGTCGATGGCGGTTTTTCAAAGGCTATGGTCGTGCTGAGGTAGTTCAGTGACAGTTAAGTGACCCAGAAAACAATGATTCTGCAGTGTGGGCCCATTGTTGGCCTAGTAGGCTTTAATGATCACCTTAGATGATCACAAAGAAAATTTATGTTTTTTCTATGCAAAATTATCCAGCTGATCGCTTTTGGTCTGTTCACAATGAAGCAACGACCTTATCTCATCTGGGGTGTGCCAATATTGCCATTGCCAACACACTCATAGAGGTGATCTCTTCATTGTGATACGCAAGCCCCTTCACCACAACAAGGTAACGATCACGAAGGGGGATTGACACATGTATGTGCCTTTTTTTTTTGTTTTGTTTTTGCAGCCACAGTGCAACACCAGAGGCCAGAAAAATTAGGCATGTACACATGCCTGAAAAACTAGGTATTGTTGCTGGAATAATTGATGTTTTCCAGGCAGAAAGTGCACTAAAACATTGCGTCTTGAACCTTAGTTGGTGGCGGAGAAGTCACGCAAGTGATCCGGCATGAAGAAATTAAATACAGCAGGGTGTGGACCATTTTATAGCCCAAGGCATCTCATCAGGCCTTTTTTAGTCAAATGCATCCCCCACTGGAAGTCCCTTCAGGATCCATGCCTCATTCATCTTAATAAAGGTGAGGTAATCTTGACTTTTTTGACCTAGGCGACTTCTCTTCTCAGTGACAATACCTCCTGCTGCGCTGAAGGTCCTTTCTGACAGGACACTTGAAGCGGGGCAGGCCAGAAGTTCTATCGCAAATTGGGATAGCTCAGGCCACAGGTCAAGCCTGCACACCCAGTAGTCAAGTGGTTCATCGCTCCTCAGAGTGTCGATATCTGCAGTTAAGGCGAGGTAGTCTTATACCTGTCGGTCGATTCGTTCTCTGAGGGTGGACCCCGAAGGGCTGTGGCGATGCATAGGACTTAAAAAGCTCTGCATGTCCTCCATCAACAACACGTCTGTAAAGCGTCCTGTCCTTGCCGGCATGGTCGTGGTAGGAGGAGGATTACTTTCACCTCTTCCCCTGTTAGATTCCCGTTGTGCTGTGACATCACCCTTATACACTGTGTAAAGCATACTTTTTAACTTGTTTTGGAACTGCTGCATCCTTTCCGACTTCCGGTAATTCTGTAACATTTCAGGCACTTTCTGCTTATACCGGGGGTCTAGTAGCGTGGCCACCCAGTACAGGTTGTTCTCCTTCAGCCTTTTTATACGAGGGTCCCTCAACAGGCATGACAGCATGAAAGACCCCATTTGCACAAGGTTGGATGCCGAGCTACTCATGTCCCATTCCTCGTCCTCACTGATGTCATTGAAGGTCTGTTCTTCCCCCCAGCCAAGTACAACACCACGGGTACCAGATAGGTGACAACGAGCACCCTGGGATGCCTGCTGTGGTTGGTCTTCCTCCTCCTTAAAGCCACATTCCTCCTCTGATTCCTCTTCCACAGACTCTTCTTCCAGCGTTGCCACAGGTCCAGCAAGCGATGCTGATAAGGCTGTTTCTGGTGGTGATGGGGACCACAACTCTTCCTCTTCCTCTTCACGCTCATCTACGGCCTGATCCAGCACTCTTTGCAGGGCACGCTCCAGGAAGAAAACAAATGGGATGATGTCACTGATGGTGCCTTCGGTGCGACTGACCAGGTTTGTCACCTCCTCAAAAGGACGCATGAGCCTACAGGCATTGCGCATGAGCGTCCAGTAACGTGGCAAAAAAATACCCAGCTCTGCAGAGGCTGTCCTAGCACCCCGGTCATACAAATACTTATTGACGGCTTTTTCTTGTTGGAGCAGGCGGTCGAACATTAGGAGTGTTGAATTCCAACGTGTCGGGCTCTCGCAAATCAAGCGCCTTACTGGCATGTTGTTTCGCCACTGAATATCTGAAAAGTGTGCCATGGCCGTGTAGGAATGCGAGAAATGGCCACACACCTTCCTGGCCTGCTTGAGGACGTCCTGTAAGCCTGAATACTTATACACAAAGCGTTGTACGATCAGATTAAACACATGTGCCATGCACGGCACATGTGTCAACTTGCCCAAATTCAATGCCGCCAACAAATTGCTTCCGTTGTCACACACCACTTTGCCGATCTCCAGTTGCTGCGGAGTCAGCCACTGGTCCATCTGTGCGTTCAGGGCGGACAGGAGTGCTGGTCCGGTGTGACTCTCTGCTTTCAGGCAAGTCAACCCCAAGACGGCGTGACACTGTCGTATCCGGGATGTGGAATATCCCCTGGGGAGATGGGGGGGTGCAGTTGATGTGGAGCAAGACGAGCAGCAGAAGAGGACTCAGCCGAGGAGGTTAGCGAAGAGAATGGAGTAGGAGGAGTAGAGGAGGTGGCAGCAGGCCTGCCTGCAAGTCGTGGCGGTGTCACCAACTCTTCTGCAGAGCCACGCATTCCATGCTTGGCAGCCGTGAGCAGGTTTGCTCAATGCGCAGTGTACGTGATATACCTGCCCTGACTGTGCTTTGCAGACCAGGTATCAGTGGTCAAATGGACCCTTGCCCCAACACTGTGTGTCAGACATGCCATGACTTCCTTTTCCACAATAGAGTACAGGTTGGGGAGTGCCTTTTGTTTAAAGAAATTTCTGCCGGGTACCTTCCACTGCGGTGTCCCAATAGCTTGTATGGTAAAAGCTGGCGGGCTAAGAGTTCCGACAAGCCAGCTGTCAGACGCCGAGCAAGGGGGTGACTCAGTGACATTGTATTCTTATGCTCAAACATTTCCTTGACCGACACCTGACTGTGGGCAGATGAGCAGGAACTGCTGAAGGTGAGAGGCGGAGTGACGGATGGTTGAGAGGAGGCAAGGAGGACAGCAGTGGTTGACATGGCTGAAGATGCTGGACCAGGAGGAGGATGGTGGCTTTGAGTTTGTGTGCTGCTTCTACTCATCATGTGTTGATCCCATAGGCGTTTGTCATTTGAGATCATGTGCCTTCGGAAAGCAGTTGTACCTAGGTGGGTGTTGGACTTCCCACGACTCAGTTTCTTTTGGCACAGGTTGCAAATGGCATCGCTGTTATCAGAGGCAGACACACCAAAAAAATGCCACACTGCTGAGCTTTGCAATAGCGGCATTCTGGTGGTGGCAACAGCATGCGCTGATTGGCATGCTGTCTGGCTGACTCCGGGTGCCAATACATGCTGTCTGACTGTGCCACTAGCTCCTTGTGACAACCTCCCCCTGCTTCCAACTTGTCTCCTCCTCCTCTCTGTCTCCCCATCTGAACTTTCCCCCTGTTCTTCTTCTCTTCGAGCGGGCACCCACGTGACATCCACGGACACATCGTCATCATCAACCTCTTCACTTGTATCTGACAACTCAGCAAAGGAAGCAGCAGCGGGTACAACATCATCATCATCACACCATACGTCCATGTGTGTAATGCTGCCTGACTGAGACATATCCCTGTTATCTACATCCTCTGGCAATAATGGCTGCGCATCACTCATTTCTTCCAACTGATGTGTAAATAACTCCTCTGACAGATCAAGTGAAGCAGCTGTGGTGCTAGTGTTGGTGGTGGCGGCAGGCGGGCGAGTGGAAACTTGAGAGGTGCCCGAAGCTGAGCTGGAGGAGGATGGTGCGTCAAGGTTCCGAGCGGAAGCTGTAGAAGATTCGGTGTCCTGTGTAAGCCAGTCAACTATGTCCTCAGAACTTTTCGAGTTCAGGGTACGTGGCCTCTGAACTCTGGGCATTATTCTAGGGCCAAAGGAAATCACAGCACCACGACCACGACGGCCCCTGCGGGGTGGCCTGCCTCTGCCTGTCATTTTTTTTTTGATTAGTTGTACTATGCGTGCAAGCTTCTGTGACACCAGATATGAGTGGTGGCACTGGGCACTGGCAGTAGTGGGCACAGTACACGCTGTAGGCCTGACACACACGCTTGCAGGCAACTGCAATTAGATTACAGTGAAAAAACCGTTTTTATTTTTTAAATGCAAGCTACTGTGACACCAGATATGAGTGGTGGCACTGGGCACTGGCAGTAGTGGGCACAGTGCACGCTGTAGGCCTGACACACATGCTTGCAGGCAACTGCAATTAGATTACAGTGAAATTATAATTATTTTTTTTTAAATGCAAGCTACTATGACACCAGATATGAGTGATGGCACTGGGCACTGGCAGTAGTGGGCACAGTACACGCTGTAGGCCTGACACACACACTTGCAGGCAACTGCAATTAGATTACAGTGAAAAAATTGTTTTTATTTTTTAAATGCAAGCTACTGTGACACCAGATATGAGTGGTGCAACTGGGCACTGGCAGTAGTGGACACAGTACACGCTGTAGGCCTGACACACACGCTTGCAGGCAACTGCAATTAGATTACAGTGAAAAAATTGTTTTTATTTTTTAAATGCAAGCTACTGTGACACCAGATATGAGTGGAGGCACTGGGCACTGGCAGTAGTGGGCACAGTACACACTGTAGGCCTGACACACACGCTTGCAGGCAACTGCAATTAGATTACAGTGAAAAAATTGTTTTTATTTTTTAAATGCAAGCTACTGTGACACCAGATATGAGTGGTACAACTGGGCACTGGCAGTAGTGGGTACAGTACACGCTGTAGGTCTGACACACACGCTTGCAGGCAACTGCAATTAGATTACAGTGAAAAAATTGTTTTTATTTTTTAAATGCAAGCTACTGTGACACCAGATATGAGTGGTGGCACTGGGCACTGGCAGTAGTGGGCACAGTACACGCTGTAGGCCTGACACACATGCTTGCAGGCAACTGCAATTAGATTACAGTGAAAAAATTGTTTTTATTTTTAAAATGCAGGCTACTATGACACCAGATATGAGTGATGGCACTGGGCACTGGCAGTAGTGGGCACAGTACACGCTGTAGGCCTGGCACACACGCCTGCAGGCAACTGCAATTAGATTAAAGTGAACTTTTTTTTTTTTAAATGCAAGCTACTGTGACACCAGATATGAGCGGTGGCACTGGGCACTGGCAGTAGTGGGCACAGTACACGCTGTAGGCCTGACACACACGCTTGCAGGCAACTGCAATTAGATTACAGTGAATTTAATTTAATTTTTTTTAAATGCAAGCTACTGCGACACCAGATATGAGTGGTGGCACTGGGCACTGGCAGTAGTGGGCACAGTACACGCTGTAGGCCTGGCACACACGCAGGCAACTGCAATTAGATTACAGTGAAAAAATGTTTTATTTTTTTTTTAAATGCAAGCTACTGTGACACCAGATATGAGTGGTGGCACTGGGCACTGGCAGTAGTGGGCACAGTACACGCTGTAGGCCTGGCACACACGCAGGCAACTGCAATTAGATTACAGTGAAAAAAAATTATTTTTTTTTTTAAATGCAAGCTACTGTGACACCAGATATGAGTGGTGGCACTGGGCACTGGCAGTAGTGGGCACAGTACACGCTGTAGGCCTGACACACACGCTGGCAGGCAACTGCAATTAGATTACAGAGAAAAAAAAAAAGCAGACTGATGTACAAGCTCTAAAAAGGGCTTTTTGGGGTGCTGTCAGTACGCTGTCCTTACAGCAGATCAGATGAGTCTTTGAGGACTGGAGTGGACACTGAATACACTGGCCTAACTAACTATTTCCCTATTAAATCAGCAGCAGCTGCACTGTCCCTGCTCTCACTAACACTGTAGCTTCCGAATTAATCTAAGATGGATGCTGTCTTTGCTTTTTGATAGGAGGTGGGAGGGAGGGTCTGGGAGGGAGGGTCTGGGAGGGAGGTTATGCTGCTATTTGGCTGGAATGTGTCTGCTGACTGTGAGGTGCAGGGTCAAAGTTTGCTCAATGATGACATATAGGGGCCGGACTGAACATCGGCGAATAGTTCGGGACATCTCTAAATATGAAAGCTGTATATATTAAACTTGAATTTAACACTTGCAGATCTGGAAAATACAGTTTTTTGGGGGGGGAAAAAGTGTGTTTTTCAAACCCCAGAAAATGATAGGTGTATTTCTAACTTAAATTGCACACTGACTAATCCAGATGTTGTAGATTGCCCAAAAAGTCTTTTTTTGCTAACAGAATATTAATGCTGTATATATTAAACTTGAATTTAACATTTGCAGATCTGGCAAATACTGTTTTTTGGAGAAAAAAAATGTGTGTTTTTCAAACCCCAGAAAATGATGGGTGTATTTCTAGCTTAAATTGCACACTGACTAATACAGATGTTGTAGTTTGCCCCCAAAAAATTGTGATTTGCAATGTCCCAAAAGCTCAGATGCAGTGCTGGTGCACTGAGCAGGCATAAAATGACCGCCGCCGCCACCACCCACCCAACTAACGGAATTCTAAAAGTTAGTATTTTTGGTCAATGAGCTAAGGGCAGGGTAAAACGATAGTGCCCTGCACCCACACAACTATTTGTCTGTAGATCGCTGAGTTAGATTCTCTCCTATGCTCTCCCTGAAATCACAAGTCCAGCAGCATTCTCTCCCTACACTTGTAACAGCAGAGTGATGTGCAGCGCTACGTGACCCAAGCTTATATAGAGCCTGGGTCACATGCTGCTCTGGCCAATCACAGCCATGCCATTAGTAGGCAGCCTTTCAAAAAGCGCCAAGAAAGTGCCGAACACCGAACCCGAACTTTTACGAAAATGTTCGGGTCCGGGCTCCAAAAATCCTAAAGTTCGGTACGAACCCAAACTTTACAGTTCGGTTTCGCTCAACCCTATATATAACACCCCTGCTTGAATAATTTTTTTGGGGGGGAAACTGGTATATCACAACAGTAGAAATTATTTGTTCCAATGTCGTTTGTTAGTATCTGTAGCTGCGGTAACGCAGCAAAACCGCAAAGAAATGGTGCACTACCCAAATGCACTATATAGAAAGTATATAATTGGTATATAACACCCCTGCTTCAATCAGTTTTTTGGGGGGGCAACTGGTATATCACACCAGTAGAAATTATTTGTTCCAATGTGGTTTGTCACTATCTGTAGCTGAGGTAACGCAGCTAAACCGCAAGCAAATGCTGCACTACCTAAATGCACTATATAGAAAGTATATAATTGCTATATAACACCCCTGATTCAATAATTTTTTGGGGGGGGGCAACTGGTATATCACAACAGTAGAAATTATTTGTTCCAATGTCGTTTGTTAGTATCTGTAGCTGCGGTAACGCAGCAAAACCGCAAACAAATGCTGCACTACCCAAATGCACTATATAGAAAGTATATAATTGGTATATAACACCACTGCTTCAATCATTTTTTTTTGGGGGGGGGAGAAACTGGTATATCACACCATTAGAATTTATTTGTTCCAATGGCGTTTGTCACTATCTGTAGCTGCGGTAACGCAGCTAATCCGCAAAAGAATGCTTATTATTGGTATATAACACCCCTTCTTCAATCATTTTTGGTGGGCAACTGGTATATCACTGTAGTAGACATTTTCTTGTTCCAATATTGTTTGGCACTCTGTGTGGCTGCAGTATCGCAGAAACACACACAACTGCTGCACAATACAAATGCACTATAATATACTTTCTATGTTAGAAAGTAAATTATAAGTATATTACACCCCTCAGTAAGCACACCTATACCAGTCCTTAAAAGGACTTTCTAGGCCCTATTAGATAGCGTTTGGTGTCCCTAACAGTCTGTCCCTGCTCCACACAGCAGCCTCTCCCTACACTGGCAAAAGACTAAATGTAAAATGGGGTCCAGATCCTTGTGCTGAAATGTCTCAATTGGCTTTCCTGTACCACCTGATGGATGTGTCATGGGTCAAAGTTCTTCACAATGTAAAAGAATATGGCGCACATCTCCATATGTTCGCCCGTTCAGCTAACCACAAACGAGCAAAGTTTGCCGCAAAATGACCACCAGGCAAACCGCAATGCCATCTCTACTGTGCAGTACAACAAAATTTGAACCCATGTGGGTCCCCCCATAATGTCTGGGATCCCTCCATACTATTAACTTAATGGTATTTTTCTTTCATCATGTATTAGGATTAAAACCAGATAAGCTGAACTTGCTAGATGCATCAAACATGACAGATAGATTATTGCCATACGGGAGGAGTGTTGTTGGTTATCGGAAGGAACCACTCAAATCACTCAACCAACTCAACCCAAATTAATTGTAGTTACTAGATTTTTTTTGTCAGTGGTTGGTCAGTGTTTTTCATCAATATTTTATGGATGCTCAAAATACAGGATTATTATTATTATTATTATTATTTTTTTTGATGCTCTTCTGATGAATCAGAAAAACAGGAATGGGAACAATAATGTTAACACAGCCTTACTGCCACTGCTACTGCCCCCCTCGACACTCTTTCATGAGGCCAATTTTGTCACGGTTATTGCCACTACTACTGCTGCTGCCACCATCCCCTTTCTGTCATTGGGCCACTATTATTATAGTTACTGCCATTGCTGCACCATCCTCACTCATCCCAAGGGGCCACTACTGTCATTGCTGCTGTCCCCACTCTGTTATGGGTCCACTACTGCCACTGCTGCTGTTTCCATCATCCTCACTGTGTCATTGAGCCACTACTACTGCCACTATCCCCACTCTGTTATGGGGCCACTACCGTTACCATAACTGCCACCATCCCCACTCTGTCACGAGGCCATTGCTGCCACTGCTGATGCTGCGGCCACTGTCTCTACTCTGTCATGGGGCCACTTTTGTCACAATTTCTGCCACTACTGCTTCCGCCACCCTCCCCACTCTGTCATGGAACCACTACTGCCACTGCTGATGCTGCCACCATCCCCACTCTGTCATGGGGCCACAATTTAAATCTTGCGGTTAAGTTCACAATGATAAATTAAACCTGACGCTTTTATTGACCTGCAATACTGATGCACAGTAATTCCACAGCTAACAGAAGGGATTAGCTATGAATCTTGGTGCCCTGCATAGTGATGTAGACAGCGAGAAATTAAACTGCCCGTAATACTGATGGCACAGTGCCTACAGAATCGATTAACAATGCATGTGGGTGCACTAGAATGTAATGCACATGGCGATACCCCACTCTTCCTGCACTGTCCCTGCAGATTAAGTTCCAAGCTTTCACACTGAGATTGGACCATGAATTGGGATGCATATGATTAGGCAGAGTGGCCTAGGTATACCAGATTTATCGCGATTTGTGATGAATTAAATCGTCCAATTTTTTTTTTTTTTTAACTACGTGTGTCTCAAGGTCGCATAATGTAACTGATAAAAGAATGGAGGCTGAACATATATCAATAATTGATCCATATGCAAGTTTGTTAAATAGCAGCACATTTACGATCTGCGACATACCATTTCCCCATATACAGTTGTGTTCCAAATTATTCAACCCCCAATGCTGTAAAGGGTTTTAGGGAATTTAGTGTACATTTGTAATTGTGTTCAGAATGAAATCTTACAAGGACTTTTTAAAGAACCAAATGCAACTAAAATGACATCAATTGTTTTTGTAATACAGTATTAAATGTTTTTTTTGTGATTTCTTCATTGACACAATTATTTAACCCCTTAAAGACTACCACTCTTAAGAACAGAGGTTCATTCAAGTGTTTTCGATCAGGTATTGAAAACACCTGTGGATGTCAAGGAGCAGCAATCAAGTATAATAAGCACCAATTAGGCAGATTTAAAAGGACTGTGATACTCAGCTCCTTCTAGACATTTACTGGTGTGTTTACAAACATGGTGAAGTCAAGAGAATGGTCCAGGAAGACAAGAGAAGAGGTGATTTCTCTTCACAGGAAGGGCAATGGCCATAAGAAGATTGCAAAGATGTTAAACATACCAAGAGACACCATAGGAAGCATCATTCGCAAATTCAAGGCAAAGGGCACTGTTGAAACGCTACCTGGTCGTGGCAGAAAGAAGATGCTGACTTCGACTGCTGTGCGCTACCTGAAGCGCAAAGTGGAGAAAAGTCCCTGTGTGACTGCTGAGGAACTGAAAAAAGATTTGTCAGATGTAGGTACTGAAGTTTCAGCTCAGACAATAAGGCGCACACTGCGTAATGAAGGCCTCCATGCCAGAACTCACAGGCGCACCCCCTTGCTGTCTCCAAAGAATAAGAAGAGTCGACTGCAGTATGCCAAAAGTCATGTGGACAAACCACAAAAGTTTTGGGATAGTGTTCTGTGGACTGATGAAACAAAATTAGAACTGTTTGGGCCCATGGATCAACGCTATATTTGGAGGAGGAAGAACAAGGCCTATGAAGAAAAGAACACCTTGCCTACTGTGAAGTATGGTGGGGGGTCAATCATGCTTTGGGGCTGTTTTGCTTCTACAGGTACAGGGAAGCTTCAGCGTGTGCAAGGTACCATGAATTCTCTTCAGTACCAGGAGATATGGATGAAAATGTGATGCAGTCCGTCACAAACCTGAGGCTTGGGAGACGTTGGACCTTTCAACAGGACAATGATCCCAAGCATACCTCCAAGTCCACTAGAGCATGGTTGCAGATTAAAGGCTGGAACACTTTGAAGTGGCCATCGCAGTCACCAGACTTAAATCCGATTGAGAACCTCTGGTGGGACTTAAAGAAAGCAGTTGCAGCGCGCAAGCCTAAGAATGTGACTGAACTGGAGGCTTTTGCCCATGAAGAATGGGCGAAGATACCCGTAGATCGCTGCAAGACACTTGTGTCAAGCTATGCTTCACGTTTAAAAGCTGTTATAACTGGAAAAGGATGTTGTACTAAGTACTAAGATTGAATGTCACTTGGGGGTTGAATAAAACTGATAATGATGTGAGCACAGAAAAGACATTTGTGGTTATTTCATTATAAATGTTATGTTATATTTGTCTGACTTACAAGTGCCTCTTTGATTTAATTGTAAACAAGATGACTGAAATGATCAAAATCAATGTCAAACTGGCCAAAACACTCAATTTCAGTGGGGGTTGAATAATTTTGAAAACAACTGTATTGTTAGAGACATAAATCATTACAAAAGGGCTTACATGAAGACTACTGAACTGACTATATTTCATGGATAGGCAATAACATGCATTCTCAAATTCTTTACACCGTTTCTAGTTCTAACTAGTGTTGGGTGTGAATATTTGAATCGTGAATATTAATCGCGAATATTATCAATTCGAGAATTCACGAATATTTAGAATATAGTGATATATATTTGTAATTTCTAATCTAGTTTTTTTTTCATCAGTAACCTCCCTTCTTGCTTGTGAGCCAATAAGAAGGCCGCAAATTATTTGTCTGAGCTTAGCAACATCCCTAGCAACCAATAGAAAAGTTGCCTACCTCTTACTATATAAGAAACTCTCCAGCAGCCATTTTCTACAGTTTTTTTTTAAAGTTCTGAGAGAGACAGCCGTTTAATTGCTGTGCTCTGTGCTTTCCACACTACATTAGATAGATAGTTAGATACAGTAGCTTGTATATAAAATACAGATAGTTAGTGGGAGATAGTCAGTGTAGGTTATATCCTGATATAGTGTAGCTGTTCCAGTGAAGTGTGTTAGGTAGTGTGATAGGTTCTGCTGTCCATACATATATGCAGACCTGCTAAAATGTGAAGTTTTACGTATTGCGGCAAAATATTTGCATCATTAGTGCCGATTAGCGCAATCGCAAATATATTGGAGCACTCTAACTGCATAAAAAGCCATTTTTTATGTTCTGCCGTGCCAACCATTTTCTCCAGTCTCAGGAAACTTCTAGCAGCTTGGAAAATGTAGCAAAAGTGACCCACGCCTGTATTTTGCACGCATTGCGCGAATATTAAATTGGCGATTTTTCGTAATAAATAAAAAAAATCACAAATTTGCGAATGTATGACGAATATTCGCCCAAATAATCATGAAATATCGTGAATTTGAATATAGCCCCTGCCGCTCATCACTAGTTCTAACATTTGGAACAGTTAGGCCACATCCTCAGTCCATATACATTTTATACACCATCTTGTGAAAAGTAGGACTTTAATACATATGTTATTGTATGTGAGTTTTTATCTGACAGATAAACAAAGCAAAAACCAACCAGAGGCAAAATTATATTGGAATTTATATATGATGCCTGACTCCTTCAGATCCTAATCACAAAAAATAAAGTAGTTTCGATTTTAAAATCCCATGAAGAATATCTCACATTTGTTGACTTCATCTTATTACTACACAGTCAGTATGCCTTATCTCCCTTTATAAAAAAAAATCTTGATTAGTGGGATTTCAATGTCAAAAATATATCTCCTGTTGACTGCTGTGTAGCTACATATCTCAAAATCCAGACAGATGTAATTGCTTTGATAAGTGTAATTGATGTGGTGTTTGGATCATTCTGTCAATCAAGAGCAGTTTGCCACCTGTAAGAGAAAATCTATGTCTGCACATTATTCAGTGCACATCTTTCTTATTCAAACAGGACATCTGTAGATATATTTATAACTACAAAATATACATAAATGAAGACTAGCGGATGACAAAAAAAGGTCAAATATCTTAAACCCACGCAGGAAACAAACCATACCAGTATTCTTGCACAAATGCATGAAGAAAGGGGAGGACATGCTGTGTACCAAAACATATGTGTTTTAAAAACTTTTTGTTCCTTCAATAGTTTTGGAAAATGTCTAGTTAAAGGTATGTGGCTAAGTGGAGTCACAAAATACAACAACTTTATTGTGCCCTTGTGTCTTGCAATCTGTGCAAATGTATTTCCTTTCCTAGTAGTTACATTATGTGAAGCATTGTTAGTTTCCATTTTTGTAATTATATATGGTCAGTTTAAATTTTTGAAATTCGATTTGTGTCCAATTCATAGAATTTTTACAAAAATTAGATTTGTGTTCAAATCAATTCTTCATGAATCAAAGTTGCTCCAATTACTCTAAAAATTGTTATATAACACCCTCTAGTCCCCTAGAAGATTTATTATGAAAAGATTTTTTTTTGCAAATATTTGCTCTTTCTCTCAACCCAGCCCCCCACCCTTAAGCTCTTGAACACAATGACAACAATAGCAAATAATGCCAGAGTGACACTGACATATATACCTATGGGTAAACACATGGCTGATGGTGTTAACAGTGCATTTAAAAACGAACTGCACCATCGCATATGTTATGCTTTTTCATATTAGAAAGCTTCCAAAAATTGTCCATTATCAGGGGAAGATGGTGTTTAAACACACACAGTGTTATGGAAAAGTGTCCCAAGCATTCAGAAATTATCCATCAACGGTGGCAGATCTATAACCCTGTTTATAGACACATATGTTTATGTCAGAAAAAAAGGGTCTTGTTCTGTACAAGCATCCAAAAATTATGCCTTAATGAGGCTAGAATGCCTGTCCATATATATACATACACAAATGTTAATTTTCATAGAGTGGCTTGTTTTTAATGAGTCTGGAAAAATTCTCATTTAATTGGGAGCAGCAATATTAAATTAGCAATAGTATCGGCAGCAGTAGCAGCACAGTATGGAACAGAAAGGGCAGTAGATATGTGTCTGGTTGCTTAGGATTAGTAGTAGTATTGATGACTATGTAGCAGTAATGGTAGTGGTAGTAGGGGTAATAGAAGTGTCAGTAGGGGATTAGTAGCAGGGATAGCAGTGGTGGCAGCATCAGCCATACAGTCCAGAGTATAATGGTAGGCAGTCAGGCAGTCGCATGATGGTAGCAACCATAAGGTATGGAAAATTAAGGTAGGCAGACAGACAGTGGCATTAGCATGCTGGCGACAGCAGCAGTCATACAGTATTGAACATGATGGTAGGCAGGCCGACAGTGGCAGTGGCATGATGGTAGCAGTAACCATAAAGAACAGAATAGTAGACAGGTAGACAGTGACATGATGGCGGAAGAATCAACAGCCATATAGTTCAGAACATGATGGTAGGCAGGCAGACAGACAGCAGCAGCAGTGGCATTATGGGGCAGATCTATTCATAGGCTTTAGCTGAAGAAGTGTGAAAGCTGTCATGGATCTATGCCTCATTAATTTTGACAAAAGTGATGTTCTGTAAACTCATGAAAGACAACTTCCCCTTCCACACTGAAAACCCTCTCTGAGATTAAACTGGAAGCTGAGCAACAGAGAGCATAGCAGGCCAGTTCAGTTTGGTCAACTGTTCTAGTCTGCCTACTCAGAAGTAAATGCGCTCAGGGAACAGTGTATGAGGCAGTGTTGAGGCAGTACATGTCCATTCACTGATTTACCTTAGACTAGCGTGGCACATGAAAGAATTGCACCATATTCATGATATGGAACTGGGTGCTACTGTGGCTTCTGAACTATTGGGCACATTTTTTAAGACCAGCATGTTAGATGGTGGTCTTAATAAGCCCTTTAGCTGACGGTGGATCCCCTGGAGTTATGTAGACAGAAGACCGGCACTTCACAGGTGGAATCTTCAAACTTTTATTTCAGCATAGGAGGAAATAGCACAGAAGCGACACGTGTTTCGGCTCAGGTGTGAGCCTTTGTCAAGCATAATGAACTATTGCATGAAACACATTTAAATAGGCCGCCTACATGGGCGTCGAACGTGATGAAGTCACATCACCATGGGAACGGAGATACAAATCATAAGGTGCAACAATTCTCTACATTGTTGCAACAAGGTACTATGCTGTATGTGATACAATTACATCTTTAAGAGTATTACAGAAAAGAGAAATCAATAGTAGACATGGGATACAATAAATCTAGAAATTACAATAAACATATTCAATGTAATGATAATAATAATCATCTATTTGAGAACTAAATAACCCACTGGCTGTCTCAAAATATCAACATATTAAATCTTGCTGCTCTTTTTTCTTTTTTTTCAGATGCTTCATTATTTTCATTTTCTCTGTGACTGAATGAATAAAGAATATATATAGTACATTAAAAATGTAATTACAGTAGAATTTCCTATTGGATCTTACAGGAATGCACTCAAATCATATTCTCGATTTAAACCTTTCGGTTCAATGGTCTGCAGGGTGTGAATCCAAAAACTTTCACGTTTTTTCAGTAATAGCAACCTGTTGCCACCTCTGCGCGGTGGCAGTACCTGCTCAATTATTTGAAACCTTAATTGTGAGACATTGTGAGCACACCTGTCAAAATGAAGGGGAACAGGCAATAGCAAATTTTTCTTACGTATGGTGGATTTGTGATTACTGAACCTGTCCTTCATTCTGACAGATGTCTCACCAATGTACAATAAGCCACAAGGGCATTTTAGCAGATATACAACAAAATTGCTATCGCAAGTGAAGAAACCTTTTACTGGAAATTTCTTACCAGTGTGCGGATGAAAAAAGGATTCGCCCTTAATTACCGCAGAACAGTGAACACACTGTAGACAGGGGAAAGTGCCTCTTTTTGGTGTGGAAAGAAAAAGTTGACGGGGCATGCTAGTAGTACCACATATGTCCGCTTTTACAATAGTGTCTCTAATGTTCCTGGTTCTCTTATAGCAGATCATAGGGATATCGTGGAATTCGGCAACATCTGGATAAGCTGAGCGCATAATCCCCCAGTGTTTATTAACCACATGACGAAACTTATTTATCCAGGGGTGATATTTGACAATAAACGGTAACCGCTTATTTTCAACATGGGGCTTAAATGTCTCAATCTTACATTTCTCTATCTCTGAATCTAAGAGGGGTTTAGGATATCCCCTTAGCAAGAATTTTTCTGCCATTTCATTGAATCTGACCTCCCTCACTAATGGATCTGACACAATCCTCTTGATACGCTTAAATTGTGAGGAGGGTAAAGACCTTTTCACCGCCGGTGAATGGTTGCTGGAGTAGTACAACAAACTGTTCTTATCCGTTTTTTTGATGTATAAATCAGTCTGTACACAACCATCATGACCCTTTATCACCAAAGTATCTAAAAAATTAATTTTGTCATGGTCATGCTGCACTGTAAAGCACAACTCGGGCCATATATTGTTAATGTACTGGGTAAATTTTTCCAAGGACTCAATGCCGCCTCGCCATACGCAAAAAATGTCGTCTATAAAACGACGCCAGGCAATACACGATTGTTTATATAATGGATTTACGTATATGAATTTCTCCTCAAGCCACGACATATAGCTATTTGCGTACGGCGGTGCGGCATGCGAGCCCATCGCGGTACCCCGTTTCTGCTGAAAGAATGTGTCCTGGAACAGAAAATAATTTTCCTGTAAAGTCAGTGCCAATAATTGTAGAAAAAATTGTTTTTCTTGACTAGAATATTCTGACTGTTCTAGGATCCATTCTACGGCAGTAAGACCTTTTGTGTGCTCAATAGATGTGTAAAGACTGCACACATCAAATGTTACCAATAAATCTCCTACCTCAAGACGTAAATTTTTAATGTCTAACAAAAATTGATTAGTGTCAAGTACAAAAGATGGCATTTTTTTCGTTAATGGGGTGAGGACTTTTTCAATCAACATGGTTTCTTCACTTGCGATAGCAATTTTGTTGTATATCTGCTAAAATGCCCTTGTGGCTTATTGTACATTGGTGAGACATCTGTCAGAATGAAGGACAGGTTCAGTAATCACAAATCCACCATACGTAAGAAAAATTTGCTATTGCCTGTTCCCCTTCATTTTGACAGGTGTGCTCACAATGTCTCACAATTAAGGTTTCAAATAATTGAGCAGGTACTGCCACCGCGCAGAGGTGGCAACAGGTTGCTATTACTGAAAAAACGTGAAAGTTTTTGGATTCACACCCTGCAGACCATTGAACCGAAAGGTTTAAATCGAGAATATGATTTGAGTGCATTCCTGTAAGATCCAATAGGAAATTCTACTGTAATTACATTTTTAATGTACTATATATATTCTTTATTCATTCAGTCACAGAGAAAATGAAAATAATGAAGCATCTGAAAAAAAAGAAAAAAGAGCAGCAAGATTTAATATGTTGATATTTTGAGACAGCCAGTTGGTTATTTAGTTCTCAAATAGATGATTATTATTATCATTACATTGAATATGTTTATTGTAATTTCTAGATTTATTGTATCCCATGTCTACTATTGATTTCTCTTTTCTGTAATACTCTTAAAGATGTAATTGTATCACATACAGCATAGTACCTTGTTGCAACAATGTAGAGAATTGTTGCACCTTATGATTTGTATCTCCGTTCCCATGGTGATGTGACTTCATCACGTTCGACGCCCATGTAGGGCGGCAGAAACGGGGTACCGCGATGGGCTCGCATGCCGCACCGCCGTACGCAAATAGCTATATGTCGTGGCTTGAGGAGAAATTCATATACGTAAATCCATTATATAAACAATCGTGTATTGCCTGGCGTCGTTTTATAGACGACATTTTTTGCGTATGGCGGGGCGGCATTGAGTCCTTGGAAAAATTTACCCAGTACATTAACAATATATGGCCCGAGTTGTGCTTTACAGTGCAGCATGACCATGACAAAATTAATTTTTTAGATACTTTGGTGATAAAGGGTCATGATGGTTGTGTACAGACTGATTTATACATCAAAAAAACGGATAAGAACAGTTTGTTGTACTACTCCAGCAACCATTCACCGGCGGTGAAAAGGTCTTTACCCTCCTCACAATTTAAGCGTATCAAGAGGATTGTGTCAGATCCATTAGTGAGGGAGGTCAGATTCAATGAAATGGCAGAAAAATTCTTGCTAAGGGGATATCCTAAACCCCTCTTAGATTCAGAGATAGAGAAATGTAAGATTGAGACATTTAAGCCCCATGTTGAAAATAAGCGGTTACTGTTTATTGTCAAATATCACCCCTGGATAAATAAGTTTCGTCATGTGGTTAATAAACACTGGGGGATTATGCGCTCAGCTTATCCAGATGTTGCCGAATTCCACGATATCCCTATGATCTGCTATAAGAGAACCAGGAACATTAGAGACACTATTGTAAAAGCGGACATAGGTGGTACTACTAGCATGCCCCGTCAACTTTTTCTTTCCACACCAAAAAGAGGCACTTTCCCCTGTCTACAGTGTGTTCACTGTTCTGCGGTAATTAAGGGCGAATCCTTTTTTCATCCGCACACTGGTAAGAAATTTCCAGTAAAAGGTTTCTTCACTTGCGATAGCAATTTTGTTGTATATCTGCTAAAATGCCCTTGTGGCTTATTGTACATTGGTGAGACATCTGTCAGAATGAAGGACAGGTTCAGTAATCACAAATCCACCATACGTAAGAAAAATTTGCTATTGCCTGTTCCCCTTCATTTTGACAGGTGTGCTCACAATGTCTCACAATTAAGGTTTCAAATAATTGAGCAGGTACTGCCACCACGCAGAGGTGGCAACAGGTTGCTATTACTGAAAAAACGTGAAAGTTTTTGGATTCACACCCTGCAGACCATTGAACCGAAAGGTTTAAATCGAGAATATGATTTGAGTGCATTCCTGTAAGATCCAATAGGAAATTCTACTGTAATTACATTTTTAATGTACTATATATATTCTTTATTCATTCAGTCACAGAGAAAATGAAAATAATGAAGCATCTGAAAAAAAAGAAAAAAGAGCAGCAAGATTTAATATGTTGATATTTTGAGACAGCCAGTGGGTTATTTAGTTCTCAAATAGATGATTATTATTATCATTACATTGAATATGTTTATTGTAATTTCTAGATTTATTGTATCCCATGTCTACTATTGATTTCTCTTTTCTGTAATACTCTTAAAGATGTAATTGTATCACATACAGCATAGTACCTTGTTGCAACAATGTAGAGAATTGTTGCACCTTATGATTTGTATCTCCGTTCCCATGGTGATGTGACTTCATCACGTTCGACGCCCATGTAGGCGGCCTATTTAAATGTGTTTCATGCAATAGTTCATTATGCTTGACAAAGGCTCACACCTGAGCCGAAACACGTGTCGCATCTGTGCTATTTCCTCCTATGCTGAAATAAAAGTTTGAAGATTCCACCTGTGAAGTGCTGGTCTTCTGTTCCATATTATAAGTGGGCTTTTCATACCCTGGACGCGTGCACCACAACTCTGCCAGAGGAGTGCCGACTGCTTTCCCCTTTTTGGAGTTATGTAGAGGTGCTGGCCTCTACATAACTTCAACGTATCCAGAGCTGATTCTAAATGCAAGACAGCTTCATTGCTGTCCTAGATGTAGACCAGGCGTAGAAAATGGTGAATGAGATGAGCCTACTGGCCCGCCTACTTACCCTCCTTATCCACGCCCACTTTTTTAGACCTGGCGTGAGCGGAGAAGAAGTTGAAGATTCTGCTGCAACATGGCGTGCAACAGAATCTGCCCCATGTATATGCCACAAAAATGGTGTATATCTGGTCTTAAATGACCCCTTTTTATCTATTTAATAACACTGGTTTAAAAATTACATTTTGGTACTATAAAACACATTATGCAATGTAATGATGTGTCTAGCACCAATATAACAATGCTGACCATGTTGACAGTGAAATTTCTATGTAATTTGAGAATAATACTACTGGTTCAAAAATAAAATTCAGACTCTGAGCCAATCAAAACAACTATCCCTCCACTTCCTCCAAGTGTCATTTGATCATCCATCTTCTTCCTTTCTAATTTTTTGTCCTCACCAAAATTAACCGTAAAATGCCGCTGGGCGTTGTTTTTATGCAATCAAAATTTTATAGACAAACTTTTATGAAATTCATAACAATCCTGATTCGTTCATCCTTAACCCCTTAAGGACTCAGCCCTATTTCACCTTAAAGGACTTGGCATTTTTTGCAAATCTGACCAGTGTCACTTTAAGTGCTCATAACTTTAAAACACTTTGACTTATCCAGGGCATTCTGAGATTGTTTTTTTCGTCACATATTGTACTTAATGACACTGGTAAAATGAAGTCAAAAAAATAAAAAAATTTGCATAAAAAAATACCTAATTTACCAAACATTTTGAAAAATTAGCAAATTTCAAAGTTTCAGTTTCTCTACTTCTGTAATACATAGTAATACCCCCAAAAATTGTGATGACTTTACATTCCCCATATGTCTACTTTATGTTTGAATTATTTTGGAAATGATATTTTATTTTTTGGGGATGTTACAAGGCTTAGAAGTTTAGAAGCAAATCTTGAAATTTTTCAGAAATTTACAAAAACCCAATTTTTAGGGACCACTACAGGTCTAAAGTCACTTTGCGAGGCTTACATAATAGAAACCGCCCAAAAATGACCCCATTCTATAAACTACACCCCTCAAGGTATTCAAAACTGATTTTACAAACTTTGTTAACCCTTTAGGTGTTTCACAAGAGTTATTGGCAAATGGGGATGAAATTTGAGAATTTCATTTTTTTGCCTAATTTTACATTTTAACCCATTTTTTCCACTAACAAAGCAAGGGTTAACAGCCAAACAAGACTGTATCTTTATTGCCCTGACTCTGCCGTTTACAGAAACACCCCATATGTGGCCGTAAACCACTGTATGGCCACACAGCGAGGCGTATAGTAAAAGGTGCGCTGTATGGTTTTTGGAAGCCAGATTTTGCTGGACTAGTTTTTTGACACCATGTCCCATTTGAAGCCCCCCTGATGCACCCCTAAAGTAGAAACTCCAAAAAAGTGACCCCATTTTAGAAACTACGGGATAGGGTGGCAGTTTTTTGGTACTAGTTTAGGGTACATATGATTTTCGGTTGCTCTATATTACACTTTTAGTGCGGCAAGGTAACAAGAAATAGCTTTTTTGGCACGTTTTTTTTGTTATTTACAACATTTATCTGAAAGGTTAGATCATGTGGTATTTTTATAGAGCAGGTTGTCACAGACGCGGTGATACCTAATATGTATACAATTTTTTTTATTTATGTAAGTTTTATACAAAAAAAATGTTTTAGTGTCTCCATATTCTAAGAGCCATAGTTTTTTCAGTTTTGGGGCGATTATCTTAAGTAGGATCTCATTTTTTGCAGGATGAGATGAAGGTTTGATTGGCACTATTTTGGGATGCATATGACTTTTTGATCGCTTGCTATTACACTTTTTGTGATGTAAGATGACAAAAAATTGCTTTTTTTACACCGTTTTTATTTTTATTTTTTTACGGTGGTCACCTGAGGGGTTAGGTCATGTGATATTTTTATAGAGCCGGTCAATACGGACGCGGAGATACCTAATATGCATACTTTATTTTTATTTATGTAAGTTTTACACAATGATTTCATTTTTGAAACAAAAAAAAATCATGTTTTAGTGTTTCCATAGTCTAAGAGCCATAGTTTTTTCAGTTTTTTGGCGATTATCTTGGGTAGGGTATGATTTTTGCGGGATGAGATGACGGTTTGATTGGTACTATTTTGGCATACATGCGACTTTTTTGATCACTTTTATTACCTTTTTTGGGAAGTAAGGTGGGCAAAATTTCAATTTTCTCATAGTTTTTATTTTTTTATTTTTATGGCCTTCACCGTGTGGGGAAAGTAACATGACCGTTTTATAGATCAGGTCGTTACGGACGCGGCGATACCTAATATGTGTAGTGTATTTTATTTTTTTAATTTTTATTCAGTGATAAATGTGTTTTTTTTTCTTAACTTTTTTCACTTTTTTTGCATTTTTTGACCCAGACCCACTTGGTTCTTGAAGATCCAGTGGGTCTGGTGTCTGTATAATACAGTACAGTACACCATATAGGGTTCTGTATTGTATTTTACTTAGACTGAACAGATCTATGCCTTTAGCATAGATCTGTTTAGCACCATGGACCGCAGGACGCCTGAGAAGGCGTCCTGTTGCCATGGGAACCTTCCCCGTCTGCCACAACTTCGCAGACGGGGAAGGGTGGGCACGGGGCTGGCAGGGGGCTGTCGGGGGGCTCTCTCCCTCTCCATCGGGGGGCTGCAAAGGCACAGCAGCCCCCCGATGGGAGAGGGAGGGAGCTCCCTGACCGATGACAGTTAACCTTTTCCATACAGCGGTCAGTACAGACCGCGGTTTGGAAAGGGTTAAACGGCTGACATCTGCACAGATGTCAGCCGTTTATACCAGGGTGTCAGCAATGTGCTGACACCCTGGTATAACCACTAGACGCCAATGAATTTTCAGGGGGAGGCGGGCGGGGGATCGCGATCCCGCCTGCCGCACCGCCCACCTTCCGCAACGCCCGCACCCCCTACCTCCCACCCACATAAATCATGCAGGGGGGTGCAAATCGTCATTTTGGGCACTTTAAAGTTTCTGATCCCCGCGGTCAGGGACCGCAGGGATCAGAAACTGCAGAAATCGCAGCAAACCGCAGGTCTGAATTGACCCCCCCTGGCATTGTGACAGGATGCTGGCTGAATGATTTCAGCCGGCATCCCGTTGCGATTAACCCCCGCGGCGCCGAAATATCTATTTAAAGTTAGGACGTACCGGTACGCCCTGAGTCCTTAAGGACTCGGGAAATAGGGCGTACTGGTACGCTCTACGGCCTTAAGGGGTTAATATACCTATATATAATTAGATTTCTATCACATTTCAGATTTCTTTAGATTTCTATCAGATTTTGGCCACATTACATGGAGGATGTCTCAGGCACAGTGGGTGAGGAACAATCATCTCCCATGCCTAAAGTATGCAAGACTGCAGCCAAAGACAAAAAGGAGAAGGTGAGGACTGATAGTAAGCAGCTGTTGGCGGGCGATTCTATCATAAGAGATGTGAAGTTTGAGGAAAATGGTTTTGTGATATGTCTCCCTGGTGCTACCGCTAGCAGGGATAGACGATGTATCCTTAATATTATTAGGCAAGCAAAGCAGGAAAGGGAGGTGGATGTTATTGTCCATCTTGGGACAAATGATCTGGCTTGCAATGAGGTTTCAAAGGTGAAGGAAGCTTTTCACACACTTGGAAATGATATACTGGAGGTGGCATCAACTGTTTCATTCTCTGCAGTTTTGCCTATGCATAACTTTCAGCATGATAGGAAGAAGCGCATTAAGGAATTCAATGTATGGCTTGGAGAATGGTGTCTGAACAAAGGGTTTGACTTTGTGTCTCATGTTAGCTCTCGTTGGAATGGAAAATAACTGTACAAGAAAGATGGTTTGCATCTTTCTCTCAAGGGAACGAATGTCCTCAATAAAAAGTTCCAAGTATTTGCTAAGAAGCATTTAAACTAAGAAAGGGGGACAAAAGGGTGATAATCCAGCAGTCCGACTGCCCCCAGAACAATGCCAGAAGATGCCAGTAGCACAGAGGTTAAGAAATGACAAGCTCAGAGTCTTGTCTACAAATGCTCGCAGTTTAGGGAATAAGATCAATGAACTTGAGTCTATAATGGCATCTGAGAATATAGATTTAGTGGCTATTACTGAGACATGGTTCAATGGGAGTAATGACTGGGATATAACAATGCCAGAGTTCTCTTTATATAGGAAAGACAGAGAAGGCAAGAAAGGGGGAGGGGTGGCCCTGTATGTGAAAGATAGCATAAAATTTTATTTAATACAAGTTAGCGAGACCAATTTAGAGTCAGTTTGGGTTACCTAGCAGCTTGACAATCATAAGGGAACTCGTGTAGGTGTGATATATGGACCACCTAGCCAAGTCAAAGAATTAGATGATCTACTAGTTGAGGAAATAGCTAAAATGACATTGAAAGGGGAATGTATCATTATGGGAGACTTTAATCTTCCTGATGTAAACTGGAATACCAAAATAGCTAGTTCTGCCAGGAGAACAGATATTCTAAATTCCCTACTGGGATTATCTCTACAGCAAGTAGTTGAGGAGCCAACCCGGAAGGAGGCCATTTTAGATTTAGTATTCACAAATGGTAATTTGGTATCTGATATTACTGTAGGGGAAAGCTTGGGATGTAGTGATCACCATTCAGTGTGGTTTACTATAAGTACAGTGACTGAGTCACACCACACAAAAACAAAAGTTTTAGATTTTAGAAAAACTGACTTTTCTAAAATTAGATTAGTGGTACAGATTGGAACAGTTTCAATGGAGTCCAGGAGAAATGGGACTACTTAAAAGTGGCACTATTGAATGCAACAGATAATTGCATTAGGCTTGTCAGTGAAAGCCAAAAAAAGGAAGAGACCACTATGGTACTCAGCAGAAATGGCCAAAATCATAAAAAAAAACAAAAGATAGTAATTATAATTATAATTATTATAATAATTTAGTAATTATAAAAATAAAAAAAATGAGGATGACAGGCAAATTTATAATTAGGCAGAGAGAGGCCAAACAAGAGAGCATATTTAAAAGAAGAAAAACTACCACAAGAGGACACAGTTTTAAATTAGAGGGGCAAAGGTTTAAAAGTAATATAAGGAAGTATTACTTTACTGAGAGAGTAGTGGATGCATGGAATAGCCTTCCTGCAGAAGTGGTAGCTGCAAATACAGTGAAGGGGTTTAAGCATGCATGGGATAGGCATAAGGCCATCCTTCATATAAGATAGGGCCGGGGGCTATCCATAGTATTCAGTATATTGGGCAGACTAGATGGGCCAAATGGTTCTTATCTGCCGACACATTCTATGTTTCTATGTTTCTATGTAAGTTATAAGAGCTTCTAAAGCAGAGGCAGAAGAGAAATTAGCTCAGTCAGTGAAAAATGCGATAAGACATTGTTCAGATACATAAATGAAAAAAGGAAACTAAAACAAGGAATTAACAAATTAAAAACAAAAGAAGGAAGGTATATGGAAGAAGATAAAGAACTAGCTGACTGCCTCAATGAATACTTCTGTTCAGTTTTTACAAAGGAAAATGAAGGAAAAGGACCTCAGTTAGGAAGGAAGACTAATGAATCTTTTGATGCATGTGTCTTTACAGAGGAAGAGGTTCTGTCAGCTGTCTAAAATTAATATAAATAAGTCACAGGGGCCTGATGGGATACACCCAAAGCTATTAAAAGAGCTTAGCAGTGAACTAGCAAAACCATTAACAGATTTATTTAACCAATCACTGGTAACAGGAGTCGTCCCAGGAGATTGGAAATTAGCAAATGTTGTGCCTATTCACAAGAAAGGTAGTAGGGAGGAATCGGGCAACCAAAGGCGAGTAAGCCTGACATCAATAGTGGGGAAATTAATGGAAACCATACTTAAGGAGAGGATTGTGGAACATCTAAAATCCCATGGATTGAAAGATGAAAAACAGCATGGGTTTACTTCAGGGAGATAATATCAAACTAATCTTATTGATTTTTTTGATTGGGTGACTAATAATAGATGGCGGAGGTGCAGTAGACA
The DNA here is from genome assembly GCF_905171765.1 of Bufo bufo. Lineage (NCBI taxonomy): Eukaryota > Metazoa > Chordata > Amphibia > Anura > Bufonidae > Bufo > Bufo bufo. The sequence continues at coordinate 448,454,257 of NC_053389.1, read as the reverse complement.
TCGCTTATCTAGACTTTAGTAAGGCTTTTGATACTGTCCCACATAGAAGGCTAATCAATAAATTAGAGTCTTTGGGCTTGGACTCCCATATTGTTAAATGGATTAGGCAGTGGCTGAGGGACAGACAACAGAGGGTTGTAGTCAATGGAGTATATTCAGACCATGGTCTTGTTACCAGTGGGGTACCTCAGGGATCTGTTCTGGGACCCATATTGTTTAATATCTTTATCAGCGAAATTGCAGAAGGCCTCGATGGTAAGGTGTGTCTTTTTGCTGATAACACAAAGATTTGCAACAGGGTTGATGTTCCTGGAGGGATACACCAAATGGAAAAGGATTTAGGAAAACTAGAGGAATGGTCAAAAATCTGGAAACTAAAATTTAATGTTGATAAGTGCAAAATAATGCACCTGGGGCGTAAAAACCCAAAAGCAGAATATAAGATAAGTGATACAGTTCTAACCTCAGTATCTGAGGAAAGGGATTTAGGGGTCATTTTTTCAGAAGACTTAAAGGTAGGCAGACAATGTCGTAGAGCAGCAGGAAATGCTAGCAGAATGCTTGGGTGTATAGGAAGAGGCATTACCAGTAGAAAGAGGGATGTGCTCATGCCGCTCTACAGAGCACTAGTGAGACCTCATTTGGAGTATTGTGCTCAGTACTGGAGACCATATCTCCAGAAGGATATTGATATTTTAAAGAGAGTTCAGAGAAGAGCTACTAAACTAGTACATGGATTGCAGGATAAAACTTACCAGGAAAGATTAAAGGACCTTAAGATGTATAGCTTGGAAGAATGACGAGTGTTACGGATGGTGTTGCAGAAAACTGGAAGTTATAAATAAACATCCGACTGACTTGATCCCAAACTAAGGAACATATGGGTGAGCCCTATAAAACCCCTAGAGCTCTCCCTGACTGCTATGCCCATGCAAAGATCTTTATGATAGATAATTGCATGCCCTCGTACCTAGACTGTGTGACACCTGAAAACCCTATTATAGTGAGGGGACACGACCACCGGCTCCCTGCACTTAATACGGAGGGAGTCAGGGTCACCTAGAATCAAGCCAGCGCGGAAACGCAAAAAAAGGAAAACACTTATCTGAGGAACCAGCAGTTGCAACCTCTAGCAGTGAACACAATTCAGGAAGTAGTATAAACCGCAAAGTGAGGCAGTATGGGAGGGAATATAAAGGGAGGCAATCACTGTAAACAGATGACAGCTGGGAGAAGGAAAAGAGATGACAAAGTGAAACCAAAACAAAGAACATCATGCAAGAGGTACAGAGGAACGTCTGCCAGAGCTTCTCAGAGAGCTGGCGGTGACAACGAGACAGAGGGGATATGATAGAAACTTTTAAATACATAAAGGGAATCAACAAGGTAAAAGAGAAGAGAATAATTAAAAGAAGAAAATCTGCTACAAGAGGACATAGTTTTAAATTAGAGGGGCAAAGGTTTAAAAGTAATATCAGGAAGTATTACTTTACTGAGAGAGTAGTGGATGCATGGAATAGCTTTCCTGCAGAAGTGGTAGCTGCAAATATCGTGAAGGAGTTTAAGCATGCATGGGATAGGCATAAGGCCATCCTTCATATAAGATAGGGACAAGGGCTATTCTTAGTATTCAGTATATTGGGCAGACTAGATGGGCCAAATGGTTCTTATCTGCCGACACATTCTATGTTTCTATGTTTCTATGTTTATACTGAATGCTTGTTTCCATTATTTTTGTCTATTCAACTCTATCAGGACGGATTAAAACGGAATGCCTTTTAAAGTGTTCCATTTGTCTTTCCGTTATAGTAATTCTGCTATTTTCCATTTTAATCACATTTAAATGCTATAACGGAAAAGGAAACACTGATATGAATCCCCCCTAACTGGTACAAGACAGTTTTCCTTTCCTTTTAGAAAGTAGACTAGTTTGTATATATATTTTTCAGAGAAGCATTATGTGGAGAAGCTAGCATAGCAATAGATAAAAATTATATTATGAAAAATAACTTATTGGGAGGAACAAAAATATCCTTGATAAGTATTATATGCCAGGCAACACTGTTCTTGCTTTCTGGGAAGAATAGATGCAAATTAGCATATCTTAATTCTGCTGGCATTACACAGGATGTCCCATCTTTTGTTCTTGTCAGGCAAGTACATTTGCATAACTTTGGGTTTCTGGGAAATATGTTCAAATTAACTTTTCTTGCAAAAAAAATTAATAATGGTAATCTTATCTCATGCAAGCTGAATTAAGATGAATTTGCATATATTCTTCCTAGAAAACCAAAAGTAGTTTTGCCTGGCATACAGATTCAATTTGGCTGCTTCACCGAAATTAAACACAAAATTTTATTAGTTACGAAGTACTTCATCACGAATCATATTACACTGTACGTAGCAGGCAGGAAATGGCGATCGCGCTGCCCCCCCATCATTGATCCTCTCATATGCCATGTTCAACGCTAATCGCAGCATTTGAGAGTCACATTGGCGCCTTTCAGGGGTTAATCAGGGGTTAAAAAAAAGTACATACTCAACTCATCCATTTGATTGGGAAGAGGCCAGCATGACCATCCTGATTGAAGAAAATGCACCAAATCTCTCCTGCGTTGGACACAGTGACATCAAGATGGCTGTGACAGCCTATCTGCGGTCAAATGGTTAAGGTATGTTTTTTTAAAATCACCATTTCAGGAAAAATTGATGAATTACCACGAAGCGTGAGGAAATTAGGCTTCATGACTTATTAAATTTTTCCTGAAATTCTGATCGAGGTCCGCTTAGTTAAATCCGATTCACTCAACACTACTCATCATACATATTTTTTGATCTCCCTAATGATAAAGAGCACCTTGAAGAGTACACCACATGGCCAGTCAGATAAGCAAGATTTAATTTTCTCTTCAGAGATTCTGGTTCCCTTGTCCCTCTAGAAAGAGCTAACATGAATATTTTATTGAGAGAAGTGTAATTCTCGGTGGGATATTCTAGTTTGCTTGTCTGACTTTGGTTGAATGTTGCTTTGGAGGTCTCTCTCTCTTTGGTTCATCTGACATTAATCCCAAAATGGTAAAATGGATTTGCTCAAACATATGTAATTCAGCTTTCTTTCCAAAAGGATTGAAAAAAGATGGGTTTCACAACTACAGCATATCCTTCCAGTCAATGCTCAGCCTCAGTCTGCCTCCCTCTCTAATTTGGAATGAATTCCAAATTGATTTACTCATCCTCATATAGCAAGAGACATTTTGGTAAGTTTTAAAACATAGCAAAACCTTAACATGTCAAGAAAATACTGTCCTCTAACATTTTACCTTTTCAGTAAGAGGTGTGTTGTGGATATGAGACTGAAAGATCGGAAGTCATTACAATATGGCACTGGCATCCAGGATCACTCCCTACTTATCTATAGTTTACATTCCTTACCTATGCTTGTTGCGCAGAAGTGAAAATGTATTTTTGTATAATGGCCAATGGAACAATGCCATGAGCCTCAGGGCGGATGCCCCATCTGATGTACATATATACTGCTTAACTTTCTCTAATAAACAAGAGAATTCTGCTTTGATCCTTGAAGAGGTTTCTCTTTCGTGCACGACTCACTAACAACTTGCAATTTGGAGCAGACAGTTGATAAGACAGCACAGCTTGTGTGCATGCAAAACAGTGTGCACACCCTTATTCTAATACTTTGTTGAAGCACCTTTTGATTTTATTACAGCACTCAGTCTTTTTGGGTATGAGTCTATCAGCATAGCACATTTTGACTTGGCAAGATTTGCCCACTCTTCTTTGGAAAAACACTCCAAATCTGTCAGATTGTGAGGGCATCTCCTGTGCACAGCTCTTTTCAGATCACCCCACAGATTTTCAATCGGATTCAGGTCTGGGCTCTGGCTGGGCCATTACAAAACTTTAATCTCCTTCTGGTGATGCCATTCCTTTGTTGATTTGGATGTATGCTTTGGGTCGTTGTTATGCTGAAAGATGAAGTTCCTCTTCATGTTCAGCTTTCTAGCAGAAGCCTGAAGGTTTTGTGCCAATATTGACTGGTATTTGAAACTGTTCTTAATTCCCTCTATCTTAACTAAGGCCCCAGTTCCTGCTGAAGAAAAACAGCCCCATAGAATGATGCTGCCACCACCATGCTTCACTGTGGGTATGGTGTTCTTTTAGTGATGTGCAGTGTTGTTTTTGGGCCAAACATATCTTTTGGAATTATGGCCAAAAAGTTCAACCTTGGTTTCATCAGACCATAATATCTTTTCCCATATGCTTTTGGGAGACTTCAGATGTGTTTTTGCAAAATGTAGCCTGGCTTGGATGTTTTTCTTCATAAGAAAAGGCTTTTGTCTTGCCACTCTACCCCACAGCCCAGACATGAAGAATACGGGAGATTGTTGTCACATGTACCACACAGCCAGTCAGTAGATATTCCTGCAGCTCCTTTAATGTTGCTGTAGGACTGTTGGTAGCCTCCCAGACCAGTTTTCTTCTCATCTTTTTATAAATTTTGGAGGGATATCCAGTTCATGGTAATGTCACTGTTGTAACTATCTCACACTATTCAAATACACTGGTGAACGTTCCTAAATACTTATATTGTCACAGCCTGATGAACATCTAAAAAAAAGTCTGTTTAAAAGGGGGCAAAACGCTTATATGTCACAGTCTGTGACCACCAGGCAACCAGACTTGAAGAGTGCAGAAAGGGACTAAGGAATAACCCTCTGCACTATTACAAGTCTGGACTAAATTCCTGACTAGTGATGTCCCAAACTATTCGCCGGCGAACACTTCCCGGCGAACATAGCTTGTTCGCATTCGCCGCGGCGGGCGAACATTTGTGATGTTCGGTCTGCCTCCTATACATCATCATTGAGCAAACTTTGACCCTGTACCTCACAGTCAGCAGACACATTCCAGCCAATCAGCATACCCTCCCTCCCAGACCCTCCCACCTCCTATCAAAAAGCAAGGACAGCATCCAGCATTCATTCTGAAGCTGCAGTGTCACAAATTTGACTAAGTTGTAATTGCAATGCGATTAATGCAGGTTATATTAATCGCATTGAGAATTCAACTTAGAGCTGGGTTCCTAATGGTTGTATTGCTAGAATATAACGAAGATTGAGAATATAAGGCTATATTCGTTATATTCGTCAATTCTAGCAATACAAACATTAGGAACTCAGATCTAAGTTGTAATCGCAATGTGATTAATACAGGTTATATTAATCGCATTGCGAATTCAACTTAGAGCTGGGTTCCTAATGGTTGTATTGCTAGAATATAAAGAAGATTGAGAATATAGTACTATATTCGTTATATTCGTTAATTCTAGCAATACAACCATTAGGAACTTAGCTCTAAGTTGAATTCACAATGCGATTAAGGCAGGTTATATTAATCGCATTGCGAATTCAACTTACCACACTCTGCGTCAACTACGTAATTTTCCATGGGAGTTTTGCCATGGATCCCCCTCCGGCATGCCACAGTCCAGGGGTTAGTCCCCTTGAAACAACTTTTCCATCACTATTGTGGCCAGAAAGAGTCCTTGTGGGTTTTAAAATTCGCCTGTCTATTGAAGTCTATGGCGGTTCGCCCGGTTTGCCCATTCGCGAACACTCGCGGAAGTTCACGTTCGCCTTTAGTGAACAGAAAATTTTATGTTTGCGACATCTCTATTCCTGACTTGCTAGCAAGTTTCTGCTAATGGACTGCAAGCAGGATAACAGGACACGATCCAAACTATTAATAGACACAGGTGTGCCGCAAGTGAACCTCTGAGATTGTTGCTGACCAATGCAGCTGTGTCAGCTGGTTACTGGCCGGATGGGGCTGTGTTATGTTAGCCACACTGACTGAACTGGGCTATGATTACAACCAGTGCTCCACACTAAAAGACTGTGCTAGAGTCGTCCGGCTATCAATAGACAGCACTCATACACACTACACGGCTATGTCTGGAACAATTTGGCTGTAGCATCACTCATCCAGAATGCACCACACCGTGTGATATACGTTCAATATATGTGGACACATGCATACCCTCATACACGTCAGTGTTTAGGCCAGCCTCTCAAACAGCCACTATCTTGCGGTCAGTATATTGTGGCTAGGAGGTAAATTCTCACATCTCATGCACACCCTGCCTAGAGAGCCGTGTCCTGGAAATTGACATCAGCTCTACGCATTTCCACGTGACATATATTCGCCACGCATCTTCAGGAGCTTAATTAGAAAGTGCCTATATGAAAGACAGGTGCCCCCCACTGTTGTGTGCTAGGGCTCCGGCGCTATGATGGCCGTACGCGGCCGAGGAAACGCCGAATCCATATGGCAGAAGCCCCGCCTTCCGGGAAAGGTGTGCCAGTATCTGCACCAATCAGACCTAGGGGCGTGTTCCAAATCACGCCCTCTGACCGGCGAGTACAGCAATGAACCTTAACCTTCCCGGGAGCTCGCGCATGCACGATTTCTGGGGGAATCCAAGTTGCGGCCCATATCCATCGCCTGACTCAGAGCAATTGTGTTGGTAAGGACCCACCAGGGGTATTATCTCAGGGGCAAATCGCGGTGCCTCCATCTCCATCCTGGTATGCTACACTGACGGAGAAAGGCATCGCCATTAAACACAACCATTAAAGTGTTACTGCAGATCACAGCTATCCAAGGATCGACATGTACTATATATATATATATATATATATATATATGTATAATACCAATATACAGTAAACCCCTTGACAGGAGAAAAAGAAGGGAAGGAGCCACATACACAAAGGAACCGGAAATCAACTATCACATAATATATAGGATTGTCACGGAACCATGAACCAGACGTACAACAAGGGATAAGTGAAAATAAGAAGGCTTTATTGAAAATAAAGCTGTAAAGCAAAAGTCCAAACGGATGGCGAAACCGAAGCAGAGTCTTTGCGAAGCCAGAGGTCAGGAACCAGAAGGGTAGTCAGACGAATCCAGGATCAGGAACCAGCAGGGTAGTCAGACGAAGCCAGGATCAGGAACCAGCAGGGTAGTCGGACGAAACCAGGATCAGGAACCAGCAGGGTAGTCGGACGAAACCAGGATCAGGAACCAGAAGCAGCAGCAGTCTAGAAGCATGTGAACACAGGAGGACCAAGCAAGGAACTGAAGCCACAGACCTCCTATATATATGAGCTAGGCATCCAGCTCCTCCCAGTGGGAAGGAGGAGCCGCAGGGTGGGAGGCTCTAAGAAACCCAGAAACCAAGATGGCCGCCAGCACATGTCAAACGAAGGAGAACAGCAAAAAGGTAAGACCATGACAGTACCTCCCCCTCAAGGGCCCCTCCTCCGCGGAGTAAAGAACGGTTTCTGAGGGAAGCGTGCGTGGAAGGCTCGGAGCAAGGCAGGAGCATGGACATCTGCAGAGGGAACCCAGGAACGCTCCTCTGGACCATAACCACGCCAATGGACCAAAAACTGCACCCGACCGCGGACCAGGCGTGAGTCCAGGATATTGCTCACCTCATACTCCTCACGATTACCCACTTGGACCGGACGAGGCCGAGGAACCGAGGAAGTGAAACGATTACACACCAGTGGCTTCAACAGGGAGACATGAAACACGTTGGAGATCCGCAGGCCAGGAGGAAGCGCAAGGGCATAGGCTACCGGGTTTACCCTGCGAAGCACTCGGAAGGGACCAACAAAGCGAGGCGCCAGCTTGGGAGTGGGCACTCGAAGGTTGAGGTTGCGGGTGGACAACCATACACGGTCTCCGACCTGGTAGGAAGGAGCAGGCGCTCGTCTGCGATCAGCCTGGAGTCTCTGGCGCTGCGCAGAGACCTCAAGGGACTTCTGGATCAGTACCCAAGAAGCACGTAGGACGGAAAGGTGATCCTCCACAGCCGGAATATCCTGGGGAGAGAATACCTCCGGTAACACGGCAGGTTGGAACCCATAATTGGCCATGAAGGGAGACGTCCCAGAGGAAGAGTTCACCGCCGTGTTCCTGGCAAACTCAGCCCAAGGCAGGAGGTCAACCCAATTGTCTTGGTGATCGGAGACATAGCAACGAAGGAATTGCTCCAAGGCCTGATTGGATCGTTCTGCGGCCCCATTGGACTGAGGGTGGTAGGCCGAGGAGAAGGAGAGATGAATCCCCAACTGGGAGCAAAAGGCGCGCCAGAACCTGGACACAAACTGACTCCCCCGATCCGACACAATCTCCTTGGGCAAACCGTGCAACCGGAAGACCTCCCTGGCAAAAATCGTGGCCAACTCTTGTGCAGAGGGTAACTTCTTGAGAGGAACACAGTGGCACATTTTGGAAAACCGATCCACAATCATGAGAATGACCGTATGGCCTCGGGATGCAGGGAGGTCCACAATGAAATCCATCCCCAGGTGTGACCATGGGCGCTCCCCGGTGGCTATGGGTTGCAGAAGGCCCAACGGAAGGTGCCGAGGGGACTTATTCTGGGCACAAACGGAGCATGCCGCTACATATGCGGCGATGTCGAAACGTAGGGAAGGCCACTAGAACAGACGTGAAACAGCCCAGGACAGCTGATTCTTTCCAGGATGCCCCGCGGTCTTGGAGTTATGGTAGGTTCGCAACAACCGAGTGCGCAACTCCTCAGGCACAAAACATCTGCCGTTGGGTCTCCCAGAGGGAGCACCAGATTGAGCCGCCAAAATCTGCTCACCCAGGGGAGAGGTCAGGCTGGTGCGAATGGCGGCCAAGATCTGATTCGGAGGTATGACCGAAGTCGGAATCGACTCCTCCCTGGACAGCTCGGAGTACTGCCGTGATAAGGCATCCGCCCTGATGTTCTTGGAACCGGGTAGGTAGGAGACCACGTAATTAAAACGTGACAAGAACAGAGCCCATCTGGCCTGACGTGGTGTCAATCTCTTGGCCTCAGAAAGGTAGGTCAGATTCTTGTGGTTCGTCAGGATGAGGACCGGAACCACCGAACCCTCGAGCAAGTGCCTCCATTCTTTAAGGGCCTGCACGATGGCCAATAACTCCCTGTCACCAATCTGATAGTTGCACTCCGCGGAAGACAGTTTCCGGGAGTAAAACCCACAAGGAAGCAGAGGACCCTCTGGTGTTCTACGCTGAGACAGAAGGGCGCCTACTCCCGTCTCAGACGCGTCCACCTCGAGGACAAAGGGCAACCCAGGGTTGGGATGCGACAGAATCGGAGCCGTCACAAAGGCGGACTTTAGAGCCTCAAAAGCTCGGATGGCCTCGAGCGGCCAGACCTGGGAATTACTGCCCTTCCTGGTCAGATCCGTGAGAGGCTTGGCTAGCATGGAAAAGTCCCTGATGAACTTCCGATAATAATTGGCGAAGCCCAAAAAGCGCTGCAGGGAACGAAGACCACTGGGCTGGGGCCACTGTAAGACAGCCGAAACCTTCTCAGGATCCATGGAGAACCCCTCAGCGGAAATGATGTAACCTAAGAAGGTTACCTGGGATCGGTGAAATTCGCATTTCTCAAGCTTACCGAACAGCTTGTTCTCTCGTAACCGTTGCAACACTCGTCTGACATCCAGAATGTGGGCCTCCATGGATTCAGAATATACCAAGATGTCATCCAAATAGACCACCACACACTGCTGCAACAGGTCACGGAAAACATCGTTGATGAATTCCTGAAAGACTGCGGGCGCATTGCACAACCCAAAGGGCATAACCAAGGATTCATAATGACCGGTCCTGGTGTTAAACGCGGTCTTCCACTCATCGCCCGCCTTGATCCTTACCAGGTTATATGCCGCCCTCAGGTCGAGTTTGGTAAAGACCGTGGCCCCTTTAAGGCGATCGAACAGCTCAGAAATCAAGGGTATCGGGTAAGCGTTCTTGATCGTGATGCGATTGAGACCCCTGTAATCGATGAAGGCCTCAACTCACCGCCCTTCTTTTTCACAAAGAAAAATCCAGCCCCTGCCGGGGACGAGGATTTGCGAATGTGTCCGCATGAAAGCGCCTCCCTCACGTACTCCTCCATGGCCTCATTCTCCGCTACCGACAGTGGATAGACTTTGCCACGAGGAGGAACGGCACCAGATTGTAACTCTATGGCACAATCGTATGGGCGGTGCGGAGGTAGGGCAACCGCGCGCACCTTATCGAATAGATCCCGGTACTCCTCGTATTCAGGAGGCAACAGAGAGTCCGAGGAAGTACACAGCAACTTGACAGACCCATGGATGCAACTAGCCCCACACTGCGGTGACCACGAGAGGATCTCGGCCGATCTCCAATCGAAAGTCGGATTATGCTTCCGGAGCCAGGGGTACCCCAAGACCACCGAGTAGTGTGGAGACGAAATAACCTGGAGGCAGACCGACTCTCTGTGAACGGCACCAATGGCTATCCCCACTGGAAGGGTCTCATGAGTCACGTGTGGCGGCAGAAGGGGTCTGCCGTCTATCGCCTCAAGAGCCAGTGGGGAACCTCGAGCCTGCAGAGGAATGGAATTGGCGGCAGCGAACACATTATCAATGAACAAACCACCAGCACCAGAGTCCACCAACGCCTGGGTCGTCACCGAGCCCCCGACCCAGGAGAGGACAACAGTGATCAGTGGTTTGTCAACACGGGAAACCGGGGACGAGGAGACTCCACCCAAGATCTGCCCCCGACAGGATCTCAGGTGCGAGCGTTTCCCGGACGGTTCGGACATGCCAACCGAAAATGCCCACCGAGACCACAGTACATGCATCGGCACTCGCGTCTCCGGAGTACCCTCTCCCCCTCGGACAGGCGAGCAAACCCCAGCTGCATGGGTTCACCCCCAGACAAGTCATCCCCAGGAGGCGTGGGAGGAGAGGGAGGCACAGGTGGGACAACAAACGTAGGCGCCAATCTGTTAGAAAACCTCCGCAGGCTCTCCTTAAAGGAAGGTCTCTCCCTGAGTCTGGTGTCAATCAAAATCAGGAAAGAAATAAGAGACTCGAGCTCCACTGGTAGGTCCTTAGCTGCAACCTCATCCTTCAAGGCATCCGAGAGACCATGAGAGAAAGCAGCGACCAGAGCCTCATTATTCCAGCCCAGCTCTGCTGCCAGGGTACGAAACTCAATGGCGTATTCAGCTACGGATCGTGAACCCTGTCTGATGGACATAAGGAGCTTCGCAGCAGAGGCAGCACGAGCCGGCACATCGAATACCTTCCGAAGAGAAGCAACAAAACCAGAAAACTCGGCAACCACCGGATTGTTGTTCTCCCATAAAGGGCTGGCCCAGGCCAAGGCCTTGTCCGAGAGCAGCGAGATCAAGAAGCCCACCTTTGATCTCTCAGTGGGAAAGGCATGTGGCAGCAACTCGAAATAAATGCCCACCTGGTTAAGGAAACCTCGGCACTGAGTTGGCTCTCCCCCAAAGCGCTGTGGAAGAGGGGCAGAACCGGTCATACCCCGAAACACCGCAGGTGCAACAACAGGTGTCGGGGTAGACTCTGGCGCAACAACCGGAGCGGCAGTAGGAGCGGGCCCAGGAGCGACAACCGACCCATCGGCAACGGGAGCGAAATGAGCCGTGCGTTCAAGCAGGGTTTGCAACGCCACAGCGAACCGACCCAACAGGTGATCCTGCTGATCATGTCTGGAAACCAGCGTGGGTAGCGAGGATGGCCCTGTACCGTCAGAATTCATGGCTTGGTCCTAATGTCACGGAACCATGAACCAGACGTACAACAAGGGATAAGTGAAAATAAGAAGGCTTTATTGAAAATAAAGCTGTAAAGCAAAAGTCCAAACGGATGGCGAAACCGAAGCAGAGTCTTTGCGAAGCCAGAGGTCAGGAACCAGAAGGGTAGTCAGACGAAGCCAGGATCAGGAACCAGCAGGGTAGTCAGACGAAGCCAGGATCAGGAACCAGCAGGGTAGTCGGACGAAACCAGGATCAGGAACCAGCAGGGTAGTCGGACGAAACCAGGATCAGGAACCAGAAGCAGCAGCAGTCTAGAAGCATGTGAACACAGGAGGACCAAGCAAGGAACTGAAGCCACAGACCTCCTATATATATGAGCTAGGCATCCAGCTCCTCCCAGTGGGAAGGAGGAGCCGCAGGGTGGGAGGCTCTAAGAAACCCAGAAACCAAGATGGCCGCCAGCACATGTCAAACGAAGGAGAACAGCAAGAAGGTAAGACCATGACAAGGATAACCAGCAAATACATCAAATAAAGCTGGCATAAGAGATAGACTCATTTAACCCTTTGGGTTCAATTGTCTGTAACTTGAAGGTCCACATTGCTTCCTTGTGGAGTAGAGGTATGTGAATATTGCCCCCACGGATCGACAACTTGACTTGTTCAATCCCCTGTAGTCTCAACACATCAGGGTTACCGTCATGCATATGACATACATGACGTGCCACAGATGTGTCCCGTTGATTGCGAATATCAGACAGATTTTCACCAAATCTTCTCCTCAGTTCACGTTTGGTTTTGCCAACATATTGTAACCCACATCGGCAACTGATAAGGTACACAATACATATTGATGTACATCTAATAAACAAGCGTATATTATATCTCTTCCCTGTTATATGGCTAGTAAAAGATGCTCCTTTCATGATGTTTTTACAAATAATGCACGAGCCACAGGGAAAAGTGCCCTTTAAGGTGTTCTTAAGAAGAAGACAGTGGGGTTGCGTGGAGACGCTAAAAAGGACCACAAAGAGGCGCCAAGATCCCTAGTATCTAGGGTTGTGATGGTATATAACCAAAAGGATAGAAGCTTATGTTGTTAGGTATACATAAGTGGGGTGGCAATACTTACACACTCACCAGTTATTATTGTTCTTAGGGTCAATTCATATATGGTAGGCAAATAGTAAATGCAATATTAGGCAAATATAAAATCAAGATATAAAATCAAATCAAAATTTTAGTGACTCACTTCACCCAGGAGGGTAATTTGGGATAAAGCACAAGACACCCACATCACACCTCCTGCGCCTGGATCGCCAGTAGAGTCTCAGGGATGAACAATGATCACTCAGGAGTTCTTGTTCATTCTTTATGATCTTTTATTCCAAAGCCAGGGTGGGGGAGTGAGCAGCTCGATGCGTTTCAGGGCCTCTTAATGGGTCCCCTTCATCAGGAGCATATACAATATGGATTGGCGATCCAGGCGCAGGAGGTGTGATGTGGGTGTCTTGTGCTTTATCCCGCATTACCCTCCTGGGTGAAGTGAGTCACTAAAATTTTGATTTGATTTTATATCTTGATTTTATATTTGCCTAATATTGCATTTACTATTTGCCTACCATATATGAATTGACCCTAAGAACAATAATAACTAGTGAGTGTGTAAGTATTGCCACCCCACTGTCACGGCCATGTTTTGGCCGTGACTCCTTGGGAGCCGCATACTGTTGCCCGCGGTTTTGGGTTGTAGTGTCAACCGCAGCTTGAGGCATAAAGTTGTTAGCCTCAGGTGCGGTTGCCGCGGACAACAGCTATGTGTGCGGTTCCCTCGGAGTTGTGTGCGTGTTTGTATGCACTTTGGTATGTTTGTGTGCACTCTGTGTTATGTGTGGTGTGCACTTACATGTTCCCCTCACTGTGGTTGCCCGTGGCAACGTTTAGTCGTTGTGTACATGTGGTGGCAGTGTCCCGGCCTTCGGGCTGACTCCCAGGACATGAGTGCCACCCATGTCGTTGCTTGCGGCAACAGCCACAGTGTGTCTCGTGTTTTGGACGCTTCTCCTTTTAGTGTGTGTTTCCCTTCCCTGGCTTGGAAGGGTTAACTTCCTTCCTAGCGTGTGTGTGCACTGGGTGTGTCCGTTTGTGGGTGTGGCTGCATGGGCTATAAAGCCTCAGTTTAGACCTGATGTCTGAGGGGTACTCCAGCCTTGTTGTAAGCTGGAGGAACTCTCCTGGTCACATTTCCATCTGCCAGTGAGGGCCACCCTTGTGGTCATAAATTGTGATTCTCTATGTTTATGAGGTTGTGTCTTTACTTCATGTATGGTGTTTGGTAGATGTTTGTTTGGTCGTTTCTTATTGCAGCATATGGTTTCCTGGTTTCCTGTGATGTGTGTGGTGTGCTCTGTCTTTGGTGTTTGTGGACAGCAGCACTTGGGTTCCAGGTTGTGTGTCTGTGGCAGGTAAGTGTGGTACTAGGCTCACTTACCTGTCACTGCCATATGTCTGTTTATGTTTCCTTGTCTGTGTTGCTTGGCCACTTTAGACTCCTGTTCCTCCGTGTCCAGGAGGAACGGGCTGTCTACCCAGCTCCTAGTTTAGGGCCATCTTGAGGGCTAGCAGGGACTTCTAGGTTCCGGAGCATGAGCCCTCCTACCATCAAGGTTGGCTCATGTAGCTAGGAGTCAGGGTCAGGTTAGGGATGCGATTAGGAGGTCACCAGCTCCCTAATCCTGTTGTCCTGGCCGCGCAGCGACCACTCCATCTGCTGATACCGCACGGCTGAGGGTATTCCCCATCCTCAGCCGTGACACCCACTTATGTATACCTAACAACATAAGCTTCTATCTTTTTGGTTATATGCCATCACAACCCTAGATGCTAGGGATCTTGGCGCCTCTCTGTGGTCCTTTTTAGCGTCTCCACGCAACCCCACTGTCTTCTTCCTAATCACCCACCTTGAGGGCATCAGGGTGGGTCGAGACGAGACCATTGGCAGCCTGCCCTTCTTTGTTCCACTATCGTCTTTCAATATATATATAGATATATATATATATATATATTTGTTTTCCAAAATTCAGATACAAACTAACCACACGTATTTTTGCCCTACCTTTGGCGCCCTGCGAAGTTATCCCTGGACCATCGTTCTGAAGGCCCAGTGACTAACCCTCTTTTTTCTTCCCCTGTCTCTGAGGTATTCTTAAGCCAGGTTTCGGACTTTGGGTGTGTGTACAAACTGTGTACCAAGTGATCACGTAGATTAGAACTACGTCGATACGTGATTGAGGGGCGATCTGAAATTAATTCGCCAATATCTGGATCTGATTGCAGGATAGACCAGTGACTTTGTAAAATGTCACGGACATTTTGATGGGCCTTGTAAAATGTTGCAATGATTCTAGGTGTAGAGTCCTCATTACTGCTAGTTTTTGGGACCAGGAGTTTTGTACGGTCGGTACTCATAGAGTGGTGAAAGGCCCTTTTCAGGGTATATTGAGGATACCCACGGTTCATAAATCGACCTCTCAGATCAGATGCAACCGCTCTGAAGTCACTTAGTTCAGAGAAATTCCTCCTGGCGCTGAGGTATTGTCCCTTTGGGATCACTCTTTTAGGGCCAGTGGATGACCACTCTCCCAGTGTAGGAGATTATTGGTTGAGGTTTTCTTTCTGAACAGATAAGTGGTGATCTTTCTGTCAGTACCAATCGTGATCAGCAGGTCCAGGAACACAATCTGTCGTTCCTGTATCTCTGATGTGAAAAATAAACCCATCTGGTTTACATTTAATGCTGCCACAAATGCATGAAGCTATCGCGTGTCCCTTTCCATAGTATTAGCACATCGTCGATATATCTTATCCACAGTTGTATATTTGATGTGTATTGTTCCATAGTGTCACCAAACACAATTTCCTTCTCCCACCAGCCCAGGTATAGATTGGCGAACGTCGGGGCGCAAGGACTGCCCATGGCGATGCCCCTGAGCTGGTGGTAGATGTACTGATCAAAGAGAAATACATTGCGGGTGAGGACAACGTCAAGCAACAGCATCAGGAAGATGTTATGCCAGCGACAATGTTCGCCCCTCTGTTGGAAGAAGGCCTCGACAGCCCTACACCCAGAATCATGGGGTATAGAGCTGTACAAGGCCTCCACATCCAAGCTCGTGAGTAATACATCTTCCTCGCAATGAATACCCTCCAGACGCTGTAGCACATCCATGGTGTCCCGGGCATAGAACGGCAGAGCCACAACAAATGAACGCAGGATTCTGTCCAGATATGTGCTAATATTGGCAGTGAGACTGCCTATGCCCGAGACAATAGGTCTGCCCTTCAGTACTGTCCCTTGTTTGTGTAATTTGGGCAGACTATAGAATGTTGCTACAACCGGAGATTTAGGAAGCAGGTATTCCAATTAATTTTTGCTAATAAGGCTGTCCTCATAGGCCTCATTAAGTAGAGTCGCGAGCTGGTTCCTAAACATGGGGGTAGGGTTAGTGGAGAGGCGCTTATAGGTGTTAGTGTCCTCCAAAAGACGGAGGCACATAGAATGGTAATCCTCCTGCTCCATCACTAAAATGTTGCCTCCTTTGTCGGAGGGCTTAATGACAATAGTAGTGTCCCTCTCAAGCTCCTCGAGTGACTTTCTTTCTCCTGAGGTCAGGTTGTCCCTACCTACAGGTATTTCCTCTAGTAATTGGAGGTCCCGTGTTACTACATTCCTGGAAAGTGTCAATCGTGGTGCTATCACTGACTGGGGGAAATATTTTTGATGGATTCCTAAGATCCGTAAATGGACCATCCCCAATCAGTCTGTCTCCCTCCTCTGATAGACCTACCAGTAGCTGAACATCCTGGAGGTCCTCTACCTCGATACCTAGTTCTTGACATCTTCTACTGTCATGTATTTTAAAAAACTTTTTCCACTTAAGTCTGCGTGCAAATAACTGCAAGTCTTTCATCCAATTAAATAGATTGAACTTCTGAAGGGGTACGAAAGAGAGGCCTTTCTTAAGAAGCCTCATTTCTGTGGGGGAGAGTGCACGCTTAGATAAATTGACCACCTGTAGTTCCTCTACTTGGGGACCTCGGGGGCTTTCTTTTGACGCAATAGGTAATCGGACACTGGTGGGAAGTCTAAAAAAAAACTCCCCGGGACCCTCTGCCTGATCTGCCCCCCTGTTGGGAACCACGGGCTCTACGGGATCCTCTCCTATATCCACCTCGTCCTCTTGTAAAGCCACTTCCTTGTTCAGCATCCGTGTCACATTCAGAGGACGACACCTCTGTATCTATCTCTGACGTGACCGGACATTTAGGCCCAAAGTCGAAAATCCTACCCTCCTTAAAATCACTAATATCTCTATTAAATAAAAGATGTTTCCTTTCCTTAATTTGAGAGGGGAATCGCTCAATATTCTTTTGTAGTAGAGATTCTTTCTTAGCGAAATCTGTATTGTCACTAAATTTTTGAGCTTGTGCAACGACCTCTTTTAATTCTGCCTCACTATTTGACAGAAGCTTCCGCTCCTCTTCAACCAACAGTTTCATCAAACGGAGGGAGCCCGCAATGGATTCTTGCTCCCACCTTTTGAGAAACTCAGACGAGCGGGGAATGGCAGGCTTTCTATCTAATGATCTGAGCTCGGAGTGTTGGTTGGGGGACCCCAAAGAGGTGTTCTCCGAAAAAGAGCTACCTACACAATCAATCTATACCAGTATTACTGGCTCTTTCAAAAATCTTAATAGGATCTACAAGAATCATGTTCGGTGTTGGTGGGAGGTGCAGTCACTTGATACTTATTCAAAGAACAATATAGTTCCAAGGGGATTGAGAAATCCTATCCTCCCAGTTGCAAGACTACGCTCGTCTGAGTTTCTCAAAATGTGGGAGCAAGAATCCATTGCGGGCTCCCTCCGTTTGATGAAACTGAATCAGTCAGTGATAGCACCCCGATTGACACTTTCCTGAATGTAGTAACACGGGACTCCAATTACTAGAGGAAATGCCCGTAGGTAGGGACAACCTGACCTCAGGAGAAAGAATGTCACTCGAGGAGCATGAGAGGGACACTACTATTGTCATTTAGCCCTCCGACAAAGGAGGCAACATTGTACTGATGGAGCAGGAGGATTACCGTTCTATGTGCCTCCGTCTTTTGGAGGCCACTAACACCTATAAGCGCCTCTCCACTAACCCTACCCCCATGTTTAGGCAACAGATCGCGACTCTACTTAATGAGGCCTATGAGGACAGCCTTATTAGCAAAAATGAATTGGAATACCTGCTTCCTAAATCTCCGGTTGTAGCTACATTCTATAGTCTGCCCAAATTACACAAACAAGAGACAGTGCTGAAGGGCAGAACTATTGTTTGCGAGGAAGATGTATTACTCACGAGCTTGGATGTGGAGGCCTTGTACAGCTCTATACCGCTTCTGCCATATGGATTCGGCGTTTCCTCTGCCCCGTACGGCCATCATAGCGCCGGAGCCCTAGCACACAACAGTGGGGGGCACCTGTCTTTCATATAGGCACTTTCTAATTAAGCTCCTGAAGATGCGTGGCGAATATATGTCACGTGGAAATGCGTAGAGCTGATGTCAATTTCCAGGACACGGCTCTCTAGGCAGGGTGTGCATGAGATGTGAGAATTTACCCCCTATCCACAATATACTGACCGCAAGATAGTGGCTGCTTGAGAGGCTGGCCTGAACACTGACGTGTATGAGGGTATGCATGTGTCCACATATATTGAACGTATATCACACGGTGTGGTGCATTCTGGATGAGTGATGCTACAGCCAAATTGTTCCAGACATAGCCGTGTAGTGTGTATGAGTGCTGTCTATTGATAGCCGGATGACTCTAGCACAGTCTTTTAGTGTGGAGCACTGGTTGTAATCATAGACCAGACATTGATTGCCCAGTTCAGTCAGTGTGGCTAACATAACACAGCCCCATCCGGCCAGTAACCAGCTGACACAGCTGCATTGGTCAGCAACAATCTCAGAGGTTCACTTGCGGCACACCTGTGTCTATTAATAGTTTGGACCGCGTCCTGTTTTCCTGCTTGCAGTCCATTAGCAGCACTTGCTAGCAAGTCAGTAATTTAGTCCAGACTTGTAATAGTGCAGAGGGTTATTCCTTAGTCCCTTTCTGCATTCTTCAAGTCTGATTGCCTGGTGGTCACAGACTGTGACATATAGGCGTTTTGCCCCCTTTTAAACAGACTTTAATAAAGTTTTTGTTTCTTTCTTTTTGACGTTCATCAGGCTGTGACAATATAATGTCACTGTTGTGCCATATTTTCTCAACTTGAGGATGACGGTCTTTACTGTGTTCCATGGTATATCTAATGCCTTGGAAATTCTTTTGTACCCTTCTGACTGTCACCTTTTAACAACGAGATCCCTCTAGAGCAGCTGAACTTTATTTGGGGTTAATCAGAGGCACTTTAAATGATGGCAGGTGTATGCTGACTCCTATTTAACATGATTTTGAATGTGATTGCTTTATTCTGAACACAGCTACATCCCCAGTTATAAGACGGTGTGCACACTTATGCAACCAATTGAGTGGTACAGTTTATAGGTCACATTAAAGGTGGAAAAAGTTCTGAAATGATTTATCTTGGTCTCATTTTTTTACAGCACAGAAACCTGACATTTTAACAGGGGTGTGTAGACTTTTTATATCTACTGTATGATTTCATGTGAATTTAAGCCACACATAGCCATTTAGAATAGCTTTGTATGGAGTCTATGACAAAAGCTTAATAAATGTTCTCAATCTCAAATGTTTAAGGCACATGAAAAGTGTATATTTTAATATTCTGCACCCTTTAAAGGGATTGGTCAACTCCATAAAGTAAACAGCTGACAATTAAAGTAATAATGTAGATAGATAGAGGCCTATCGTCAGCTCATGGACAAAATAGTGTACCAACGGTTATGCGGTGATCCCAAATGGGATATTGAGAGGAACATTAATCGTGTCTTGTGTGAGGGTGTACAGGCTGGCTTCATTGATGATAAACTTAGGGATTTCCTCATTGTGAAACACCTCATCACACCTATGCTGTACTTACTTCCAAAAATCCACAATGATTTGGTCAACACGCCAGGTAGACCTATTGTATCAGGTACAGGATCACTTTTGAGCAATATATAAATTTTTCTTGGTCAAGTATTACACAATTTTGTTACATCAGCTAGATCATACATACTTGACAGTACTGACTTTCTAAAAAAAATTACATGGCATTTATGTTCCACCTAATGTCATTATGGCCTCTTTTGATGTCGCCAGCCTGTACACCTCCATCAGACATAAATTTGGGATTGGTGTGGTCAAGAAGGCCCTTGGAGGCTCTAACTTGACACTGGGTTATCAGGATTTCATCTTGACAATCTTGCATCTTGTATTGACTTCCAATTACTTTTTGTTTGGGGATTACTTTTCGTTGCAGTTACAAGGGCCCCCACTTATGCAAATATGTCACATACCTCGAAGACACGTTCATCTATGTGTCGCCCTACTTTAAACATGTGTTGAGGTGGTGGCAATACATAGATGACGTGTTTGTACTCTGGACAGGCACTGAGGTACAATTACTTGCATTTCATACTTTTCTTAATACCATCGATGAGAATATCAAATTCACTATCAATTATTCCAGTGAAACTATTAGTTTTCTGGATGTCAGTGTTACAATTCGTGAGGGTCATTTTGATACAGATGTACATGTCAAACCTACGGATAAAAATACGCTTCTAAGGTTCAACAGCTCTCACCCTCGAGCAATGGTCAAATCACTCCCCCTTTGCCAGTTTCTACAGGCGAGGCGAATAGTAAGTGATGAACAACAGTTAGATAGAACATTAAACAAGATGAAAAACTATTTTCAAATGAGAGGGTTCCCAGATACCATTCTTGATTCACATATAGCCACTGTTCTCTCTCACGATAGAACTGATTTACTGGATAAGAAACATAAGAAGGTGTCCCCTCACAGGATTCCATTGGTGACTACGTACACAGAGGACAGTCATCACATCAGAGACATTATCATTAAACATATTAGGAGTGAGTACACTAATATTGAGGAGTTTAAATCTCCCCCTTTACTATCATACAGGAGACTGAGCAATATAAGGGATAAAGTGGTACACACTGATGTTGGTTCACAAAAAAAGAATACACAGAGCTTCCTACGGGTGCCAAAGATGGGATGTTTCCCCTGTCGCAGGTGTGTCAATTGTAGATACATTTACAAGGGGGACACGTTCATGCATCCTTCTACCACTAGGAGGTACAAAATTAGACATTTTTTGACTTGCAATTCGACTTTTGTTATTGCCCCTGCAATTTTTTGTATGTGGGCGAAACATCCTTGCATTTTAAAACTAGATGTATTCAGCATAGATACACCATTTGGAAAAAACAAATGGACCTTCCTGTATCCAAACACTTCACTGATTGTGACCACAAAGAGAGCGACCTGAGATGTATGCTTTTAGATCATATTCCTATTCCTCGAAGGGGAGGTAATAGAAACCTGCTATTGAAAAAGTGGGAATTACATTGGATTACTGAATTAAATACATTGAAGCCCTATGGGTTAAATGTCGAATACAGACCGTGGATTCTAAACTAAACTCTCCCCCCTCCCCCCTTTCCCTTACACCCCTTGAAGGCATTCAACCTTTCTTTCTCTCTTATCCCTTTTTCTAAGTTCTTTTTGGATTATATACTAATGTATTTCTTTACAAACTAATTTTCTTTTCCTTTTAGTTGGCAAGTGGAGATTGAGGGGGTGGCCTGACCAGCATTTGATTATCTACAGTCTATCAAGATTAATGGTCCTAAGTTGACAATTTGAGCTTTGTTTATATGTGGCAGGTTTGTATATATCATGTGTGGAGGTATTTTTGTGATTCCCTTTATAGTAAAAAAAAAAATTCCTATGCAGTTGAGGCAAGTTGGGAATGGAGGCGTATATATGCGCTGTCCATGATACTATTTGAATAGTGTGGTCCTTTAATATCTATTGGGATGATCGTCTTGCTGTGTGGTGATCTTACTGAGCAAATTGACCGGGGAATCTCTCGTGACTAGTGAATGCATCAGCAATACCCCTATGTAATAGGTAGGGGACAATGTGAATGACTTTAGTTCTTAGCCTCCTGTATCCTCCACTGGCATCTAAATACTCTGGGCAACGCTTTAGGCACCACTAGGTGAGGAACAGCAGCCCCCATAATATGGATTTGATTTCCGAATATAACATTAAGGTGCGGGGACACATTGCCCATCAAGTGAATCCCCGCACAGTATCTACCGCCTTATTCCCACGGGGGTTAATATCTAACACCTCCGTGGGAGACCCTTGTACATGGGAGAGGTGGGCGAGGTTTGAATACTTCTAGCACGCCCCTTACTTGGTTGCCTCCCCATATACTCTATTCCGATGCAGTGTGGTCGCAGGACCTGCGATCACATGGTATCCCACGTGACCATGATGGTGCGGTCAAGTGACGGATCATGTGATCGGAAGGATGGGCAGTCCTCAGACAGTGCGGGCG